>NC_060207.1:234445625-235125000 GCF_021130785.1 Homalodisca vitripennis
GTTGTGAATGCGAATAAATTAACGTAATTTCACTTCGATACGAAGCATGGGTTTCAATTCATCACGATTCACGTAATTGTTCACACAGAATGGACCGTTTGCTAATTCTACATCGTGGCTACAACTGAACATTGGCAATATTCATGACCTGTCAGACTGTTACCAAAAGTTTCCACTCCTAATGTAACTTTCTCTTCCACCTAACTTGTTACTTACACTGATACTGAAGTGCACCTTTACACTGATAATTGTGTTTCATGACTACATCTTGTGTTCAGATTCAAGACAGCTGAGTAAACTTTTATTCCTAAGAGCATTAATATGTTCATATAATAAGAAAATTATGGTTTTTTGTAATAAGTAAATATTTGAATAGTTTTTTAGAATAATTGCCGCTAACAGAATATAAGTGTGTACAATAAGATTTAGCAATTATAAGAAAATTGTTATGAAGAGGTGAAGACACTTAGGAGATTTTTCGCACGCATCTCTTGAACCCAAAGTTACCCAATGAGCTCATTATAAAGACATTCTTCATTATCGGTTTTCTGTTGTTTGGGTTTGAAACCATTAAAAGGTGATTTGAATTTATTTTTACCGGAGAGAAAAACAATTTCTCTTGGAACTTAGTAGGACTGAAAGAAATTGGAGTGAACTCAAAAACATAGATAGGTAATATCTTTTACATATATGTTTATGGTTAGTAAAATTCTCTTAATTTTACGTATTGTGTAGGATAATTGAACTCCTAAATATAACGTTTGGTGTAGAGTAAAACGTCAGAGTTAATAATATGCGGATGGGAAGAAGATTGTTTCTTGCAATGTTTGGATGATTAAACTTCTTAACAATTCATGCAATTTGCATACTGTAATTTTTACGTAAATTTAAAACATACAATACAGAATGAATTGTTTGTTAAAGGAAGAATAAAAAGTGGGGTCAATTTCAGTTTATACTATTCATAACCATATACATATATTAATTGTCTTTTGAAATTAAATTTCATTAACATGACATCATTAATGAAGAATATTATTAAGATATTTTTATAACACCTTCAACTTAAAGGAAATGGGAATGTGACATATATTGATTGTTAAATTTAGTAATATTATTCTTTTAAATTATAAAAACTAACTAATATACTTTTATCTTAAATTTTCTTTCGTTACTATTTACTTTACAGAACTTTCATGCCAATTGTAGTTAAAATGTAACTGCCCACAAGAGATCTAGAGTTCTGTATATATAAAACAGTAAGAGCTTGAATTTTGTATCTCATAATATATTTATGTTTTTCCAGAAAATCCATGTTATTCAGAATTTTTTCAGAACTATAACATTTTTACCTTACAAAATATTTGTTCTTTCCGTATTACAATCAAGTTTTGTGTAATAAGTGTTGGTATAAAAATATGTAAAATATACATAAAAAGTTTCTTTTTTAATACTTTATAAGAAGAGTGTACACTCATTTTGAAAATAAAAATTTAAAAAACAAGCATACAATGCATAAATTACGGTTGTAGATTTGACCCACCAGTTCTCACATGTTAAAGACTATTGTTTGCTGCTCTTTTCCATCCTGGAAGTGCCGTAGACATCATGTTCTTTGTTTTTATAACATAAATATAACACATTTCACGAGATGTGCCAATAATTTTTAACCAATTTCACCTTCTTGGCAAGTGCAACTTCTTACTGTTCTGGACTTGTTTGTGTGTGTATATATATATATATATAATATATATTTAAAGATATATATATATATATTTAAAGATATATATATATATATATATTTAAAGATATATATATATATATATGTATGTATGTGTGTGTGTGACGTACAGCATTGTATATGATCAAACCTGATTTTAGAGACATTGTCTTATCTTGATGTGGTTTAGTGTTCATGTTTTAGATTAGACTAGTGTTCATGTCACCTAAAGAAGGGGATGGCCTACAGCACTCGAAACTAGTTCTATTGTTTTTAAATATACTTATATGATGATGCCAAATGTTCCAAATAATGATATCATTTCAATACTCACATCTCAACATGTATGCGGAAGATGGTTTACAGCTATTATACATACAAACCTAATATCATATGGTAAGCAGAGATGAGATAGATTAAAGAAAATTAACTAAATTCTTCAATGAGAAAGGAAGTCTACGAACAGCGTGACGTCACCGTGAGCGCTGTCAAACATTGGTCAGTAAACGACAGCCGCTGCTGATTGGTGACTTGACAGAGAGCCAAAGTTTGGTCACTAGCCGGGTACAGTCACTGCACATGAATATTGGAACCGTAGATATCTAGAGGGAATGTGTGATAATTGAAACATTTTGGTGGTATGGAATTAAAAAGAAAGTTCTACTTCTAGTCAGATATTTCTAAGTCAAATGCAATTTTAGAATAATACAATTTAAATGATTTGATATGAATTAATGCATTGAAGGGCGATCATGTCTTGTGATAGAACTAAATTTCAAGAATCCAGGATTTCATTTTAATTGTTGAATGTGTTACAGCATGCCATTGACCGATTATCAGACATACTATTTTACACAGTTTTGTAACTATAATGAGCTTCTTGATACATTTTATTGCATAAAATGTTATTTACTTTCATTTTGGATATGAGAAAGGGAGTTAGAGTGTTACGGTCTGATTACTTAATAAACTTGTCAACAGAGTACATGCATTGATTTAATAATATAGTAATTTTATAAGACAGCCAATATGAAAATGTTATTATATATGTACAATTACATTAATAACTATATAACGCTACATTATAAGAACACAAATAAGCTGCTGGAAGTGGCATCATAAATGATGACTTGTTATCTAGATAGGACTAGTTAAAATTTAACTGTATTTAACATTTAATGTGTATTAGTCCCTAGAGTTCACTGTTGTAGCGTAGCTTGTATGAGGCCTACGGTTTATTTAATTCACTCATATTAATCGCGCACTCGTATATGCACTTTCTACAATCATGAGGAAACATTTTACTTCATAGTGTACTTCATTATCAGGACTCTAAATCAATATGTGTTACTAATAATATATATTAATTAAAAGTTTAATAGTTTTTGTTTCGTATTAGTTTCACAGTAAATAAATGATGAATTACAAACATTTAATCGTGACACTCACTACATTATCTGCTAGAATGGTCATAGAGACTCCAGATTATCTTAAAGAAATCGGATGTATGTAGACAGTTTTGCTACTCAGGGATAAAATAGTTTAACCGTTTCGTACTTGAGTGTGGCGACACCATATTGTATGAGAGGAAACCTAAAGTTAAATGAAGGCCTTGGAATTTATAGTTAGCTTGGGTTTGATGTGATGACACCAATAGAGACAGATAACGTTATTGCAAGAATTTCTGTTCATACATTAATAGTTGATAATGGATATGAGGTATAATTGTTAATACTTATTTATTGGATTTTTGGAGTTTGTTGGCAAGTATTGATTTTGGATAAGTATTGGTCATTAGTTATTTTTGTTTGTTGGATATTTATTTAATTATTTATTTTATTGACTATTACAAAAATTATATCGTAAATTTATTTAATTATTGTTACATTATTGTTATGTTATGTCTTTATAGTTATTTATTATCATGTTGGATTATATACATTAATTAGTTATTTATTTATTGTTATTAATTTATTTATATGTTATTCTGTTGGTTATTATACTTAATAGAGGTATGGGTATATTACCGTCCTGTAATTCACATGAATGTTTAGGTGGGAGTGTATGTTTTTCTTGTACACAGTATATTAGAGACTGAAAGTAAAACCGCAGCCAGCTGAAGGACTCTGATATCTGATAAATATAATTGTATAAAATTGTTTATATTTTTTTCATTTCGCACGTGCCATGTTGGCATATGAAATGTAGTAATACATGTAAATTCCTAAATAAATAAAGGTTTTTTGAACTTGAACTTGAATTTGAACAAAAGGTAATTTATTTATATTTATATAAATCAGTAAATTTTTCCAGTGAAGTATTGGATTAAAGGTAAACAAATTGTTATTCTAAATGTTATATTAGCTTCGTATTTCAAAATGTAAGGTATTTTAGTCAATTTTTGTTCATTTAGGACAAGAAAATGTGTAAAAGTTTTTTTGAATTTAGTCATAAAAGGACCTTTACGCTTGATTCTGGAGTGAAAGCATATTCAGGATTGGTAGGGGTTTGATAGGGGTTCCTTCTGTCAAGATTGCAGGAAAAGGGGTCTCGTACTTTATAAAACAAATAAATGCGAAGTTCCTGGAAAATTAATGGTACACAACTTCCAAGCACGAAGTTGTAATTGGGTTTCTTTGTTACCGGTAAACACAATAGCCGAAGATACTTGACCCGGTCTAAACAAGTTTATAAGATTTCATATTTTCTGAAAACAACATATCAATGTATACTTTATGATTATACTTCCATCTTTTCAGAACTGTCGGATAGATTAAAGAATAAGATGGTTGTGGATTGTTGTGTGTCTACTTAAGAGGGCGACCTGAAACTTTGAAAGGGGGAAAAACATTTCCTGCACAGCAATTACCTAATGCTGCAATCATAAGACAGATAGTTAACGAGAGTCCCGCTATAATTTGGTACAACAAGGAAAAACATTAATTAATTAAAAATACAGGAATACAATGAAAAATAAACATCTGTATACATTAAGAACAGCTGCCGAAAAAATAGCTTTTTGTCATAAGTATAAATACACTGGCAGTATGGTATGAACTAAACAAAACAACTTGCGATCAGTATAGTGTAGTAGCTATTCTAAAATGTAATGGACTTCGAATGAATTTTTGTTCTTGAGGCGAAACTGTCTCACAACTTATCATCTCATGTTTTTCATTGTTCATGTTTTCGCATTAACTAGAAACACAATCAACATCACGAAACCTTTCATTCGATATTTGGCTCCCGGGTCGTCATAAACAAGTAAGTGCTGAATTGTATATATGGAGGAAAGTTTATCCTTCCCAAAGCTTGTTTCACACTACAACCGTTTTACCAATAAATATAATTTTTAAAACGATTCAATTAGTAATATAAGTCAGTCTACATATAAGATTATCATTATTACATTTTCACTACGATTATCTCGTAAATATTTTAAAACTTAGCTTTCAGATCCTGCTTTATGAACTTTATTCTTCCGTCCACAACAGCCAAAATCCTGTTAACTTCACAATAATCGGTACTGTACAGTATAAAATGATCCAGTTACAGACTTGAATACACATTGAAGTCTAACACTGAATGTAGCTGAAATCTTGAAAGGAAAAACTTTTTCATGGCCTTGTATTGTTATTATAATACATATATTGAATTTGTATGGAGCTAATACTTTATAAATTAGAACAACTTTTCGGAAATACTTGATTTATTCCGAAATTTAAGTTCACCAAAAAGTTAACAAAGTTTACAAACATTGTGATTCGATTTTACTTCAAAATGTCACTCAATCGAACAAAACTAATTAAGAGTATGATAAAAAGGATAATTAAAATTTAAATTAAACTAAAAATTGTATACTTCTCCAAAAATGGTTTAAATTAACAAAACAAAATAAAAAGTTCTCTTCTCAAAATACTCAAAATTAATATAACACAAAACTTGATATTTACTTTATCACCAAAAATTTAATGTTCACAAAGATAACTGTTCAAAAAATTGAATTAAATTTTCAGACTCTGAAAATATGGGATAACTTTAGAAATTTTAAATTACAGTATTATAAAATATAAAAGATATTAACTATACGACTGGTACGGGACTTCTTACTATTTTGAAGATTACGGAGGCAGATCGGAAAAACTAAAACGCACTAAAGAAATTAAATACTTGAAATTGAATTTACACGCGAATAAAATAATTACTCTAAATCCCAAAACTATAGGGTTAGAGAAAGAACTTCAGCTTTCTTAACTGGACCAGTACACCTTCTCGTGGAAAAACCTCCAAGACTGGACTGACTCCCTCTCTCTCTCCAGGAAGCGAGCCGGGTCGGAACGTAATCACCGTAGCTCGATCACCTGATTGACCGGTCAAACTGAACAAAACAATGTCCACGCACCGCGTCTAGTTAACAAGAGCCTACTTCCTACCGCGATTCAGCGATGAGATAAATATAAATAATTAGAACTATGGTACAGCCTTATGAAAAGACACGTTTTAGAAAACTTAATCAAGTGCTAAAATAAACGATACTCTGCTTGAAAACGACACCTAACACCTTTTTCCAACATTTTTCCAAAGATCCAACTGACATAGTCTTCGTATGGAACCGTTATCGAAACGTTTAGTCTTGCGTAAATTAAACATATACAAATTCCAGGGCTGTATTATTACACCAATCCCGACGAAACTATAACACGCATAACACAGGGTTTTTTTCAGTTTTGTTGATTTACTACAGCTAATCTATACTAATGTTTTTTTTGCATGAAAATATTGTAAGTTGTCTAATATACGGACCGTGGTTTAAGCCTTTTGATACTGTTACATCATATTGCAAAGGTTTACAATTTATTGTATAGTTAATAATGAATGAGCAGCATCAAATAATCTTGTATTCTGACAATGATTATCCCTTCTCTTGGTGCTGAGTGAGAGCTCTAATGGACGAAGTTTTACTAATTTTTTCTTGAAAGAAACCAGGAATATATGGAATGAAAGTATTTTGTTAGGAAAACTTATTTTTCTTAAGACCAGGAAACTTTGTGTTCTCAGATTTAACATACTTTTGTTAGTTGAGGTAACTAACACCATACTATTTTTTACAAAAAGATAGAGCCAATTTAATTGTTTCGCGCTGTGCTTTAATACAGGAAAATAATAAGTTAGATTTCGACAACAATATTGACTTAAATACATTACTAAGTTGTGAAAAACGTATAACATAATTATTGAAATCAATAGAATACCCATCCCTTGATAGTATTCTATGTTTCACATGGTGTTATATTGATATAAAAATAATCTGCGCTCTGCCAGTGATTAATGATTGAAATACATAAATAATAGCAAATAAATAAGTTACATATTTCCCTTCTTAAATTTGCTGATTGAACCAATACCCAATGGCTTATATGCAGGTAATTTTGCTTCAGCTCCATGTACTGAGTCGTTTACGAAAGTAATTAAACTTTTGTTGTTGAATTTAAACAAATATATTATATCCGACCTGACCCGATCTATATCCTCTGTGTACCTTAGTTCTCTTAGTTTCTTGTAATTCTAGTTCTAATGCATTCATTTACATACTTCCGGTTTCGGTATCATTTCACTATCATACAATTAAAACTATTTAAACGTTTATATAAGTCATTAAAACATATCTTGAAGTAATTTTCTGTTAATTTAACTACGTTCACTTTTAGCTAATAGTTAATTGCTCATAAAGTAATCTCGCCTATAAGATTACACAAGTTGAATTCAAGCTCAAAAGAAATAAAATGTAGAAGAAACGCCAAACATCCAAACATTTCATAGTTATCTTGTTGATAATGGATACAGGTAGGAAAATTAAACTTGCGGGGATCTACAAGTCAATAGTGAACGTATTAAATATTTTTGCCTATCATTCCAAAGAATGGATTTCTCTCAGTTCAAGATCTTTTTGCTCATATATGAGTATTTGGAAACAGTTTTTGGATATACGAGGCATCTTCCCGCAATCCATTAGCTATCATGTGATATGGAATAATAAGTTAATGAATATTATATGGATATTATGATATTTAAAATTACATACTAATTTTCTACATCTAATCTTAAAAACGTGAAAAATAAAGTTTTTTAAAATAGCGAGATTTGAAAAAGTTATGTTTATCTTTTAGTAATTGGCATAATACACCTCTTCTCTCTGTCTGTGGGTATGTCCACAGGATATGTCGCGAATGAATTGACATATAGATTTGATATTTTCAGAACATTCATTTCCATGAAAACAACATCGAGTTCGATCGTGGTTCATTGGTTTAGTGTTATGGTGAATCCCTAACTTTCCGCAGGATGTATCGCCAACGAATTGAGCTCCAGACTTCAATTTTTATATTTTTGTAATACACCTGCAAAGTTTTTTTCGGCTTGTCTGTCTGTTTTTTCCGCAAGACATTTTTGAGAAGGAATTGAACTATGGACTTGAAAATTTTAGCATTTAGTTTTCAATATACATATGCAAAAAAATATGGTGAGTATTAGAGTAGGTTCCTCTCCAGTGAAATATTTCACCTGTTGGCTTTAGTATGAAATTTCATTTCTTACATAGACGAAATATTGAGATATATACTTTAATCATTAGGCAAGATTTTTTTCAGAACTGCATATTTGTAACAAAAGTGCGATGCAAGGTCGAGGGTTTTGAATCTATAGATGTTTTAATGTACGCCTTAGGGCAAATCATACATTATTTGAAAGGTCTCGTTAAAAAAGAAACTCATTGAAAAAACCAGAAATCACTTGTCTCAATATTAAGGGGGAGTGCAACGTGAAAATATTTTTTTAAAGATATTTTTATTATTAAAATATAGTTTATACTGAACATTTTGACACCAAAAACATGCATTTTTTAAAATGTCTAATGTGGTAAAATAAATATTTTTAAAACATGCTTGCACGGACATTTTTACGTTTTGATCACAACACAGCGGATTCAAGAACTGCAGTAAGTGACAATAACGTTTATTTTTTTACATTTTTTATAGTCTAGAAGTGAACAAATACAATATTAGGTATTTTCTGTTGGTTGTGGTGTTGGCAAAACGTTGAAAATGACAAACATTACACAATTTGTCATATGTTATGTTTTGTTTTTGGAGTCGAGTGCCGAAAAATGTTTTTTTTGTAGGGCGAAACACTCTTGAACTACGAGTGTATGATGCCATAGTAAACTTTTAATGAGGGAATATAGGTAGAATCAAAGTATTGGAAAAGTTAGGGATCACAGATTTAGGCAAGAACACATTGGAAGCACTCAAGATGGCTGATGCATCGCGTGTAAGGGAAAGCGGAACTAGCGGATCTCAGTTGGCTACCAAGGAGGCTAGGATCAAAATAAGAAGGCAAAGATTGACAGAAGACGTTGATGATACTGACTACAGCCCTGGTGGGATAAAAAAAAAAAAACAATTGTAAAAAATAAGTCTACTTTATTTGACAATATATTAGTTTTTTCATTCATTTTTCCGAAATTCCAATTTTGTTTTGAACTTAGGTACGCATAAAAAAAAAAACTATTTAACATAATGTCATGAAACTTTTCTAAACCTTTTAGTACTATCTAATACACCTTTGGACGAAGAATCATTATGATTGGGTCAAAATTGCGATAGGTTAAATATATATATACATAAAAAATAATTTTAAAAGTAGTATTTCCGAATAAAAAATCATAAGTATGGTTGCTTTTGACTTTTTTCATTTGACTCTTCGTTGAAATGTACCTTTAAAAAATAGATGAAAAAATTTTGCAAAATTTCATATCTTTATGATTAATTAGTTTTATAGCAATATGTACCTAAAAATAAGCCAATTTTAACTTGGGCGGTATAGGGACGTTGGACTCCCCTTAAACACAGTGAAAGTACGCCACAAAGGGTGTCGCTACGGGCTTCATACCGATTTAAAATCTTTTAGCTCTTTTTTCATTCTCGAGATCCGGCTGACTGATAGACTGGAGATCAAAACATACAACAACAAGTTGACACGTAAATGATACTTAAAATCATAGAAAGAAACTAAAAGTTTAAAACCTACATATAAAATTGTCATATACTGCCACATAAATACATTTAATTTTTGTTCTTCAAGTTGGTGTTAAATACTATTGTTTAAATAATAAAAGTCTACACACTAAGTCGCTGTATAATGTTGTTGTGCATGTTGGGATGATTAAGCTACATTAATTTAAAATTTTATTTAAATTCTCTAAGGGTATAGAATGAGTTTGTTTACAAACTTACTTTGTTTAATGTTTTCGTTGCCATTACGGTTAAACATAAGCCCAAAGTAAAAATATTCGTTAACGCTCAGCCAGATCTCATGGCAGTGACATGCACAACTACATCGAGCTTAGTGTTCCACATATATAAAAATGAAATTTGGTGCAATATTTTAGATATCTTGCGGACAGTACAGACAGACAAAATAAAATTTTACAGCCCCAACGATTAATAGGCTACGATAAAGCTCTACCAATCCAATTATGACCACAACACAAGACAATAATAAATGCATTTTAGATAGATTCAGAATCAACCTCTTAAAAAACTCAGTTGCTTATTTTTATTCTAAACTCTACGACTTAATTTTTGAGTCTAAAGCAACTGCAAATGTTTTATATCTGGAACGTACGATCTATTGTCTAATATTTCCTTCAATTATTATTATATCGAATGCTTGATTATTCTGAAGGTTTGGCTTTTCATCAAAACCGTTGTGTACCATCGTGAGGAATAAATTATTATGAATATACTACCTTAATGTTTTCTAACGTAAAGATCTACAAAAGTCTAGTTAAATAAAACAGACATCTTGGTTCAATAAAATCTAAACATAGAAAGCGGTTTACTTCTACACCAAACTTTAAATTTAAGATTGCAATTAACCTGCATAATACATAAATATTGTTAGGTTAAAATTACGAGCATTTACGAAGCATAAACATATGTTATAACTATCCTTGTTTTATAGTTCACTGAAATTTCTTTTAGTCCTTCTAAGTTCCAAGACAAATTGCTTTTCTCTCCGGTAGAATAAAATTCACAAAACCTTTTTAATTATTTCAAAAGAAAAATAACAGAAAGTCATCAATTAAAAACATCTTAACAATGAGATCAATTGTGTCACTTTGGGTTCAAAGAGATGAGTGAGAAAAGAAACCTCCTAAGTGTATCCACCTCTTCATAATAAAAATTTTTGATAATTGTTAAATTTTATCGTAAACACTAATTTTGATAAAAACTGTTAGGGGCAAGTATACTAAAAAGTATTCAAATGTTTTAATTACTATGAAAAAACATTAATTTTCTTATTATATTTTAATAACATATTTATGCTCTTAAGAATAAAACTTTACAGAGCTGTCTTGATTATGAACACAAGATGTAGTCATGAAACAAGAATTACCAGTGTAAAGGTCAACTTGAGTATCAGTGTAAGTAACAAGTTAGGTGGGGGAGAAGTTACATTAGGAGTGGAAAACTTTTGTAAATTACATAGTCAGACAGGTCATGAATATTGCCAATGTTCACTTTGTAGCCACGATGTTGAAAAGCAAATGAAATAATGAAATAATGAAATAATGATTTATTCTTCCATAAAATTTCAAAATACAAAAATTTACATAAGTTTCTTAAGAATAAGCTAACCACGCTGCCAGTAATGTGGTTAGCTGCATGTAAATGTAAATTCAAAGTAATAATACAACTTGTTGTGAGTTCAGTTCACAATAAACAATTTAATAAAAAACAGCCAGAATGCCACTCTCTGGGGCGCCCTAATATAAAATACCTATAATACTATACAATACAAGATGCAGAATATCATACACAATATCACTGACAGAATAAAAACGTATAGTATCACAACAACATAAAAATAAAAAAAGGTAAAACGAGTAGGATCAAGTAGCCGACATACACAACATAAGAACAAAAATAGTAAATAAAAACTAACCTAAAGAAACAAAAAGATTAAATTTTTTAACTTTCAAAAAATAGATAAGAGGATTCGTACAACACAACAGGAGCATTTACTTTAGTACAAATTTAAACAAAATTGTATTGTTGTTTCAAAAAAAGCCATTGTTTCAACTTACGAAGAAATAATTTTTAAATTGTTTATGTCTTTTATTTCTGTAGGTAAAATGTTAAAAAAATTTTGGTCCAGAATAGAGGAACACTGTCTAAAAAATTCTTTGTTGACTTTAGGAATTCTAAAGATTTTACGACTTACATTTCTTGTGTCATACCTCAAAGAATGTGTTCCGTCATTTCCACTTTCTCAGGTAGAATAATTTTAGAACCTTAAACACATAAAGGTGTTGTATAGGTAAGATTTGTAGTTGGCAATATAATGGAAAAGAACTGTCCCGTGGTTTTTTATTTAAAATTATACGTATTATATGATTTTGAAAAACTCTTAACCTATCCATTAATGTTTTATACGAACCTCCCCAACAAATTAACCCCGTTATTGAAACCTAGATTGAATTAAAGAAAAGTAGAGTGTTCGTAATAAATATTTGGATCACATAGGCGTCTCAAAAAGTAGAAAGTTCTTAGCGTATGCGAAATTTTTTCCGATGGAAGATTAAGAGTATGTTTCGCTCCAGTTTTAATTTGTCATCCAAAATTAATCCTAAGTTAATTAAAATTAATCTACCCTCTCAATATTCAAACAGTCACAGTTAACCTTAGTGCAATTAAGAGTGTGGTATGTAATCGGATATTGAAAAAGCAAAAATCTCTATAGCCAAAATTTATGTAACTTCGTTTTTTTTTTACGTTTAATTATCATAAAAATTAGAGTTACACCAGTTCTGTAATAAATTCTAAATCGTGATTTATTTTACGGTACAGGGATTGTGAGTCTTCGTCTGAATAGAAAAGTTGCGATATCGTCTGCAAACGCATTAACCGCAACCAGCAAAGGGGCCTGTTCAAGAAGGTCGTTTATAAGAACAAAGAATAACGTTGCAGACATTACTTCTCAACCCACAATACAGAGCCTTGAGGGACACCCTGTCTTAATAAGCAAAGCGTGGACTTAAAATTATTTGTAACTCTCACCTGTTGGGTATCTATTCACCCCCACCCCGTAAGGAAACTCTTAAACCAGTTCAGGGGAACGCTCTAATGCATAGGGGGATTAAATTATGATTCCAGTTGTATTTATTTATAGCACGATGGCCAATTGATACCAGTTTATTTATTTGAACGCTGTGATTAACAGACTCGAACGCTTTTCGAAAATCAATGAACAAACCAGTCACTTTTTTGTTTTCATTTAGGCTACTGTAAATTCTGTTTGTTACGTTAATAAGAGCGTCTTCAGTGGATTTACCCTTTATGAATCAAATATTGATTGGTATTTAAAACAATATATTTCTATTTAGGTAATTTAACAGTCTAACATTAACTATTTTTTCAATGATCTTCGAAAATACAGAAAAGAAGACTGATAGGCCTGAGGTTATCCAATTTGGATAAACCACAAATGGACCATCTGTGTGAACAATTACGTGAATCGTGATGTTCACTTTATGCACCATATCGAAGTGAAATTAAGTTAATTTATTCCCATTCACAACACGATTAAATATTCACTATTGTTGCTCATATGGTAAATGTATTGATTTGAGATCTCAATAAAATAAACAAGCTTGCACACGATTTTCAAATACGTATTACATATTCTTTCCTACTGAATTCTTTCTATGCCTAAAAATTTAACCTTTTTAATTGATATTCCTTTTTCCTCACGGGGTTTTATGAGTATACTAAAAATTTATCATTTGAAATACATTTACAAGCTCTTGTAGCAAAATTAACTCATAATTCACGGAAAACCCTTGCCACACAGATTAAGATTTATGCATTAAAATTTAATAATACGTTTTATTACGTACTTACGTTTTATTTATACGTTTGTTGGAGTGCCGATGGTCCCGAGCGGTTTAAGTCGTTGGACATTGAGTCTGAGTTAGAGATAAACGCAGATTCAAATCCTTTCTGTGACCTTTACACTTTTTTATCAGTACCATCGACCTTGTACTGTATTCAGACTCTCCCCCCTTATTCTGTTTATGATGTTTGATAAGATCCTCGCACAGGCCAGTGGCCCATGAGGACGGGGCAGAAATAAGGCTTAAAAGGGGATCGGCCTCCTCATTTATCTAAAAAAAAATGCATTTGAGTTTTAGTTAACTTTAAATGAGACACCAATACTATATTATAGAAATGAAGGCATGATTCCATCATGCAGAAATATTGTTCTTATTTTGTTTCATTTTAATTCCTCTAAATTCTCAATGGCTTATTACGCCAATAAGGTTCACATTTGATTGAATATTTTTTAATAATGTCATTCGATAGATTAGCTCTTAATAAAACGTTATTGACATCAATTTTAACAGAGTAAAGTTTTGTGAAAGAAAATTATTGGAGTTTATTCATCCATCATTATTATTTATAATTGGGCAAGTGGTGAAGGCATAAGAGAGGCTTTCTATGTAAAACGTTATCTCGCTATGTAAATTTACTAACTACGCTTGTAACTAATAGTTAGGTAATATTATTTTTTCTTACAAAAACACATTAAATATCATTGAATGAGTTCTTTTTTTTATGTATTCTACATTACAAATTACAATATAAAATCTGAAACACACAATCTGTACAGAAACGGGTGGCTAGATAAGAAACCATAATACTATTGGATGTATACGCGTATGGATTAACTACTTGATCTCCACGCAACTTCTATAGCTGTGGTGGTCATCGTATGTGTTTTCGTTGTGAAAAGTTTCTAATGAAATCACTAGCTCTAATTCAGTAAAGAAATTTTAAAGCAACAATAATTTTTTTAAGTATATAGACACGCAATACAAAGGTGTGAGCAGTTGCCTACAATTTATAGTCAAGTCGTATTACCTGATATTGAAAAAATAAATGTTTTCTTACAGCAAACTAATGGCAAAATTTAGTCAAATACATCATAAATAAATAAAAAAAAAACCATTCCGAACCAAAATATCGTCTATTTAGATGGTATAGGAGGGGTGGTTTTTTAGGGTGAAAATGGTTTTTTTTGCAATTTGTGAAGTAAACAATGCATCCTATTGAAAAAAAAGTCTAATATAAATGAAGAAAGCGTAATTGGCGAGTTCTTACATTCTGTTAATGAATGAAACCATTTTATTTTATATACATTTGTCTCCCTTACTGTAGTATCTGCCTCGCAAAAACCTTAAAACATTTGAGTTTATCTCTACTTCTCTGATAAATGTTCTTACGCATATTTTGATGAGATAGAAATAAAACAGTTTTCAGAGTGAAGAACACGGCTTAATTTACGTTGAAAATATTAAAACATTCCTAATTACCACCAACTTTCCGATTAGTTTTTTAGCATCCTGATATGACCTGGGCAGAGAATGCCCATTGTAATCTAATCATGGTCAGATTCCGTTGTATGCCCCCAAAGCTTGAACTTTTTTCTATTAACTTGGAACGTTATAAAACGATGTAGTTGAGTAACAGAACTAACATTCCATCAATCAACAAAGCATTTTCCAGGTCATCTTATCTTTCTCGAGAATCCCGATCACTCTGAACTGTTTTATTTCTATTCCTTCATCAAAATACGCGTAAGAACATTTATCAGAGAATTAGAGATAAACTCAAATGCTTTTAAAGGTTTTGCGAGGCAGATACTACAGTAAGGGTGACAAAAATGTAATATAAAATAAATGGTTTTTCATTCATTAACAGAATGTAAGAACTCGCCAGTTACGCTTTCTTAATTTCTGCTGCTCTTTCTAAGAATGGACCTGATTAATTAATATTAAGTTTTCTTAATGAAAAGTTTAGTTTTCCAATCATACGGTTAATTTAAATGTACAAATGGTCATCCATTTAGTTTTACCTGACCTCTAATCAGTATAATATAGTGCAACGATAAATTATGAACAATAATTAAAAATTGAATATAAAATCTTGTACGGACTATCAGCGGCTCATTGTAATAACATTTTATAACAGTGTTTTAGCTAACAATTCTAATGTGGTAATTTTGTAACGCTATGTTTAAACGAATGTTGTTTAAACCTGATCAAATTACGTAGAAATAAACTTTGTATTATTGACTTATTACCCCTTCACTTTTATTAGCCCAGGAATTCACATCTGCAGTGTTCAATAAGATCGTTTGATGGGCTGTTTGTGCGCTGTACAAAAGGTACAAAACGCGTTGTTTATCGCTATTGCGTATTGATCGTTTACGTCGTCTCTGGCTTTGTATGGGAAGCAACTCATTCTACTCCTCTGTATAAAGCAGATATTGTTTTATTGTGGCAAAATCGCTACTATTTGTTGCGGTGTTCTTCTATCACACTATTGTAAGATTTATATACGATTTTTTATGGTATTCAAATCTTCTATGGTTAAAATATCGGGACGAGTAGTTTGCAGAGTGAAAATCTTAACATAAATAACTTTATTATATCTGTAACTATACATTTTAAATATGAAGTTATAATTTATTGTTTTACTTTATATATATAAATTTTTAGAAGAAAATACTGTCTTCAAAAAGCAGGATAAGAACTGCAGAGAGAAAGATGCTTTACCTGCCTCACCCGGTGTATATATATTGATATATACATTGATGACAAAGATCAGACCCCAACATATTATATCGTAGTGTTCTGAACATATTCCAGATTCAATGTAGTCGGTGGTTAGCTGATACAATCCAACATCCATTCCAGTCCGAATAGAATTGTACATCTGTCCAAGCTGCTGCTGCAGACTTTAGAAAATTAATTTTGTTAATTCTTTTAAGAATACATTATGTTTATTATATGTTTTAATAAAAACCATCTTGCTATTTTGAACGGGAATGAACGTCTGCTAAGTACAGTCCTATAGAGGATTTTGCACTGTACTGTATCCAACAACAAGTTTCTTACAGTTTTACTAATTCCGTGTCGTAATTCTGTATATACTGAATTATCACAGTAAGTTAATAAGCCGATTGGACATAAGTCTAGTGTCCAGTATTTTTACTGGATTATATATTATAATACAATATATTATATATCCTGCTCACCATCGATCTCTTCTTTTATCAGTTGCTTGCTTGAATTGTTAGATATTAGTAATCCGTCATAAATGAAATAAACACAATGCAGGATAAGGAGACTGAGTTGCCTCTTCCAATACCGTTATAAAATAGTAGATTATTCTACACTTCTAAGTGGGTGCCGTAAAATACAAATTTAAAATATGGGATGATTTATTTACGTACGCCTTATAAGTCGTAATGTTTTGAGATAACAAAGACATCTCGATGTTATTTAATTTTATTGCTGTTGTATTAGTTTTCATGGGTTTAATATACATGTAATCCATACTAATTAATACAAAACTAACCTATGTCTATATTTTATTTCATTGAGGACCAACATTCCAGAGAGAATGCTGTGCCCCCCGAAAATTACTCGAAGGAGTTATATAAGGTCTACAGACATATACTGAGGCACTTAAAAAAAATTATATCCATGTGTACATAATTTCATATGATCATTTATAATTTTAATTTATGTTTTTTAAATTTTAAGAATTTTAATTAAAAAATGTGAAGTAATTGGGGACTTCAATATATTTAAATCTATAAATATTATGGGCATAAGTTTAGTAGTTAAAATATGTTTGTATTACACACTGTTATTGAGCAAGGAATGTAGCCGACAACGAAAGGATGTTGTAAATAAACCAAAGCCCTAATGAAACGAGCATAGACCGACCACTTAATGTTGCACTAAACAGAACATCAAAGATCCCGCAACTCTCACGTCAAGGGAAACCATTTTTGTATAATATACAAATAACATATAAGTTGTAATTTATTCTTTCAAGCTACCGAGAATTGATCAAGTATATAGCTGTCTTATTTATGTGCCATTGAAATTTCAATAAAGCGGTTTCCAATATTGTACTATCACTATTATAAACGAATACAACATATTCCAATATAGTTTTTTTTATTTCGTGCAAGGCCTTTCTGAATCAAAGATTCCATCATCAGGCACTTCACAAATTATTAAAAGAATTATGAATTTTTGATAATTTGTGAAGTACCTGATGATGGGATCTTTGATTCAGAAAGGCCTTGCACAAAATAAAAAACTATATTTAAAAATGTTGTCTTCGTTTATACTAGTGATAGTGCAATGAACCTTTTTTCCAATGCTCCAAGATTTTACATACGGTTTCCAATAGTTTAGGTAAACATTCAATGGAAGTCTGGAATCTACCATTATATCTTAAAAAATAAAAGACCTTTAAAAACAATTAAAGACCCATAGTGCATTATTAATATAATTTCGTTGTTTTTCAATCTGTTTGTCTGACCGTCAGTTTGATAGCTCTCGGTAGAAAAGTCCTACAAACTTGAAACTTTATATACGAAGTCAAAGTCAAATCTTTTACTGTCGTGGACAATATAGCAAATCATGTGGAAAAAGTCATACCGGATAGATCTATAATTTTTACATTCACAATACTACATTCAGACATAAAATCTTTACATTCTTCCATACCACTCACTCGCCAATTCTCTCCACCGCCAACGACAGTGTCAGTGTTGTTGATGGAGGTCTCCCAGCTATAATCCAAAAACTTGTTGACATTATTGAATGCTATAGACGCTAAAAACGCTTCAGACGAGTATTTACGCCTTGGATTTTGTTAATTTCTTATGGAATCGGGCAATCTGT
The DNA here is from genome assembly GCF_021130785.1 of Homalodisca vitripennis. Classification (NCBI taxonomy): domain Eukaryota; kingdom Metazoa; phylum Arthropoda; class Insecta; order Hemiptera; family Cicadellidae; genus Homalodisca; species Homalodisca vitripennis. The sequence goes on from NC_060207.1 coordinate 234,464,177, forward strand.
TGATATAGTATAGTACGAGTATAGGTTCTCTTGGTACAAGAAAAACTTAATTAATTTGTTGCCAAAAAAATAAATTGTAACATTTTCCCATTACTCTTATGGGTAATCATGATAGTAACGACAGAATAGCAGAATAAACAAATTAGTGAACTAACTGAGGACAATTATATGACACTTAATCATGTGAAATATTAACACTCGTGTTGACTTACTTGGTTAGAATTTCGTTAGTTGTGTCCTTTGAACTTGAATTATTCCAAATCCAGACTTCAAAGAAAAGCAAGAGTATGCCCTCACAGGTTGTACGCTTGGACTCATTCTTGAGCTATAAACGCTTCGTCCAAATGTGAGGAAATCTAAAAAATTACTTCCATTACTTAGTACTCTTGGTTTCATATCCTGGGCAATCATTTCCAACAAAAATGTATTAATTTCAATCCTTTATAGAATGGGAAACGGCGGGGGGGGGGGGGTAATTACTTATGCAAAGCTGTCACACACCAAATCAGGATTGGTGAAAACCACAGAGGAGACACCGAGTACATCTTGCGTACAAAAAAGCGAAGAAATGAACGCTATTAATTTTTTTAACGTTTATTTATGGAATACAAAACAGTAAAACAGATGAAGGATAATGAGAACAACACTTTCAAATGCTGCTGAGGTTTCAGATGACTTTTTGGTTTTCAATTAAGATACCAGTGTATGACCACACCAACCCTTTTTGATGCTATTGCTCTACAATTCAAAACCCGTGTAATGCTATTTTATAGTGAATGACATCTAAAGAGTAATTTATATCCTCCTAATGTTGATATAGTAGCTGTACTACGCATAGTGGAGGACGTACCGTAAGGTCTTCTTTACGCTACTGGCTGGTACAAGGGACAATAAACTGCACTTGGCTGGATTAAATAAAAGAATGTTGAGCAAAAGCTTAATAACTTATCAAACTCAATGTAAAATAACCCTTGGGACGCGACCTTCAGAATAAAGTAAAAGTAAAGTAAAAGTTTCTTATTTTACCAGACGAAGTTAGCGCTAAGAAGCCCTCTCTAACACTTAACCTGGAGACCAACGGCTTAAAGGTGACTTCCGAATCACCACGAATGGCCTGGCAGGCGGGCTGCTTGCAAGGACAGGATCGCTCAACGGTCACCCATCCAAGCAGCAGCCACGCTCGACATTTACGTTGGAGTTACGTAAACAATAATGCAAAAAAGAATCAACAACCAAGTACCACGGCCAGAACGACAAACCACTGATTTCTTTGGCGTATTGAAAATATTACTAATACAGATAGGTCAGTATTATGTCATTAAGTACCCTTATCTACTTAATGAGAAGTATCGAATCATACCTGTGGTATAGATCCCATCTCTGTGAACTATCCAGTCTCATCAATTAGTATCAGAAGCTTGATATGTTCACACCGAGCCTTCTGGGAACACATGTGACATTTCACATCGCAGCGATACGTTCTCTTGAGGCATACATGTGTCAATTAGTGTACTAGGTATCATATTCAAATACCACCCATCGTAGACGGCTACATACTCATCTTCATAGAAATTGTAGTTCAGTGATACAATACAATCAGTAACACTTCAGTAATCACTGAACGATGGCAAATGTCCGGAATATCCTGTTTCCTTCACAATCCTTCCATCGTGGAAACAAACTTAGTTATTGAACTAAAGAATCTTAGTTATTGGAAATCTTATTATTAAAAAGTAATTAGTTATTGGATGCAGGTAATTTCCAGGATCCTGAATAATAACAGTACTGATTTACAGTTGATATGTTCAACAGGATAACAGGATTTCGGACATTTGCCATCGTTATAGGTTGTAAAAGGTGTAACACAACGTTTCGAGGATTGGAATCTATCCTCTTCGTCAGGTGGGAGAGGTATATTAATACATACAAAAATAAAGAACAGAAAGAAGTAAAGAAGCGAAAGAAAAGAGCTCAAACATACCCAAAATCTGACTGGGGTCCAGTCCAGGCATTGTCACTGCACAGAATGCAAGTCCCGAGCACAAATCACTAGTAGGGGGATCACAATCACACATCAAAATAGCACAGACTACAGTGGAATACTCCCCCGCCTGACAAAGAGGATAGATTCCAATCCTCGAAAAGTTGTGTTATACCTTTTATAACTTATAGCGATGGCAAATATCCGAAATCCTGTTATCCTTCCAAACCTTCTACCGTCAACAACAAAATTTAATCAAAGAATTGATAGGTTCACTTCCCAAGTAAAATAGGTATTGATAATATCGTAATAGTTTAAATAAACTAATTTCAAGTCAAAGAGTTTTAACTAAGTATATTTTACTTTGGGGAATGCATTTACGTACATAGTGTGGAAACTCACCCCGTTCATCTTAGCGAATACCCACTAAACTCCTTACGGGCCTTTTGTCAGAATTACTTCATACATGGACGCGTGTCTTGCGCCCTAACAGAGCCGTACAACTGGTGCGATCTTTAGGTACCGTGCGACTCTCGGACATTTATTTAGGTGCTGTGAGATTAGGTACTATGACATTAGGTGCTATGAGAATCTACCCTATTAGACGGTTGAATTTTAGGTACTGTGAGATTATGTGCTGTGAAACCTCACGGTGCAACTTTTCCGCAAAGCCTAAGGGTCAGGCAGGCAACCCTCTTCTCGTTTCACGCGAAGGACAACGTGGAAAAACGCGGAAATGGTCTTCAACGTGTTCTTGCTTCGCAGCATTATCCCAACCACGGTTTCTGTCAAGACATTACCGACAGTGGAGACGAGCGTTCTTCTGCGCTCGGCGAAACGTCCGCACTCGAAGAACGAATCATGAGCGTCATCATCGTCCTCCGGTCAGTACGCACACCGAGAGGACCTGACCTTCTCCATCCGGTGAAGGTACTTCCTAAAGTAGACGTGGCAGTCAAGAACTGACACAGGTAGAAAGAAGTTGATCTCCCCGTGACGCGGTCCACCCAGGCGTGCAGGCCTCTGATGAGACGATAGGCCCAACGACCTTCGGTACCCTAGTCCCACCTTTGCTGCCCTACTTTCATGGTTTCTCTCCTCGTTCCTGACGCCTCTTTTCCTCCTGCTCCGAAGCAATATGAAAGATCGTCCGTCTCTTAACATTATACTAGGTTTTAAGGAATCTACAAATGATATAATCTAAACAGCAGCCTGCTTAGATACAACGTGGTGGAATAAACGAGTTTTGGTACATCCACATAAATTCCATAATTGCATTCGTATCGAATATATGCTTTATTTACAAAACCCGCAAACATTTCACACAGTATATTGACAATTTGTATGTTTACGTTGAAAAAATTCTTGACAGACTGAAATGAAAGTATTTGAAATGAAAAGTGGTGTATTTTACAAAATTGGCCGTTATGTAACATCGACAGTGAATAAAATTTTTGTTGTTTTGTTAATAATATTTTAACTTGTTGTTTTAGTGATCTTTTCTGATGAACTTTATTTTAACATGTTGCATTTCTGTAAGAAGCCTGTGCTCAAAGTTGTGCAGTGGGAATAAGAAATTTCAAATGGGAAAGAATATTGCTGGTTGCATAATTAAAACAAATTAACTTCTTAGAAATTCATGCCATTTTTAGTAGCTAGAAATGACAAAAATTTAAAGGTAATTAGAACGTACGTAACATAAATTATGTAAACCTAAAACAACTAAGGTTTAATGTAATTGAAGTAGATTTTATTTGTGGGAAATCAAATACTTTAATTATGATTGTGTAAAATATTGAACAAAACTGTTGGTGCTTTACAAAGATTTAGATGATAAGCTTTATAATAATTTTATCTAAATGTCGCCTTAAATGTATACAGAGTAATAACAGCATTAATTTTAGAAAATACAAATAATTATAGAATTCTATATATAGGAAACGATTGTTTGATGATTTTAACAAATAAAATCTATACTTAACTTAATAATACGCTAATACGCTAAGCACTTTTAAGTATTCACGAGATAACTGAAATGCGTTAATGTTAAGGTATTAATACTTTTGTTTGGATGTTTGTGTAATAGACCTATAACAATTGACAATTTTAACAGTATTTTAGCTGTAAAACAATTTACAGACAAAATAATATTAAAATATTATCTAACTTTGGAAACACTGTATCAATGTGATACCACCGATGAATTATTTTTTGTGTGGTTGTGAATGACTTGAAAGAACCACGATTAAATACAAAAGTTCCAGCACAAAATATAAAGATACTCATCTTCGAAGCAAAGACAACATTTGTAATTGAGTTTCTATGTTCCCGGTAGAGGTAATAGTTAAAGGTTTCCAGACCTGTACAAAGTAGTGAAGACAATGGCATTAATGTTGCATAAGGCGAGTAAGTATTCATTACCGACCTGTGCTGAATCAATAACTTGTACTAATTATTTGTGAAAAGGTAGTCTTTTAAATGTAATTTACAATCAAAAGTACAAAGACAAAATTTCGATTTAGTTTTGACGAGATTAATTTTTTTCCGAACCGACATATATTTATGTACATAATGTAGGCGAGGTATCAGTAAAAAACTGAGTTGGAAATGTAATGCATTTGTTCCTTTTCAAATATATTTAATGCTTTAGTACAGTACTGAGTATTTCTAATGTAAGTTGTTTTATGTAACTTGCCTCAAGTTCAATATCAAAACCTTTAGATAATTAAAACAATAACAAAGTATTGTAGTAACAAAAGTATTTCAAACCAAAATGAAAATTTCAAATTCAATATGTAAAATATGCTATCGTCCACTCAAATCAATGCTACCCATAAGATTCAAAAAGATTACACGCATCTTAATGTGTATAAATCCATATAAGACTTTTGTGAATGAACTAGCTTATACAGGGTGTAAGAAGAAGTCCCACACGTGCCTAATAACTCTTAAACGATTACAGGTAAAGCAATAAAAACCTTGGTACTTTTGGACGTAACTAACTACCATTTATTGTCATGTCTGGAAGGTGGCCCATTAGGAGTCAGAAGAAAACCTTTTAAAATTAACAATTTTTAATAATGTATATCTTGAGCTATGCTTACGTTATTTTACCCAACTCCTTGTAGAACATCCTCCATTGGATGTGAAGAGTCACTAAGTACCTTAAAAACTATTTATTTAGTCCAGTATTCATTTACTAAGTTTTATTTTCATAACTTGAGCCAAGACAAGAATATTAAACCATCTAGAAAAAGACTTACAGTGTAAATTTTTCGAACTTTAAACCAACGTAATTTTTCAAAAGAGTGAATCTTTGAGATCGGATATGCGGCACTGTACTTTTATAGACCTTTAATTTGATATTCTACTCAAACTATGCTTACATTTAAGATTTTCTTCTGACTCATAACGGGTCATCTTCCTGACATGATAAGAAACTTCTAGTTACTTAAAAAAAGTAGATTTATAGGTAAAGTAATGATGTACTCAGTTGTATTGCTTTACCTGTAAGCCCGTGTGGGACTTTTTTTTACACCGTGTATATTTCTGGCAAACAATCATTCTTTATTTCTCCATCACAATTTTCAGAATTTATACTTTATTTCAACCAGTTGTGAAGAATGAAAGATCCACTACTCTTCCAAGTAGAACAAAATATGTACCACGTAAATGTTGCAACCTGAAAACTCCCGATTAGCGGAGAAATTAAAGTTAACATCGAACATCCTCCGAGTTCCCACATCTCGAGTGGACGATGGGAAACTTTGACGGAAAAATCCCCTCTACCGCGCGTTTTCCATCACAAAAGAGACACACAATATCGTTCTAATTTAATTCTGCAATGCAAACGAATCATTATTAAATCGCATTAAATAATACTTTTACAATCAAAATTTAAATCTTCTAAACAGAAATACACATTATCCGTTATCTGACAGTAAAATTATTTCAAATTTTAATTTTGGCAGTATTTTTTAAAAATATTGAGATTTTTATTGCCATACATAAATAATGGTTTCGGACTATCATAAACAAAAACCTACAGTACAAGAAATCAATTCTTGTGGGTAGAATATAGATTGTAATGGTTTAATACTATCAACAGTAGATGTTACTCTTTAGGTGGGTAGCAGAATCTAATCACTTGGATATTTCACCTTTTCATGAGATTATATATACGATACAACGTAACTTTGATTTGGAATTGGGCCTTAGGTGGCTTATTAGATATAAGAATTTTTGTCTTAGTTTTTGGTTCAAAACCAATTTGAAGCAGTATAATAAACATTTTATGTATGAAATTTACTTTGAAGCAAATTAGTTAAAATAGTAGAATATTGGAAATAAGCTATTCACAATTACCAACTTCTGAAAATTACAGTCCTAATTTTATAGAATAACCCACTCCTCAAATAGTTTGGATTATCCAATATTTATTGTTAATAATGCACATTTATTGGGTCACAAGCCTTTGCAAGAATTTTATCAAACATAATCTATGTAGAGTCATGATAGTAAAACATACATGTTCAAACCCATGGATGAAAACGCTCTAATCCTTGAGTGCCTAAACCAATAAATAGGATTATCGAAGTAACCGATAAAACGTAACAAACTAGTTATTACACACGCTCGCGCGCGCACACACACACAACACACACACACACACACACACACACACACACACACCCACACACACACACACACACACACACACACACACACACACACACACACACACACACACACACACACACACACACATACGCACACAGAAGGCGGTCCGGACCGCCCTTTAACCTTTTTGACTCCAAAATCAATAGGGTTCTATACCAAGAAGAACGCTCATATCAAAATTGAAATATCTGGGACCTTTCTATTAAGATTTATCGTAGACACAAACGGCCAAAAAATTGATTTTGAGAAGACCCTATATGTTCCTTAATAATGGACAAACAGGAAAAAAAATTCCATAGGCAAAATGTCCATAGGCAGATGATAAATTGTTGTGATGAAGAGGCTAATACTGTAATGGTGTTACACAATGTACCGTCTGCGACTGTTACTATTTTGTTGTGTAGCAGAACTTAATTAACTGTAATGGTGGGAAAGGTAGGGCTGTAACGATGTAATACAATAGCGAATATTACATTTTCCTCATCCCAAATCATTGACCCTTACATAGTAATGAACTTAAATAGTAACACAAAACTACGTTCTGACCCTCAGCATGTTTATTTAACCCATGATAGTTTTCACAAAATATAGAGTTAATTTTAAATAATTTTGTGCAATATTAAACGTTATATGTTTACAAAAACTGTCTTAAAACACACAAAAGCGTGTGTTATTTATTGCGTAAACGTTAGCGATGCCTCTTGTTCAAGAGGCTAGAACACATTTTAGCCAGTGTGTCTGGAGGTTATATCGAAAAAGACTGACCAAAGACTTGAAATGTTGCATATAGTTTCATTGTTATATAGTAATCTTGAGTTCCATGAAAGGAACTTACTGAGGGTTAGCGAAAGTTTTAAAATTAATCTTATGGGTAACCTTTGTTGCACGAGAAAATAAATAGCAGAAGAAATAAATCTATAAGAAAACTCATTATAAACATTTGAAAATTTATATTATCACATACACCTTATTGACTTTGTGTATAGCATAGTGTCAAAAGAAATGTTTGTAGACATTTTTATTTCATCCCTCCTATGAAAACCCATTTTAATGAGAATATGTGTATGTATGTGTACATGACTGTTCGAGAAAGAAAGCTCACCTGTAGAATTTTTCATTATGGTTAGCGTCAATGAAGTGTATCACTCCGTGGGGAATACACCATTTCTCTTTTGTGTGCCGCGTTAATGTAAAAAGTCTTTTATTTATGATTGTCTGTCCAGCTGTTCAAAAAACATCTCAAAAATTAAATGAGCTGTAAGCTTAAAGTTTTACTCGCGACATTATGAGTTACGTATCAGGCTTTGATAAAGCTGTATATTTAAACTCTATACCTAATTTCATTCTTTAGTTGTTCTATGGTCAGGAAGACAAACAGGTATTCACACAGAAAGGAAATGTTTACGTCCTGCAGGAAAAAAAGATAAAGGGTCATCCTGCTGAGTGATAGACTTCAAGGAGTTTAATCCCATAGATAGACATAAACCTTTATTGAACTCACTCTTGTCTCTGGAGTTCCATGCAAATCTGAAAATGTAAAGATGAAATTCTCGTGACACATCCTGTTGGATAGTTTTTCTACATAAAGGCTCCGCCAATTTGCAAACAAGAACATTCCATCATCAGACGTAACGTTGACGTCACATGCAAAAATAGCCCATTCCCTTCTTAAAATTTCTAGCGGTAAACAGACCCTCAGGCAGATAAACATAAGAAGAAAGACAGGCAGATAGACAGAAGAGGAATTTTACCAGAACCCTAGTGACAGCTAAGCAAAATATAGAAATTAAAAGTGTATTGCTCAATCCATTCTTGAGATATCACCCTCAGTTATAGGCTTTACTTACGCTCAGACAAATTCTATAGAAGAATATGCAGCATCCTCGAACTCTATCATGTCTATATGAAAATAGGCTCATACTACGGAATATCGAAGAACCCCAATAGAACGTAACGGAATCTTACCAACCAATCCATAAAATATTACATGATTAAATGTCATATATATGATTTGCAATCAACTCTGTTGCACATTTTTTATTCTATTATTTTCTCGTGGTTACCAATCTTTATAGTTAAAACTTCATGCAAACATTTCAAATCATATAGAATTTCAAATAGTTCAGTTCATTGTTGAGATATTATTCGGACTGACAGACAGTCAGAAATTATAAAAATTCCAGCACCTCCAATAAGGTTCGCTAACGCTCAGCCAATAAAGTTTACAACAAAAATCGCTGACTTCCGCAGAGGAGTTTGCCTGAGTTCTTTCCCATTCAATGAATGTCATATTGGATCTAAACGATCAATACGCAATGGCGGTGTACACTGCGTTGCGTATCTTTATTACAGCGCTCAAACAATTTATTGCGGTCCGATAACAACCTATTGAACATCGGTTCACTAAGATCTTAGTCTTATATTAGTGAAGTTGCAATGGCATGAATAACAATAGCACTCTTTGAATTAAGGAATCAACAGGGTGTGCCATTGTCCGTCCGTCTGTCTGTGCGATAATTCTTGAAAAATCCAAGAGACGAACTAGAATTTCTCTTGATCCATAGAAAATCTTTATTTATTTTGGAGTTCAAAGGTTAAAGGGTAGGTCATTTGCCTGTATTCTTGATATAAAGGTCCTAAAGTATAAAAGGTACTTGGTGTATAGTTACCTCCTGATTCCTCTATGAAACCCTGATTAATTTTGGAGTCTAAGCGTCGAAGGGCCTCCCCAAGAGGGTTTACTTCTGGTTTATACCTTCTAAATTGAACTCACAGTGGGTACAGCAAAATTCGATGTGTCTATTAAATCTGAGCAACCTTATAGATTTCCAAGAGCGGCACATCACTAACCGCAAATGTTGAGATCTGGGGTGCAAGGGTAATTCGACTACTAAGTGACATGACTATTAGAGTTGGTGGGCTCCCTAAGTGTCATGTTGCCTGCTTTGACTGGTGAGGCTGGTTCAGAGCTGGCTTCTCCTTCTTCCTAGAGGACATGACTTGAGATCAGAGCCCTAAACCTTTCCTCGTGAATCTCGACAGGAACCGACCCCTATTCCCACTAACCATCCCAAAATATCCTGTCAGTCCTCAAGCAGCGCAAAAGTCCTTATAGGACTAGATGTAATATTATAAGCTTCTTGTCCTAAGAGAACAACAAAAATTTGCCAATGGGCAGCTTTTGTGTTTTGAATCTTAATAGAAAGGTCCTAAAGGCTTGATACTTGGTGTACGAATATAGGTTCCTCCTTATTCAAAGAAGTAGCCTATTAATTTTTAGGTCAAAGGAAAGTTAGTCAGTCTGTGCTATAAACGTGTATGGAAGGATCTTAGATACATGAAACTAGATTTCTCTTATCCAAAGAACAGCTTTTTTGTTTTGGGATTAAATTTCAATTTTCTTTGTATTGTGTTATTAAAATTAAGAATATTTTTAACCTCCAACACAACTAACGGAAGTCATATTTAGTTAAAAGACTATGAAATAATGCATTAAGCAAGATAATTTATTTGAAAAAAATGGTTTAATACAATCCAGAATAAAGTATAGAATGTTTGAAAGAACTCCTGGTTTCTGTTATTTTTGAGAATGAAGTTGAAATTTTACTTAAAACTTATCCTGAAGTTAGAACGAATTACTTGTATTATACTGTTTTCTCTTTTCATTGCATAATACGTATCCATACATGTAACTACGGCACATTCTTTATGTTAAATATATGTTGAATACAATAACATAAATGCGATAATACATTATATAAAAAAATATTTTGGCATAAGTCACGTACATTTTCAAAAAGACGATGCTTGCCTTTTAAGCAACTATCGTTCCATTTCAATCCTTTCACGTAATACCTTGTTGTTTTTCAAAGGATCAAGGAAAACATTACAGGTAAAATTGTACATTTAAAATAATTTCTTAGAGGCTCTATACGTGTAAAACCATTTTGGTATTATTTCGAAAATAGGCACCATCCTTAAAAAATAAGAACTATGAACAACTTTTCTGAATTAAGAATTTTTATTTACACAAAATATTTAGATGAATGAATTAACTTACTGTCTATAATACTGATAAGCGATAAGTGGTAAACAAAAAAAAAAGGAATAAATTATTATATAAATTGTTCTAAAGGCTACGTATAATAACGAGTGGAATAAATGCATAATGCTCGTACATCGCGGACTATTGTACCTGACAACCAAACTTGTGTTTTACGACGTATAATAGAGTGTGAATGTTGAATGACGCTATAAAATGATTAACTGTCTGGGTCGCCTCTCTGCGCGGAGGAGGTGCCTGGCTAGTCGCAGTGTAATTTCGATATTCGTGTTTCAAGAAAAGATTTATTTTATTGAGAAAAAACATCCTACATACAGTCTAGCTATGTTGGGAAGGGTCGAATTAATATGAATGTTAAATTCAGCTCCAACTCACCTTCATCTTAATGCAGCGTCTGGAATCTGATGCTGTTACAGATTTGACTCCTGTAATCTGGAGCCATGTTCGTCTGAAGAGATCGAACAAGAGAAAAGTCGAGGACGAAGAAGCTCAAAACGAATAACATCAGATACCTAGATTAGAAAATATAAAATATAGTTTAATCCAGGTGAATTGGCATTCTCATTGCCTCACCTGATACACATAGACCACGGTAGAAAACTCGATTGCTCCACCGAGTTTAGAGATCGTGTCAGAATTGAAGTGCACACGATTGTGCAACTGATGAGACAATGAGAATTCCAAATCAGCTGGATTGCACTGCATTTCATATTTTCTAATCTAGGTGTCTCTGATGTCGAAAGTATTTGTTTTGAGTTTCGTTGTCCTCAAATTGTTTTCGATCTCTTTAAACAAACATGGCTGCAGATCCTATGATTGAAGTCTGTCCCAGCATCATATTCCAGACACTGTATTAAGAGGAATGAGAGCTGGAGGTAAACTCAATATTCATACATGGGCAGCATCCTGCTCATTAACACTGTGTACTGAAGCTAGTTCAGTACTGCTATTTGATATGGTAAGATAATATATTACGCTTGTGATATCGGGATATTAATTTTCATATAGTAGTTTAAATGATGATATATGGCAAATATTTATATACAGGGTGACTGAGACCACCCATGTGTTTTGTAAAGCTGTCGCACTAACTTTAACACTTTGTAACATGTTTGTATAACCTTGTAAATTTCGTGAAATGACATACGTAACTATTTTTTTGTCTGAAGTTTGTAAAAAAAGTACGATACGGAAAAAACTCATAAACAAAAATGTTTTAAACAGCTTTTATTTGAGGTGAAATTTATTGTATATATTGCTCTTTCAGAAATGTTTGTTTTGAAATTTTTAAATCAGGAAAATCAAATAAAAAGGTGCCTCCACCTCATGATTACGCTTTTATCTCAATAAACAAGCTTAGAAGAAAATTGGAATAGAACTCAAATATAAAAATGTTTTAAACAGCTTTTATTTGAGATAAAATTTATTGTAAATTGCTCTTTGCAATATTGAAATGTTTCTTTGAAAATGTTTAAATCAGGAAAATCCAATAAAAAGTGCCTCTACCTCATTTTTAAGCTTTAATCTCAATAAATAAACTTGTAATACATCTTTATTATTACGTATAGTAAAGGTGGCCTGCCCCACCCTGTATTGGTGTGAATTTAGAGTATATAATTTAAGATGATATAACAACAGTTTAAAGGTTTGAAATGAAAGCATACTTAATAAGGCATTTTCTCAGTCAATCTCCTTAAAGACTCACTGAACAACACTGAACTCTCATATCTCCGTTATTAAGAAAAATATTTAAAGTGTCAAGAATAAAAATGTTTTAAACTTACTGTTCCATTTAAAAATAATAATAAAATACAGGGTGTTTCATAGGAAAACGCAAAGTTGACCGCCATTTAGGTAAATGGCTTTTCAAAGTTGAAATGGGAAACCTTTCCTTGTTTTTGGCAATATTTTCAAATACGTACTTTACACTTTTGAAACCGCTATAATTTTTCAATATACAAATAGGCTGATAATATCGATCTTTATCACTGGCTTTAATGTACTGGCTACCTAATACATAATTGTCTTTATTATTTTTAGCGATTTACATAAAGGTTTAATCACTACTAACTAAGCTTCTACAGTTGAAACCTAATAATCCAGGTTATTGGTATAGTTCAGTTGGGATTGGTTAGCGAATATATTCTTGTCCGATAAACTTAATTCCCTATATATCCGTAACGTAAAATATGTTGTAAAATGTCAATAACAAGTCCTAATAGGTAGTAGAAAATGGAGTTACTGAGTTGTAGTAAAGTTGCTGACAAAAACATGGCAATAACAATAAATAATTTACAGTGAACCGTAACCAATACCAGCATTGACGATCCTTATATCGCCCACAAAATGTGACGTTATGTGGGTTTATATTTGGAAAAGTTATTATTTCGTTTACATTTAAAGCAAAGAGGGTTATGTCACTAGGTAATAACAGAAACATAGTTAATTATGTGTTTTGGCAATGAACCATAATCAATTCCAATACTTAATTGTAAACTTTGGTATGTTAAAGGGTAAGTACTAATTTAAATCCAAATTTTTTAATCTAAACTTTTTTTAACATTTACTAGAGCTAAAATTCTTTCACTACGTATTCTATAAACATTGCTAATATAGCCTACTGTTTGTCGTGGAATACTTGAGAAAGTCTTCTTTCAATAAATATTTAAAAAATAAATAAATAAAATTAAATAACGGTAAAATTGTTTTACGAATAAATCTATATGTTAAAGATTAAATTAAAATGTATATACGGTATGGTATTGTTTTTAATAATTAACTTTATCTTTACTGCTATTATTTAATCGCCATCATGGTTACCAATAAGACAATCATAAAATATTCACTAAAGCTCAGGCAAATGCTATAGAGTGAGTGGCATGCACCGTCATGTAAATCAGTGTTGTTTACATAGAAATGAAGCTGCATGAATAATTTCAATTTTACAAGTAATTTAATTTCGAGATATTATGCGGACAAAAAGGAAAAAAAAATACAGACAGACAGACCTCGAGTGATACCTCCAGCCTCTTAAATTATAGGCTTTGCTGGAACTCAGCAAATTCCAAAGAAAATGTTAAAAAAATAGAAAATAGAAGTTATTATTTCGTTTACATTTGAAGAAAAGAGATTATGTCACAAGGCAATAAAAGAAACATAATTAATTTAAATTTTTAGTAATGAACCATACATAATCAATTCCAATACTTAATTGTAAATTTGGGTATGTTAAAGAGTAGGTACTACTTAAATCATAAATCCAAATGTTTTATCCGAACATTTTTCAAAATTTACTAGAGCTAATACAATGAAATTATTTTTACTCCGTATTCTATAAAAATTTCTAATATACTCTTTGTCGTGCATAATTTGAGAAAGTCTTCCTTCAATAAATATTTAAAAATAAATAAATAAAGTTAAATAATGGTTAAATTGTTTTACGAATAAATCCATATGTTAAAGATTAAATTAAAATGTATATACAGTATTGTATTTTAGTAATAAGTAACTTCATCTATTCTGATATTATGTCATTGTCATCCTGGTTACCATTAAGGCCATTATAAAAAAAATTCACAGTACTTTTAGACATGCACCATAATCTAAGTCAGTGTTGCTTATATAGAAATGAAGCTTCATGCAAAATTTCAAGTTTACAAGTAATTTCATTTCGAGATATTATGCGGACAAAAAGGAAAAAAAGACAGACAGACAGACCTGGAGTGATACCTCCAGCCTCTTAAATTATAGGCTTTGCTGGAACTCAGCAAATTTCGAAGAAAATGTTAAAACATAGCAAACAGGATTTTTCCGGACATTTGCCATCGTTCAGTGAAACAAGAAATCAGTAACACTACGTTTCGAGATCTGCAATCTGATTTCTTCTTCAGGTAAAGAACTAACCTAATACATAATTACAAACTAGGTTAAAATAAGGTAAGATAAGATAAGATAAGGTAAGATAATAAGGTAAAATTTTTTTATTTTAACCAGTTTGTAATTATGTATTAGGTTAGTTTTTTACCTGAAGAAGAGATCAGATTGCAGATCTCGAAACGTAGTGTTACTGATTTCTTGTTTCACTGAACGATGGCAAATGTCCGGAAAAATCCTGTTTCCTTCACAATCCTTCCATCGTCAAAAATAACCTTCAAACAAAGAATTAAAAAATAGAATGTTCCGTTGGAAAATTAAATCATTTATTGCAATTAAACCACAGGAAACCGCTTTATTGAAAGGTCCATGACACATAGATAAGTCAGCGATCCTACCGACCAATACAGGGTGGATTCAAACAGTAAATTACATAATATTTGTGTTCATATGTATATTATATGAGGCAAAACCTCTCTAGTAACAAGAGCGCAGTGGGAGCTTTGATGCTGTGTTTGTACAGTCTAACATTAAGTGGTCGGTCTACGGCAGGCTCATTAGGGCTTTGGTTTATTTACAATATCCCTAGTGTACGATACCATACTGTACATTCGTTGCTCATTTCTAATAAACAATTATATCGAGTAAATTCACCTATATGTCTAGTATTTTTATACTTGTCCATATATTATACCTCAAATTAAATTCCTTCCGATTTATTTCAAACCGGAATTAAAACATGTATAGAAAGGTGCCGTTTTCATTTATTCTATCCAAGATCACCTCATTAAAACCCTTTGAGTGCCACAGCGTCGCTAATTTTGACGGTACGAAAAGTGCATAAAGTGCCAGCGTCGCCAATTTTGACGTTTCGTATTTTGATAATATTTTATATAGTACAAGATTATTTTGGTCAAATAACCAGACAGCTGTATTCAATAGGTTCCAAACTATCAATAAATACGAATTTTATGTTGTTTCTCTACTATTGTATCTGTGAAACTTATGTTGTTTGGGTACTTATCAAGAAACCACTATTTTTTGGACGAGTTTTCCTTATCGGTGACAAAATAAATTACAGTATTAAAAACAACTGACTTTATTTAACCTATTTTGGAATTTACAAGTTATTACGATAATTAATGAAATAAAAAACTATAAGAACAAGTTTCATTATTCGAAAATGTCAGGTCATTTGTGTGTGTCTATTTGGAGACGATTTGGAGATAGGAAGTATGACTCATCGAGTATTTTTCGATTCATTATGGAAGAAGGAACGTATAATGAAGTTTATTTTGATCTCTGATAAGGATAACTCGTCCAAAAATAGTGGGCTGTGATAATACCGAAGTACCTGTGCGATGATTCTGTCTTCCAGTCACGATTTAAAATGGTCGTGATATTAAAGTTCCACTTCTCCTGTCTCAAAGAGTACCAAAAATGAATCCTGGGTTAATATGTGTATAACAGAAAGAATAGAAAATTCATGTAAAATTTTGATAAAATTCATCAAATATTATTACGCCTATATTAATAGACTGCCTAATCTCTATGATTCTTGAAGATGCGTTTTGAATTGCCACCGAAATGATTATATAAATACATATAGAAAGAAATAATACCATATATAATGAATTTGTACCTCAAATACATACCAACAGATACTTTACAAATCTGTCTAGAATGAAAAAAATATTCAAACCGGCAGTTAGTATATAAGGACGAAATATAAAATGTTAGTTTTTTATTGTTCTATCATATTTCTGCTCCTGTCGACTAAAAAATTTACGCTTTATAATTTACAAAGCAACACTTAATATTAGCTTTCATATAATCTAGTTTCATTTGAGGACGGTTAATCATCAAAAGAACATCAGAGTAAAGGTACACATCAATATCACTAACAAGTTAGGTCTAGGAGGAGGTTTACATTAGGAGTGGAAACTTTTGTAATTACATAGTCTGGCAGTTCATGAATATTGCCAATGTTCAGCTGTAGCCACGACGTTGAATAGCAAACTGTCCATTGTGTGAGAACAATTATTACATGATTATATTGACTGGAAATCCTATATACTGGATCAAGCTAAAATTAAAAGCAACATAGTTTTTACTGTTATACACAATAAGTTTCAACGTATTTATTTGCTAGCAGCTCTGACCGCAAATTAATTTTCTTTTATCAGCCAAACAACAGTTTTCATAGGTTTTGGCCTCATCCAGTTTGAAAAAAAACTGGTCGATTGAGGTATATTTGTGTATTAAAACACTTGAGGTAATTTTCTTATATAGTAATTAAATATTTAAATGCATCGATAAGATATATTTATAACTATACCAGCATTTATCCGTGATTTTGCAAATAATTTTCTTATTATCAAATGGAACATAGGTTATATCCTTTTTAATGACTTACCAAACACTCCTGTGAGTCACTGGAAGATATTCCAATCCCTTGATCCAATGCTGAATAATTGGAATTTAAGTTTAAATAAAGAGTTGTAGTTTTTGCTCCTAAAGACGAAGAGAGTAAAACGGGTTTTATAAGTAGTGAGGTCAATTTTTCTGTAACGTTTCATGATATTTATAGATCAGCTCCAATGTTTTCTGTAACAAGAGGCAATTTACTGGAAGTATCTACTGATCCAATGCCCAATAGTTGGACTTAAAAGTTTCAAGAGCTTTGGTTTTTGCTGCTGAAGACGAAGAGTAAAACATGTTTTATAAGTAGTAATACAATTTTTCTGGAACGGTTTATGATATTTATAGAACATTTCCAATGGTAAAACTTGAGAGCAATGTGCAGGGATAATAAAATCGAATTCTGTAGTAGTTTTAGTAAAAGCATTTATAGTGTAATATGTTGGAGTCCTATGATGATT
Organism: Homalodisca vitripennis; assembly: GCF_021130785.1. Taxonomy (NCBI): domain Eukaryota; kingdom Metazoa; phylum Arthropoda; class Insecta; order Hemiptera; family Cicadellidae; genus Homalodisca; species Homalodisca vitripennis. The sequence continues at coordinate 234,481,656 of NC_060207.1, forward strand.
TAAAAACCGAAATAGGCAAGTATCAAGTAGATTTTTTCCATTGCTTCTGGTTAACAGGATCATAGGTTAAGCAAAATTGCGATTGACTCTTATTTCAGGTAGGGTGCATGTAGGAGCACTTCTGGTTCGATTGGGCTGTTTCCTTCCTCACAGTTTTTCTTGTTGGCCCGGCGAAAAATATATACATGGATAGCTTTAAGAATCTTACTTTTGTAAAAAAGTCTACTTCTGGTATTTAAATATACTTTGGAATAATCGATTATTCCAGAGAGAAAACCTGGCTTCTAGATGTGCCTTAATCTTTAATAAACCTATATTGCTAAATCCATCCACTGTACGTCAAACGGTTCTCGAGATAATGAGCGAACATGAAAACACAAGTACTCATCAACACCTTTCGAATCGTACCGATGTGTTAATGATATTTATGAGTATTTTATCTATATAAATTGAAATAAATCCCTCCTTTTCGATATGTCACACAACCCCTTGCCTTGCTTATAGCCTTTGCTTATACCCTCGGTATTAATTCTTCAAAGGTATGAATATCTGTAAACCTGATACAGTATATTGTGCGTCCTTCTCCAATCCAATTGCTGTATCATCCTATTTTCTTGGTTCAATCTAGGGATAATTATCAAAATTTATATATTCATAATCATTATCGTATGTCGCTTGAATGAAAAACGAACAAACGAACCCCTTCCTTCGATGGTTATCTCCGATTAAAAATTGCATTTTATGTCTGACAATTTTCCTTGCGATTGTTTTTGCAATGGTCACGGGCTCATTCTACACATTTGTGTTATCAAATTTAAAAGAATAAATAATAAGGTGGGATGCCCGGGGCTTAACTGTATAAAGGCATTAGTTGCATTTTAAATTAAGTTCTGTATATTAAATATGGTATACATATTTTAATGTAGGGTAGAAAGTAAGGAGAAGTACCACATAGACAAACTTATTTTACTATTTCCCAATAATGTTATTTAACAATTAAAATCAATCCTTTATAAAAATTATAAAAATATATGTCACAGTCAGAATAATTTTTTATATATTAGATAGGGAGTTGGGAGATTCGTGTCTGATTATTAACGATCTTCCCCCAACTGTTCTTTAAAAGCAAATTAAAGTACAGAAAGCATTTGACAGAATGTGGTATAAGATTAGTGTCGTAGTTATCTTCATTTCAGTTAATAAGCCTCATATAAGTTATGTATTTCCATAGTTTTTCATCAATTTAAATTTTATATTGCATTTAAGTTACGTTGAGAAATGAGCATAATAGTGGTCACGAACAAAAATTAACTGTAAGAATAAAAAAAAGAATTAACATCATAACGTGCCATGTAGATATGACAAGTTGAACGATAATCGTTATATACCACCCCTTAGAGGCACTGCGGTAGCATAGGCTGTATAAAACCTGGAGTTTATTTCTACAGGAAGTGGGAACGCAAAGTTTTGAAATAATATCTGCATGGGGTCAGTTGAATGTATCTCACTTTAAACCAATCCGTACATTGATATCGATGTAGCAAATACAGTACTGTATGCGACATTCAGTTGTTTTAGAGCACAATGAGCACAATAATGAAATGACAACACAAATCAGTTTCTCAATATGTTTTGGATACAGAGTGTCCCATTACTGTAAGATAACTTCTTGTACTGAACAGTTTGTTTAATTTAGTTCCTCATCCATTTCGTTGTTTTCACTTTTGTAAATTGTGAAAAAAGTTTTTTTTCACAAGAACTGAAAGTACCTGTCTATAATACATATAGGAATTAACACGGTATCGTTTCTTGCTCTCATATAGGTTTCGGTATTGTAGACGTTGTCTCAGATTGTAAGAGAATGAATAGTACTTAAAGAAAACGTTCCTTAACGAATTAATTATTCTAGAAGCGTCATTTGAATAATCACGTCCTTGAAGAAAAGATAATTGTAGCTGTTTTGTGAAAAGCAGATTTTAATGAAACGGATGATTACTATTCATGAAGGAGATGTATAAACACCAATTAAAGATGTGTATTTATAGTGATATAACAATGCAACCAATTTTGTGTTTGAATAATTCAGTTAACCGTATACAAATTTTATTTAGAATAAATGTCAAGTTTATTTCAAACCATTTGGATATAATAGCAAACTTTTAACTGTTTAGCATTTTATTATAAATTACTGAAATAAACTTTAAACTTTAACGGAAATACTATTGACGTAAGAACATATTTTAGATAAAGTTTTCTTTTTGATTAAAATGGCTATCAAAATAAATTACAGTTTGCCTTATGTTTGCATTTGAGACTTATGAAATATAATAACTGAATTGTTCAAAATGTGGACATGGACCATAAAGGCAATGTTTTGACAAAACGATCATCTTGCATAACATAATAACGGTGACCTTATTGTAAAACTAACCTTAAGAAGAAGTTCCAGTTATGACTCTAGAAAGGAATATGAATGCTCTTCTAATATTAATCTAATACGAACGTCAAGCATAGTACACAACTCATTTTGACCTCCACCACAGAAGAAAAAGAACTGTTATTCCTTTGTTAAACCCTAAACTATCATATAGTATTGACGAAGTCCCATCAAAAGCAGTTAGGCATTGTAGGAACAAATTAATATGTTTTGATCTTGGTAAACTCCATGGAAACTGAAACTCTAAACAAATGTAGCAACACAAAAGAAAATATTTGCATCGAAAGTGGAAAATGATCTACCATTCTCTTTGATCCATTTTCTTAATATCGAAAAACCTACCTGAAAAAGTATGGTACAAAACTTGGAAGATCAAGAACTGCTAACACAAAACCATTATGAATTCCTGAAGGGAAGGTCCACCATCACTTCCAAACAAGCTTTGTAGAATGTTTTTTTTTTTTTTTTTGCTTTAGGGTATTGGGGTGGATTCACAGATCCTCACACGTCAACCTGAGCTTATTGTGTGCCCCTTTGATGTTGGAGGGGTAAGCCTATCTTTGTGCCCTTAATTAGGCTAAGAAGCTTTTCCCCGATACTAGCATCTGGTTCGTCGCCTGGTTGTTTATCACCGAAAAGAGCCCTTCTCCTTGCTCCCAGTCTCTCACAGTCCAGTATTATGTGTTTTGCAGTCTCTTCAGACTTATTGCAGAGTCTACACTCCGAGTCCTCATTTCGTAAACCTAGAGTGTTTAGGTGTTTCCTGAAGTGGCCGTGTCCAGTGATCAAGGCAATCACTTGCTTAACCCGATCCCTGCCCAGCCCCATCAGCCATCTGGTGAAGCCGGAGCTAGAATCAGTGAGCAGTCTTTTGCCGAGTGCTTGTCCTTGGTGACTCTGCCACCGCAAGCGGTGTGTCTTCCTGGACCATTTGTTTATACTTTGGTAAGCGGCTGACTTGCTTATACCACAACTCGGTTCTGGACCGGTGTATGGCATGCTTGCTCCGCTTTTGGCAAGCCTGTCGGCGTATTCGTTGCCACCTATGCCTGTGTGGCCCGGTACCCAACCAAGACGCACAAAGTTGCGTGATCCAAGCTTGCAGAGAGTGTTAAAGCACTCCCACACAAGCCTGGATGAAATGCTGTTGGAGTCAAGAGCTTTAAGAGCTGCCTGACTGTCTGACAATATACAGATGTTCATTCCCTGGTACCCTCTGGTGAGGCCTAGGTTGGCACAGGCTAGGATACCATAGATTTCGGCTTGAAATATGGAGCAGTTTCCGACCCAAACTGCCGCAAAGGGCAGTTCTAGGGGATTGACTAAACACTCCATATCCAGTTCTACCCTTAATAAGCGAGCCATCCGTGTACCAGACAAAGCTCTTTCTTATTGTTGGGATGTTATCTTGCGATTTCCACTCATCTCTGGAGTAGAAGTCAACAGAGAATGGCTTATTGAATACGAACTCCGTTCTCATTGTGTCGGAGACCATTTCGAGAATAGCGCTTGGGTTTACAGCTTCAGTGATGGCGCCATGGCTTGCGTTAGACGCGCCATTCCTCCACAAGCCAGCAACCATCAGCCGATGTTGTAGAATGTTATACCAACTGGAAAAAAAAGTTCAGTCACCCTTGAGACTAAAGCAAAGCGTTCCATTACTTCGGACATGATCTCCATTGAAGATACTATCAACTCTGAGTTTTCAAAGAGAATCGAATGATTTGGGTGGTAAGCTATCTTGAAGGTCGCAGCCAGAACGTGGAAATCTAAAGAACCATAAATGGATTTGATTCAGCATTTGCGTCAGCATGCACTTTTAGATCCCACCCTCAGCCATTAATTAGAGGAGTGCCCCAAGGCTCAGTTCAGGGTCCTTTATTATTATTAGTGCTGATTACCATTGATTTATGACTTCATTAGTCACAGAATAGCCCTCCCCATTATTTATGCAGATTGCGCGACACTCCTTCTTCATCCTGCAACTCAGCAATCACTAATTCAACTGAAAAAAGCTTTAACCTCCAAAAGGGCCTAACAGTTAATCCACTATACAACCCACTCAAATTAATTTAAGCAGAAGACATTAACAGATCCCACAAGTTCCCAATATACTAGTAGAAAAGTACTTAAAATTTATTTAGCGTAACAATATATGCCAATTTCTCCTGGACTGAACATGTTTTGGTCTGAAACTTTTTCAGTTAGAAGAATTAGTGGTTAGCTGGGCAAAAGGCATCAAAAGCTACATATCATGTCCTGGTGAATCGAACATTAGATGTGGTATGAACATCACATCAGAACCTTGATACATTCTCGAGAAAAATGCTATCACGACTAACCTCTGAAAGCCAACAACTGAAACGACACCTTTAAGACTGGCTGATAGAGCACCATTTTACTCAATGAAGGAATACTTTAAATGGAGGTGATTGACACTGTAAAGCAAGACCAGAACTTCGAAAACTGTTGTAACTTTATGTAAAAAACGTACAGTACTGAAAGAAATCTTAATATTAATCTTTTTAGCTTTACTAAACACAAAATCCCTATATGCGTCCAAGGTCGATGTTCTGCAAGGTCAAAGATACAGTCTTACAATTCAAAGTTTTGAGACTCCCATTTGAAAAAAGATGGTTAAGTTAAGTTAGTTTGACCAATACGTATATATATATATATATATATAAACACATATTCACACATATATTCATTTAATTTATATAGATGGCAATAGCCGAATTTTAATTTCAATAAACATTGAATCACAAAAAGTAAATATATACATATGTGTATGTGTGTGTGTATATATATATATATGAAGAAATTTTATTTCCAATATTTAGTTTTTAATATTGTTCTGATAGTTAGTAACTCATATTATCAAATTCAAACATTCAAACCATAAAGAGCTTTAAATCTGTACTCAAACTGAAATGATCTTGTGCATAAATATATATTTTTACAACTCTAAATAAAGTCTAAGATTCATAGGAAATCACTTTTGTTTTAAGGGAATAGAAACAAGAAGAGATCTGAGTAACTTATAAAATCTGATCTTTTTATATAGTCTGGATTAATTGAAGTGCGCCGAAACTTCCAACAGAAATTAACGTGAAGAACTTCCAGGCAAAGACGAAAGTTGTAATTGGGTTTCTTTACTCCCTGTAGACGCAATAGTTAAAGATTTCTGAAATTGCCAAACCAAACTTTATATAGTGCTGTTAGCTTGTAAATAATTATGTATACCAAATCAATAACACACTTTTATCATTTACTTATGAATAAAGAAATTCCATTTGGATGAGCCAGAGTGTATTCTTGATATGATTTCGTACTAAACATTAACTACTATCTCTTAACAGTCTCATTCATAATTCTAAGACTGAGAGAGAGAAAAAATGCACTTTGTTTTTAAAAAAAAAAGATAGGTAGACCCTTTTATGTAAAACAGTACATATTACGTAATTAAATGATCAAAATACTATATAGTGAAGAAAAAACTTTATGTGTTATTGTTTATTATAAGTTTTAAAAGCATTTTTTCAAGCAGATGGAAAATATATGAATAGTATATAAAAAAATTCTTGTCTTTAATGAAATGACTTGAGAATATATCCTTTAACTTCTTTCATTCATTAACAAACTTGATTCATATTTTATAAATATTTAATATTTTATTAGTGTATTGAACTATTAGTTAACTGAATCTGTGTATTTTGTTTAGAAAAATGCCCGGCAGAATAATATTCTTTATTTTGAAGACTTAATTTTAAATTTGGTTTTGAAATATTGTTCTATGATGAACTATAATTTGCAATATGAATTATGAGTGATAAAAGTTTTTAGATTGTTTATTTCAATAACCTTTCTATTTAATACGATATTATTTATTGAAGTTTTAAAGGAACTGTATAGGGATACTATAACAAATATAATAAAAAACAAATCAATCTTAGCACCCTTTTTAACTTTTATTTCTTATTACGCATCTGTAAGTTAATTACTTTAAATACTGCCATTCTGACTGCAGATATATAAGTCTGTAGACTTCTATAGTTACTTCATCTTACAGCTCAATTAGAAGGAATGACAATTCTTAAATATTCAATCCAAAAATATGGCAAATTGACGTAATAAATTAAATATTTAGGAAATATATATCATGACTTATGCAATTTTATACTTTAAACTGTAAGCTTTCTCTTTAGCTGATTAACCGTCCCGTTTCATTGTCAGTTTAATGTTAGATTGCTCAAAGGTTTATCCAGTATCATATTCTTAAAGATTCTATTTACGTCAGTGTCAAAAAATCTTCCAATGTTTGAAGTGTCTGCATGTTTTTGTTAGTTTTAGTTTTAAGTTAACTTAGGCACTCATTTATAATTTATCTATTTTATTAATAAAAAGATAATTTCAAGTCGGATTTCAAATTGAAAACTTTCGAAGTTTATAAGAACATATTAACTCTTTACTTTCACTTATTACTAACAGATCTGCTGTAAAAGAGAGCTCTATATCAAAAAGATATACACCTCAAACAGATGTAGTAACCTCAAAAGTTGAGGATAGCGTGGAAACTAAAGTTAATTCCAAACGTGCCTTGAGTTCCCACGATTCCAGCGGACCATTGGAAACTTTGACGGGTGAAAACACTCCGAACAGAAGTTCCGAAAAGTGTTAAACATAAGAGAGACATGCAATGTGGCTGTATTGTAATTTTGCTATACAAACCTTGCATTCTTAAATTTTAATAAATAACATGTAGATAAGGTTATTGTGCAAATTAAATAATATCCCAATTAAATTTTTATAATTGGCTGGGCATTAGCGAAGCTTGTCACTCGTAGGAATGGAGAAATTTTATTACATGAAGCTTTATTTCTGTATAAGCAACATCTAGTTCGGTGATAGTGGATGTGCAATGGGATTTGGTTGAACGCTTGTGAACATATTTATATTAGTCCTATGGGTAACAAGAAAATCGAATAATAATGTAAAAAAATTGCGTTAAATCATGAAATTTTTACATGTGAGATACCGACACATATGGCCTGCATAAATAAGCAAGAGACAACATTTTGCATGCATCCTTTAGAGAAGCCTGTGCCGCGATACGTCTATATAAAGAAATCTATATATTATTTGATACTGGAGGTATTTGTCTTTAAATCTGTGTATAATGCATAGAGAACTAAACATATAACGACATGAAAGTCGTGTATAGTATCAATACAGCATTTTAAGGCAAGTTAACTATTTTTGCAGCGAATAAGGAAGGGTATAAATTGCTAACACAATAGAGGTATACCAGTGGATGTTACCATTCAGACGTGTAGCAACACCTTTTTTGTCCTAATTCTTCCAGCTACTGTTTATGAGTTTTGTGTTACCATGTACATTACCAACAAAGGAAGCTTTACACGTGATATTTATATTATGGTCACGACGTTTAAGTGATCTATTGGACCCATATCGTTTGAAAATACAAAATACTCTAATGCATTATGGTTGTAATAGCTTGTTTTTAAAGTGTCAAACCGTTTTTGCTAAAACATACCCAATTCTTTAACCGTAGTGAACAATATAATTTCAATATGTACATTTATTGAACGGTACATGTACATTAAATTTATTTTGAGCTGCTAAATTTGATCTTTTTGAAACTTGCTCCAATTTTTTTTTGTAATCTTGAATAAATTTGAATATTAAGAATTTGTTTCCAAGTCACCACTTTAAGAGTTCAGTAATTACCGTCTTTGTTGTTTAAAGCGGATCCGGAAATACTCTGCCTTATAAATAACCACGCCGAAAACTTCTTCCTACCTGCTCACTTTTGAAAAAGAAAAAAACAGATGTGTCAAGTACTCAGTGGAAAAATGGGAATTTTTTTAGAATTAAAATTTCAAATAATACTAATTCCGATCTTTAAATACACATTCATTGAGATTGCTTTACTATTTTATAGTTTTGTATTAAATTGTACACTTTGATATTTATGAAACTTGCTCCACAGTCTTTTGTAATCCTGAATAAATTTGAATATTAAGTAATAATTTTAAGAATTATTTAAGACATAATTTTAAGAATCCTTTCCAAGTCACCGCCTTAAGAGTTCAGTAATTACCGTCTTTGGTGTCTAAAGCGGATCCGGAAATACACTGCCTTATAAATCACCAGGCCGAAAACTTCTTCCTATCTACTCATTTTTGAGAAAGAAAAAAACAGATATATCAAGTAGGCTACTCAGTGGAAAAATGTATTTAGACTTAAAATTTAAAATAATACTAATTCCGGTCTTTAAACACTCATTCATTTAGATTGCTTTACGATTGTATAGTTTTGTATTAAATTTTACACTTTGAATTTATATATACACGATTAAAATAAAACAAATTAATATTATCTTGTTATTTTACGATTGTATAGTTGTGTATTAAATAGTAGACTTTGAATATGTATGTAACCGTTTAAAATATTAATACTATCGTATTGTTTTACGGTTGCATAGTTGTGCGTTTTGAATATTTATATAAAATTAAAAAATAAAACAAATTAGTATTGCCTTATTGTTTTGCGATTGTATAGTTGTACATTTTGAATATGTATATAAAATTTAAAAATAAAACAAATTAGTATTGCCTTATTGTTTTGCGATTTTATGGTTGTGTATTAAATACTACACTCTGAATATGTATATAATCTTTTAAAATATTAATATTATCTTATTCTTTTACGATTGTATAGTTGTAAGTTTTGAATATGTATACACACTTTTAAAATAAAAATATTAATATTATATTATTGCTTTGCTATTGTATGGTTGTGTATTACATTGTACACTCTAAATATGTATATACACGCTTAAAATAAATCAAATTAATATTACCTTATCAATATTCCACAATTTTTTTTATCAAATCTAAAATAAATCGATACAGGAAAACTATAAGGACAGTTCTTTCTTTACTCTGATATAAGAACAAAGCAACAAACAGTATCGAGTTCGCAATAGAACAATCGCTGCTCTACAGGATAGAACAATCGCTGCTCTACAGGGCGAGTTGGCTTCAGTTCTTTCCTATACAATGCCACGCAGGACTTAACGATCAATACACAATAGTGATAAAACACTGCGTTGCGTATCTTTTGTACAGCGCTCAAGCCATTTATTATAGCGCATCAACGATGTTATTGAACACTGCAGATGTAAATTACTGGTCTAATTAAAGGGATATAAAATTAGTCACACCAGTGTCTTTCTGATTTTATTTTACTATAATGCTTCTTTTAAAGGTGTTTTGTATAAATAAGAACTCTGGCTTAAACTTTGGAATTTACTTTTTTTATATTACTTATAGTGTCTTACTGTTTTATAGTGGTTAAAAAGATTTGTTTCTCTTGAGAGATCCTAAAAAAATTTGTAAGTCCTAATACCAACATTTTGGGATTTTTTAAATTATTTAAACTCGTTTTTGGTAAGATTCTAACTATTTAATCCAATAGATTTTATTCCTTTAATCTAGGCCTTATACAATTGTGCAATTAATATTTTGGATTGATGGCGAAAAACGAGTGAATAGGAATGTTGTTTCTACGACTGTTGGACAAGCAGTGAGCTGTCAGTTAATTTAATAAATTTACAAGATGTTTTGAGATAATTTGGAGAGAAAATTCAGAAAAATAATAGTAGAAATAAAAAAGAGTCTGCCATGTCTTGCATTAAGTTGTATCACTCATCATTAAGTTGTATAACTAATAATTAAGTTGCATAACTCATCATTAATTTGCATAACTTATCATTAAGTTGTACGCAAATACTACACTGTAGTTTGGAATACATCCACAGTTCTCTTTAGTTCCAAATAATCTTCTTAAATTTTTGTATAATCTCTATTTTCAGTTACGTATTGTGTCAAACATCAGATAATATTCTAGGCTATACAAGGTTACTAGGCTATCATATTGAGATAATATTTAAAAGACAATTAATTGCCTTAAATATATTACATATAAAATATTACTTTAAAACTTTTTACGATAAAACTTTCTTACTAAACAGTAACCATTTTACATTAAATTTATTTTAAGGAAATAACTTTCAAACCCAAAATCCCAAAAAGTATTCTTTATCATTTAGTTGATTTAGGGAAAAATCAATTAGAAGTCAAGAATGAATGTAATATTGTGTGAAATATAGTTCATAAAGTGCTGCAATATGAAATACAGAATGACATAAAACAAAAGGATTTAATTTAATTTCAGAATGTAAAAATCCTTGAATGCAGCTGTTACATCTCTGTCCTGCTTGAGGATAAACTTGATTAATTACTTCTATTTAATTATACATCTCGAATGGTAGGCATTCCATTACTCTATTTTCTGAACTAATTAAAATTAAATGTTCATTTATTCACATAAACTATGACAGTTAAATTTTCTATATGCTTTGATAACATATTTTGTTTTTTATTTTACACACGAGTAACTAAATATATGTTAAGTTGTATAATTACTTAAATTATACAAGTAAACACCAACTTGTATTTCACCTTAGCTCTAAAAGTGGTCTGTGTTAGAAGTAGCTAGAGTATGTAGATTTCCATAGAAGTAGTGTTTTACTTGTAGTCACACTTTCATAGAAGTGTGTGACTACTACAATGTCTTGTACTACCATAGAAATCTTTCTGACTACATCTATCTCCAATTAAAATATTTCCTTTTTATGAGACATTATTTACATCGTACAATAGTGCAAATGACTGAGGTTTTATTTACAACTAAATGATAAACCTGATTAAAGTGAAGAAAGTCTAACTGATCTTAAAAATAATGATCGCTAACAAATAAAACTTGTATATTTATACCTAAAAATAATTTGATTTTGTTAGTATATCTATTCGTGTCATAGCTTATTTTTTGTTGGACAAAATCAAAGCAAATCTGGAACAATAATTTTAAAATATATAAGTGTTATATCAAAACAAAACAAAATTATATCAAATAAATAAATGATTAATTCAAAATCTGATTCACTGCTTCATGAAAGGTACTAAAATATAAAATTTTACGATAAAATACATAACAAAATAAAAGTTTTCGAACTATCAGATAGTAAATTATCTATGAGGATGTAGGGTTTTTCTTTGCGAATATTGATTAAACTATCTTCTGGACATCTGAAAATCTCAAACGAACTTTTGTATTATTAGTTACATATCCATTAGCCAAAGTGGTAAACTAGATTCGCTTTACTAGCACAATTATTGATATTGTAATAGCTAACATTGGCTGAGACAAAATTAGATACATTAAAGATCTTGAAATATGCCTCTTTTCAGATCACAGGATTCTTTGCGACATAGCTTTCAAAACAAATCAAAATATTGACTATTTTTTTATGATAAATTGAGTATTTAGTTTTGCAAACTGATTCAAGTTAGAAAGAATCTACGCCAAAAATGGAAGACGTTCAGGTTTTTAATGAATAATTCTATATCAAGTTAATATAATATTTCCATTAACAACTTCACTCTATACTCCGATGTACTTAATGACATGGTACGCTCTTGCGTAGACGCTGTATAATGCTTATACAGTATGTGTGTTAAAACATGTGAAATGTGAAGGTAAAGAAATATATTGGACATCTCCAATCATACAAAATAAGAAGCATTTATTATTAAATAGATTCAGGTATTCCTTCCTGAGGCTGTTTGAAATCAAGGAGAGAATTTGATTAATGCATACAATCTTTGACTTATAGATATAATTTTGGAAAATACCGAATTTAACTATAAATACTATTAAGTTCTAATAAGACTTTGTAAAAATTACTATCAGGTTACGAAGTAATCAAAATTCTTGATTTTACGGTTAGATTAAAAGTTGTATACAACATAAATTCGTACAACCGAATTAATCATAAATAATTTACCGTCTGTTGGCGTTATCATAATAAGTTTCATTTTCGAGTATGGAGATTATAGGTACGTTATTGAGGATTACCAATCCTGTCTATAGATGTCGGTAAACAATGTTCTGTAATAAATATGTGAATTTTTTAATTATATTTGTTTCTTACATCGTTGTATTATTTTAAAGAGCACACAAACATTGAGAAAACTTGATGCTAACCTCAATTATATCTATTTTTCAAGTTCGCTAATTAACTGTCAACGGGTTGTAATTATTATTTGATCAATATTCACCATATAAAAATTGTTTGAGCATGTGAAAGCTTTCATCTTTAGGTTTTCAACGATAAAGAGGCACCAGGCATGTTTTCTTTATCATTCAAGATATCTCTAACGATAGTTCTGAACATCATGATGTGTAATGATCAAACGATTATTTTATTTTAAAAAATAAACAAAAGGCCAAGGATTTATATACTTGTTATGTACAGTAAATAAAAAGTTTCAAAACGATATTATGTTATCAAATTATTTCGTTGGATGAAAACCTTATTTATTTCACTTCCAACGGTAAACCCAATGTACAATAATAAATAGTAAAAGAAGATCTATTAATATAAACAAAATAATTTTTTGTTAAATTAGAATAGTAAACAGGTGACAACATTACAAAAAAAATATTAGTAAAAAAGCATAAATATAATAATGAATCAATAACAATAATAAATATACGATAATTAATAATAACACATTAATAAGTTATAATAAAAAGTAAGTGATAACGTAAAATACAGGTATAAAGTGTGAAATTAAAATGTAATTCTTTATATAATAAATAGGTACTCTAAATCAATAACAATAATAAATAAATACAAAAATATATGTATACAAATCAAATAGGTTTAACAAGAAAACAGTGAGTAAACTACAAGCCCAGATAGACAAACAATAAAACAAGATTTAAAATATTACAGGAATGTATGGGATGTTGTGTGTTTGTGTCCTTCAGTTAAATTATTTTCTATTATTGGTCTCAACTGGAGCAGCAATGTATGCAATAAGTGTTGGAATATCTTATAAAACCGCTTCTTCAGAGCTTAAAGAGCTCATATTACTTAATTACGTTGAAGTCTGTATTTTCCTGTGTCTGGTATAGTGATTCGTTGGGGAGCGATGATTGGAATTCTTCTGTGTCATCTTTAACTTGACCTTTGGAGTTCCAAGGTATATCTCACCATCCGTATATATCAACTTTAAGATTCCTATTAGTGTCTTTGAAGTTCCAGGTCTGTCGCAGGGTTATGATTTAGACTGTTTTGAGGAGACAGGAAAGTTTTGCGATGGCCATTCACTGTTCTGAGGAATACTCTAGTGGTATCTCTTAGTCCTTAAACGGATACCCAGTTGCAGCTCTACGGAAGATGACGGACGTTTGGGACTAGTGAAGAACGATCTTATAATGAGGATTATTAATTCCATTGATGTTTTGGGGTCTTCTAGACGTCCATATAACCGAATACCTAATAACAACTCAATAACTTGATATTGTTATGTTATTGCTTCACTTTTTAACTGTTGTTATGTTATTGTTATCAAATTATTTATTATTAAGTTAAAAATTTTCTAATTATTTACTGCTGTTATTGCTATTCAAATTATTTATTTCGTATCGTTGTTATTATATTATTTATTAATATATTGTTGTTATCTATTATTTATTTTTAATACGTTGTTTATATGTTATTATTATTACGTCATCTAAATTTAATTTATTATTATTACTATGCTATTAATTCAAATTATTATGGTACTATAATCATAATTATTTTAAACTTCTTTACTATTTATTATTCTATTCAGCTTTTTCTACCAATTTGTGCAATCTTTGTATGTAATGGGTTTACCGTGAATAAATAAATAAATAACAAACCTTTTTAAATTAAAGGTTGAGCAAAAAATCATCGTCAGTACAGTTCAACACACGTAGAGCTACTAGATCCGATCTCCTACATCGACCATCATTTTAACCCTTCTGCCCTTTTCCCTTATATTCTGTCCATCCTGGAATGTATGAGGATCTTATAAACTGGATAAGGGGCAGATTCGATACAGAACAAAGTCGACGGTGCTGATAAAAAGTGTAATGGTCTTAGGCAGGATTTGAACCTGCGCTCTAACTCAGATCCAGAATCCGATGTCTTAGACCCCTCGGCAATCGGCACTACCAACATGTCTTTTTATACTATCTCAATTAAATATATATAAAATTAATAAATTATAAATTTATATATATATATATATATATATATATATATATGTATATACTGAACTAGCATCATTTCTGAAACTGTCCGAATAATGTGATAAGCTTTGTTTTTCTCGTGTAATAAAATATATCGTCTCCATGAATTGAACTGAGATTGCAAATAACCAAGTCTTGTTTTAACAACTGCTCTTTTTTTGCAGGATATTTCTTGTGTAAGTTAAAAAGATTCTATACGTCAACTGATAACATTTATCTCGATAAAACCAAACTTCTCTGACAGCATGACAATCGAAACTAGGTTTCAAACTGCAGGCCGCCACTCCAGTCCATTAATTATATTTTAGTACCATTTAACATTCACACTCAATTACACTCCGAAAAACAAGAGAGTCAGCAAGAATAGCCCGTGGCTCTATTGAGAATTTATTTCAACTTATACGCAATATAGCCTACAATTTATTTATGTATTTATTTATCATCATGTAATGTAAGGATTACGATACGATTATAAATAAGCCTTTGTAAACAAAAGAATTCTTAGTAATAACAAACACAATATTAGCCTCAATAAAAGTAAATTGTCTCGATGTACTTTTCAACAAATTAATAACCACAATTGATAAAATACTCCATTTTCTATACAGTTTCCAGTACTAAGAAACTATGGAACAATTTTTACAAACTGCTTTCAAAAGTATGTGCTGGAAATGTACAGTACAGAAATTGGAAGGATGTACAGTTAACTTTGTTGTTGTATAATTCGGGTCTCAGCTATTTTGTATAAAGCAGGCGCATGACGCTTTAAGTCCAGTTAGATGGTTTTAAGAAGTTCACCTAGTATTTGACCAATAATAAAAAGGCACATTTCTCTTTCCTCCTTTTTTGCCGCCATATTGTTCCTGCCGTGACGATTGTCATTTACTCTTGGCTTCTGATCGGTCGTAGGTGGGTAGTCGGCTAATGCAGAACTCATTACCTGTATTTTTTTAAGCCTCAGCGTCAGCTATGCCGGCTTCGCAGTGCACTGGTTTTTGTTATTATTATTACATTTTTGGACCTCCCTGAGATTCGAACCCGTGATCGGTTAGAGAGCCGAGACTATAACCACTAGTCTACGGAGGAGGACTTATAATTAGTGTTGTGTCTAGTTTTTCATTAAGGGCATGTTTTAGAGTTAGTGAAGTTGACACACGATATGGTGGTTGTAATTCCTGACTTATGCGTGTCACAACGCTCTAGTATGATTTGTTTATTTTAATCTAGATTTTAATTATTTGTTAGTTTAGTTAATTACCTGAAAAATTGGTCAGATCGCAGATCTCGAAACGCACTGTTACTGATTTTTTAAATCACTGAACGTTGGAAATTGTCCGGACAAATTCACAATCCTTCCATCGTCAAAAACAAACTTCAAGCAAAGTAATGCTAATATGTCACTTTTAACTATTGTCGAAAACTTTAACATGTACTTTGCAAACAAACTAGATATCAGATATTAAAAAACCACACTGTTAAGGTTTATGAATTACATAAGAATCGCCATAGCTGGATATAATGTTAACAAGGCGTAGACTCTGCGGATCATTGACGTTAAATAAAAGAAATATCAACAGTGCTGTTCAGGTACTCTTGGACACAGATACGATTGAGAATTTAAGACCGAGTTTAATTAAAGCTATCTGCCATGATATAGTGCAGTGAAGACACTATGTATAAGATGGAAAGGATGCGACACCTCACATGAGACTTCCAAAATTAACATATTTTAATATATTAATTAATTAAATTGTTCATCTTACTGTATTTTTATTTTAGTAAAATAACTATTAATTTAGAATGAATTAATTTAATTATTTAATTATAGTGTTTATAGATACAACAATATCGGGTATTTCACAAATGATGACGCAAATGACATTACCGGATTCCGGAGTGACAAGGTATTCAGGATGAGCATGTCTGGAGAATTGGGGTCACCCTAAGTTGGGATTACATGATACAGCCATCCTTTGATAGTGAGCATTATTTCAGCAATGCCGCCTTGGAAGAAGGCCAGAACGTAATTCCAAGTTCTTGCACTCAGCTTCATTTGAACAATTGTGGATTCTCCCTCATGTTTAGGTTTACTAAAATTTTAATACTAAGGGCTCCATTTACTCCAATAATAATTTTTAGCAATAAACTATACCTATGGATCAAGTGATCAAGTTATCCCTTTCCCAAAAATAACGTCATTTAGGTTTAGTAATGTGCCACTTGTGAACATCAATCAACATCAGAAGATGTAAGTGACATCTTGCATTTTTTTGTACTCAGAATAGGTTCAGGAATATAGCGATTTCAGAGATAATAATAATTTAATTTCAAACAACTGGCGAACCTCTTTGTTCTTTATTCAGAATATTATGTGAATCACAGAAACAGAATCTGAAAACACGTGAAAATTGCTGTATTCCATAAATACAACAAACTCAACAGTTTCCCATCTATATTGAAGATGGAGCTTGTATTGGCTTCTATTAACTTAATTACATTTAAAGACATAAAGCAATACTTAACACTTATTTTTGTGAGGCCTTGCTATCGAAAATCGATAGTAATGCGCTACAATACTCCACTGTCGATAACAATGCGCTACAATACTCCACTGTCGATAACAATGCGCTACAATACTCCACTGTCGATAACAATGCGCTACAATACTCCACTGTCGATAACAATGAGCTACAATACTCCACTGTCGATAACAATGCGCTACAATACTCCACTGTCGATAACAATACTCCACTGTCGATAACAATACGCTACAATACTCCACTCTCGATAACAATACTCCACTGTCGATAACAATGCGCTGCAATACTCTACTTTCGATAAAAATGCGCCACAATACTCCACTGTTGATAACAATGCGCTAAAATACTCCACTGTCGATAACAATGCGCTACAATACTCTACTGTCCATAACAATACTCCACTGTCGATAACAATGCGCTGCAATACTCCACTGTCGATAACAATGCCCTACAATACTCAACTTTCGATAACAATGTGCTACAATACTCCACTGTCGATAACAATGCGATGAAGCCCTTCAAAGTGAACTTCTATGGGGGAAAAACTAAGCTTCATACGCTGACCTAGTCTATCGTTCGTTTTGCCTTACCATCCCACTTGCTAATAGAGCTTCTAAAATGAAATCCTAATAAACATTAACCAGCAATTGCTCACACCAAACCACCAAACGTTGCTGGTTATTGCTCACAATATTAAGTCGGTGGTGGTTTGCTAACAGATTTCCGTCCGATAAACTTAATGTCTACATTCAGTTTATACCCCTAGCATCATATATGTTATAAAATGTCAATAACAATTCCAAGCACCAGTCATAGTGAGAGGAAAAATTATGGAGGTGTTATAAAGTTCATGACAAAAACAAGGCAATAACAGTAGTTTATAGTGAACTGTGACCTACGCCAGCTATGACGATTCTTATTTAAAATGTAATATTATGTTTCTTTTAATATCCGATAACATCTAGTTTGTTTACATGTAAAGGTCTTTCGACAATATGTTAGTTAACAATGATATATGATCAGTGCGTTGTTTCAAGTTTGTTTTTGACGATAGAAGAACTACTTAATACAATCAGTAACACTACGTTTCGAAACCGTTTATATTGTATTGTCTATTGATTAAGAAAATCGTTTGGTTGTTTAAATAATGCCAATAATTAATAAATGTAATTTCTTTCTAGGTTACACATCTCGTGTGATTGACAGATAAGTTGTGGAGAAAACTTTAAGGTATGTATTTATACCCTAACCTAATTTGCATGAAATGGTACAAAATAAATTGCGAAATATATTATTAAAATAATTAATAACGTGTCAATAATGAAATAACATTTCGATAAAATTAATACCTTTGCTAAACGATTAATGAGTTGATATTGCAGAATAAAACTTATTCATTGTAATATGTGTATTTAACAAATGTATGAGATCTTTTGTTCCATGCCTGATTTCTACTAAAGGTAGCTACTAACCTGAGAATTTTGTACAAACAATCTGCCTCCGGAGCGGCGAGAGCAAAGACGTATTCTCAGTCTCTTTAATTACTTTACACAATATGAGGTTAATTCAAACAATATAATGTTACTTACAAAATATGAGGTTAATTCACACAATAAGAGGTTACTTCATACAATATGAGGTAACTTCACACAATATAAAATTACTTCACACAATACGATGTTAGTTACAAAGTATGAGATTATTTCACACAATATGAGGTTACTTCACACAATATGAGGTTACTTCACACAATATGAGGTAACTTCACACAATTATAAAATTACTTCACACAATACGATGTTAGTTGTAAAGTATGAGATTATTTCACACAATATGAGGTTACTTCACACAATATGAGGTTAATTTCACACAATATGAGGTAACTTCACACAATATGAGGTAACTTCACACAATATGAATTATTTACAATACGATGTTAGTTACAAAGTATGAGATTATTTCACACAATATGAGGTTACTTCACACAATATGAGTTACTTCACACAATATGGTTTAGTTACAAAGTATGAGATTACTTTCACACAATATGAGATTACTTTACACAATATGAGGTTACTTCACACAATATGAGGTTACTTCACACAATATGTGGTTACTTCACACAATATGTGGTTACTTTACACAATATGAGGTTACTTCACACAATATGAGGTAACTTCACACGTGAGCACAGTGATTTCTAATCGACCTATCGAAAACCCAGTACTAAAAACTATTTAAAATAAACTAGTAAAATTTAACATGACATGCATCAACAATCTTAAATTTAATAAACATAATTAATACTTTGGAATTATCCATAGGTCACTATTTGGAAGTTTTTCTTACCTGGTGAAGTCTCTATCTACTTTTAGTTGTTAGCCATCAGTAAGTTTAGATTAGGTTATCATAAACATGTTAATAATCGTGCTAAAGTTCAGTATAACCTTAACGAACGCTCACGTGATCTGAGCCTGCATTTAGGTATTATCTGGAGGGATCTGTATCTTTTTCGCCGAAGGCGCCACACCGCACTCCTGGCGAAAAACAAATTCATCCCTCGATATAGTACTTAAACTCAAGCTCAGATCACGTGGGCGCTCGTTACATTTTATATTTATAATATATACGTATGTATTTACCTACTTATATAGCACAATAATAAATAATAGAAAGGGACAAAGGTCCCCGGTAAGAAACATTTCGCCGACATTGTCGACTTCGCTTCCCTTTGGGAGCAACACATTATAAGATTTTAATAATAATAATAATAATTTTAATAAATTATAATTATATAAAAGAGAAGTATATATACGTTACAAGGAAAACCTGTCAAAGAAAGCTGGTAGAAGATAAGTGAAAAGAATCCGAGAAGGTCATTGAAAATATCATTGTATAAATGAAAGTTTTTTTAAATTACGTTATAAAGCACTAAAATATAAATTCGATCAACGACTATGTGAATCTTATTGATTTTCGTTATGTTATTTAAAAGTAAATGAATTTATTTATTTGTAAATAATTATGTATGTTAGTACTGATAACCTAATAAGAATAATACGTTTTAATGTTGGTTGACACGGTGAGTGCTTAATTGTACTTTGTATCCGATTCCAAACTTACCACTGTATAAAAAAATATAAATGTTTTATATTGTTATAATTTGGAAGCCTTACAAAACGTAATACACGAGACTTTTGTCAATCCGTACAAGTTAAAAAGGACACAAAAACCATAAAAAATGAGTTTATAAGTCACCAAAATGGTAACCTTTAGGTGGCTATCCACTAAATTATTAGGTTGAGCACAACGAGTATCACAAAATATTTAATGAGGAAATACATATTAATAGATAGTTCTTGTGCAAAGATTTACAAATATACGGGCTAAAAGTTAAGGGCTTGCAAAGGTAAATTTTAATATTTTTCAGCAGGGATAAAAGAGGGATAAGGGTGGTAACTCTTGGACTAAGTATATGGAAACGAGAAAAAAATTAGTTTTACAATAATGTTTCCTCTTATAGTGTAAATAGACTGGATCATATTTTTTGGGTGTAAACATATAGTCGTTATGTTATATTATAAAGCAGCAATACAAGTATCGTGTTATAACATATATAAACATAAAACAGTCTATTTGTCTCAATGTATAGTAATAAAAAACTGACTTGAAGGTAAGAGTGATAGTAGATACAAGCAATTAGTTGTACTCATGTATTAAAAATTGAATGTGACAAGTATACGTCTTTTAGTACTCATATCTCAGCAAATACAGACGATGTTTTACGAGTAACCTACAATCATGTAAAACTAATTAAATACGGTAAGACTGATCGAGTGAAAAAAATTTAAATCCCTCCCATTGATATATGAGAGGATCTATACGAACAGCGTGACGTCACTGAGAGCGAGTGCTGTCAAACATTGGTCAGTAAACGACAGCCGCTGCTGATTGGTGACTTGACAGAGAGCCAAAGTTTGGTCACTAGCCGGGTACAGTCACTGCACATGAATATTGGAACCGTTCCAATTTTGTGCCCAATATTAATTTTTAAAATCGGTGATATAGATATAACTCCTTCATATCTATATAAGCAACATCGAGTTCGATAATGGCGCATGACGCCATAGGATTTTAAGTAACCGTTTTTACATTGATCTTATGGATAGAAATGATAGCAACGTGAATATTGCGGGTATAAAGAAACAGAATGTAACTGTATGACATTTAACATATATAACACATACAAAATGTGGTTGCAGACTTGAAGTATGCAACCTCAGTGAAGCCTGTTACGAAAGACGTAATGTGGCGTACTCCTACTGTGCTGTATTTCGTTTATTATTTTAGTCCGGTAAAATAAGGATGCAACCTCGGAATGAAAGATAATAAGCTAAACATTTGCATACGTCTTTACCACCTCCAAATAATTGATTATTGATTAATATCAATAAATAAATATATAATTAAAATTCATTTGAAATATTTCTTTTAATACTGTATGTTAGGTAAAAATAAAATATGTATTATTTAGAGAATATATAATTTATAATTAATATCTATAAATATTGTATATTAAATAATAAATAATGATAAAAATTGAATAATAATAATAACAATAATAATAGTATTAAGTAATAATAATAATATTAAGTGAATAATTAACAATATAACTCATTTGTTTATTGTATTCTACTGGCTGACCTCACATTATCGTATATACAGGTAAGCAGTCCCCTACTCTTTGAGCTGTATCTCAAAAAGAGTTGAACGTACATAAAATTACTTTAGACAAAAGTTGAAGAGGATTTTCCGTTCTACAATTTTTCTAACCACCTTCAAAGTCATTTACCGTAAGGGAAACGAGATATTTGCAAAAAACTTATTGTCGTAGAGTTTGACCTTAAATATCTTAAGTGGCGTACACGTGATTATATGAGACTTTTGATGTAAATTTTATACCATCAAAATAAAGACGTATGCAAATGTTTAGCTTATTATCTTTTATTCCGAGGTTGCATCCTTATTTTGCCTTATTTTACTGAGTTATTTGCCAATGGCAGAGTGTAGTGGGTACGGCGGTTATCGCAAGATAACCGGAACAAGCAACGTCGAGCGTGGCTGCTGCTTGGATGGGTGACCACTGTGCGGTCCTGTTCTTGCAAGCAACCCGCCTGCCCAGCTATTGTTCGGAAGTCACCTTTAAGCCGTTGGTCCCAAGATTAAAAAAGTGTTAGAAAGGCCTACCTTCGTCTGTTGAAATAAGCAATTCTTTATCTTTATCTCTTTTTCTAGTGCTCGATGTCAAATGTCACAGTTTGTAACATATGTTATTTACGTGATGTCTAACACAAAAAAATCAAACTTAAAAAAAACAACAATAAGCTGTTATTTCCAAGCAGAATGTGCTCAAAAACGTAATAAACTGAAAGAAACTCCTTCAATTAATTTATTTCGACTCATGCTTAGGGTCAGATTCCGTTATATGCCCCCAACTCTTAAACGTTTTCAATGAACATAGAACTTTATACAACGATGTAGTTGAGTAACAGAACTAACATTGCATCAATCAACAAGTATTTCCAGGTATTGCGATCGGTATTGTTGTCGCTGTAATTTTATCTTTCTCGAGAATCCCAATTAAGGCAGGCCGCGCGGAATCACATGATTATTTAAGTTTTTTACAAGGTACGGTACATAATTGCCTTTCCATTACAATTCAATTTATATATCTGATCAGCCCCTCTAGAATTTGATATTTTACTGATAGGTTCTATCTCGAGGGATGTTTTTGTATTGTTGACATCAGCGCGGAGCTGCCGAAGCCCGCGCTGATGGCCGGAGGCACTCGCATTTTGGGTGGCTGAGTGTGATCAAGAATAAAAACAAGTTCAATAAAGAGTTTAAGGTTTTGTTTGGTAATGTTTGTTATTGTTGAATTTTTGTGTTTGGAGAAATGTAGGGGTGTGGTCGATATAATACGTAAGTACTCTTTTTTCTTAGCTAGTAACCAATTGTAATTCATTATAATCATCCGTAAATGAAAAAATTAGCGTTGCGCGCATAATTTTAGTTCTGTTACTCAACTACATCGTTTTTTAACGTTGTAAGTTCATTGAAAAAAGTTTAAGCGTTAGGGGCATATAACGGAATCTAACCATGCTTAGATGTACCGAACAGCTCTGATTGTTTGAGAAAACTGGTCATGTTTTCCCTTTGAAGTAGGACAGGCAATTCAGAATACCTCTAATTCCAAAGTCTAGCATTTCTTTGTGGCCTTTCAGGATTACAAACTATGTGTACTAAATAAGAAGTTCCAGCAGAAATAAAGGTGCACAACTTAGGAGAAAAGGCTAAAGTTGTAATTGGGTTTCTTTGTTTCCCCCTAAAAGCAATAGTTAAAGATTCCGAGCAGATTGAAACAAGTTAAGATACAGTATTGCTGATTTGAAGAGATGTTCATTGTAATTCCTTATAATCTGTACTAGATCAATAATTCACTGAGGATACGGCAAGTGGCTCATTTATCAATGAACCTCTATTTATATTTTAAGTTAAATTCATTGGATCAAAAGAATGTAAATTCATTGTTCATACTCAGCAAGCAGAACTGAAGGTTCTTTTACCGACGGAATTCAAGATGCATAGAATAAAAAGTACTCTAACTAGATATTTCTGTAGTTTTAGTATTTACGATTCGTGATCCAAGATACAACGGGATAAATTTCTTAAGATATTATTATGCTGTTCCTTAGTACAATACTGTTCCTTAGAGCAACTGTTACATTGCTTCTTCTTTTGATAAGTTTTGTATTCTGTAACGATACCGTATTAATAAGGAATTGAGATGAATTGATGTATTTTTCCGTTCAAGCTTATTAGTTCAGTTTTAATTAGTTGTAATGAGATGACGTTCCATTTATTTTGTCTTAATATTACTATCGAAACATTTTCAGTAGTTTTATTTTAATAATTAATATACATAAAATAATTAGCTATTTATTTAAATCTACATTAAAGTTAGATCCTGTAGGCGTTTTTTTACGTTTACATGTTTTATTATAATATTATTATTTATATCTAAAGTATTAACTTTTATCTGAAAATTTCACGCTCTCGTTTTGTAAGTATAATTAAAAACTAATTAAATATATAAAACGGCAATAATTGTTCTGCAGTACCTAATTAGAGAAGATCGTTTGATATTCATAACTTTCCTAGAAAATTAATATAGAATTATTTTGTACAGATCATAATGCGTCAAGAAAAGGTTGATAATGGTGGCATTGTAAACTAAAATTATATTGGACAACTCATTTAACATAGGGTTTGTGAAAAGTGGACGAATTAATTGCAATAATTTAAATTTAATTAATTGCATTATACTTAGCACTGGGGAAAATTTCGTTCATTTACTCGTAGATCATCGGGATTATGTTGAAAACTCTTTCCATACATTTGAACAGCAACAGAGTTATTATAGATAAGCGTACCACTGTCTTCACAATCTAAGATAGCTATATATCGCAATATCATCGTATGATCATATACGACGTAAAAATAGTGTTTTTACTTCACAACATATTACAAATTTGTTCTTAAACGCTTTTGTATTTCTGAGATACAACAATACTCAATCTATAGTAATATCTAACCACATACCTTATAACCTCTCACAATATTTTGAGCCTTTCATTTTTTGGCTTTATTTCTTTTTTCTATTGAGTGTACAAAGTAATAAGAAGTCATGGATTAAAAACTAGAATGAACAGTAAATATGAGAATAAATATAAATATACGTCACATGCATTGCATATCTTAAAACTAAATAACAGAGCATATAATTTGAACTAATACTAGATAAAATTTAACAATAATAATATTCTATAGAAGGAATAAATAATTAAACTAAAAATAAATATCGAGAAATAAAAACAAACCTTCTTAACAAGATGTAACTTAACTAAGCTTACGACTAACTAGGGATCTCTTTGTGGAGATTGGTTTGGAAATCGACGCTAGCGAGGTCACATGCTGGACATAGAGATTCCGGCTCTACTGGATCGCTGATCGAGACAAAACGGCCGGCGAGGGCCACACAGTACCTCCGTGAGACACCCAAGCGAGCTAGGGTGTCCCAGTTAGCCCTATCCCAAGCACCCAACGGCAAAGGCATCCAGAGTCACTGAGAAGCCGCCGGAACGCAGGAACTGGGCGAGCGGGGCATAGACGGTATACTTCCTCTGCCTAGCCTAGACTATGGAACGCCAACCTTCCTCGTAAGACATGGTGACATCGACGACTCGGGCAGTTTTAAGTATATCGTCGATGACCACCAAGTCCGGGCGGAGGCGAACCAAGTCATCCGGGATCTTACGGCTGATCAAAAGGCTATCTAGAGGGACAACCTTCTTGCGCACCTCATCCCTCGGAATGGAAGGACTGCAAAGATGAGGTGGTTGAGCACCGCGTCATGCCGCTTAGAGACCACTGACATCGTTGGTAGGCAGTGACGTAGCGCATGCGCCATGGTCCAATAGTGGCGCCCACTATACTCTGATAAGAGACTTTTAAACATATAATAATCTTATGCAGCCTTATGCGAACGGAATTGAGACAACTTCCCATAGTTCCCATGTACCAGTCAGTGTGGGTTGCAGTGTTGTAAACTGAATAGTGCGATTGTCGTTACTTCTTTAGATAGCATGAGAAGGAATATTCTTCAGTGCCAAGGAACCGGTGGTATGGGTTAAGGAACGTAATTAATTACAAGTTACAAAAACAGGAATAAGATGGCTAAGATGTGGGGTCTGCCACTTTTCATTTTGTTGGCCGGTGGTCGGGCCAGTAGCTGTGCCGAGCCTTTCTTCTCGGCCACATCTGGACTTGTCATCTGTGATTGCTGGGTTGCTAACCTCTTCGGTAGTTCCAGCTGTTTTTATTATTGATCTTTACGGTGTTGCTTTGCCAAGTTGATTCAGATAGAGATTTAGCTGCTCTCTTCTCTTGTAACCAGCGCCGAAAGAAGATGCCCAGAATTTTCCAGTAGACAGAGCTTTCATTATATTTTTTGTTCTTCAAAGCTGGCTGCCCCGCTCCCTATTATAACCCTTGCCTTCCAGAAAAGGTCCACGTACTTCGCAATTTTGTATTAGGGCCCAGTATTGCTTCCAAAATTCAGTGACCCAACGCTTAAAAACCAACAAAACCATTGCACAGTCAAAATAACCACATTAGTAGTTAAAACTACATACTGAAAGGAAATCCAACCGTTAATGTAAATTATTTTGTTGTCTGAACTTTCATTCACTATTGACCGTTCACTTTGAGGCTTCATTGGTTTGCTAAGTATAAAAGGATTGTATAACAAGAAAGAATGATTGCATGTTGTTCCACGTAGGACAAACATATCCACACAAATGTTACAACACCGAACTACGGATAGCGTGCGAAATAAAGTTAACCCTGTACGAGCTGCGAGTTCCCACGACTCGAGCGGAGGATGTGAACTGACAGGCGAACGCACTTCTACAGAAAGTAGTCCCAGAAAGTTTTAGGCATAAGAGATTCACGCACGATAATATTAGAAATTAACTTGAACTAGATACAGCTAAAATTTTACAAATATTATTATTCTTCGATTTACATTAGTAATATTCTGAGACATTGTGAACGGTTTACAAATTAAATAAACTTTTCATTTAAATAGTAAGATTAGTTGGCACTGGATTTAAGAAAAATCGCTGAGAGTTTTGTTTGGTATACAGTCAATAAATAATATTATAGAACATTTAATAATGACAATACAGGCTTTTCTTGCCTTCTTACTCGTTTATGAAAACAACGAGAGAAAATACTGAAGGATTAGGATTAGAAGGGCCTTATATGCACGTATAATAGGTGGATTGCCCACCTTTTTCATATAGCTCTAGAAACTATAAGATGGTTTAAGGTTGAGGAATCGATTTTGGACTTGTAAAATTTTTTAAAAATTTACATTTTTTTAATAACTTCCCTGAATACAGTAGACATAGCATTTTTGATTACTCCACATGATATTTCAGATATATTTAATGTATAGCTTTTTGTAATCTGGCCTAAATGAAAATTGCTGAAGGTAAAATGTGAAAATTTACAGTTTGTATGTTATGACAAATGAGTGACAGCCTTTTACGTGTAAAAAGTAAATTTTTTTGAGAAAACATGGCATTTTCTTAAATTATGTTAAATTAAATACACAATTTTTCTTCAATCATAAAGGACTGTGAATTTTTTTACTTTTAATGTATTAAAAAATGTTATTTACAAAAGAAATTTAAACATCTTTGAATTTTTAGACAAACCCTTCCTCACCGACTCTTTATCTAAATTTTGTCCACCTTCCCAGTAAGCAAAATATTAAACAAGGGAGTATTGGATATAATTTATTGATTTGTTTTTTTCCATCAGGATAACAGGCTGAGAAATTGTCATTGCTTAGTCCTAAAGTGACAGAATACTCAAGATGAATAAGTGTAGGGTAGGATTGCCATCTGTCGAGATCTATGTGAAGATTTAGCGGACACTACTTCAGGCATAGCACCTTGGTAGAAGGGGAGGTCATCTCCATACCAGCTTCTCTTGTCAAAGCGGACAGGGTAGCTCACATTTTTGTTCAAGCTAAAAGCTGCCTTTAATACTTATTGACCTAACTATTGAATAGTTCAGTGACAAGAGGAAAAGGAACTTTAGGTTAACGTAACCTTCAAACCACTTGGTATAGGTATGGTTTGGAGGCTCTTATTTCACAATTTAGACATGCTTAATTTATTTAGTAGGCTTGTAAACAACGTAAAATACCTATATGAAATAACTTCACTTCATTAATTTAATTTCCAAACGACAGGTCTGATTTTAGTGACTCTTATTTGCCAAATTAGCCAAGATCTGACTATATTCCTCTGGAGACCTAGACATACTTGATTTATTTAGTAAACTTGTAAAAAACCTAAAATACCTACATCAAATAACTTCACTTCATTAATTTAATTTCCAAACAACAGGTCTGATTTTAGTGACTCTTATTTGCCAAATTAGCCAAGATATCCCCTCATTCCAAAGTCGACCTTGACGTTCTTGATTTATTTAGTAGACTTGTAAAAAACCTAAAATACCTATATCAAATAACTTCACTTCATTTATTCGAATTCCAAACGACAGAGATTTTAGTGACTCTTATTTCCCATACTAACCAAGATCTCACTCAATTCCCCAGTTAACCTTGACATACTTGTAAATACCGATGTGAAATAATTTTTTTATCATTTCATTCATGTTTCTGCTCTAAGACAATTGTAGAAACACGACTGTAACAAATTATTTTACTTGAAGGCGAAACAGCTAATTAGTGTTAATGTGTTTTTGGATGACAAGATGATAAGTTTAGCTAATTAGCGACTGTTTGAACTTGTCGGAAAACAATGACCAAGATGTTAATGTGCTGTGTAGTGTAGAAACACAAGCAGGATAGAATAATCTTGTATTCTGACAATGATATTCTGCCTCTGTGTTGGACTGAGGAAAGCTCTCAGGACGAAGTTTACTAATTGTTCTCCATTGTTCTTGAATGCAGACCCAGAAATACTTTCAGTCGTAAATTACTGGTTAGCAAAACTCAGTTGTTTTTTGACTGGACAGGTGTTTTGCTTCAGACGGTTTTCTAACTAATCTTTTTTACTGTTTTTTTTTTTAGAAACAAATAGTTTGGTGATAATTTAATTGGACCACATTAAAAAGTCATTTACTTCTGAATATTTGTTAAACGTTGGGAGTAAAATAAATAAAACTTAAAATGATCTTCTTGTTATATTGTAGTATTAATTTGTAGTATTAATTTTGCACTAAGGATAAAAATTCAAATAATAAATAAAAATGTTAATGAATACGTTTTATTTGCTCATTCGCATGTATTTTATATAAAACCAGCATGGAAAGAGCCCACTGTATAACCATAAAAGGTATTAGTAATAATAACTAATGTATTTTAAGGGATGTCTACTAGTATATCTAATGCAATATTTGAGAACTACAATTCTTTTATATACATTTTGTATTTTTTCGAGTATGTGATGAATATGTGAAAGGATTAAAATAAAGCAAATTTAGTCAAACAAAGTACATTGTTCAACACGTTCTAATTACATAACGGTAAGTAAAAGTATATACAAAACAGATTAGCTTCTATGGGAAAAGTGAAACAGCTAAATCTTTTTGAGATTTTTAGTGGGTAAATTATCTGGATAAAACTATAATATGATTATTTATAGCAATTTAAAATTAAATATTTAAATCTAATTAATGCAAAATATTTTAATATTGCCTATTCAATTTAAATAAGAAAATTACAAATTATAAAATAATTGATAAACTAAAGCCTAGCACTAAAGATCTGTCATATAAATAAGACTGGTGTTAAATCCTCTATAAGAGCTACTTAAGTATTTGGGTTATTGTGAGTTGGGGTTTAACCACTCTCTTACGTCCTTCTCTCTCTCTCTCTCTCTCTCTCTCGTCCAACAGTCTCTTTATAGAGTATTAACACCTCTGAAGAGATCTTTCTGCGGTGTCAGTAATATTTACGGTAAACACGAAGGTCGGTAGTTCAGGTTCAGGACTGTATTGTGTCGTTAAATAATATGTTTTATATATAATTATAGTATTTTTCTTAACACTTCTCGTAAGTATGGGAATATTCTTTGAAAATAAAACGCTTTAAATGAAATATAATTACTATTATTGTTATTTTACAAACATTAAGTACAGGTAAAATGTAACAACAAAACTATTCACATCAGAATGATGATTTCAATACCTAGCTAGGAGGTAGCTAATACCTGCTGATAGCAGTCGTGTTCAGCATCAGACAGATATCAGCACAAACCTTGCCTAGGTAGACTTCCTTGTTGGTGCTACAGAACTGAAACGCCCGCTGAGTAAGCTCTTTACTGACGAGTAATCCAACTACATCTTTTATTCCCCCGCCTGATCCACAGCCTTCCTGCTCCTTGATGTTCTAGTTCTTCTCATGCTCTGTTGTGAAAACCTGTACGTTGTATCCTATTAATCTCCTACTTTTATATACTTTTAGTTAATTTAGTTAAATTGCCCTTTCGTAAAATTGTGCATTTTTGAAACACTCTTATTAGACCACTTTGGTAATTCGGAATTCGGTTTGTAAAGCTAACTTTTGAATATGAATATACAAGCAGAATTCGTGTGCATATTTCAAAAAATAATACGAGCAAGAACTCTCCGGAATATATTAGTATTACAAAACTAGGATGCACAATGGGCTCACTTATTAAATGTTATACATATTTTTATTACTTTACACGCACAAACACACACAATTCGCGCGCGTGTGTGCGCGTGCGCACATGCGTGGGTGCGTGCTTAGTCTACATACTGAAACTAATTGGACCAATAAGCATTAAACTTAATGATCGATACAATTAGATGTATTATTGTTGTACACGTATTGCTATTTTGTGGTGTCAGAGCAACACACCGTACTTAGTCTGTTACATATTTGAAAATACCTATTTGAGGATTTTCAGATGACCTTCTTCATAGCTGTTCATGCCAAACTTGTTAAAAAATAATACGCATCTTTATTATTTAGGGTCACAATATAACATCTGAGATGAAAACAATAATAGTACGGGCCGATGGTACAGTAGCTAAAACTATTGTATTGTGATCAAGGTTTGTTTTGAGACTGCTAGCCATCGTGTAGAGCGTGGAATGTAACTGACTTGGATCTCGAGTGCAGAGCATACTAAATGCTACTCAAGTGGACACATTTTGAGGCTACAGTATAATAAGCGGCCACCAACACAATCGGATGGTGATTATCGATTTTAAATATTGATACTATAAAATACGACATTTGACTTACTATATATTCATAATAAATCAATGTCACTTTTCTTTATTTAGACCAGTGACGTCATTACCAGCTGAAGCTATTGACGTCATTAACCATTTGTTATTTTGTTTATCTAGGAGAAGGTTACTGACAACGACCAGAAAAATGGCAATGAATATGCAAATATTGGCTCAAAATGTTTCTTATAAACATTTTTGCTGCCATCTTGTTTCTGCCGCGACGATTGCCGTTTACTGTTGGCCTCTGGTCAGTCATAGGTGGTTAGTCTGTGAATGTAGATCTATTGTGACCTGTATTCTGTGGTTCAGTTTTAATAATTAGTGTTGTGTTTAGTTTTTTTATTAAGTGCATGTTTTAAAGTTGGTGAAGTTGATACACAACATGGTGGTTGTGATTCCTGACTTACGCGTGTCACAACGCATTGGTATGATTTGTTTATTTTAACCTAGTTTGTAATTATGTATTAGGTTAGTTATGTACCTGAAGAAGAGAGCAGAGTGCAGACCTCGAAACGCAATGTTACTGATTTTGTTGTATCACTGAACGATGGCAAATAACCGTAAAAATCTTGTTTCCTTCACAATCCTTCCCTCGTCAAAACAAACTTGAAACAAAAAGTTACCTGTTTGTTTTGGCGATTGAAGCCAGTAGTGCAGTTTCACCTACTTAACCCTTCTGCCAAGCAATTTTCATTTCATGAATTAATGTCTCGATTTAATGTTAATTAATTTAGGTTGTTTTAGGTGATTCGTGGTAGCATCATTTCGTGGTCTTCAAAGTTAATGTTGATCTTTATGGAGTAAAGTTATTTGGTCGTCCTACAGGGAAATATTGTTATTATGAAAATTAGTTCGGAAATTTGCGTTGTCACAAGGAAGTGTTCAGGGCTCAGGACTATGTTTTTTAAAGGATGACATAAATCATCATCGTGTGTTACTAAATAGTGATAAATACATAAATGTTAGCTCCGAAAGCTAAGGTTTATCTTTTGCTGTACAATCCCTGTACCTCGGTACAAATGTTCAAAACACATTACACAAAACATTACCGAACATTATTGTTCGGTACATTATTAGTTCAAAAACTTATTTACTGTACTTTGCTGTGTCAGTGTATTTATAGGAGTTAAATGATAATAATATAGTATTGCAATAAATTAATAAGAAAAACATATTTGTAAGAGAAAATAAAGTTGATTTGGATTAAGAATAATTTACTTCAATTAACATTGAAATTTATAACGATATTTTAACTTACATGCATTGAATTTTATTTATAAATTAAGTAACATTTCAAGAGCTGTTCACAATTGAAATTTACTGCAAGAGTTAAGAATTTATTTTGTTATACATTCTGATATTAAAAAAATCATTTATTTCAAAAATCATTCAGTTCAAGAATATAAATAAAAAAATAATTCACCAACATTAGGTTGTTATATACTGGTATAGATTACCTATAACCAATCTAGCATCAATCGCTTGAAAATTTCATAGGTATTTCTTCGCATTTTGTTGATATAGAAGATGAGAACAACAAACTGTGATAAGTCCAGCACGATAAAACAATCGCTGTTTACATAGAGGAGTCGGCTTGAGTTGTTTCCCACACAATGGCACAGAGGACATAAAGCGATCGATCCACAATAGCGATAAAAACCGCCTTGGGTATCTGTCGGGCAGCACTCAAAGCATTTGTTATAGCCGCTGAACGACCTTATTGAACACTGCAGATGAAAATTAATGGTCTAATAAAAGTGAAGTGGTAATAAAATGAATCAAATTTTGGCTTTAATTACGTTGTGTATAAAATAACTGTATTGGGAGAAAGTGGTGATAAAGTACTAAAGTGGTTAGCTGTTACATATTGTCTGAGTTATTAATTTATTTGATGAAATCTTGAATTTAATTATTACCCTTAATTTTTTATTGTTGTTCCTTATGATTTGTGAATATACTCATAATAGCCTACTTGCACAAGCCTAGAATATCAACTATTCCAAACCCATTAACACTGCTTATTTGTACCTCCTTTTAAAACAATTACATGGCAAGTGGCGAGATCTATTAAAACATTCTACCACCAGAAAGTGACTTTTGAGTTTTTAGTTTATTTATTCCTAATACGTTCCTAGAACTGTTGTGTAAAATAGAAACGAATAACACTACAAAAAATAACCAAGATCACACATATACTCTCTCTATTGAGTTTTAGACTGTTTTTTGATAGCAATTAAACATTTTGATGTACTATTAGGAATAAAATAATATTTTTGGTCATACTTGTACGTTTTCGTACACTTCCCAGCCCCAGATATTCTCGTGCATACTTTTTGCTACGGTCAGATTTGTTTTTTTTCCAGTTAACAGGTACTCACGAGTTCCTAAAACAGGTATGTATTATAAGAAGTAAAAACTAAGATAGATGCAGTTTCTGTTGATCAAACATTATTTGTGCGTTTTTATATATGGATCTCTTAAACCGATTTTCAAATTATGCTTTTTATCAAAGTAATTACAAAGTTATATGTTTGTAGTATATAAATACGTGGATAGTATACAGCTGCGTAAAACGTAATATTTCCACTAAATGTAGACGTAGAGCTCTATCAAGTTGGATACTCAAACAAAATAGACTTGGGGCGCCCAAGTAAAAATATTTCACGAATTTTGGAAACTGGTTACTCCGTTGCTAACCTACGGATAAGCAGATATATTTTGTATCTATATATACATTATTTATCATCATAGCTACATAGTGTATAGATATATTTTAATCTACCGTTTCGATGATTAGGTGCTAATTGACAAAATGGTGTAGTAACCAAGATAAATGTATTTGAAATAAATGGTAATTTAGTTTCCTAATTAGAAAACGAATTAATTATAACTAATTATTTTCAACTATGCTGCAGTTAAATTGAAGTTTTAATTTTTGTTGTATTATCCTCATCAATCCATTATATTCTTATTAACTGTAATTATTTGTTGCAATTTATTTGACGATATAGAATGTATAAGCTGAAGGAACTAATGTTTGTTTTGTAATGGAATGGTTGGATGAATAAATATTCAATAAAAGTATACTAATTACTATCAACACGTCGTTCTCCACACAGCTACTTATAGTCCACGTCGTAAAGGTATATGGTTTAACGTTTCGGATTCAAACATGAGTATACTACGTGAACGACTGGAATTTTAATTTTTATGCGAGAATTAGTTAAATATTACTACAATTGAAAGGTTTACTTCTTATAAAATATTACTGATACTATGATATAATGTGTTTGTCTGTGTTTTATCATGCCATCAAGAAATAATTCTTTGCGTTTCAATAAAAAAAATGAAATTTTATTTGCTTAATGCTTGTAAAGGCTCTTTAAAAGTAGGAATTATCACGAAAATTTGTCAAAAGATGTGGCTAATACAATTCGTAGGATTATACTCTGATCATGAGTTTTGTAATACCTTTGATTTTTATTCTTACCCATTCCACAAAACTATATTATCCTACTAGTGCTTGTATAGGACAACTTTATTAGTGTGTTGTGTTGACAGTCTTTAGTAGGCCTAATTATGGTACTAATACTTTATAGGCCGAAAATAATTAAAATAGTGCATGACATCAAAGTAAAGTACATAATTATAAAAAAGCATATTATTAAAAAATGTATAAAAATATTTGTAGATTTTGAGACAAATTTTTCAGGGACTCTAAAAGGGTTAGAAATTTTCGGTTCTACCGTAAAAAAATACTATTTCAGGCAAGAAAAGAACCATTAAAAGGTTATACTGAGCATAAGACAGAAATAGTAAAGTGAATGAATTAATGATCTACGCTAAAAAAGGCTAACAAGAAGATAGCTAATTAGCTGTACCTATTGAAGGATATAACAGTGTATTTCTGAATTTTTTATTAAGACACAAATCAATAGAAATTTTATTTAATACCGTACCACTGTTATTTTTTATTTTATTGGTATTGTATATGTTTACCAACATGGCTTTATATCGTAATCCCCACACAATGAAAAATAAATAAATGAGAACAAAGGTCCCATTAAAAAGGATTTGAACAATAAAGTGCACAATAAGTGTTAACCGTTTAACTTGTGGTTTACGGAGTGTAATCGAGTATAAATGTTAAATGGTAACAGAAAATGATTAACAGCTCTGCAGCCTGCGGCTTAGTAAAGTTGTT
The DNA here is from genome assembly GCF_021130785.1 of Homalodisca vitripennis. Taxonomy (NCBI): domain Eukaryota; kingdom Metazoa; phylum Arthropoda; class Insecta; order Hemiptera; family Cicadellidae; genus Homalodisca; species Homalodisca vitripennis. The sequence continues at coordinate 234,516,979 of NC_060207.1, forward strand.
TCAATACCCGTGCAGTGAGGAACGCTTGGGTTAACTGAGACGAAACATTTAATGTGCAATAATTGATGTGTAATGTGTTTGTGGCTCTGTTTTAATTTCAAACACCTACTAAAGAAAGTTAAGTACAAGGGAAAAATATAAAATACATATGTATAGTTGCGTAAATTGACAGAATTATTGTTGGTTGTTTTTTACAAATATTTTGTAATCTATTGATTGTAAGGCACACAGAAGGTAACATCGCATATCATAATAACTCATTTACACATTGACCTAACATTTCAATTTCAATCAGTTTAAGCAAATTAGTCTCATCAGGATTAATAAGTCTCATTGATGGTTGAGTGATTTGAAATAAGTACACATATTATCACACGTACGTTTTGTAATATTATGCTTTATTACAACGTAGCTTAGTTAATAGTCATAGCATTAAAATGTACAGGGCTAGTTTGCAAACTGTCCAAATGTATACGGGCCTAGGTTATGATAAGACGATCACTTAGAAATACTCTCCTGCTAATTCGCTATTTATTAAATTATTGGTTTTGAAAGGATTTTTTCCCAGAATTTATGCCTTAAACAAAATAATATTAATTGCTTACTAGCTTCCAGTACTTTTCTTATAGTAAAAGAAAGTTGTTTTAAGTTTGTATTAATTGCTTTTTAGTAAGAGATTGAATTTATTTGTTTATATTATGAAAATATTACAATTTTTTGGTTGATAAAACAGTGTTTTTTATTTCCTTTTTGTTACTATAGTTATGGTTAATATCAAAATGTATTTGATACATATACCAATGTATCAATGGGTACATATTAATACCAAGTTACTTTCGCTACTGCAAATAATAAAGGAGTAGTAAAGGTTTTAATAAACACCATATTTCACTGAAAATACACCAGTCGATTTATTAATGTTGTTTAACTGCTGATTATAATCAGCTGATTGTTGCCTTTCACACCTGTAATTACTAGATCATTGTTGTCATTTTGAGCACTTGCTATGAACATTTTCCTAGATACAATAACTGTTGTAACATTTTTATTCATATTTTGTTTGACTTATTTATTGTAATCATTTACCACATTAAAAATAAAAATAGTCATTATCAAAATTTGACTATTATATATTGTTTGTTTTAAATTAGTTTTGTTTACTAAATAAATCAACTCCCTCAGGGGCGGTCTTACTTTCAAGGCCGTACGGGTAGTGGCGACCCCGAGGTACCCTAGCTAATAATGCTCCAGATCCCTTCTCTTCTTGTTCTGGAGGCCTATGGCTGGCACACTTCTCTATGTGTCAGCCTATCTCTCTTCTTCATCTCTTCTATCTGAGGTAAAGTTCCTCAACTCTTCGATCTAGTTTCCCTTTCATTTCTCCCACTAGGGGCCAAGCCACGGTGGAACAGCGTAGGCCAGGGCTGAATGGCTGGTGGCAAACCAGTCTATTACTATGCGGACTCTGGACACCGGCGACCCTCCAGTTTAAAAAGCAGCTTACCCAGGCATGCGGGGCTCTGTCTGGGCGGACCTTCCATTCCCTAGCTTCTCGTGGGAACAACATGGAAAGAAACAAAAAACAAAAAACAAAACAAACCAACCCTTGAAACAGTTCCTGAAGCTGTTTTCTAACCTACCTCTTCCTGCTGAGGTAGCTCCTGAAGCTACCTCGCACATACCCACCACCTGGCAACACAACTCAAGAGGTTGTTATGCCAACATCCCTACCTTCTCCTCAACAAAGTGCCTTAGGAACACAGGAGGTTCCATTGCACACTGAAGCTCCCATACATGGCAAGGCTTTATCTGAGGAAGGCAGTACAAGCGCTGAGGAAGCAAAATCCCTTCAAGATATAGAAGATCAGCTCTCAACAGCCCAAGCACTCCCATGTCTACAGGTACGCTGGATGATGCCACAGAGCAACTCGGCAACCTCAGAATGAAGAGGCCCAATCTCACCACTGCTCAAAGAAGAGAAGCACTAAAGGCTAAACTTCTTGAAAAGGGTGAAGCTTTTGACCCTTCCAAGTGGAGGAGGGGGAAAAAGAAGAAGAAAAATAATCCAGAACGGCAGGAGGTCTCAACTCCGGCCCAACTGCGGGTACCAAGGCGGGGGTGGGGTCGGCCAAACGCCCCAGAGGCACCTTGGTCACCCCGCCCTCCGCTGAGGACCCCGCAAAGAAGGCTAGGAGGGAAACCCAAAAAAACCCGAAGCCCACGATCCCGAGGCCTCTGGTAGCACACCCAAGGCTACCTACAGAGAGGTCGCAGCGATTAAAATGGCCATAGCCCTCGAAGGGCTACCCGGAAGCGAAGCTATAGTGCAGAGCAAGGAGAAGCCATCGAGGACGCAATTATGGAAGAAATCCAACCCCTGGAGGATGGTTCCGTTCCATCGTTTGCGGGCACCTACCTAGAGAAAGGTGTTTTTAATTGCTTCCTGCATCAACGAGGACACCAAACGATGGCTGGAAGAAGTTATCCAAAGAATAAAACCTCTGGGAGATGATATCTCTCTGAGAGTGGGTCTGCGTAAGGACATCTTGAGGTCCACTAGGGTGTTTTTCAGAGCTCACCCGAAGCTTCTGAAGAAGACACCTGAAAAGGTACTTGAGATGTTCAATAAGCAGAACCCCAACCTGAATGTAAACGAGTGGAAAATCCTTCCATCCAAGCCCAGACCCGAAAGGTTACGGATTCGTCTGCTTCCTGGACGAGGTCTGCTACAAGGCTGTGAAGGCTTCCAACTGTAGAGCCAACTTAGGACTCTGGCAGGTCTCAATTGTCTCCTCGGACAGTCAAGGACAATGCCACGAGTTCTACAAATCAACCTCCAGCACAGTAGGGCTGCCTCGGCAGCCTTCTGCCAGTTCTTCCTCCAGGAGGGATTTGATCTGGCACTGATTCAAGAACCATGGCTTCACCAAGGGAGAGTGGCGGGCCTAAATGAAACCAAAGGTAAGTTTAATTTACTGTACCTCTCTAAGGAATGTCAGAACCATGCATCCTGTTGAGGAGAGGCTTGGATTTTCTAACCCTCAACGAATTCTGCTCCAGAGATCTCACTGTGGGCACACTGACCTGGAAGAATGGAGGTATAGTGCAGAGCACAATTGTAGGCTCCGTATACTTGCCATATGATGCCAGGGAACTCCCTCCATCAAGAGACCTAGAGCTCCTGGTGGAAGAAGCACAAGCCAGACGTCAACAACTTCTTCTAGGTTGTGACGCCAACGCCCATCACTCTGCTGGATGGGGCAGCACCAACACTAACCCCATAGAGGTGAGGCACTTTTACAATTTCTTCTAAGTAGGGACCTATTTATATGTAATAAAGGTAACCGCCCTAACGTTCGCAACACGAATTAGACAAGAAGTTATTGACATAACAATCTGCACACAAGGAATACTTGGAATGGTTGATAAGTGGCACGTAAGGCGATGAGGCCTCATTATCGGATCACAGGTATATCCTCTTTAACTTGCAAGATGAGGCTGCAGAGGTCCTCTATCGTAATCCCAGGAGGACTGACTGGTTGGGATATAAGTCTGACCTTCAGTCACAGTTGGGATCGGTAGGCGGAAGGGTGCGATGCTTCACAGACATAGATCAGATAGCTTCTGACCTGCAGAATGCTATAATCAATAGCTTCCATGACAATTGCCCATTGCGACGGGGGAAGAGTCGAACCAATAGTAAGTGGTGGACTGCAGACCTCGCTCGCAAAAGGGCTAATGTCAGGAAGCTGTACAATCAATGCAAAAGGAGCCGTATCTGGGAGTCCTATCATAGAGCTCTAACAGAATACAGCCTAGCAATTAAAAAAGCAAAAACAAAGTTTCCTGGAGGCAGTTTACACAGAAGGTAAATGAGTTAAGCGCGGCAGCTAGACTGCAACGCTTGCTAGCCTCAAGTCCAACCGGTCACTTGGGATCTTTAAGGTCCCAGGGAGGTCAACACACTTCCGGGTCTAGTGATGAGCCTCAAACTTCTCCTTGAGGACTCACTTCCCTGATTGTATCTTTGAGAATGACGACACTGGAAGTCTGGTAATCACGAGGCAGGCTCACGGCCAAGAGCTTGTCGTGGTAGCTGGGCCATTGACAGAAGGATTGTCACTCTCTCTAAAGCCAAATGGGCAATTTCTAAAATTTGCCCCTTTCAAATCTGCAGGAGGGGATGGAATCTTTCCGGCCCTGCTTCAACAAGGGCCGGAGAATCTCCTTACCCTTCTATGTGAACTATTCAGGGCGAGCCTAGCCTATGGGTACATACCACAAGTCCTGGCGTCTCAAACAGGGTGGTCTTTCATCCCTAAAAAAGGGAGAGCGGACTACTCTGTCCCCTAAATCTTTTCGTCCCATCAGTTTATCTTCGTTTCTACTGAAAACATTAGAAAGACTGGTGGAGAGGCACCTGAGAAAGGGAGTTCTCTCAGACACTCCCCTTCATCGCAACCAACATGCATACCAGCAAGGCAAATCCTGTGAATCAGCACTGCACCAATTAGTCAGTGGGATTGAGGATAGCCTGTCCGCCAAGGAATTGGCATTGTGCACCTTCATAGACATTGAAGGAGCTTTTCGACAATGCCAAATTCACTGCAATGGTAGTGGAGCACAGCGACGTGGCCTCGAGCCAGCTCTGTGCCGGTGGTTAGGGCCATGCTGTGCTCCAGACGGATCAGGGCCGATCTCAATGAAGTATCGCTTGTGATCGCACCCACAAGGGGATGTCCTCAAGGAGGCATCCTGTCACCTCTACTGTGGAATCTAGTAGTAGATGGTCTACTTGAGGACCTTACTAACAACGGAATCTATGTCCAAGGATATGCAGACGACCATAGTCCTTATGGTACAGGGAAAATACACAAATGTTGTTGTTGATATCATGAATACCAACCTTCAACATGTACACAACTGGTGTCAGGGAGAGGGACTGAAAGTAAAATCCCTCTAAAAACAGTAGTTGTACCATTCACTAGAAAAAAGAAACCTAGAGTCTCTTTCTAGGCTGAAACTCGCATTCCACTCAGCTGGAGTGGTCAAAGACAGTCAAATATTTAGGACTGACTCTATAGACCATAAGCTTACGTGGAATGATCATCTTAATAATATCCTGCACAAAAGCAAAGTGGGCGCTCATGACGTCCAGGGAGACTTGCAGGAATCTCATGGGGCGTAAAAACCCCATATAGCACTATGGCTTTACAAAGCAGTTGTTAAGGCCTCAAATCACTTATGGTTCATTAGTCTGGTGGACAAAGGTGAATCAGGTAACTGCCAAAGCCAAGCTTGAAAGCTTACAAAGGCTTGGCACAATCTTTGTAACCGGAGCATTCAGGAGCAGTCCTCAGCGACCCTCGAGGTGGCTTTAGGACTTCTACCTCTTGATGTTCATATAAAAAGCTGAAGCGCGCGTAAGTCAGCTTATCGGCTGATGGTTGCTGGCTTGTGGAGGAATGGCGCGTCTAACGCGAGCCATGGCGCCATCACTGAAGCTGTAAACCCAAGCGCTATTCTCGAAATGGTCCTCCGACACAATGAGAACGGAGTTTCGTATTCAATAAGCCATTCTCTGTTGACTTCTACTCAGAGATGAGTGGAAATCGCAAGATAAACATCCCAACAATAAGAAAGAGCTTTTGTCTGGTACACGGATGGCTCGCTTATTAAGGGTAGAACTGGATATGGAGTGTTTAGTCAATCCCCTAGAAAACTGCCCTTAGCGGCAGTTTGGGTCGGAACTGCTCCATATTTCAAGCCGAAATCTATGGTATCCTAGCCTGTGCCAACCTAGGCCTCACACCAGAAGGTACCAGGAAATGAACATCTGTATAATGTCAGACAGTCAGGCAGCTCTTAAAGCTCTTGACTCCAACAGCATTTCATCCAAGCTTGTGTGGGAGTGCTTTAACACTCTCTGCAAGCTTGGATCACGCAACTGTGTGCGTCTTGGTTGGGTACCGGGCCACACAGGCATAGGTGGCAACGAATGCGCCGACAGGCTTGCCAAAAGCGGAGCAAGCATGCCATACACGGTCCAGAACCGAGTTGTGGTATAAGCAAGTCAGCCGCTTATCAAAGTATAAACAAATGGTCCAGGAAGGACACACCGCTTGCGGTGGCAGAGTCACCAGGACAAGCACTCGGCAAAAGAACTGCTTGCCGATTCTAGCTCCGGATTCACCAGATGGCTGATGGGGCTGGGGAGGGATCGGGTTAAGCAAGTGATTGCCTTGATCACTGGGACACGGCCACTTCAGGAAACACCTAAAACACTCTAGGTTTACGAAATGAGGACTCGGAGTGTAGACTCTGCAATAAGTCTGAAGAGACTGCAAAACACATAATATGGACTGTGAGGGACTGGGAGCAAGGAGAAGGGCTCTTTTCGGTGATAAACAACCCAGGCGAACGAACCAGATGCTAGTATCGGGGAAAAGCTTCTTAGCCTAATTAAGGGCACGAAGATAGGCTTACCCCTCTAACATCAAAGGGGCACACAATTAAGCTCAGGTTGACGTGTGAGGATCTAGGAATCCACCCCCATTATCCCAAAGGAAAAAAATAAATCAACAATTAACTGCTAGTGATGTCAGCTTGTGAAATTAATAACCAGATTAAAATTTAAGTAATGAATGTTTAAATTAGTTTTATTTTTTAAATTTCGTAAATCAACTCATCTATGTTTAATTGGTTAAACCAACTACTGTCTACGTTTTAAAAGTGATACTTAGTTATAGTAAAATAAAATTATTGACAATTTGGCCAAACAACATGTTATTGCTGATGACTAAATCTTTACTACTCTGCCATTATATGTCGTAGCGGAGTGAGCTTGATATTAAAATATCCATCTAAAAGTAACCAATATTTGACTATTATTCTAAATGTTTTTAAAAATATTTTCTGTTATTGAGTTTCTACAGTTTGAAACCTTTGTATGGCTACCATTTTGAAACAATTAATATTTTTGTTATTTTTAAAACAGTTTTGAGTTGAATTATAATGGTTGTACAGTTTGAGTGTCATATTCAGTTTAACGATATAATTTTATTTCTAAAGAGAATTCATAAAAAAGGTATTAAGTCTGGAAGTCTGGTATTAAGATATTTACACCTGAAAAATCAAATGGTGAAATCAGATAAAATAATTTATGGACATTCTGTACAGCTTGGCGTGTATTTCACAGTGTTTCTTAACTGGTACCAAATACCAGTATGGCTCATTGTAGAAGTAAAACCCCTTATTCAAGCACTACTTGAAGTACCTTGCTACAGAAACGTACACAATATCCATACGTGTATCCATACGTGTATCCATACAGCTCGGATATTATCCCGGTTATTCACAATATCCCAAGAGCTTCATGTAACTAGTGGTCTGCGGATGTTATCCAGTATCCATTCCAGTCCAAATGGAATTGTACATCTACCCGAGCTGTCGACAAAGATACATTCACGACCTAATTTCAAACGTGTTTTAGAATAAATTGCTTTGTACTTCTTTATGTTATCAATAAACCATCCTGCCTTTTCCCATTAAATTGAATGGACGTTAATGCATTCATAATAATTGGGTCCGTTAAATCATGGTGATAGACGTTTCTTAAGTTAGGTTGCTAAGTTGGATTGGTTTATTTTAATATGGTGCGGTAGATTGGAATTTCGTCGTGCTTCTTCCTAGTAAGATATGCAATGTTGGAACAATCCTTGTTGACGTTTACCTATGCATGTAGTATTTTTGTCGCGATTTATGTTAGTGACCGATCATTTGGTTTGATGTTGGTTTGAGTTTGTACAAGTTTTTTTCTTAAATATTAATTGAATTTGTGGCTTTGTTTTTCATAGTACACTCTGTGTATTAGTTTACTGATAGAAAGAATAAACACACTACTGGCCAAGAAGGCTAACATTCCTTCAACGATGGCTGATAGACATAGATTCCTCTCCAGCTCTCGGATGTCTATAACTATGCTTTACCTTCCAGCCCGGCTCGACCAGCTGCGATCCTGTTTCTTTTCCCTTTGCCCTTACGAATCCCATATTTTATCGCTTCGTTAGGGAGTGAATTCTTTGTTTATACCAATTTTAGGGAATACGGTAATTTTATATCTGCATAATGCTGGAAATTATGAGCGAAATTTTAAAATTTTAAGTAAGTTAAATTTTGATGTTTGATGTAATATACGAAACCTCAACAGTGGCCTTTTCTCGATTTATCTTAGCGTTGCGCTTGAAAAATATGGTTAAGCGATCCTAAATAGTTAAATTGCTCGATCTTCGTTTTGAAGTTAGCCGCATCTTTGATTATTCGAATAAAATTAAAATAAAGACATACCACGTGTTTAATATTATGCAAAGTACAAACTGAGATGCACGCGTATAAATATTAATCCGTAAAATATCAGTGTTGGGACATGTAAGTTTCGAGTGAATATCTGTATCGTGTATCGTATGTGTAGTGTATCGTATATCGTACACTGTATAGTACCTATGGGTTATCGTATACCGTACACTGTATAGTATCTGTAGTATATCAGTTATCGTAAACTGTATAGTATCAGTGGTGTATCGTACACTGTATCGTGTATCGTACCATTGGTGTATTGTATATCATACCTGTGGTGTGTCGTATATCGTACACTGTATCGTGTATCGTATCTGTGGTGTATCGTACACTGTATCGTGTATCGTACCAGTGGTGTATTATATATCATACCTGTGGTGTGTCGTATATCGTACACTGTATCGTGTATCGTACCAGTGGTGTATTGCATATCGTATCTGTGGTGTGTCGTATATCGTACACAGTATTGTATATCGTATCTATGTTGTGTCGTATATCGTACACTGTATTGTATATCGTATCTGTGGTGTGTCGTATATCGTACACTGTATTGTATATCGTATCTGTTGTGTGTCGTATATCGTAAACTGTATCGTGTATCGTATCTGTGGTGTATCGTGTATCGTACCAGTGGTGTATTGTATATCGTATCTGTGGTGTGTCGTATATCGTACACTGTATTGTATATCGTATCTGTGGTGTGTCGTATATCGTAAACTGTATCGTGTATCGTATCTATGGTGTATCGTACACTGTATCGTGTATCGTACCAGTGGTGTGTTGTATATCGTATCTGTGGTGTGCCGTATATAGTAAACTGTATCGTGTATCGTATCTGTGGTGTATCGTACACTGTATCGTGCATCGTATCTGTGGTGTGTCGTATATCGTACACTGTATCGTGTATCGTATCTGTGGTGTATCGTACACTGTATCGTGTATCGTATCTGTGGTGTATCTTGGTTGGTATTTAGAACACGTCCCTATCATAACTCTCCAGGACGCCAACAAGAGAAGATTTCGTGATGCTTGTTTGTGATAAGGTTGTGCTATAAATCCGTGCTGTAATGTATTGGTTTTATCTCAATAAGAAGGTAACCATGTTTTGTATGAAGCAAATAGCCCTATTTACACTTTAGGAGTTCATTCATTACAGGAAATATAAAAGATTTTCCTATATTATAAAGGAATCAGATGTACCAATAACCCTGTATTATCGGAGAACGTATGGTGGTATTGAATATTCCAAAACTTATCCAACAAAATTTAGAGTAGCATATTTTTGTCATCAAACAATATGTGCTCATTGTTATCCATTATTGAATAATTAATATTATTCTAAGTTTTTCGTGTAATTTTGTATTTATTTCAATGTTATACTTCTTTTTCAGATTTGTATGGGATATACGACATCAAAATAACAGGTATTCTATTATTTAGTTTATTTTTGTTGTGTAATACATTTTTCTCTAATTTATAGTATTATATAAAAATCTAATGTTATCTGTCTGAGTGTTCGCGTATGTATAAGTTCATGTGTGTGGTACTCTATACTACTTGATCAATTTTTCTGAAATTATTAAGGTCCTGGGTTACCATATCAATCTATTCTTATTTTGATACGCCCCACTCTTCTATAAGGTTCTCAAAAGAAAAATTCATCTTGGTCTATAAATTTGAATTACAGCAAACAAATATTATTAATTAATTGAAAGAGCCTGTTAAACGTATTAACTGTTCTGTGTAAACATAGTTTTATGACGGCACAAACATATTTTTCATTAATTTAACAATTATTTTCAATTTGTTTACATTTATAGTCTTGAAAGCATGAATTGATCTTGATAATATAACAAAACTGGTTTTCTGCAACCGTTGTTGAGCACAGAGTAAGAAAATATCCAGATAAGAAAATTTACGTACGTTTTAGCAAAGATTAAGTATTCAGTCCTTGGTACTGTACTGTACAGTCTAAATTTAAATATAAATTTAAAGACTATTAAAACATTCATTTTAGTTGTCTTTTGGTGGATGTGGGATTTTGTAAATATTTACAGGATTTACCAAATTTTTTACTCGTTTCGAAATGGCGAACGTTAGTAGATTTTGAGTTATTTTGGTGGAATACTTTAAATGTCCGCCATTTTGAAACGGATAAAAGGATTTTATTGATACTTTATTTTCAAAAAGGTCTAACAAAGGTTAGTATAGTTCTCAAGTTTCATAACTTTATCTTAACTGGTTGAAAAGGTATAATTTTTTGATTAAGGGACATACAGGCAGATAAATGGAATAATAAAAATTCATACCTTTACATGAATTGTTTTGTTCATTTTTATGTGCATAACAAAATACCAAAGTGTTGGAACACTTTTATTGAACACCCTGTATAATTATCTTTTTTGCTTTAGAAATTTAATATTATCACTATGTTTTTATTTGCAGTTAACGCATTAAATTACAACTATTTTAAAATTCTAATCTAAAATGATTTGTTGTACTAGTTTTGGATAAGTGCAGAAATATCATTATAAAAATACTATACAAACACACCATGATACCGTCAGGTATTCAGAAAATTGCAAAATTTATTATTTACTTTAGTATAATTTTGTTTTTTGTACAATGCGTATTGAACAGAGTATAAAAAACTTTAAAGCTCGTTATATAAAAGTGTATAAACTATTGATTACACAAGTTGCTAACGCATATATAACATTTCATACGATTTAGCAGAATTAATTTGTTTATAAGGACTATCAAAATTAACTAAATTCATTAATATGTGTATTCATAGCATATTAATTATAGTTCTTATGAAAAAAACAATCATCCCTAATGTTATAGTAGGCTATTTATAAAGTTACTTAGATTTATCATGAATATTATGACATAAATGATTGTAAAAATAATGTATATTTAATTTAATGTTTTGCTTGATATTGCTTCGTGGAATACATTTTCCCTGTATAAGACCAGTACATCAGAAGCGCCTTCATATTACCTAAACGGCTAAATCCAATCCCTCAATGTTTTGCCCATTAGCGCCTACTCAGGTCTGTAAACAGGTCGTAACAAAAACGTTCGTTGTACTTAGTGCATCATAACATCATACTTTGCATACATTTGTATAAATAAATAAACATATAAATTATATACATTATTTACTAAATAACCATTTTCCATTTTATTTACCAAATAAAATTCACATTATCATATAAAAATCTAATGGTATATATCTCTGTCTCTATCTTTCCTCGATTGCACGGAGATTTAATTCACATTCTTAGAGTCCCTGGTTTATAGGTTTATTCATAATTCATAATCCCTCTGGGATAGCACCCCACTTGGTGTCTATAGTTGCGAAATATTAATGGCAAGAGCCTGTAAAATGTAATTAACTGTTCTGTGTAAACATGTTTTATGACAGCCCAACCATGTGTTTAATGAATTTAATCACCATTTTTTATTTGATTATATTTATAGTCTTAAAAGCGTATATATAGCTTTAAAGTAACAGCACTTCTTATTAAAACCTTATATGCAACCGCTGTTGAGCATAGAGTAATAAAATATTCCTATAAAACAATTAACAATCTTAATAAAAATATACTGGCAGCTTTCGAACACTTACATGCAAGGCATCAAACAACTCAATGAAACAAAAAAAATTCAAAACTCGACTAAAACATTTTCTTATGTCAAAGGCATTTTACTCAACTGATGAGTTCATGATGGGCCGCTGGTATTGCATTGTATGTATTTACCTTGACCAACATCATTTACTGATCGCGAGAGAAAAGAAGAGACCTGGATTCTGGCCTATCTGAAATTTGCAGGCGCTACTACTGGTATGTTGCCGCGCCTTGTTTCGTAATTCCATTATTGTTTCACTGTTCCATTGCTATGATAAACAATTCGCAGGGTTGGCTGTGGTGCGAAGCGCCTGAAATTACCGCGCGGCAACACACTAGTACACAGCTGTGCGCCGGCACGGGCCAGGTCTCTTCTTTTCTCTCGCCATCAGTATCTGATGTACTTATGTACTTTTTATAGTTACGTTGACGCATGCCATGCAATATTGTAACTGTTTCGCGCAATAAAGAATATTATTATTACTTTATACTGTACTTCTCAGAAAATATTAAGTATGCAGTATTTGGTTAGTACTGCATTGGAGATAGTAAAGACAAAGTAACTTTTACTATTGATTTAAATTGTTATAAAAGCCATTTTTTGTTGTTGACAAAAGTAGGCTTATTAGACCTTCTTATTTATATCTCTTTTTCATTAGGTTAAAAAGTTAACTCAAGTGTGGTACCAGACATATTTTTGATTTGAAATAAATTAAAATGGCCAAATGCAGGTTTTTATGATCGAAGTAGGGCTCTCTGACTTGTGTATGTGTGTATATATATTTGAACGAGGAAATAAGGCAAACTCAATTATGTAACAAAAAATACTAACACCAGAGTAAATTATAATGCCCATAAATATGCACTTTGTGAGATATTTTCTTTCTAGTGCTAACAAGAAAAACTCAAAAACGGCGTCAGAAATATTATTATCATGAATCATAAGTGCACATACAGGTGATAAGTATACGAAATTGCGTGAGAAGCCCCGGGTACCTGCTAAATATTAATATGTCTCATCAAAACAAATCCACTATTGTTTTGATGTTTTTGTTCCTCCTTGTTAACGGTTTCATATCACCAGGTGAATTAATCAAAGCTACAATTAAATTAATTTCAAAACTGTATTAATTAAGAAATGTCACATTGGTATTATATGACATTTTAATATAGGTCATGATACTGTTTGATATTCATATTGACAAATATATTTTACCCCGAAACTGTCACAGTGGTAAATTTATAAACTAGCATTTTATATCATTTCAGTGGTTCATTAAAAGAATATATAATTACATTCATCGGTGAACCATAGTGCGAGCTTTTTATCTTCTTCAAACAATTTTTACTTTATCACTTATAATTAAATGTTGTCAATCTATATAAAGTAAAAACGTAACTCGATTGATATGTTCAGGTATTGTAATGATGTATTGTTTGTGTTTACAACCAGGAGTCCAAATACAAGTACTTTAAAATATATCTAATTTATATAGAATAACAACTTCATACGTATAACTATCTGATATTTACAGAATAGTTTTCATTCTCGTTATTATTCAATAAATGACTATAAATACCCTAGTTTATGCTAATTTGTCTTTTGCCTTATAGCTAAAATTACTAACAGCCCATTTGTTATGTACAACATTGATTAATAGCGTAATTAAAATAAAACTTTTATGGGCCATGCATTAAATAACGGTGGATTTAATTCACCCCCTCCTCCCCCCAGTTCCACCGCGTCGACACTGTTGCCTGAAGATGGGGGGCTCTCCACAACAAGGCTGAAATATTTCAATAAGTTAACTGTGTTAGCAAAGTTTTAGCCGTTGTAAACTTGAAAATCTTTGTCGTGTAGATGCATTATGAAGGCTTCTGTTAAGAAGGTTCTCTTGTTATAACAGAATATCCTATTTTGTATGGTACTGAACAAGGAAATAGCTTCTAGTAATTAAACCAACAACTTAACCACAAATGTTCAAGTATTCAAGTCTACTTGAACATTTGTTTAAAACAATTAGTGGTCCTGTTACTACAGTCAAATAGATTTTTAATACAAATTATTTTTGTGACCTACGTGGCAATTCTATTGCTTTGGTAGGTTTCAGGATAACAGTACAGTAGAATAGTATAGGGTTTTGTATTACAACATTTCTTCATTCAGAATTATGTCTAAAGTACCTTGTCTTAGCTCCAAATATAAATGCCGTTTACAATAATAGTAACGTTATTTATAATTGAATTGCGACTTATACCTAAGTTTTTAACTAAAAGGAGGATCTAAACCAACAACTTCGAGAACTGTGTTTTTTTGTATCCCAAACCGAGATTAAGTACAATTCGTCTACGCTCAAATGTATTATTATATTTTTCACTTCCAGCGGAAAACCCAAAGTGCAATAATTGTAAAAGAAGATCTTTGAATATAAACTTATTATATTTTGTTAAATTAGAATATTAAACCTGTGATTTATGTTTACTACTTAAACAGTACAAAACATCTTAGGAAAAGTCATAAATATAGTAATAAATTACAATAATAAATATATGAGAATTAATAATTAGTAAGTGATATAGGTAAAATATAGGTATAAAGTGTGAAATTTAAATGTAATTCTTTATAGAATTAATACTCTAAATCAATAAAAACAATAACAAATAAATTTAAAAATATATGTATACATTAAATTAATTGTTTCTAAAAAATAATAGGCAATTAACACTTTCGATATAATTTAAAAGTACACAATCATACCCGTTTTTTATTGCAATGTATCGGCGACATCTGTAATAAAAAAACAAATTGTCAACATTTTGGATCAAGATTCAGTCAGTATAAGACAAGATGCGATGGCTGTGATTGTACCCATTGATGATAGGGTTTTTGAAAGGCGAGAAATTGTTTAGTTGTTCGACTGATAAGGAACGGCGTAAACACAGATAACGAGCAGTGTAAAAAATGTTTTAGTATAGATACTACCAATATTGCTGTGAAATTTTAATTTTTTTGAACAAAATCAGCTGTTTTAACACAGCGAGAGAACGACGCAACCAATAATTAACTTGATCAAATTAGTTTGTTGGTCTTGTTATTACGCATAACTTTATCCATTTAATCTTTTCTGTATCTTATAGTTTTCAAGGTCCCGTCAGTGCACAAAATTTGGAACACACTGTATATCATGCACATTATATTTTTAATTTAATTTGGTGTACAAAAAGAGTTTTTAATATACGTCCATTGCTATCGCAAG
The DNA here is from genome assembly GCF_021130785.1 of Homalodisca vitripennis. Taxonomy (NCBI): domain Eukaryota; kingdom Metazoa; phylum Arthropoda; class Insecta; order Hemiptera; family Cicadellidae; genus Homalodisca; species Homalodisca vitripennis. The sequence continues at coordinate 234,532,226 of NC_060207.1, forward strand.
TCGAGGGAAAACAACGGTTATGAATAACGTAATTTAAGTAGTTTCGTTCCACGTAACTTATGGCAGTGGATATTTGCGGACTGTCGTATATCGTAGATTGCCATTCAGAACACGTCTCTTTCATAACTCTCCAGGACAACAGTCAGAGATGGATTTGTATTGTTTGTGACAGGAATATACAATAAATTTGTAACATAATAACATGTCAATCTTGCTTTGTACTGGATAACCTTCATAGCAGTTGTGTAAAGAAGTAATAAGCAACGAGATTTGCTAACATATTATTTCCAGCAAAAATGCTCTACTAATAAAATAAAGTAAATATTGCAGATCTAAATATCGATTACGAAATAGGCATAAAACAGAGAATTAAGATTTAGGAATGTAATATTAACGGAAAGAAAACATTTGGTTACGCTGACTAAACAATGTAATAACTTTTTATTATACTTACTGAATTACTATTCAACTCTATCAATCGCGGAAGTGTGAGGTGCAATAAAATCAACTGTGTTGTCCTAAAATTGTTGCTAAATACGATTTAAAGTAGCTGATAAAGAAAGTTATGTAGATGAATCCTGATAACATTTTAAATTTGAAAGTACCTTTGTTTGTTTTATTTTCACACGTAAACAATTCATTGCAAAATTGTTTGCGGAGGTAGGTATTAAAGTATGAATTTTACAATTGGTTAAGAACATATTTACTATATTGGTTTAGTTTTACAATATCTTTACAGTGTATACAACAATAATACCACTTTTAAGAATCATCTTGCCGAATAAAGAACCTATTTTCAAGGGATAACATCAATATAGTCATAACAACCACCGTAGAACTGATCAAATTCCACGAAAAAAAAAAAATGATTGCTTGGTTATTGAATTGTTTTTTTAGTTTATTAAGTTTGTTTATTGATTTAGCTTGTTGTTGGTTGACGTGCTTGCAATATTTTATTGCTTTGTTCTTTATTGATACCTTTGTATTGTTTTTCTATAGTTTGTATTGTCATCTTGATATCCTTATCTGCAAAATGGTGTATTACCGTTGATAAATAAATAAATAAATTAAAAGATAGACTAAGTTCTTCTGCTGTTACACAATCCTGAGCACCAGAGAGAGAGAGCGCTGTCAAACATTGGTCAGTAAACGACAGCCGCTGTTGATTGGTTACTTGACAGAGAGCCAAAGTTTGGTCATTACCCAGGTACAGTCACTGTCCATGAATATTGGAGTCGAAGCTCTCCAGTGTGTGTTCATTATTGAAACCTTTTGGCGATGTGGGATTCAAAGAATAGAGGGCCTTTCACTTCGTACAGAGATATTTTTAATTAAAAATATTATTGGTAGCATTTTTCTATAGGTCTTGGAGGTTCGAACAATGTTTACTTTCAAGTTTTCAAACTAACAATTTAAATACAATTTTATAGGGTTATGTATGGTTATCACATTATTTTGGTCCGTCTGTATGATTACGATGATAGCAAATTATTACGATTACGACCATTATTAGACAACCTAACAATTTGTAATATTATTATTTTTACTGATTTTTCCACATATTGATGCCATATCAGTCTATAATCCCAGTCTTGTAACGAAATATAAGTTATTTTCATAATGTTTAGCTGTATAATTATTGTTATTTAAAGGTAAATAATTAACGTAAAACAGTTTTAGGAATTGTTAAATCATGAATAATATTTATTTTATTTTCTAATTACATTATCACAGTACTGTCATCAATTGTTGGTAGCAAATGTAACACCAGGTAATTCCTTCCTTATATATTTAAAATATTTTAATGTACTCCTTCTTTTTTTAAATTTACGATTTTTAATAGAACAATCGACTTGTTAGTAGTATAACTTACTTTATTAGAATATACTAATATTTTTCTTTGTGACCTCTAGACACTAGCGTAACGGCAGTATTAGACATTTTTTGCGAACCATAGTATTTTGATTCAAGCTTGACTTAACAAAAGCACGCACTTTTCCTGTTGTTTCTAACTCAGGGTACTCCCAACTACTAATTTTTATTAGATTAAAAATATTTAAAAATCAGCTTTTTATGGTATCACATTATTTTCCCGTTTAATGAGTGCATGAGAGAAAGCAAAATAAAGGATTAATTGTATTTTTGTAAGATGGAATGTTATAAACTACATTACAATGGTACATTACAGTGATAGCATTCCACACGAAAATCTGAAACTTAAGATGAAGTTTAATTCATAAGAATGTAGTATATTTTCAGTTTTAACATAGTTTAAATTTAATAAGTAAGTATTTGCGCAAATAACTTGAACTACAAGTACAAGAAAAATGAGCTGCTCAAAAAGCTAATCAATAATATTAGTGCTGTGCCTTCACTTTCCATAGAAAATTCCACGCTATTTCTTTTTTGCCTATCATTGCATTAGCTTGATTGTAAACTGGTTCACATACATGCTGTAATACAAATAGAAAATCATAATTTATTGACAAAAAGATTTGAATTAATATTTAATAAATAAATATGACATAAAAACAAACAAAGTATGTATTTAAAATGTAAATATACTTAGTTTGACTCATTGGCTGAGCGTTAGTAAAGGAGCTGGCGAAATTTCTGTCTCTTTGTCCCAAAAGATGTGACCCATAGCCTTTAAAGTTTGCATGAAACCTGATTTACATACAAACACAGAGTGCGATGATGCAGTATGTCACCTCCAGGGGATTTGGCGAGCTTTGAGCGAATAATTTTACACTGGTCTTAAGGGAAACCATGATGGCAACCAGAAAATTGGAGATTTTGAAATGTGAAATATTGATCAATAGAGTAAAAAGAAAAATAATAATAGTGGAAAGCTAATGTCGATGATAAGATTTGATTTCTGCGCACACGTTTGTTGCAGCACCCTTCTCAGTTCAACGGAACTTGTATTGTTTGAAAACTGCTATGATGCCCGAAAAAATGAAGAAAGAAATTTAATTTTTAGACTTTAAATTTTGCATGTAACCTAATTTCTTCATGGATAAGAATAAATTCTGTTATGGTACATGTTTGATCACTCAGTATGCGACATAATTTCTCTTATGTCTGCCGAGGGTTGAACACTTTTCTGTATGACATTCTGTCTCTACACATAACGTAGCTATGGCAAGAAGGGTTAATTCAATTTGAATGTTGAGTTTAGCCCCAGTTCACCTTCCTTTTATTGCAGCGTCTGTTATCTGACGCTGTTTCAGATTTCACTCCTAGAAACTGGAGTCATTTCGTCTGAAGAGATCAAAGAAAGTCGGCGATGAAGAAGCTCAAAACGAAACTTTACATCGTTTCGACATCAGAGACACCTATGAATAGGTGACGCGACAGTCTCATTATCTCATCAGGTGCACAATTAAGTGTAATCTAAGGTTCGATTTGAGCTTCTTCGTCGCCTACTTTCTTTGATCTCTTCAGACGAACATAAATCCAGATTCCAGAAGTCAAGATAGCGTCAGATACCAGACGCTGCAATAAAAAAAAGGTGAACTGGAGCTAAACTCAACATTCTAATATATGTCTCTATCTTTCCGCAGGACGCGTCTAGAATGTAATTTTAGTTATAGATTTTATATTTTGTGGGCAACATTAGCAAAGCCTTTTATGTGACAATTGGTGTGCGTACTTTGTTTAAAAAATGGAAATATATTTCCGTTTACAGAACAAGACGTCTTGTTGTTTTGAATCGGTCTACTTTGAGTAGTACCGTGACTATACAACTAAAGCGGAACAAAGTATGTTTGTGAAATTGGGCTGATTTAATCAACGCCACAACAGCCAAACCTTATTGATCGTCGAAAGTAACATGGGTCAGACCATGTGGGACGCTGTGGCCAAAGACCAGTATTTTAGAGGTACACGTTCTAATTAGAAATATTATTTCTTGATTTTGGTACAAAGCTTTTCCTCATAATAAATATTTTAATAAATAACGAATAACTATAAGGTTTTTTGCATTGTATAATATTTTTTGAGATTATTGTATAAAATCATAAACAAAATGAATAAAATCATTTTATTAGTAAATTTTATCCTTAATGTATCAAGTAGTATTTTTATCTTGGACAGTTTGTAATCATCGTATAACGTTTATTTTAATCAAGTTAGTACACTTTTTTTATAATAACATCTTTTAAATTTCAGAAGAGTTTGATAATATATTTTTTTAATTCAGTTTATACATTGTTATGAATATTTTGGAAAATAAATATATAATATTACTTCCCATATTTTAACTATGATATTGGAACGTGTAAGCCGTTCATAGTATCTTTAACATAAATTAAAAAATAAAAATAATTGTACTGAGCTTAGTAAGTAATAATACAGATTTACAAATACCTCGATTTTGAATAGATACAAGATAATTAAAAGTTCAGAGACTCCCAAGTAACTTTTTAGAGTGTTGAAATAGAGAAACAATCTCATAATATATTTATAAGGCATAAAAATATGCTTTCTTATGCATTTTGAGGACAGCTCCAAAGTTTTAAATGCAAACTCCTATTATGTGATCCCTCTTTTTCTTTGAAGTTAAAAAAAACTGTAAAGCACCTATTGAAGTTAACTATATCTATCCTAACCTGCATGACGGCCAATATACAACTCGAAAATGTTTGAAGTACTTCCCATTATCTGAAGGTTAAAATAGCATTCGAAGGTAGTGACTTTGTAATATAATATTAGGCACTACCCTATCTCTAGTAATTTATTACAAAACGAATTTTAATGTTTAAAAATTATTACATACAAGATAAAGTTTGGACAATTTTTTCTAAGCCAAAGAAATGTAATAATGACATAACTGGTTCGGTATAAATTTTGTTTCATATATTAATTTGTATCTATGCAATCGATTTGAAATATATACCTCCGTGTTGAAAAATTCTCGTAATACGTACAGAAACCGAACAATTGCACTGGTGCTCAGAAGTTTAAAACGTCAACAAGAACAACAGTTCTCTGCTTGTTCCACAATAATTATATGTATAAACTAGTAATAAAGACTTAGTTAAGGTAATCAGGCATTCCTCCTTGTATACAAATTCGCATTCTAATCTTATTGCAACCAACTAGAAAGCAACCTATTTGTAAAATGGGTTAAAAATAAACTGGAAAATCTATACATAAAGTGTCCGTTATAGTAGCAAAATGTACAATAATAACAATATTCTTAAACAATGACTCATAAATGAACAAATTATAAAAAGTACAAAATACTATTATAGAATACACTGTATTCTTTCGTTATTCAAATTTTCCGCGTTCGGAAGACGTTTTAATAATCTACGGAAAGGAAATCCCCATGTCATCAACTGAACAATCATTGTATAAATTTATATCTGTGTCATTCCAGGCCAAGTCAAGTCGGCTTATTTCAAATTAAAAATAGAGTTTCGTTTATGAAGTTACCACTAAACCTGTATGTCAAAGTTGAAGACCTTGAAGACTAATAATTGTACTAAAAAGAGGGTTTCAGTTCCGTTACAAAATGTTTGATTTGTAGGAGTGGATTTACAAGGAATTATTCAAATACTTTTCAAAATATATTATGTTATATGAATACTAGTAAATGTAGTGAAGAACACATTGCAATAAAGCACATAACGTTTATAAAAGATAAGACATCTTGGCTTATATAAAACCCATGTCAACTATATATTGATGAAAATAAATATATACTAAATAAATACATATATAATAAATATAAATATCATAGTTGGCAAGTATAGATATTTATATAAAGAGTAAATTAAAAGAAATGTTGTTGACCTGCATTTCCTTTATGAGTGGTTATAAATATTCAAAAAGTTAGAAGTATTTGAATTCCGGATTCAGCAGCGACATAGATTAAGAAATATTCACTAATTAATGCTAGAACAGTATACAAACTCAGCCCTTTTCCCTGTAATGAGAATTGACTAGTATCCTAAGAAGGGTTTTTATTTAATATAGTCCGTGCGAAATAGGTTTAGATAGAAACAATAAAATGTACACTTATTTATGATTGGTGTAATTATAAAAATTACTATTCTTATTTTAAATAGCTTAAGTGACTTATAAATAAGTAAAGATTATATCCATAGCAAATATATCTATTAAAAGTTTAAAAAATATATTATTATTAAAAAGCCACTGCAAGGATGAACATTTAAGGATCGAGATAATACAGATTATACAGCAGCCAGTGACAAGAAACGATGTGGGCGGCATGTCTTGCCAGACTGTATTATGTAAGGATCGAGGTGAAACAGATTATACAGCAGCCAGTGACAAGAAACGATGTGGACGGCATGTCTTGCCAGACTGTAATTGTAAGGATCAAGGAGAAACAGATTATACAGCAGCCAGTGACAAGAAACGATGTGAACGGCATGTCTTGCCAGACTGCCTTGTGTAAGGATCAAGGAGAAACAGATTATACAGCAGCCAGTGACAAGAAACGATGTGAACGGCATGTCTTGCCAGACTGTAATTGTAAGGATCAAGGAGAAACAGATTATACAGCAGCCAGTGACAAGAAACGATGTGGACGGCATGTCTTGCCAGACTGCCTTATGTAAGGATCAAGGAGAAACAGATTATACAGCAGCCAGTGACAAGAAACGATGTGGACGGCATGTCTTGCCAGACTGTAATTGTAAGGATCGAGGAGAAACAGATTATACAGCAGCCAGTGACAAGAAACGATGTGAACGGCATGTCTTGCCAGACTGCCTTATTGTAAGGATCAAGGAGAAACAGATTATACAGCAGCCAGTGACAAGAAACGATGTGGACGGCATGTCTTGCCAGACTGCCTTATTGTAAGGATCAAGGAGAAACAGATTATACAGCAAGCCAGTGACAAGAAACGATGTGGACGGCATGACTTGCCAGACAGTACCGTGATATACGAGTAGTACTGCAGGTTTGCGGATGATTTGTAACTGAAAGAAAGTTGTTGTGACAACCGTTGTCTTCGTTCACTGTTTCAGTTATCACGATACAGTTACAACAATATTAACAATACAACATTTTATTACTCCGCTCGGGTTTGTCATTTCGAAGTAAAAGGGATCGTTTCTTTTATTTACCTAAAAGACACTGTTTCAAATCCATTGAGGTCCTTGAGCTTCGCTGAAGCTCAGCCAATAATAATTAATATATTTGAAATATGTTACTCAATTAGCTAAGAAATAGAATGAATAAACTTAGAATTGCTTTATAATTCAATATTTTCCGAATTTTCAATCTGGATTTATACAATCTGAATACAGTCATATGACATTTAAACATATGGCGTAGTAACACAAAGTGTTATAGACTTGAAATTTCCAATATAACCTAAGCGAAGCCTGTTTTTACTCGTAATGTGAAATACGTCTTTGAACAAACCGAACGATATAAAGTGCATAGATTGGAATATTTAAATAAAAATAAGTTACTTCGGTTTTTTTCCTTTTTATCAGGATTCCATATTATGTTCTCTAGGAGTCCTTCTGAATATAACATAGTTTATAAAATAAACGGAATGAGTTGCCTACTGTTTTTCAGTGACTATCGTTTACTTTACTAATGTCGGAGAATATTGCACCGTTATATTAAGCAACTGCATCACGTCATTGTCGTGGTACTCTGGAATCCTTTATAAAAGTAAAAAAAGTAAAGAATGTCTTATTTTACCAGGCGAAGTTAGGAAGCCCTCTCTAACACTTAACCTGGGGACCAATGGCTTAAAGGTGACTTCCGAACCACCACCAATGGCCGGGCAGGCGGGCCGCTTGCAAGGACAGGATCGCTCAGCGGTCACCTATCCAAGCAGCGGCCACGCTCGACGTTGCTTGATCTGGTTATCTTGCGATAACCGCCGTACCCGCTACACTGCGCCATTGGTATTGACCTGTAATATCGGATAGAGTACATAGATTAAGATTTTTCAAATAAACTCACTATTACATAGATATATTGAATTTTAATGCAACTTGTTTATTAATGAGAATGTTGTCAAGATTTCTCTAAAAGGCCTTTCAAGAATGACTTGGGACGATGATACGGAATAAGTTGCAAAATTTTATTTAGAAAATCTCGTGATTTAATAAGAAATTCTACATTAGCCTTCGGGGGCCTTCCCTGAAATTCCATCATGAAATAGTCAAATCGAGTGCAGAGATTGGGATTTAGAAATTTTACATGTCAGATTTTGTTAATATTAGGGGTTGTTCCACAGTTTAAAGATAGTTTCCAGACAACGCCTCCTTTAAAAAAGGCCATATTTTACAACTTAACAAAGTAATTATAGAGAAAACTGTACTTTTCTCGGTTTTTAGGTAGGATGGCCCTCCAGTTAGAGTAAATTTTGAATATACTCGTACGTAATGGAACAGCGGGGTACAATATAATCCAGAGATTGCGTTTTCTCGTTGGCTGTGTTAATTTAATTATTTGGGGTTAGTTAACATTGGGGTCATCTCTGTGCAATATATTTCCCTTACCATTTTATTATGCTTTTATTATTAGCTCTGAATAAATTATGTTTTCTCAAAGTAAAACTTAAATTGAAGCAAGCGTATATCATGGTAAATATCTGCATCTGGTCGTTTAGCACGAGGAACTAGAGATCCACTGGCAGATACAGAAACAGTGTTGAAAGATGTGTCTCAGCTGTTCGGTAACTAGCAATCCATTGACACGGAGGGATAACTGGCTCTGTACAGACACCTGGTGCTATCCTTGGCTTACATTACTGCTCTAATCTGATTTATGTCTTAGTCAACAGATGGGAATCAGCTTGGCAGATAGATTTCTGAATTAGCCTATTACAGCATACAAATGCAGCCAATTATATTTGACAAAGGTCATATTCCAATTTTTATTATGTGCAAAGATGTATAAAGTATGGAATGTTGTTTTGAAAAGTTGATCATACAAAATTGAAATACGGATACATAATACAATGATTACTATTTAAAATTATTGAGATCGAGAAATTCAAAATCGAATACAATATTTCTCAACAAGGTATTCGCTAATATGTTGTTTTACTAATATTGGTTAGTCATTACGGAGATGATGACGTTTTAACGAAAATCTGGCTTCGGGATTTTTATAGAAATGCTTTACGATATTCTCGTGTCGAATGGTCATGGTTAACAGTATCATTTACTACACCTATGCTTTCAAATACCATTCATTATTATTGCCACAATTCATCACAGATTGTGTTACTTAAATACATTTGTTTAAGTCTGAAACCTGGAAAAAATATATATTTATAGTTTGCTTTTTTATAACTCAAACCATTTTTATACAGTCGAGCGATTCTAAATCCATTAATATACTATTTAATAACAATAACATTAATACTTTTTACGTGAACTATTAAAATTAGACAAACTTACACTAAGATTAAACAAATGCGTTTAATCATAAGTCATAAAAATTCTGTTAATCGCAATTCAAATTTGCATTTGTCTTGTTCAGCCAAATCATTAACATGTCAGGTGATTCATATATAAGAACAGGAAAGGTTAGTACAGTGTGTGATAAATCGGTGGATATATCACTATCCTTTAAAAATACATTTTCACTCTTCATTCAGTTTGGAACAGTACAGAAATAAAATGTATTAAGTGGAAGAATGTTGGATTATCCTTCTGCATCCATAGTACCAGTACGGAGATATATGTGATATTTATTACAGTCTAGGTGATCGGCTGCTAAATTACTGTCAGAGTGTTTCAGGTATCCTACATGTGAAAATGGAGTGTGAAAAATTGATCACTATTCTTTCCGTTTAATAATTATATTCCTTCTCCCTATCATGGCTGTGTATGTTGCTATCAGTAGATAGGGAAATAGCTATAGTCTTCCACGTTGGCCAATGGTGCAGTGTAGTGGCTACAACAGTGAACGCAAGATAACCAGATCAAGCAACGTCGAGCGTGGCTGCTGCTTGGATAGGTGACTGCTGAATGATCCTGTCCTTGCAAGCAGCCCGCCTGTCCGGCCGTTGGTGGTGGTTCGGAAGTCACCTTTAAGCCGTTGGTCCCCAGGTTAAGTTTTAGAGAGGGCTTCTTCGCCCTAACTTCGCCTGGTAAAATAAGATATCTTTACTTTACTTTACTTTAGTCTTAGCATACTTTGTGAAAATATGGCAAATCGCTAGTATATATTAGTTATTTTATTACAGGAGCTCTACTGTAGATAGTAACTTAATTTCAGCTTTAAAGTTAAGTACAGAAAAATCCCCCATCTCGTTTATTACTTATAACATTATTTTTTATACGCATTTCTTATTCCATTAATAAACAAGTAACTTTTGTCTATTAAAAGTAAGCATAGCACTGATGGAATTCCCTGCAGTAACAGCGACATAAATATGAAAGTTCTTTGTTTGTTTAATTTCTCTGGAAAACAAATTTTTCTGGAAGCGACGCGCACTGACATCAAAGTGGGGAGGTGCAATTAACTACGAGTCCCCACAAAGCGTTTCCTTCTAGTAGAGCGCTGGCATTGCGTCGCGCGCTGGTGTGTTGCAGTCGAGAATTTTTGTTCTCAAATTAAATTGAATAAAACCTAATGCTGTCATTAAACACTTTTACAAATTATACTATTTTTATGTTAATTTTACACTATTAATAAAAATACTGTTATGATATTTATGTTGATGTCCTTCTTCTTTATTTTTGGTTTAGCGTTAGAGAAGCCCATCACTCGAGGGGGTGGAAAAGTTCATTTATCTCTTTCAATGTGTATGTCCTCACCATATCTCGAAAACGAACTGACTTATAATCTTGAAATTTTATTTTTAGCGATTATTTTTTCATTGGTGTTATGGGTAACTGTGATGGTAATTCGAAAATAGCAGAATAAATAAATGTGTAAACAAAATTAGTCCAATCACGTGAAATTTTTACGTGTCACTAACACTCCAAAAGCATTTAAAATAAACATCTCATGTCTTTATGTGTAGGAAAACGAGTAGATAAAATGCTAAAATTTGATGAAAAACATTTTAATTTGGTGTTTCAATTTCGCATGAAACTTAATTTCTACATAGACAAGAATTAATTATAGGATGGTGTATGTCCAACTGTGGAATTTGGCAGATATTAATTGAAGGATACCACTCAGTAGGATGCAATAATTTCTCTTTTGTCCACCGGAGGATATAAAAATTTCTATTTTGTATGGTATCCTGTCTATATAAATATCTGCAGGACATCTTGGAAATGATATAAACTGTAGACTTAAAGTTTTGGATGCAATCTCAACGAATCCTGTTAAAGGACACGTGGTGTAGTGTATTCCTACCTTTTTTTATTTTTAATAGACTGTTACTTCTAAATAATAGGTATCTTTGGAAATTTTTACATTTTAGTATGATTTCTTGTCAAAATTTTCAATATTAAAACCCAAAGCGACCTGCTTTAAACTTAAGAGTGACTGAGTGTTTGATCCGCTAATTTAGCCTATATTAATTTATTAAAAAAAAATGGCATTACCGGTTTATTATTTTATCTCAATTTGCCCGATGATTTTTGGACGAACAATACTGTCCTACCATGCCATTGTTGTAAGTTGTACCTGTTTGCATTAATTTACAGTGATTTTTATTGTGTTCAGGCCTAGTGTAATCTGTATTCTTTTGTTCAAGTAATGTTTGTATGATTAAATCCTAGAGATTTAGATAATAATAATAAATCTGTATTGCGTTCACAATTTAAGAACAATTATACAATTGTCAATATACATGTATTAACATACAATTTAACCTTATAAATCAATTTAAACAAGCGTCTTTTCACTCTATTAAAAAGTGTTCAGCTAAGCTGATTACAATTTAGAACAGAACTAAAGTATTGAAATAATTAATTTCAAATTTAAATTAATTTAAAATTTTAATTAATTTCAAATTTCAATTAATTTCAAATTCATCCCAGCGGCTCATCATAAATTCTTCAATAGAGTAGAACACCCTGGATTTGACATAAGTTTTAGGATTTCTATGTCACAACGCTTTGGTAGTATTTCCTTAGTTGAGCCTAGATTTTAGTTATGTGTTAAGTTAGTTACTGACCAAAGTAGAGAGATCGTATTGCAGATTTAGGAATGTAGTGATACTGTTTTTGTATCATGAGCAATAACAGACATTGGAAAAATCCTGTTATCTTCACAATCATTCCATCGTAAAAAATTATCTTTATGCAATGACTTTTTTTAGTTTTTCTAGGTTTTAAGCACAGATACCTCCAGATGAAAGTACGAAATTAAATATTAAAATGGAACTAAAACATTTACTTATTCTCCGAGTATTTGTGAAGGTCGTCAAATTGATATAAAATCATTAAATCTATCAAACATTTGTTGCTTAAGTCAACCTAAGACTGTTTAGTTCCCTTCTGATAAACATCCATAACGTCAAACATCAACCAAATGGCTGAAATAAAATCACAAATCAACCTAACACTAGAGTATTGTTACACTTCATGAAAACATATAGTATGCTACAGATAAACTTAAAACGCCAGGAAATTAAAGAATTGACTTATTGTTTAACTGAATATAAAATTTAGTTAAATAATTGTTAATCATACTTCAGAAACCATGCCACAAATATTTAAAACTTATGCTAACAAATTACTGTTATAAAAAAACAGTGATCTTTATGAACGACCCTTTTTTGTAATGAAATGCTCGGCCTGCCCGGCCTTGTCAGCATATATATGATTGCCTCATACTGGGCACACCATCAGAGCAGGCATCATATAATATACGGGTATGGGCAAGGGAGTGAAGAGCGAAGATACAAAAAACCTGTCATTAATAACATCAAACACATACTCGTATAAATGAGCGTATTAATGCACTATAACTATCATTAATACATGAGTAATATTTTGATGTACTTTACGTGTTGATTGTAAGTATATTGTTTTGCAATTGAACACGTGATCACAAATACAAAAACGTCAGGTTTTTGATGACAGTTTTATGTATTTAAAAGGTTAGTAAGATAATATTCGTTCTCCTGAAAATTATATAACAATGCTTAGTATTATCTATTACATTAATTTTTTTATATTAACCTAACCTAATCTAACTAAACTTTACCTTACAACAACTCAATCCAACCCAACCCAACCCAACCTAACCCAACCCAACCCAATCAAATCCAACCCAACCAAACTTTTATTTCTAAAATAAAGGCTAATTTTAAAGAATATTTTTATTGAAAACTATTAGTACATTATTGTATTTTTATTTGGTTTACTCGTATATTTTATATCCTTATAACTATAAAGATAAAACTTACAACACTCGTATTTTAAAAATTACTCTACAAGCAAGATTACCATTTTACTAAACTAGAATGCAGTTCTTAAGAAAGTCAGTCAACAATTAGTAATAGCTGTAACATAAAAACAAAAGAGTTCTTGCTAAAGAGTTATGTCTTAATTATACTAACAGACCGTCTAATGATGTGAAGTAATAGAGATAAGCTTAATTATTATGCAGAAAACCAATCATAAAATATTCTTTAACAGTGGCACTTAATTTGTTTTTCATGCTTTTGAGAGTTACGCCAATTTAGTTTTACTTTTTAAATTACTGGAATTAGAGGTTATCTTTGTCTGTTTCAGTTTTATAATTGTTTGATATATGAATTTTCGTTTAGTCGCACATAGTACTGGATAATACATCTTAGTTTTCCACACACTTATACATACTCACACAGGTTTTAGATAGAATATTTTATAGTCTTAAAGTCACACGAAGGTGGGATGATTTTAAAGAAAAGGATAATTTTCCTTACAATCAAATAAAATGCTAGTTAATACTTGAGAACATGGTCTGATTAACAGGAAGATATTAAGACAAGTTCAAAAAGATAGGAAATAATCATATTATGCGTTGGACAATGTTTGGGAGGTGCCCAACTTTGTCTGATTTACTGTTAATTGAAGAACACGTGCAGTGGTCCGAGCACAAACAGTGGCCCGTGTTCCAGTACGTAATTGCTTTGTCAAGCATTCATCAGGTTAGGGCTTACTTGGACATTTACAGAGCTCTGTGTACTGCAATTCTGGGAAATTAATAACACAGGTAGGCTGTAAAATTTCATTTTTTATGTTCCATTTTTCGTCCCCAGATTCCTTACAAAAGCACAATTTTAGTTTATTATCCAATCAGAAATCATATAAAAATTAAAAACAAATTAACATCAGAATTGTTTTAAAATATATTATTATTAACATTTAACATCATATAAGGTACACTATATCAGACTGATAAACAGTATTAAACAATCTTCGTATTAGTGGGCCAATAACAAATTACTCTTAAAAAAGTAATTCTAGATAAAGTTGTAGCAACAAAGAGAGAAATAAAGATGGAAGAATAAATGTTAAAACAGCTAAAAGAAAGGAATGAGTATCAACTGTTGTTGATAGAGAATTCAGGAGGCGTAAGTGAGAATTTAAATATCAAGGCTCAGTGCATGGCGTCACTTCCAGTTCAGTGCCGTCCACTACACATTCAAGAACCCCAAGCAAAATGTACCTTTTTTATCTCAAGTATGTTTAATTGAAAAAATCAATATTAGAGATAATAAGGAGATTACTGTCAATAATTCTGACTTGTTCTGAAGTAAATCTCGTGTCTAAAGTGTCACGTGTGAACACCTGCGATACCATATCAGTTACTTATACACCTCTCAGTTGATATGTGTCTATGGATTCTCTGTATACACTCCCTTTCTGACTACTGATAACGTCAATTCCTATGATTTTTATTTAACCCTATTTGAAATCTGCAAAATTTAAACACTGTTGAAAAATACCCTTTTGTGGTAATAGTTTGTTAAATGTAATATGTTGGCTATGCATTTAAAGTAAGGATTTAATATAAAAAATTTAAATACTGTTTTGAAGTACCAATTTGTTAAATGTAATATGTTGGCTATGCATTTAAAGTAAGGATTTAATATAAAAAATTTCAATGCTGTTGAAAAATACACTTTTGAAGTACCAATTTGTTAAATGTAATATGTTGGCTATGCATTTAAAGTAAGGATTTAATATAAAAAATTTCAATGCTGTTGAAAAATACACTTTTGAAGTACCAATTTGTTAAATGTAATATGTTGGCTATGCATTTAAAGTAAGGATTTAAAATACAAAATTTAAATACTGTTGAAAAATACACTTTTGAAGTACCAATTTGTTAAATATAATATGTTGGCTATGCATTTAAAGTAAGCATTGAATATACTAAATTTAAATACTGTTGAAAAATACACTTTTGAACTACCAATTTGTTAAATGTAATATGTTGGCTATGCATTTAAAGTAAGGATTGACTTTTACTATTTTTTCAGTAAACAATAGCCATATTGTGAGGAAAAAGATCTTTCTGCAGTACTCATGTCATACTAACTATTTAAATATATCAAGACCTACTTTTTAAATTTAATATTGTTGTCTTAACTGTTCTTAATAGATCTGTTTTTTAAATTAAATATTGCTGTCTTATTGATTTCAATAGACCTACTTTTAAAATTCAATATTGTTGTCTTAGCTTAGCTGTTTTTAATAGATACTTTTTCAATTCAATATCTTTGTGTTAACGGTTTTTAATAGACCTAAATTTAAAATTCAATATTGTTGTATTGACTCTTTTTAATAATAGTTAGATAATAACTATACATTAAAGTATATTCTGAGAAACTAATATTAGTATTTTTAGGTTAATATAGTAAATTATTAACCTATTATTAATTATAGTTATTTGCTCTTATTTATAGTAAAACAAACATTAAATTACTTAAAAAAAATAAAATTAGGGATACATAGATATTTTTAGTACAATATATTCATACTAATAAACCGTACGTATGATCAAAGCAAATGTGCT
This sequence comes from Homalodisca vitripennis, assembly GCF_021130785.1. Taxonomy (NCBI): domain Eukaryota; kingdom Metazoa; phylum Arthropoda; class Insecta; order Hemiptera; family Cicadellidae; genus Homalodisca; species Homalodisca vitripennis. Next base: position 234,548,153 of record NC_060207.1, read on the forward strand.
ATGACAAAAATCTGCCTCATGACAAACCTCATGACTCCATCCATAATCAATAGAATTCTACCTTGTTTGGACCATGAAGAAACTATAAACCAACTTTCAAGTCTATATGACTTATCGCATAGATGAACTGTTCTTTCATATTTTGATCCTAAAATCAATGAGGGATCTTCCTTGGAGTGAAAGGAAGTTATGCATCAAGTTTCAAGTCCTTAAGACCTTTATATCAAGAGTTGTCGTAAGGACAGATGGACGGATGATTACACGTTTTCAAGATTACCTGGCCGGTGCTTAATAATGGATTAAACCATCGGAGTAGGGTACGATAAGCGGGCCCGGTTTTTTATATAGAAGTTGGCAAACGACATTACTTAATCATAACCATTGGTATAATCAATCGATACTGATTAATTATTTGAACAATTAACTTAAATAATCGACATCAACAGCTGTAAAAACATTTAAATAATTCACGTATGGTAACATTTGAATTTTATATAAGTAACCTTTGATTATTAAAAATGGCAGTCAATTTAAAAAAAGAACTACACGGCATTGCTTTGAAAGATGATAAGACATGTTTTCATGGCTCCAAAATGTTGGACTCGTACCGAAAACCCTATTATGTGAAATTTGTGGGAAAGAAAAAACAGTAACTGTGAGAGGAGCAAATATGGTCGTCTTCAGTTTTCCTACTTTTGGTTATAATAGTTTGTTTGATCACTGGAAATATTAAATTCATATTTTAATTTAAAACATATGATTGTTATTGAGGACTATAGATACTGTTATATCTAGCATGTCTAGGATTTGAGATGCGAACTATCGTAAGGTATCGATGATTACATTCTTCGATATAAAACACCGGTTCCGCTTATCGTACCCTACCTAACCATCGTTCCAAGTTCTTTTCGACGTCAAAATAAACTAATATACAGAAAATACAACTTGAATGTGTTTTTATCTCTAAATGATTTTATATATCGTTTAACAGAGACCGACAGTAGAGGTGGTGATTGCTGTTGTAGTACATCGTACATCACATCGTACATCGTACATCGTACATCGTGCATCGTACATCACACATCGTCATGTAGACCACGTCCACGTCATAACTCTCCCGGTCAACAGATAAAGACAGATTTATATTGTTCTGTTTGTGCCAAAAATAAACAAGCCGTCACTCACGCACGTATTTACTTTATTGATTTGTTCAAATTTTTAGATTCCATTCTTTAAATATATGTCTATATATAGTATTTATGACATCGCAAGGTGATTAATGACATAGCCTTAGGCAAGAACACTCCATTGTTCATTTTAGCTGTTAGTCGTTCCAACTTCCGACTGTGCATTGTTATTTACAAGGACAAAGTTATGTGCTAAATCTCTTTGCTGTACGTTATATCGCTCTCTACGTAATGTCCATATACATCCATGAGAAAACACACACACACACACACACACACACACACACACACACACACACACACACACACACACACACACACACGCACACACACACGCACACGCACACACACGCACACACACACACACACACACACACACACACACACACACACACACGCACACACAGATAAATCCTTCCTAACATCGTGATTATTTAAAACAAAAATATCTAGCGGTTCTGTAGTGATATTGACACGTTCAAGTGAAAGAACCAGAGTGTCCGGATAATTAGTGTAAAAAAACTCCGCTGTGAGCATTGGATCTGAAGGACATTTATGTATAACCACATCTGTTTCGAGTGTGGTTACTTACGAACAGGATTTGCTTGATTACTTAGGTTACTTTGTGCTTGATTTGCCGCTTTTCTTACCGTACTAGGTACTATCAAATAGATTTCGAGATACACCACTGCCGTGTTGAAACTGTGATTATTCATAAATTGCATTCCATGGCCACGAGTAACTCTCCTAGTCACACGCACACGAACCTACTTAATCGTTCTATCCTCCCAACTAAAATTGTGTTCAACTTAGAAAAGCACAGAATCTCTGTAAGAATCAATCTCGTTCACAAAATGACAATTTTAAAATGAAACATAAGATAAAACTATTAAGGTTTACTCATTGTTGTTGTTATTCTAAACAAAAACACTGATTGAGTAATTGATTTAAGTGGCAACACCATAATTGCAGTCATTGTGTGTAATTAAACTGCAGAATAGCATCTGTTTATAGTGTAACTATAACATCCTCATTACTCTTTTACACAGAACTCCAATGAAAGTTTTCATTATAATGCGAGAGTTTATTCAGAAAACATAATATAGTCAGTTCTTATTTCCGAATAGTTAAAGAAAAAGTTATAACTCAATAAGATAATTAATAGAAATTAATTTAATCACTATTTATAAATGTTCACAAATTAATGCACTTTAAACACTTTCATCTGAAACATCCCGTCAGAGACACATTTACATTGCCCTATTAAGAAAAAAAAATAATGCTACCTAAACACCTCTTTTTAGGGAGCATACAAGTCCACTTGTGATCCTAACTAATGTAGGAAAGAAGAATTTGCTGTTAAAAACTTAATATTTACAAGGTGAGGCAGACCACCCCTGTGGTATGAATAGTGCCGCACTAACTTTAACACCACTCTAATTTCACCCTAATTCTATCTGACAGAATCCAATGAAAGTTTTTAAAACTTGATAAAATGTCCCAAGATAACCCAATTAGGGGGTTAAGGATGCTTTTTGAGGAATGTTTAAATGTGAACTTGAGCTCTGTGATATTTATTTCAACTTTTTTTGTTGGCGCAAATAAAATTTTACTGTATAAACCGTATTTACAGGGGGTACCAACACGTATGAGATAGGATTTAATTAATTTAGATTAATTACGTAACAAAATATGTAACAGCAGCAAATTTTTTCACGTCTAATAATAATCAATTATTGAGATATTTAATAAATAAAAGTATGGTAAAAACACTTTCCATTTTGTCTTTCCAAATTTAAAATACTCAAACATAAAGAATGCAAAAAACCTACAAATATAAACTGTTTAATGACAATTTACAATAAATCGAATATTAAATATTGTTTTAAAGAAACAGTTTTTGTACTAAAATGTTTTTTTGTTCACTGTTAAAAATGAATCCAAAAATCATAATTATGTTTGGGATATGTTCGAATTTGTTTAATTCTGACAGGAATAAAGGTTTTGAATCGTAAATATTAACAACAAGGTACAACATATGGCATAAAAAATAAGATTGTGTTCTATTACAACAACGGTAGAATAAAGATCAAATTTTAAAACCAATATTTAAAATTAATTTAAACTGTTTCAAAACAACATTAGTATTTAAATCAGTTAAAAATATTTAAATAAAAAGTAAAAATATTTGTTCCACTAATTTTTTGGCTTTGAAATTTTTTCATAACCAAAAAAGTAACGGAGAAAACATATAAACAGTTAAAAACATTTAAATAGTTGCTTAGGTGAACAAAACCTTATAGACAACTATAAATAAAACTATATAATTAAAACAAAAATGTATAAATCAGATCAACCCAGTGTTGTTTATTCTAATCATTGAAGGACGCTTGGATTTTCAGATCTTCTTATGTATATTATGGCACAGAAAAATATTAAATTAATGTACAGTTGTGGTCTTTGTTGAAAAAAATAAACTTTGCACCAGTGGAAACCCCTACAGTAGCAGTGACAGCTATATGAAAGTTCTTTTGTGGGATTAATTTCTGTGGAAACCCACTTTCTATGGAAGCGACTCGTATTGACATCAAAGTGGGGAGGTGCAATTAACTACGAGTCACCACAAAGCGTTTCCTTCTAGTAGAGCGCTGGCATTGCGTCTCGCTCTGGTGTGTTGTGTTTGTGTTACAGCCGGCATTCGTTCTGACATGAGATTAATGATTACGTCACGTTTGTCAACACTTTACCAAAATATATAATTTTTACCTCAAGTCAACATGATTATTGAAGGCACTGTGGCAATATTCATTCATCCTTCTTATGTTATGTTTCTTATGTATTGTCTATTGGTCTTATTTAGTTTCCATTCAATTTCAACAAGATTCTTTTTAGGACCATATTAGTCGTAAAATATGGTTTTTTAACCAACATTTAAATTTAGTTATTCAGTTTAATGTCTCAAATATATTGTGTAAACCATTACAGGGTTGCAATTTACAGAAAAATTACAAATCATAAATTTATTATTTCAACCTAACACCTCTTTAATAACGTGGAAAAATTGTAAAATTTAACAAATTAAATTAAGTAAACAACTTAACCAAGTAGATAGGTTATGTAAAGCTCCCTAAAAAACATTATGTTCGTGTGGCCTTGCAAAGACTAAAAAAATAAAAAATATACATATAAGACTATAATTTAACGTAACTGAATACATAAAGTTTAAATGAGTAACAGCAGATATTAATTGAAGTACTGAGCCTTCAATTACTTTATAATTTAATTAAATAATTTAATTTAATTGTTGCTAAAAGAATATGTTCTAAATGCGTAGAAACCTGTATGAACGAGTAATTTTGTGTAATTACTGACGCGTACTGGACGGCTCTGTCAGCATGAACATGATTGCGTCATACTGTGCACGGTGTCGAAACAGACAAAAACGTCATATTGTCATGGGCAAGCAAATGCAGCTAGGCTTTCTTATGGAAACACTGTTATAAATCCTTTACACGCAATTTTTAACTAATCAAAATTATTGAATTTGCACACAGAAACATAAGGAAATCAATGAAGACTTCTAATCTTTGTTATTAATTTATAGTTAGTGTTTGTACTTGCGATAAACACGTTTGAACAGCCAAGAAAATAATATAATTAAAACCTGGAAAATGTGTCACTATAAATAACGGATTTGATGATTATGCCTCTCTTGGTGTCATTAATGCTGACAGTGGAATATTATTATCTTATAAATAAAAATTATTCACAAAATGTGTTGCTAAACTATAATCTCGAGAACGGGTTGACAAATTCGTCTAATTATTTTGTAAAAGATTCAATGCAATCCGAGGAAAGTAAATAAAGAAAAATATTTAAAAAGTTCCTGGAATATTTTAAAATTTGGAAAAAACGTAGTATTTATGTTTTATAATCCAAATTTAAATGGCACTAAACAGATGTTGACACTTACAGCCAAAATTGGTTGATAAATTTGGTTACATACAAATTTTATAAAATATTAAGTATACAGTGCTTGATCAGTAGTGTAATGTAGATAGCAAATACAAAGTTAATATCTAAATTGTACTCCAGATTGTGCCAGTGAAGAATTTGAAACACGTAATACATTGTAAATATTATTTAAACACTGTTCTTAAACCGAACAAAGCTGTGAATGTTTTTAAATAAGGTACTCCGCCAACTTGTTGGGCTTCCTTGACATTGTGATATGGCATTTGAACACTGGCTTAGGAAAAATATGGAAAGCGTACTAAAATGCCTCAACGATCTATTCTTTCCCAGACTAGAGTCTGATAAACAACATGACTTCTATAACGTAAAACCTTTTAAACGATTATTTTAGAATTTTTCATGTACCTAATAAGGATATTCCACGTATACCACAAATTGATAGGAAGTAGGTAGGAATTTTCCCTTATGCCGTAATAGATTTCTCAGTCCTGCGAAAAACAGTATGAATATATATTTTTTCAGCAGAACAACAAGACCAATTCAGCTATATAACTGGAAATATCTTAGTCCGAAAGTAGGCAATAAAATCCGGAAGCAGACGCTTTTTGACCGAAGTAAATTTCGAGATTTTTTCGCTTTTTTCGAGATTTACAAAGGTATATAGTTTTTAGATTAGGGCATTAGGGTAAACTAAACTTACGGCACAGTACCTTTTCGCCGATTTAATTCAGGGGGACTTCAAAGCAGACACTAATATGGTGCCGAATATCATTAAGAAAGAAGAGTATTATAAATAGAATTTGAAGTTTTTTGAGCGAAGCTTAAATTAATTAGACTTTTCAGATCTATGTGTATGTTATTAATCTGGGAAACAATGCAAGCGCTTTTGTGGCACCGGAAATTACTTAGATCAGAGATTACACAAAGATTACAAGGGCCAAGAGTAGACAATCTTTTATGTTATCGTGGGGACAAGGCAAACTCTACTATAACGTGTCAAATATAATTGATTTGAACTAGATATATTTCTTCACGCACTAATTCTGAATTAAGAGCCAGACACAGTTTTGTTTAGCTTTTGCGCCTCTTAACAATGAACACTGTGATAATATGTAACTTGAACATGTCTTCTTCTACTCCTGATTCAGAATTATCCTAGGACTCCATCATAATATTACATTATAAATGTTCTCACTAAGATTCTACAAACAGTATTTCTCCACTATGGCATATAATATTTCGCGTTACTGAAATTGTTTGAGCATTCTATAAATATTCAAATATTACGGAATGTTACGTAGAAATTAGTGTATTTAATTGGTATTCATAAAATGCGTATAACTACCTGTTAGCTATAAAAAAAAACCCTAAAAATAGCTGTATTAAAAGTGTTAATACAAATAATTAAAATTTTAATCATCTAAAGAATATACATAAAACAAGATATCAATATAATATTACTTTTATTCTATATGTATGTAAAGTACTCTTAAAGTAATAACAATGTCGAATGTCTCTAAAATAATTGTTTTACTTTTACCTTATATGATATTGGAATCGTCCTTGCCTTGTGCTTTAAACTAGTATTTACGATTTACTTAATACACTAAGTCTAGTACTTAAGTGTTACTAATCAATACTAAACCTAAATACACTTCACTTCATTACAAAAATCATTTGTAATTTAATTTATTTTTACAAAACTGACTATTTTATCACACATCTAAAATTTTATACTCTGCTATTTTTTTTAACTTCACCTATAATAAAAGGAGGCGAATGGGCTTTAAAATAAAGGAGAGTGTTTCCTATGAAATAATCATATTACGTGCTGGACAATGTTTGGGAGGTGCCCAACTTTGTCTGATTTACTGTTAATTGAAGAACACGTGCAGTGGTCCGAGCACAAACAGTGGCCCGTGTTCCAGTACGTAATTGCTTTGTCAAGCATTCATCAGGTTAGGGCTTACTTGGACATTTACAGAGCTTTGGGTACTGTCCTGGAGATGGTATTTTCTGAATCACCATGAGATAAAAACGGGAATACTTAAAAACAAGATTACTATTATAGGCTTTTAATTGAGTTCGTAACCGTTATTCGTACGAACATTTCCCACTCTTTTTATTACTTTTTAAATCACAAGATAATTCGTATCAAAGTATTCGTAACTAGACATTAAGCCCCAACTACATAAAATTATAGACCATAATTTATCCAACATCACGTTAAGAGGCTTACTTGGAATCACCAGACCACGGCACTATCACTTCAGAGCCGTCACAAAATATTCAACCACAACAAAATAAAGTTGTAGATAATTTTTTATCTAATATCACGTTAAGAGTCTTACTTGGAATGAGGAAATTACGGTACTACTACTTCAGGTCCGTCACCAAACATTCATTCCCAACTACATAAAATTGTAGACTATCATTTATCCATCATAACGTAAGTCTTACTTGAAATCAGGTCTCTACGGCACTGCCACTTCAGGGCCGTCACTAAATATTCAAAACCAACCACATAAAATTATAGACCATCATTTATCAAACATAACGTAAGTCTTACTTGAAATCAGGACTCTACGGCACTGCCACTTCAGGGCCGTCACTAGATATTCAAAACCAACTACATAAAACTATCCATCATTTATCCAACATCACGTTAAGAATCTTACTTGAAATCAGGACTCTACGGCACTACCACTTCAGGGCCGTCACTACATATTCAAAACCAACCACATAAAATTATAGACCATCATTTATCCAACATCACGTTAAGAATCTTACTTGAAATCAGGACTCTACGGCACTACCACTTCAGGGCCGTCACTACATATTCAAAATCAACCACATAAAATTATAGACCATCATTTATCCAACATCACGTTAAAAGTCTTACTTGAAATCAGGACTCTACGGCACTACCACTTCAGGGCCGTCACTACATATTCAAAACCAACCACATAAAATTATAGACCATCATTTATCCAACATCACGTTAAGAATCTTACTTGAAATCAGGACTCTACGGCACTACCACTTCAGGGCCGTCACTACATATTCAAAACCAACCACATAAAATTATAGACCATCATTTATCCAACATCACGTTAAGAATCTTACTTGAAATCAGGACTCTACGGCACTACCACTTCAGGGCCGTCACTACATATTCAAAACCAACCACATAAAATTATAGACCATCATTTATCCAACATCACGTTAAGAATCTTACTTGAAATCAGGACTCTACGGCACTACCACTTCAGGGCCGTCACTACATATTCAAAACCAACCACATAAAATTATAGACCATCATTTATCCAACATCACGTTAAAAGTCTTACTTGAAATCAGGACTCTACGGCACTACCACTTCAGGGCCGTCACTACATATTCAAAACCAACCACATAAAATTATAGACCATCATTTATCAAACATAACGTAAGTCTTACTTGAAATCAGGACTCTACGGCACTGCCACTTCAGGGCCGTCACTAGATATTCAAAACCAACTACATAAAACTATCCATCATTTATCCAACATCACGTTAAGAATCTTACTTGAAATCAGGACTCTACGGCACTACCACTTCAGGGCCGTCACTACATATTCAAAACCAACCACATAAAATTATAGACCATCATTTATCCAACATCACGTTAAGAATCTTACTTGAAATCAGGACTCTACGGCACTACCACTTCAGGGCCGTCACTACATATTCAAAACCAACCACATAAAATTATAGACCATCATTTATCAAACATAACGTAAGTCTTACTTGAAATCAGGACTCTACGGCACTGCCACTTCAGGGCCGTCACTAGATATTCAAAACCAACTACATAAAACTATCCATCATTTATCCAACATCACGTTAAGAATCTTACTTGAAATCAGGACTCTACGGCACTACCACTTCAGGGCCGTCACTACATATTCAAAACCAACCACATAAAATTATAGACCATCATTTATCCAACATCACGTTAAGAATCTTACTTGAAATCAGGACTCTACGGCACTATCACTTCAGGGCCGTCACTACATATTCAAAACCAACCACATAAAATTATAGACCATCATTTATCCAACATCACGTTAAAAGTCTTACTTGAAATGAGGGGACTATGGCACTACCACTTCTGAGCTGTCATTAGACATTCGACCCCAACTACATAAAATTATAGATTTTTATAGATTATATAATTATAAATGTACCAACTACTTGTTTGTTAGTCACACCACGTGACTCGTAACAGACTGTGTTGAATAGGTTTTATGCAAAATTCTCTATTCTCCCTAAATCTCTAACTTATCGTATTAGGCTACATGTGTTGCTATATTATATGGTTGTGCACAGTTTGATTACAAAATTATTTACTCCACGATTTCGTTGTTGCTGTCATGGTCACCCATTAGATCAATTTAAAAATGTATGCTATAGCTTAGCTATATCCCATGGAGTTATAGAAAACCCATGTATCATTATTGAAAACAATATTTATAATATAAAAATGAAGCTACACGCAAAATTTCAGCTCTATAAATCAGTTAATTCTCAATATATCATTTGTACAGATACAAAAATTCAATTTGTACAGCCCCTTGAATTATAGCTTCGCTGACGCTCAAACACAGCCGAATTTAATGTAAAATATTCTCATGTTTTTAATTTTCTAGATATTGTTAACGATCAAGGAAGGGAAAGTAAATTATAATTATTTTTATTATACAAACAATTACTATATTTTATTAAAATCCGCTCACATAACACTGTTTCCAATAGCAGTTTCAATTAAAATTCGCAATTATAAGTACAAGCAGTGGTCTTGGAGATGTATTGGTCTGAAACAAGTGGGTGTCAGAGGTAACAAGCAGATTACTGTCAATTGTGAGGTAATCTTGTTCGTGTTCTCGGGGGAGGGCGGATATCTGTTGTATCCAACAATTCATTGTTGTATACCTGGACCTTCAAACTGCGTTATACCTACCACTATATCAAGAAGTTTTGTGAGCAATGCCCATTTCTTTGTCTTTTAACCACATAGTTTGATCATTGTTTTAAAAATTATGATATCATAAATATCACAAGACACTTATATCTAATAAGACACTATCTTTAGTTTATCACAATACACAAAAAATAATTTTCGAGATATACGATACAGAATTGAGTTTAGTTAGTAGTATTTGTTTTTATAACTGATGAAGTTGGATTGTAAAGACAAGTTCTCCAATAATATTGCAATATTCACTTAAATATAAATTTAACCTTGTTTTGGTAAAATCTTAGTTTTACTCTACATAATATTGCTAACAAAACATACCTGCTTGGCAAACATGTACTGCTATGTCGCTGCATATTGTGTGATATACACAATACACAATACACAATGAACAGGTCGTTCTGAATAGCAAGAGAAATATGATTTGTGAACAAATATACAGAAAATAAATCATGAAGACATTTTTATCTCTAAATCATTTTATATATAGTTTAACAGAGACCGACAGTAGAGGTGGTGATTGCTGTTGTAGTACATCGTACATCACACATCGTACATCACACATCGTACATCGTACATCACACATCGTACATCACACATCGTACATCGTACATCGTAGATCGTAGATCGTACATCACACATCGTACATCACACATCACACATCGTACATCGTACATCGTAGATCGTACATCACACATCGTACATCGTACATCGTAGATCGTAGATCGTACATCACACATCGTACATCGTACATCGTAGATCGTAGATCGTACATCACACATCGTACATCGTAGATCGTAGATCGTAGATCGTAGATCGTACATCACACATCGTACATCGTACATCATAGATCGTAGATCGTACATCACACATCGTACATCGTAGATCGTAGATCGTACATCACACATCGTACATCGTACATCGTAGATCGTACATCACACATCGTACATCACACATCGTACATCGTACATCGTAGATCGTAGATCGTACATCACACATCGTACATCACACATCACACATCGTACATCGTACATCACACATCGTACATCACACATCGTACATCGTACATCGTACATCGTACATCACACATCGTCATGTAGACCACGTCCACGTCATAACTCTCCCGGTCAACAGATAAAGACAGATTTATATTGTTCTGTTTTTGTGGCGGGAATGTACAAGTCTCTATTGACAGGAACGATCTGTACTCACGTACTTACTTCATAGATAGTGTTCAAAATTCTAGTTTTCTTCTATTTACCATAGGCAGTAAAGTTTTAGTAGTAAATAATAGGTTTTCTCAGTTCACATTTAAAGTTCAATGATAAAGGTACCTCATTGTACGGAATGCTTTGTCTTTCACTTCAGCTCTGTCGCTTTTCGGCTTTTGCACACGTTTTCAATATGGTATATCAATTAATATTTCATCCAACAATATCATTTATATTTCCTTTCAATTATTTTTAATGGGCATTTTTACATAATAAAACCTCCATTGCTACTGTCAACAAAACATTGTCATTTTGGAATGGTTCCATTATTGTTTATTTGTTATATGTTAAATGTCTTTAATCTTAATACCAACAACACATAAATAATTGTTTCCATGTTTCACTGTCAATGAGTTTTCATTGATTTAAAAAGTGGTTTTATTTGTTTAAATTTTTCTATATATCTTTTAAAATGGCATAAAACATAATATAATATGTTTTTTGACATAAGATATGCTATAAGACATTAATAGACAAAATTGAAGTTTGCCTAATGTGGTGTGGGAGTTTACCTTCTACCCTAAATGCACTCACTGTTAAAAGTAAAGAGTTTAGGAACAGCTGGACTAGTTTTATTTTTGCTGGTAATTTAAAAAAAAATAGTGACTTGAATTTAATTTTTAAGTTAGGAAATTATTGGTTTTTTGTCTTTATTATTAAACTAGCAGTAACCAAGGTAATTTACATGTGAATTATTGTTGAATAACAGGTACGTTATAGGCATATACTTTATAAAGAAATAATAAACACTCCTGAAAATTATTTGCCACTGAAATATATTACAACCCCCTAATAAACTTCAGAATATTTAAAACTGATGTTGAAGAGTAAAACAGTTTTTATAACAAAAAATATAATTTTTCTGCAACATTCCATAATTTTAGAATGGCTCGTATAATTTCAGTAAAACTTAAAATATTTTAGGCTAGACTGTAGGAATCCTCTTAGTGGAAGTACTTATTTGGAAATATGATGAAGCCCTATAGTTGGCTGAGCTTTAACAAAGCTTATCACACAAGAAGTTGGAAAAACTTCATTTTTGCCTGTTTTTGTATCTGTCCACGATATCTCGAAAACTTACCGACCTATAAAGTTGAAATTTTGCATTAAGCTCCATTTTAATATGAGAAACACTGATTTCGGTTTCGATGATAATGCACGTCACTCCACGGTTTGGTTTAGAGGGTTACTGAAAAAAACTATATTCAATTAGTTTGTATGATAATATAAAATAGTAATAATGAGAAATATATAATAATATCTCAAAAAAATAATATACAAACAGATAATAGTAGAAATAAAACAAAATATTTTTGTTCACTTAGAACGAGAGATGAGTAAACCCCTCATTACACTTAGTCCTTTCGCTTGCTTCCCAAGTGATAGAATTTTCATGATGAGTAAGGTTGGTGGTGAGAGCTGCCTACTGTCGAGATTCCAAGATGTGTTATATTGGACTGAATATAAAACTTATGTCACCTGGGAAAAACGGAAAACTAGCTCTGTTCACTCCGCCTTGTTTAGGCCAAAAACAGCCTTTAAAACTGAGGGAGCTCCACCCACTCCATAGTCATCCTCTCCAGTAGACTGGACCTGATCCAAACTGTTACCCTAATAACTCGATATTTGCGGTTAGTGACGTGGCCATCCTGGACACCCAAGGAGTCCAGATGATAGTAACACATCGGTTTTACCTGTACTTGTGTTGGTTAATCTGGAAAGTATAATCTATCCTTAAATGAACATTCTGGAGTATAAACCCAGCATAGTTCGTATAAAATACGTAGTACAATAAATTTCTATCTTTTTCAATATGCATTACATTTTCGCAATTTTTGACATTTCGTTTTGTTCTACACTCATTGTAACCTACAAGTAGTTATAAGTACAAATATAAATTATGTTATTACTCTGATCATTAACGTTTATTCAATATTATTTTAACATTACTGTTAGGTAATATTTCAGGTATAAACCTTCAAAATGCATTTAAACCACTTAAATCGTGCTAAGGAGGCACCTAGCTTATGCTATTTATGGACACGCAATTCAAATTTATGTCAAGTTATGTGTGCCGTAATGTTCCTTGTGACGTCATAATGGCTGAAACTTTCCTACTTAAGGAGTCGTTGCGAGGTAGTTGAATTTAGATATAAATACTGTAGAGCATAGTTAATTGTACTTAATTTTATTAATGTTCACCAGATTGTAACAATAAATTTAACTGAATAACTTTGAATTTTGCTAATTAAAATTATAATATTTCATTCTGTAAAAGTATTTTTCCTTTTATAAAACAAGCAAAAACCTAACAATCTATTGTTCATTACAGTACGTAAGGTCTCTCAGCCGGCCATTAGGTGTATTTATTGCTACGGAGAAATTACTGTACGTACTTTCCTCTCTAAAGCTATAATTTACTCCTTCACGATCTTGAAACTCCATACTAATAAAATATAATAGATTTTAATAAATATAAACGATAAAAGAACCTAACGGACCTTAAGAATATTGCAGATTTATTTCAAACTATCAGTTACCCGTGGCTTTAGACACAATTTCGTAGGGATTGCACGTGTATGAGCACTTCTGTTTGAATGCATAATATATATGATACTAATTTTGAGTATTTCTTATTGCCACAATCAAGAAGGTATTCCTTGTTTGAAGGTTATTTTTGACGATGTAAGGATTGTGAAGGAAACAGGATTTTTCCGGACATTTGCCATCGTTCAGTGAAACAAGAAATCAGTAACACTACGTTTCTAGATCTGCAATCTGATCTCTTCTTCAGGTAAAGAACTAACCTAATACATTATTACAAACTATGTTAAAATAAAAAAATCATACCAAAGCGTTGTGGCACGCCTAAGTCAGGAATCACAACCACCATATTGTTTGTCAACTTCACTAACTCCAAAAACATGAATTTAATAAAAAAAACTATACACAACACTAATCATTAAAACTTAACTACAGAATACAGGTCACAATACGTCTGCATTCGTCTACTAACCACCTACGACTGACCAGAGGGCACTAGCCATTAGCAATCGTCACGGCAGGCAAAAACAAGATGGCGGAAATAAAAAGGAGGGGGGTCAGGAATGGGCCCTTTTTATATTGGTTCATGCTAGATGATCTTCTTAAAACCATATTGTGACTCCGCATTCGTTTATTACAAATATCTGATCCGTTTAATACTTTTGGTTTTCTTTGTAGTTCATTTTTTAGAATTGGCTACCAAAGCGGCCTAATTTCGACTGATGGTTGACTAATTGGTTGGTCTGCCAATTTAGTGTATGACGGATGCCAAGAAGGTATGACAGATAATTTATATTTATGTCATTGTAATTAATTCACTCTGGCCTTAATACAAATCATGCCATTATTTATTTTCCATTGTTCCTCTGATCAAAAACATATATACATGTATAATGCGATATCAGCGTTCTACAATCGATTGGGATATTTATTTATTTATTTATTTATATACGGACAACCCATTTTAACAAAATATAGTACAAAGTTTCAATGGCTAATATAGATAAGCTGCAACACAAAACAGTAATATTAACAAAGTACTGTAGTATGATAATAGATACAAAACAAGATGAATTAATACATGCAAGATGCAAAAGACCAAATGAATTAGCAAACAATAAGAGGTAACAATAATAAACTATGAAAAATAACATGATGACTAACAGACAACAAGGCAATAAAATATGAAAGAGCTAACAATGATCGACTATGAAGAAATAAAACAAAACCCAGAATATCAACAAACGAAAGAGAAAAAAAAAACACAATTTTTTAACATTATAATAAATAACAATGATAAATAATTTATGATAAATAATTTATGAAACATGAAACATAAATAAATAACAAATGAACAATTTGGTACTAATGAGCATTGGCAAGCAAGCAGAAATAGATAATGAATCGATAAATTTTAAAACCGCGATTAAGGACAAAATAGTTAATATACCGTATTAAAAAGGATTAACAGTAAGAAGCGTTAAATAAAGTGATTACAAAAGCAATAAAGAAATCTAAAAATAATAATAATAAATAATAGTAATAACAAATATCTACTATACGAACATAAAAAACAATGCATGTTTTACATTGAGCCTTCCTTTCTTAATCTTCCATGGAAAGCAGTTGGTTAATCTGTCTCTTAAACGATACAGCACCAGTGTTAAAATGTCTAGTTCCAGTGGTAGGGTATTCCCAAGCGTCTGGATCCGGACCATCGTGCTGTTCCTTTCGTAGTTTGTAAAGTGATGCAGTCTTTGCAAACAGGTCACTCGATCTTGTACTGGCAGGAACGTGGAACCTTACCCGCTCCAGTAACTGAGGGCAGTTGAGATCTCCATTAACCAACTTGTATAAAAACACCAGATCAAAAATTTTTCTCCTCAAAGCAAGTGGTTGAAGGCCAAGTTCAGCTGCCCAAAGAGTTCACAGGGACATCAGCATCAGCATAACGATTGACCCAGGCGATAACCAACTAAGCGGATGAAACGAGACTGAATCGATTGGAGTCTGTCTTGGAGATATTGTTGATTAGGAGACACACACTGTGCAATATTCCAAGTGAGACCTAACAAGGCAACAATATAGAGTCTTTAACGCCAAAGGAGCCGTGAAAAAACGTGAGTACCTGATTATCATGCCGACGGTTCCTATTTGCTGTGATGCTTCAAATGTGATTCACGTGATCTTTCAGAACTCAGAGAGCAGCACACATCACACCTAGGTCCCATAATCTCGCTTGCTTTTGAGACTACATCCACACCCAATTGATAATCATGGAAACGAGGAGATGTTATCCTGTGAAAGGTGATAACGGAGCATTTCGTTGAGTTTAAGGACACATGCCATTATCAGAGCACCATTTCTCAACAGCCTTTATACTTCGCTGAAGGATTTCAAAGTCGCATTCAGATGTGATTTCAGAGTAAAGTTTAATATCGTCAGCAAACAATAGGTGATTGGCAGGAACTACGTCAGATATATTATTGATGAATAGATTAAATAATACGGGACCCAAGTGCGAACCCTGTGGGACTCCTGAAATCGCCACGAACTCTCTGGAGAAAGAAGAAGAGAATTTCACCATTAGCTTGCGATCTTGAAGGTATGATGAAAACCACTCTAAAAGAGGGCCATGGACGCCATATGCAGAGAGCCTTACAAGCAGATTGCAAGTGACTGACTCTGTCAAAAAGCCTTGGAGAAGTCCAGAAAAATTGCATCAACCTGTTTCCGTCTTGAGAAGGATGAGATAATGTCGGACTGGAAGACTACTAAGTTCGTTGCTGCCGATTTTCCAGGCGAAAACCCATGTTGATGGGAAAGATATACAACTTTGTAGTAGGGGAGACACTCTAGAAAGCACCAGTCTCTCAAAGACTTTGGAGATCACTGACTGAACAGCAATAGGTCTATAATTGGTAACTTCAGATGTTGTCCCGGATTTGTGTATGGGTACAACATAGCTATTTTTTAAGAACGTCAGGAAAAACACCACTGGATACTGATTTGTTGAAGAGCTCCTGGAGCGGACCAGATAAAAGGAGGTGGCAATACTTCAGGACACCAGGAGGAGGTATCATGTCAGGCCCGGAGCCTTTATTTACGTTGAGATTGAGAAGCCCCTTTCTGACTTCATCTTCACTAAAAATACAATGAGAGATAACATTGCAAGAGTCGACACTGTCTAAACTAGTAGGAGGTTGTTGTTGAGACGTGAACACCGAGGAGAAGAAATCAGCAAACATTTCGCATTGTTCATTCACACAGGACGATGAGGTGCCATTATAAACCAGAGCTGACGGAGTTCCATGGTTCTTCTTTAACCCATCAACGAAGCTCCAGAACCTGTTGGGATTAGAAGGAAGGATATTTTGGACATGGTTTATGTAATTTTCGAAGCATTCTTGAGAAAGCCGTTTACAATTTGACCTGGTGCGAGAGTAAGAATAGTATGTGCAGTCATTCAAAGTTCTCTTATATTGTAAGTGAAGTCTTTTCTTTTCAGTTACCAGTCTCTTCAACTCCGGACTGAACCACGGTGGGAATGATGATCCGACTTTAATCAAAGTTGTATGTTTTAAGACAGAGGTTTTTAACGTTTCAGCAAGGTTAGAGAATTGCATGTTTACGTCATCAGGTGAAAAAGAGTTTTTGTAACAAACACGCGGGATATCATGCTGCAGTTCTTGATAGACATTTATAAGGTTACATTTCTTGAAGTTATGGACGTAGGAAGTCTTGTTGCCAGCTGTGGGAACGGAAGGAAGAGCAATCCTAAGAGCGGGGTGATGTAACTAAAAGCTTGATGTAAATTTTGGTTCTTATATTGTAATTAGTTATTAGACCGTCCCGGGACTTTTCAGCACCCCTGTATAGTCTCATGACGAACTATCTTTTATAATTGTTTAAAAAGTATACTAAGAAACAGAAAATACTGTTCATACTAATACAGAAAGTATCATAAGAACTGCAACAAACAATGTGTCCACACAAAAAGGGCATTTAAACAACTTAACGCCTCCTCTTGGAGATATTTCCCACTTATGTTGAAGGCAAACGGTTTTGCTTCTTCTGTAACCTAACTTAAATACACTCTTTCATGGCAATGACTCTGAGTTTCAAACTACTAGAATATAGTTTCTCTTTATGTTTCTTAATTACCTGATACTGCTGTATTGTGTTTGCAAATATATTTTAAACATATAAGTCATTGTATTATGTTTGTAAAAACTACTGATGGCTTTTTTTAGATCTATGAAGATTTAGTCGAGATGATTAGTACAAAAAGTCTATACAGGGTGTTCCTAAATTACTTATACAGTAATTATTCTAGAAGGCGTTCCACAGTGTGAGAATTAAAAGATTTAAGTTTATTATTCTAAAGAAATGCTTTGTTTAGACCTTGGCCACCATTATCGTTTTGTATTAAATCAGTTTGTTATAAAACTGGATTGATTAACTATAGTAAAAGTTTGCTTCAGAGAATCTGGACTCTCGGAAATCTTCCGGTATATTGAATCTCTGGGCAGTTGAGTAAAAGCAGATTCTATAAGCTTCTCGTCACCTGGTGAAGCTCTCGTCTGAAAGATAAAAGTAAAGTAAATATATCTTATTTTACCAGGCGAAGTTAGGGCTAAGAAGCCACCTCTAACACAACCTGGGGACCAACAGCTTAAAGGTGACTTCCGAACCATCACCAATAGCCCCGCAGGCGGGCTGCTTGCAAGGACAGGATCGCTCAGCGGTCACCCATCCAAGCAACAGCCACGCTCGACATTGCTTGATCCGGTTGTACGCGCTACACAAGAAAATAAATAAATAAACTCCAGGTAAATTTTCTTGCAAATGGAAATGTCTAGTCACTGTGACCTTCCGGCTCTTGAAAGATCCTGATTTCTAGAAGCCTGGACGCATATAATAACTGAGAGCTCTCAGTCAAAAGACGTTTGTATACCTTTTATGTTTTCCACAATTCCCTTACTCCTGGCATTACAGAAGTGACGGCCCTTAAATGTTTCAGAGCTCTGCGAAGTTCTGTCAATGGAAGATTATCAACTTAAGAATCTTTTGAATTCTGAAAGCTCCGTTGTAAATAAGTACAGCTCTCAGAATGTTCCAAAAAGCTCTTTGAAGTCTGGCATCTGGAAGGATTTATTTCCAGCCCTTGGACGATAAAAATCTCCCAAGGTTTGGAAATCACAGTAATTGGTAGCTCTCATCCTCTGAAATATCTCAGGCTTAATGAAACTTTCGAACTCTGAGAGCTTCTGGATTCTGGAAGCTTCCATCCTCTAGCAGCTCCTGTCCACGGAGAGGATCGGCTTCTGATAACTTCCTACTGTTAGAACCTCTAAATCCTCCCGAAGTCTGAGAATTATTAGCATCTAGGTGACCCAGTCCTTGAGTAAGTGTAGCCGAATAAGAAGCTTTTAATAGCGTATAAGTACCTTTCAGCAACTGGTAGGTGAAGAATTTTACACCTCTGAATTCAAATATTTTATTCGCATCTTTTGGTTAATTTCTATACAGTTTTTTAATGTTTTGTTTTAAAAAGTAAGTATTGCACCACTGGAAACTGTTATAGTAACGGTAGAAATTTAATGAAAGTTCTTTTGTGTGTTTAATTTCCCTGAAAACCCACTTTCTGTGGAAGCGACTCGCACTGACATCAAAGTGGGGAGGTGCAATTAACTATGAGTCAACACAAAGCATTTCTTTTTAGTAGAGCGCTGGCATTGCGTCTCGCTCTGGTGTGCTGCAGTCAAGAGTTCTCTCTGGCATGAGATTGATCTTTAAGTCATGTTGTGACTGAAACAATTCACGAATTTTATGACGTATGAAATGAAACAACCTGTACATGTTCAGTTTAAACTGAAACTTTATTTTCATCCCGTTGATGAAAGTTTATCCTGCAAGTTGTACGTAGATAGGGTACAGTATTACTAATTAATATAGTGAGAAATTTTTAAATTTATATTTTTTCAGTTGTCATACTTTTATGAATTAAGAATCCTCAACTGAATTAAAGCAAATAAGTAACAACTCAATCTTAGCAATTCTCGTAAAAATATTTTATGCGCAAGAAAACCGCAAACCACAAAAAAACTAGGAAATTCAGAAAAAGTCTCTAAGGAATACGTGCAATATCTATAGATAATTGTAAATATTTGATATTTATAATAATAAACAATAAATATTTATTAAGAAACCACGTCTTTAAAGTTATCAAATTGTTCGTTTCGTCTGAAGATTTCTCTAAAAATGTACAGAGGCTTGTATGAACAAGGCATCTTAGGAATTACAGGGTCAGACTATCCCCTCCGGACAGGATGCTGGTGATTTAGTTTTAGTGTGAAAATGTCAAAAAAAGGAAACGAAAAGTGTCGATTCAAATTGAAACAGAGAATTAAACAATAATTGTTTAGAAAGTAGTTGATATCATTGTTATAT
This sequence comes from Homalodisca vitripennis, assembly GCF_021130785.1. NCBI lineage: Eukaryota > Metazoa > Arthropoda > Insecta > Hemiptera > Cicadellidae > Homalodisca > Homalodisca vitripennis. The sequence goes on from NC_060207.1 coordinate 234,568,600, forward strand.
TTATCACTAGATGCATGTGTTCCTTTTAATGTATTTTAAGTGTTTCTTCACAGTCAAAATTTTGCCCTTAAAAGTGCAAACAAAATTAAATTTAGTACGATTTTATACAAACAAATAATGTTATAGAAATACGAGTTTTTATTCTTAACATTAGTTCTTATTAATAATAATATCTCTTTAGTGTTATATACAACAGACTATTTATTTTCAGGAAAACTCAGGTTTTGGCAATATTTAAGTTTATTGTTGGTATAAGGTATTACAGACCTACTTCAACGGTAGGTAACAGAACCAAAAGAACTCTTGGAACAGTGTTACTCTAATTGCTTCTTCTCCTCTCTCAATAAAAGATTAACTCACTCTTTCCCATGGCTAAAAGTTATCAAGACATCCTTAGTTATGTTTTAAATGCTATGTATTTTTAAATACTTGATTACATTCTAATGTTGTAATATGTGCAAAGGGAATGTTGTGTACTACTTTGTAACAATGCTGTTTCACCAACATTAATTTCTAATTTTACACTTCTCCATACTGGCAAAGGAGCTTTAATTATTATTGGAAGCTTTAGGCTCAAAAAGTAAGTACTGGACACGATGCCCACGGATATTCATCTTGATACCTAAGAAAACTGAATTATAAATTCTATTTTCCAGTTCAAAATGTACAAATTTTAAAGTAGTGTAAATTATCTGAAAACCAGTTGAACAGCAAAACACTTTTTAATATATATATATATATATATATATATATATATATATATATATATATATATATATATATATATATATATATATATATATATATTACGTATCTATCATTCCCACTTACCATAGGATTATATTCAAACTCTACAGGTATATTTGTTTCCTTTTTTTATTTACTCAGATGTAAATTTGCTATCTGATAATTTGTTGATTACTTTGGACAAGAAGCTAAGACACCTCTCCTTGCATTTAGTCCTAAAATACCTTTGCCCTTGCATCTAGAGTGACAGGATATTCAGGATGGGTGCGGTTTGGTATAGGAACCACCACTTGTTGAGATCACATGAGAAGGTACGGTGAGTTCTATGTCTCATTCATGTGACCTTGGCTAGCACCGTTCCAGCATGAAACCACCACTTGTAGAGATCACATGAGAAGGTAGGGTGAGTTCTATGTCTCATTCATGTGACCTTGACTAGCACCGTTCCAGCATGAAACCACCACTTGTTGAGATCACATGAAAAGGTACGGTGAGTTCTATGTCTCATTCATGTGACCTTGGCTAGCAACGTTCCAGCATGAAACCACCACTTGTTGAGATCACATGAGAAGATACGGTGAGTTCTATGTCTCATTCATGTGACCTTGGCTAGCACCGTTCCAGCATGAAACCACCACTTGTTGAGATCACATGAGAAGGTACGGTGAGTTCTATGTCTCATTCATGTGACCTTGGCTAGCACCGTTCCAGCATGAAACCACCACTTGTTGAGATCACATGAGAAGGTACGGTGAGTTGAAATGAAATGAAATGAAATGAAATATGCCTTTATTTAGGAGGCGGAGTTAGGGCTACTTAGCCCTCTCTACCACTCAACCTCACATAATATACAGATATATGTACAGTGAATGATCTTAACTAATAACAAATTTTAAATTAAAATAAATGCTTAAAAATTAAGCATTTACATAGGTTTACATAGGTGAGTTCTATGTCTCATAAATGTGACCTTGGCTAGCTCCGTTCCAGCATGAAACCACCACTTGTAGAGATCACATGAGAAGGTACGGTGAGTTCTATGTCTCATTCATGTGACCTTGGCTAGCTCCGTTCCAGCATGAAACCACCACTTGTTGAGATCACATGAGAAGGTACGGTGAGTTCTATGTCTCATTCATGTGACCTTGGCTAGCTCCGTTCCAGCATGAAACCACCACTTGTTGAGATCACATGAGAAGGTACGGTGAGTTCTATGTCTCATTCATGTGACCTTGGCTAGCACCGTTCCAGCATGAAACCACCACTTGTTGAGATCACATGAGAAGGTACGGTGAGTTCTATGTCTCATTCATGTGACCTTGGCTAGCTCCGTTCCAGCATGAAACCACCACTTGTTGAGATCACATGAGAAGGTACGGTGAGTTCTATGTCTCATTCATGTGACCTTGGCTAGCACCGTTCCAGCATGAAACCACCACTTGTTGAGATCACATGAGAAGGTACGGTGAGTTCTATGTCTCATTCATGTGACCTTGGCTAGCTCCGTTCCAGCATGACCAGTCAAAGTGGACAGGGAACAGCATTCCCTCATGTCTAGGCTATCAAAATTTAACACTAAGGGAGCTCCGCAAAATACAGCATTTATTCTCCGCAGTATACTAGACTTATCAATCCAAACTTCCACACAACTTCTCCACATTTGCGGATTCATCCATAAGGTTGTGTATATATAAGTGACACGTTATTGTTTCCTGTACACCGTATAGGTTCAACAGGGAGATAAACCAGCCAGACATATTTTGATAGTGTCACGAGATTCTGTCCAGAGGAAGATCTCACGGTGATGCTTTTCCATACTCATGTAACAATATTGATTTCGGACTTTGGAGTTTTAGAGCAAACATATTTGTTTCAGTTTATTAGAGACCAGTACTGTTGTTCGTGATGATAATAAAAATGCGTCTATGTATGTTATATTTCTTAGATTGTTATGGAAAAGCATTGTATCACAGCGTCTATCAAACAAATTTCTAGGATATATTCTAGAAAAAAGACAATTTTTTCATACAAGGTCGATGCCTGAGCATCCTTGGTGAGATTAGTCTGCTGCTACATTCACTGTTTAACAGAAAGATATTAAGAAACAATTATAAAGATAGGAACAAAACATATTATGTGTTAGGCAATGTTTGGGAGGTGCCCAACTTTGTCTGATTTACTGTTAATTGAAGAGCACGTGCAGTGGTCCGAGCACAAACAGTGGCCCGTGTTCCAGTACGTAATTGCTTTGTCAAGCATTCATCAGGTTAGGGCTTACTTGGACATTTACAGCTTTGTGTACTGTACTGGAGATGGTTTTATGTGAATCACCGTAAGATTAAATATCATAAACGCGGATACTAATACAGTATAACATTTCACTGGATATTATGCTCTATTTTTCATCCACCCAGATTTCTTACAGAAGCACAAATTTTTAATTTAAGTAACACTAGGATTTAATTTATTTACATTTAAATACATCAACCAATATTTAAAACTTTTAGTTTTTTGAATAGCAAGGCTATCTTCGTCATACACATCACAAAAGTAAATAAGAAAAGTAAGTAATTAAGTTAACAGTAGCCAATATAAGCTCCATCTTCAACACTAGGATTGCTTTAGAGTAGAATATTATTATTTAAAATAAAATTATATATTTACAATAAATTACTGTCTGCCACATATTATTGGGCAGTTTTAGTAATTAATGGAGTAACAAGAGGATATGTGTAAGTCACAGAGGGAGAGAAAGAGATGAAGGCATGAATTGTAAAACAGCTGAAAGTAAGGAATGAACACCAACTGTTGTTGATAGAGAATTCAGGAGGCGTAAGTGAGATGTCGTAAATATCAAGGCTCGATGTCCTGACGTCACGACCAGACCAGGGCCGTCACTAGACATTAAAGAACCCTAAGTACTACTTCACTCATTCAAGGTGTTACTTGGAATCAGGAGGTACGAACACACTTTAAGTGGGTGTTCAGTGTGAAGCACTAGTGTAGTGAAATCAGTAATGGAAACGATGAAAAGAATATGTCTTCAGATACGAATTAAAAAGAATATAATGCATTGGTGTTTTGAATACTGCAGTAAAATAAAATTTTACTACCCAACTGTGAATATTTTCACATAAGATATTACAAACTGAAAATCAAAGCTAGTGGATTGTCACTGCTAATGTACCGTTCCGCAGTTGGTGAACGAATTGAGGAACGGTACATTGTCAAAGGCAAAATTTATAAAGACAGAGTACATTAATATGTTACGAAGTACTTTCCATGACGACAACCTTAGGTATCAAGTGAACACAGGAATACAATGCATTTTTAGTCAACTTTTAAGCCGAGTACATTAAGAACTTACAATGGTAATGGTATACGTTACTGATCAGATACCAACTTACATTATTCTTTGGCTTAAGGACAATACAAATATAAAATATTAATTAAATTAGGTGATCATAAATGTATATATGTATTTATATAGAACTATATCAGTGTTGGACGGGGATAGTAAACAAAGGCGTACAATGAATTGTATCGTATTCGCGGAAGGCTGGTACAGAGTGTCCCGTAACTCTCTCGACAAAGGTATAACATTTTATTGCTCAGGGTCAAGACAAACATATTTCACCCTACGAACATGGGTCTCTGATGCTTAGTTTCTAATCTGACTGTCTGACTGTTTTTTATAAAAAATTAATATCTTAAAAGTAATAAACTAAATTATACTAAATTTGGCTCAGATGTTTATAAAAACAAGGCCGGTTACCGAAAAAATATATAATTAAATTATGTGTAGTATTTTCGAAATGGCGGCCATTAAAACTTTTAAGCTTTGAATATTGTAAAAATAGCAATTTTTCTCATGAATTACAAGAGTAACAGTTTTAAGAGAATGTTTTCAAAGATATAATGCCACAAAAATTATTCAAATGGAATACTAACTAACCGATTTAGAGCAGATTTATTTTGACAAGGAATGGCCAACATTGAGGTTCTCAGCGAGTAGCCAACTATACAAAAACTGAATAATCGGCAGCTCTCAATGCCTTGTCATCATAAAAATTTGAGTCAAATTTGATATAATTAAATTTATTACTATTTAAGATAATATTTTTTTACAAAACACATACAGACAGACAGGTGGGAAACTAAGCATCGAAGACCCATTTTCATATGGTGAAATATGTTTGTCTTTACCTGAGCGATAACGTGGTATAACTTTGTCCAGAGAAATACGGGACACCCTGTATATTGTTGCCGTAAAAAATCTATTACGTTAAGAACACATCTAAGGAAAGCATGGATATTACAAAAATCGTATTCTAGACCTCAAAATATATGAGACAATCGTTTAAAGTTGTTTCCCCCAGGTACAGAAACGATGATTTGAACAAATGTACTGGAAATACAGCTTGGAGATATTTCTACTGGTAAACAATGTTATCTGTCAGTATAACAAAGTCTGACAATGGCGGTAGTGGATTGCTGTTGTACAACGTCGTACATCTCATATTGTCATGCAGACCACGTCTATGTCATATCTCTCTTGGTCAGCAGATAGAGGTGGATTATTTACATTTATATGTTTGTGACAGGAATATTCAAGCTTACATTGACAGAGCGTTTCACCTGCGAATTTATTGATATGTGAACATTTGCAGTGTTGACTCAATCACATGTACAAGGTACTTTCATATATGTCTGAAGATCGGTAATAACTGCTCCCTTGTCCAGAGCACTTCTTTATACAGGGTGTAACAAAAAGGTTGGGCTGGCTATGTATTTTTAAATTCAGTATGTGATTCTAAGCTAAAAATAAAGAATAACGTTTTTACAATTTTCACTTCGTTTAGCCGCCAACCGCGATTTTATATTTTTTATTAACAAATTATCATCTCTAAAACCATTAAAGCACAAATTTACCACATAGGTCTGAGTAGGTAAGAGAAAAATAAGTAATAAGTAACCACTAATATGCACATTTGTATCATAGACAAATTGTATCATATAGGAAATAAGAAAAACCTTTTCTTTCCTTCCAAAACGTAGGTCATATCAGCATAATTAATAACATGTCATAAAAGATCGGTTAAATCGGTATGGCTTGTACAGTTGTGAAGACAACAGGTATATATAATTTTTTAAATGTCAGATATTTTTATTTTCACTTTTTTTTAAATATTTTTTATCTCTAAGAAGTATTTAAATTGTATTTTTCCTATCAGACTCACGAATCCATTACGAGGCGTTGTAAAATGAATTCAATTTGAAATAAATGAATCCATTTGACAAATGTATCAGCATTAAATGTTACAATGTTTTGGTATTTTACCACCAATATCAAAGATGCGATATGACTAAACCATTTTAATATTAGCACTGATAACGTCAGCGCTTTTTACTTAGAAGGAGTTGCAACGCAAACCGAAAACACTGAGTAAAAATTATGTTAGTTACAAGAGAATAGAAAAGCTTTAGAACTTCCGTTTGAGACGATCATTAATCGAGTGTTTAACACGTCTGCAGTCTGAGGTGAGCTAGACAGCTTGTACAATTGCCTTCCAACACAATACAAAAGCATTGACTGTAGTATTATTGACTCTCTTCTTCTATTCGTTTTTCAGGATCTCATTAAAATAGTTCAAAAGGTCACTTCCTAATCTTAATTTGCGATATTAGTAGTTCTGTAACATACCACAAACATCATGAGAGTATCTTGGTATATATATATATATATATATATATATATATATATATATATATATATATATATGCGAATGTTTGTTTGTATGTTCCGTTATAACTCTGGAACCAATGCACGAAACATCGTGAAATTTTGTACAGTGATTCTCCACGTTCCTGGAAGTAACATAGGCATACTTTTAGAGAGGTGGCTGTTTCAAACCTCTTTTCTAAACTTATTTGCTGGAAGTAACATAGGCATATTTTTAGGGAGGTGGCTGCTTCACTGTTGCTGCCAGCTCCATTTCCTCTACACACGCACGCACGCACGCACGCACGCACACGCACACGCACACACACACACACACACACACACACACACAAAATTATTAAAATCTGTCATTGTTACATAGTTCCACGACTTGATTCATTGTAAAGATGAAAGGTATAGAATACATTATTATAACTATGAAATTGATAAAAATCTATTTTCAAATTATCAAGCAGTAAAGATATTAATTTTGCAAAAAATTATTCAAGTGCGCAGCGAAACGCGCCGGGTCCGCTAGTATTTTTATATAACTTGGTGAATTATTTTTATGTGTAACATATTACATCTGAATTTACCACGCTGAGACACTTAAGTGAATGAGATGCATCAAAGTCAAGCGTTGGTACACACTCTCCATATTCTCATTGTATGCTGGGACCGTACATATATATTTTATGAACCATATGAAGTTTCTTATAATGCTATTATTACAAAGCATATGGTGCATTTTTATTTTTATTTCGCTCTTAGTATTGAACTAGAGTGTTCATGCAATATTCATGTGGTACATTTTTCCATGATACAATGAAGACAGTAGCTGTAAGGTAAAAAACAAACTGTTATATCAATCTGCATAAGAAAAATATACAAGTATGGTAGGATTAAACAATTGCACTATGGCTCTATGATTGCACATTCAGACATGATATAAACGGATAAATTCCTACAAATCTTAAAAATGTTTCCCTGTAAAATATACTGCATTGCTTCAAAAAATGTTAATTTTGTTTTTGATGAGATATGGCAATAATAATAGGTTTTCCGTTATTTTTGGCCATTTTGTAATTTTAAAGGTTTTTTGTTAAACGAAACCACAGAATGTTTTATTTTCAAGTACTCCTAAAAGTATATTTGACTTATTTTACATTCAGTATTAAACGTTCATTTTAATATTGTATTTTTTAATTATTTTGTGCCCACCAAAAGAACTACAACACATTTAACGATTTGGATTATCAGTCACAAAACCTGGTATAAAATTTAAGGATTCCATTGAATATTAAAATATAATAAAAAAATATTAAAATAAAACTAAAATAAAATACTCTCTTGTCAGTGCAAAATAATGTAGCCCAAAACGCTACATAACGTCTATAAATACATTAACCATACTTAGGAGCTCAGTTTGCAGTATATTTAAAGAAAATCAATTAAAATTTATAAAACTTTATGTGCAATGTAACGTTTATTGTGATATTATACAGTAATGAAACATATACTACAGTGGGTGGAAACCCGTTGTTTTATTTATTACAGAAACTTTGATACTTAAGGAACACTGCGAAAGTTCATTTTAAAATGCTGGATAATTTATATTTTTAAGTTTTTAAGTTCTTTTATTACAGAATTCAATTTTATTCACAACCGTACGAAGCCACAGTAAAATTTACAGTACTGATATTTCCAAGACTAAACATGATGGTTGATCGTCATATGGCTATGTTATCTTAAAAATCCTTTCATTCTTTGATAGGAATGTTACGTTTATGAAACAAATAAAAATCCTGACTTTCTTATAGTTCGGTATATAGGTTAAACGATTGGAACTCAGTTAACCGTCAGGTGTAGCTATTGCTCACCAGAAATTTAGGTGGCCTATTCTTCTTATTTATTCTGTTTCTTTCTTCGCTCAAGCTATAAATACCTACTTTGCGAATTTTAATCTCAGTTAAACAATAATGATAAATTTAGATAGTAATATATATATTTGTATATGTATATATATTGTATTGAATAATATATTTTGTACATAGTCGAATTCACTGCATAATCGAATTATTACTGCATAAGGAGTAATCAGGCATTTTATGTTCAGTAAAAATATACTTACAAAACCTTTTTATGGATAACTGCAATCGATGTTTTTTTAAATGGAGTCTGCTTTTGTAACGGTTCTTTCTGGTACTGGGACGTTGAAATAACCGTGACTCTGTAAGTTGCAATGAGTCCAGAGGGGCTATATTTATTATTTCCATCATTTTCTTTTTCCTCCAATTTCATTTGTTATCGCTGGATATTATGTTTATATGTATCACTTATGTATCAATGCTTTTATATATCCATATTTAATTTCTAGTTTAAACACGTGTTTTGGCTGAGCGTAAGCGAAGCCTACGCTGGAAAAATTTTATTTGTCTGCTTGTCTATCAGACCGATATCTAGAAAGAAAACCGACTATAGACTTGAAATGTTGAAATTGGAAACTATTTATTTAAGACTTCTATGAAATCTGATTTAACGAACAAAAATTGGAATTATAATGTAGTAAGATATTTCATTTGTAGAATATAAGTTTAGCATAATACCTAATTTCTACATAGAATAAGTTTCATGACTGTGCGTGGTCCACCCATGGAATCTCCGACTCAATAGCCAATGCAAAGTAAGCTATAGACTTGTAATTCTTCACGTCTTAAACAAACTATACATTATTCCTTTAAATATACCATATTTGATATATTATTTTGTAATATTAAATTTAAACATAACGAAATAAATGTTCAAAATGTTCACGTGTTTGTAAAAATCATTAGACTTTCAATCTGACGATTATTTGTTACATATATTTACTTAGTCGCTTAGCAACAAAACATATCTGATATTCACGAATTGAAGAAACGTAAATAAATGAATATGTCGTTCCGTTAGATTGGATCTGTTATCCGGAACTGCTCTACGGCTGTCGCGAACTCGATGTAACAGTTCCGCCCCGGGAACAGTTTGGCACACATCTAAGTTTAAGTATTATTTTAAGGAACTGGGTCTATAGTAAGGTTTTCTATCCCTATAATACATGCTATTTTCTTTTGCAATTCAATAAGGCATTTCTGCATATAGTCCAATAAAATTTCGTTTTAATGGTATTGTAGTCCAAAACATGTCCTTATAACCTACTTAATCAGGAGATTTGATCTCCATGATGACTCTAATTAAATTTACTTCTGTTGCAGGTGTGTAAATGCTAAAAGGCGTCTTTGATGTAAGTAAGGAAAAAAGTTAAAGTACACTAAAACAGGGAGAATACGTAAAATAAGTGATAGGCCTATGCAATGTGTATAATTTTAGTTTAACCTTATTAATACAAATATCTGTAAATTGCAAATACATTAATAAAAAAACATTTTTCAAAAATGGTTTTGTTTGAATTTCTTCATGCGTCTTTAAACATAATTAAATTTGAACAAAAAGCTTTTATACACTCAGTTTAAACCACAATACGATTTAGCCGTTTAGATTTAGAATGTGAAATGGAGCATATCTATACATATTTTCCCAAAATCCAATTTTATATTGCTACAAAACTGTCTTTTGAATGAACTTGTTACTATTAGCTTATCATTGGAACATTAATCAGTTCCACAAATATTGTTGTTATCGGTATGAAAATTGAATTTAATTGGAAATAATCGCAGATTAGTGGAAAATACCCTATCTGTTATTTATTAAGAATACCCAATAGAAATTTTCAGCACAACGTTTAGATTAATGAATTACTTGATAAATTACATGTGATGTGTCTGAAGGTGAAAGAGCGAGTTCCACTGCAACATTTCTAAGTAGCAACCATATTTATTTTTTTTTATTCTTTTCACTTCAATAAAGTAAAAATAAAAATATTTTATTTACAATAAGATTTTCAAGCAAGAAAAAACCCATGTTAAAAATAAATAATAATAAATAATTTATTTCCCCGTAATAACAAACTGAATATTACAAATAAATATTATTGCCAGTGCTTAGTAATAAATAATACTATGATATAACGTATTTGCAATAGCAGTAAATAACAAATAAAAAAACGTTTTATACTTACTTTTTTCAAATTTATGTACTTAGAGTAATAAAATATAAAAAAGTAGGTTACATCCTTTTAGATTTTTCTTTCTTTTTTTTAAACTAATAACTAGGCCAATATATTTACAAAATAAGGGAAATTTAGGTACCCATAAGAGGCTGTGCCTGTGTTGGGGATACTATATACAAAAAGGGTAAAAAATAAAAATAGCGGAATCGAGCAAGAATGAAATGATAAAAATGAGTTATTGTAGCTTATGTAGTAAATAATGTACTCTTACGTTTTCAAAGTTTAAATTTAGTATAACTAGTGTGCTGTATTGAACAAAAAGGATTTATGCATGATTTACAATTCAAATATTAGATGTAACATTAAATATTATATTATAAATAATTATTTTATAATGCTCTAACGTGTCTATTTAAATATTATTGTAACTTAGCAAACAAGACTAACCATACACTAATGTATTATCTTAAACAAATACTCAATATCATTTTGACCGATCAACCATACTCTATTTTTTTTAGAAAATATATTTATGTTTCTACTATTTTTGACTAATTCTGGCAATAAATTATTTGTCCTCGGAGCTATAAAAGAAAAACGTTTTGTAAAATCTGTTTTTTGTAAGTTCTCCAGTATATATTTTACAAATATTTACTATGTTTTACAAATTATTATAAAAGGGCTTGCGACATGGCAAACTCTCTGGCATCACACTATAGCTCTTGGGTTTAACACAAAAAAAAACACTAAATATACTGTTCATAGTGTATTTGACCGAAATTCATTGCAATGAAACACAATAAACAAGAATTATAGGGATAAAAATATAACCAAGATATTTACAAATTTTACATACTAGCTGATTGTACAAAGCTTTACTGTAGCATTACAATGTTTCATTCATCACAGCGATTAATAAAAATAACAACAATGATATTAACAATTTTCTCAAGCAATACTTAATCTTCCGAATATTTTTTAAGTATCTGTCACTTCGAATTCAAAAGAAACATGCTCTAGTACAAACAGTGAGATTGTTGCGCTCGGACTGCATACGGACATGTGTGGCCTCACGGTAACTGAGCCGAGCCCGCACCGACAATTGGCCGACTCACGTGTCGGGCACGGTGCGGTTATGTGTGTCCCAACCTTTAGCCGTTTAGATTTAGAATGTAAAATGGAGCCTTTCTATACATGTTTTTGCAAAATATAATTTAATATTACTATAAAACTGTCTTTTGTAATCAAATTGTTACTATCAGCTTATCATTTGAACATTAATCAGTTCTATAAATATTGTTACCGGTATGGAAATTGAATTTAATTGGAAATAATCTCAGATTAGTGGAAAATACCCTATCTGTATTTACTAAGAATACCCAGTAGAAATTTTCAGCACAACGTTTAGATTAATGGATTAATAAATTTCATGTGATGTGTCTGAAGGTGAAAGAGGGAGTTCCACTGCAACATTTCCAAAAAGTACATAGACAATATATATTTTTTAAATACCAAATTTATTTTATTACTGTTCCCATGAATATGTAATACAAAAACGGGTACTATAAAATATTGGCAATGCTATAAATAAGTATTTATATTATTTTTTCAGTAATAGGCTCCTAATGACAGTATAAACTTTAGTTCAGATAAATGTTGTTTGCATACTTTACAATCACAAATTTCAAATTTGGATTTCTTGAAAAAAAGATGGGAAGTGTTCTTCCTTTACAATACGTCCTGTTAGATTCTTGGTTACCACCGGTCCTAATTACATAAAATTATGAATTGGCTGTTTTTTTATGTTTTATTGTTAAAAATATATATGCTTTTAATAAACTTATTTATTTATTTATTATGTGTTCAAATTCAAAGTAAAAATAAATTAAGGATGTCTTATTTTACCAGGCGAAGTTAGGGCTAAGAAACCCTCTCTAATACTTAAACTGGGGACCAACGGCTTAAAGGTGACTTCCGAACCACCACCAACGGCCGGGCAGGCGGGCTGCTTGCAAGGACAGGATCGCTCAGCGGTCACCCAACCAAGCAGCGGCCACGCTCGACGTTGCTTGATCCGGTTATCTTGCGATAACGGTTCTACCCACACAATACGCCATTATCAAGTTAATCATAAAATATATTATAAAGCATAATACAAAAACTTTACATATTTCAACACTATGTATGTATTGTCCTTAAATAAATAGTTATATCTAAGAAAATGATACATCTCCATACAGGTACGTATAATTTGTATAATGGTGTACAAACATTTATTTGTAACTGACATATGTCAAATCTAACAGAGAATTTACTGTCAATTTGTGATTATCTGGATAGTTATTGGAGAGCCAATACCATGTTGTGTCTGTGAAAATAACAAACATTACAGCCTATTTTGTATCATAAAAGTAAATTTGGACATAGTAGTAAATTTTAAAACTCGACATTTGAAGTTATTATTAATCTTTGATGGACTTTATCACTATCCATGTTTATGTAAAGCCGCCATCTGGTCATCTGATTGGTAACTACCATTGGAAGAAAATGTGATTATTACATATTTGTGACTAAAGTTTTATGTTTAGTCAAATGTGTCACTGTTTAAAATAAAATATTAAATAAACGATATTTATCGTAATGTTTCGATTGTTGATAGCCTGTATTTCACTGTAAGAATATCAATTTTAGAATTCACGTTGAGTAAAAGTAGTTTTTTGTTGTGTATCTTTATTTTACAGAATGATAAGCTGTTTTAAAATAAAGTTTAAATTAAGTTTAATCTCTTTGTGGTCCTTTGTGGGAAAAGCCAGACATTAAAGGAGTAAGGTGTCTTTCAGAATTATAATAAAGAAAATTGAAAACCATGTTTCCCACCACCAGTCAGAGGCATTTTTCTTATACCTTACTCGTTAAAACCTGTTAATAAATTCCTTAAACATATTCCTAAATAATATGTGGCCATCCCACGTATGTGGCTATAATACGTGTGAACAATTTAAAAATAAAATGAACAAGTTAAATCTGACAAACTAAGAAATTCATCCGTATATCAAAACCACCCCTACCCATCCTTTCTCTCACTTTGTACTATTCCTACAGCCCATGAATTAATTAATTATTACTCTTGCACCAATAAATACCTCTGTATTTGCGGTGCTTGCGTATGGTTAATTATACACAGTCACAGCAATTTTTCACAAAATTCTTACCAACATTACTTCTTGGATTGTCTTGAACTAATTTCCTAACCGGTGAAGTACCATGAAGCAAAATGGGATCTGAACAAATTTGGTGAAAAGAATCGCAATTTTTATGATTAGGTTATACTAAAAAAAACAAATTCCTAAATATCTATTTTAAGTAGTTCTTGAGAAAATTGTTTTGAAAAGAAAATTATCTATTTAAATATAAGCTGTTTCCTGCGGCTTCAAAAGCTTTTTGTAAGCTTTGATTGTGTATGTGCACTTTTGGTTTAAGTGAATTATATTTCCATCGCCGATGTAGAGTTTGCCTTGTTGCCACGATCTGTGTATGTTTATAGCCATTGTACATGTATATGTACTCTATTATAAAGTGGTGTAACACTCAAGTTTTAAGTTCAACCATAAATTTATCTTAAAGACAAATATACACCATAACTTAGCGCCTTCAAATAGTGTTACACCATAACTTAGCGCCTTCAAATAGTGTTTGGCCATTTAATATACCTAACTGTCGCTTAATTGCAGTTTATAGTGTCAAGGCTCTTTGAACAGTTTTATCTTTCTTTTGCAGCGCCGTATGGTGGTGAGTTACATCGATGGACATATAATATAAACCTTCTCCGTGGAAAAAATGAATATACAGACAAATCTTCATGATGATCGATCAAATAGTTTATGGTTCTATAAAGGACATACAGGCAAACATTCATATAATATATATATATATATATTATATATATATTATATATATATAATATATATATATATTATATATATATATATATTTTATATATATATATAATATATATATATATATATATATTGTCTGGTAATTAATAAATCTATTATCTAGTATATACAATTCTACTATATATTAACTATTCGAATACAAATATGAAAAAATATTATAAACTCTTCATAAATCCAATACACGTTTTTTGATTTTCCGTCTATTGATGCCTAATCTCAAATTTCTCTGGCTCATATTACAGAGATATGTATCCCGATCTACGTCAGGGTACTTTAAAATTTACATTTAATGCGACCTGGTGACATCTGTCAGAGTAAACGATATCATCTACCATTTTGATTGAATCTGACAGCAGACGTAGTGGATTGCTGTTGTAGCACATCGTATATCATACATCATCATGTATATCACGTCCACCTTATAACTCTACTGACATCAGCTACAGACAGATTTATATTGTTGTGTTTGTGGCGGGAATACACCAGTCTGTATTCACAAATTCGTACTTACATTGGTCACGGAACATTTTAATTGCTTTTTAATAGTTTGGTATTCACTTATTTTAATGTATAGAATTGTTAATACGCTTTAACAAAAGAACTGATTAATTATTACGAATGTTATGTAAAAGGACGATAACATTTTCTGTGACATCAGCTTATAAAATAGTCCCTAATCATACACAGTACAGATTATATAAAAAAAAAACTATTTTGGAATTGTTTTCTTCTTTTAAATGTCTTTTCTCATTGTACACATTTAAAATACAGTTACAATTTTTATATGGTTTAAGTAATCTATTGATGTTGCGATTGATATCTATTAATGTTGGAATCATATTCAACAAGCACTTTAATAATATTGATTTTAAATTAATTCTTATTAATTTGTTTAAGTTAAGTTTGAAAATCATTAATATTTTTATATTTTACGTTGTCCAAATTGATAGTGTTAATTGGTAAATTCTTGTTTTTTATTCATTATACATGGATGAATAACAAATTTGTGTTATTGTATTATTTATGTAATCCTGTACTTGCAGCTGTTTCTCTAAATGCTATGTTTCCTAAATATTTATTACATTGAAAATGGTCGATAAAGTAAGTCCTGGAAATCTTACACAATAGTCGTAACACTGGGATCTAAGTTGTTTGGCTATGTAAACTTATCCGACGTAGCATAAACTGACAACAGGTTACAAATCGTCTTATGGCACTGAACCTGGTTCAGTAAAAAACTAAAAGAATTTATGGCTTTGAAATACTCTTCAGTTTTAGTCTTCTGAAAGCTTCCAGCTAACGTTAGGTCCCCGATAATTAAACTAAGACTCTGAGAGCTGTCAAGGAGGTCATGACTTCTGGCAGGTCCCACCTTTGTCATTTCCTGGTATTTGGAAGCTCCCATCCTGTAGGACTTCCCGGATTCCGTAAGGTCCTGATCTCTGGCAGCTAACTCTGGTAGCTCTGGGACTCTAGGATCTAAGCCTCTAGGCCTCCTAGTCTATGGAATCTTTCAGCCTTTGGCAGATCCTAGTCTTTTGCAGGAGTCAATATTAAGTTGGCACGCACCCGATCTCTGAAAGATTTCACATTATAGAAGTTGCCGAGCTTTTTATTTACACACTGACAAATATTGATAAGTAAAATTTTACCTGAACTTTATGAAAACAAGTCATATCCAACAACGTGTCCACGAAAGCACAAGACGTTCGACATCCTTAACGCCTCCCCTTGGAAACATTTCTCGTTTATGTCGATAGCCAACGGTGTTATTTCTTGTTTAACTTAACATAAATAAACCATTTAGCGTTGAAAAACTCTTTACTTTTTGATTATAATGCATCATATTCTATTCAGTTTTTTTAAAATATGTACCACTTGTATTTTATTTGCAGATATAATTTTAAAATAGGGAGGGAAAAATGACAAGAAAACGTTCTTAGATCTGTAACTATACGTATAATATATAATAATAATATGTAACAAGTGTACAAAAAGAATGAATAATTTGAGTAATATGCTGGAATGGAATTATGTGATCCTAAACATAATACAAATTATATTGTTCGGTTAGAAGCTTTTAGTTTATCACACAGGAATAAAATAATTAAGTTTTCTAAAATAATGTTCAAAGTGTTAAAATTAGATATTGCATTATAAATACATTGTGTGAATACAAAGAAGAATGATTTATTGGCCAAAATCTAAGTATAACGATTTCTCTTTGTATTACTGACTCATCACGATTACGTTTGTAATTGTTATCCAATCATCAATAAAATAAGGTACTCGTAGACGTTCTATAGATAATTTATGATTCCTGAAGAGCCAAAAACATTTAGTATGAATGTACAAAGACGCGGGAAGTCCTGAAGATCACCTAATCCTTATGAATCTAGAAACCGTATTCTCCTAAGAGCTTATTAGAACCAAACACTAGGGACTCCTAGAGATCATTAGTCTGAGATGCAAGGGTTTTTAGGAGTGACTTTTAAGGGATCAGTCATGGCAAATGACTTTAGATGTGGGAAATAAATGGGATTCAGTTGTTGCAGGCGTCTTCATGAAAAGGTTGAAAATGGATGTTCTAGAGATTGAAGGTTTTAGAGGAACAAATCGTCTAAGTCGCTCCTATTATAACTACGCTTTGTATGAAAATATTTTTTTACTATGGAAATTAAACTATCCCTTCTGCCTTAATCGCTAAAAAGATAGACTTCACATGTGGATGTCATCTTAAAATTGAATAATGCATTATTAGTTTAAAAGTTTAATTTAAGGGTATTACTTTCACTGTTGTTGTTATCAACAAAATACGTTTTCAGCACATAAATATTAGTTTATACCATTATTGAATTACATCAATCTGAAATTATATTTTTGTAAATATATTAACTTAAAAAATATATAACAATTTGTAGATCATGATGATTTTTGTTTCTTGAAGCCAATTGGGGAAATTTCCAAAAATGTCCGGGAAATACCGTATGAGGGTTATTATAATAGGCAGATTTCTATTATATCTATCTAATTATATGTAAGAATTTTTTTTAATATAAAAGAAAAGTGTATTTCAACGGCTCACGTTATTAATAGAACTTCTCAAACTAGGAACAATAACATTTTCGGTTTAATAGTTACAGCTTGCACTGGAGTTGATTTCTTAGCAGTAAATGAGTTAAGGCGTTGATTATGAATCATTCTGAGAAGATATATCATCCCTATGGGACAGCTGTGAATAGCGAGTGTACCCCGTTTTACGTAGTTCGCGTACCCGCCACCAGAGTCGCCAACGCTTGATCAGCCCCGATTGGTTTGTCATTGGTAGTCGGGACTGCTCGGATCAGTCAACTGCTCTTTCGCTGTTCGTCGATCACTAATAGCGTGTTTCTAGCGTTAGCCGCTAGGTGGCACCTACGTCAAGGGATTTCAAACGGAAACAACTTACATCATTGAGAAATCTCAGAATTATTCATAATCAAGGGTTAAGGTGATCTTGAATTTAGGTCTGTAGTCTGTGAGATGGCTGAGACACATACACACCCCCTTCTTGAGACCTGGACACTTTCTCTCCTATTATTAACTATCGAGGTAATTTAAATAAGAATAATAATTATTCCCATAATTTTATTTGAAAAATTACTAGTTTTGTAACACAAAATAAACAATGAGTGTATTCCGTTGTTTTCATATAATACAAGCGTTGCTAGTAACTAGCTAGTAACTTACACATTAACATTAGTTTAGAGTTAGCATTAGAACCACTGAAATATAAATATAAATTATTTGTTATCAATAAGTATGAAAAAAACTTAAACATACGGACTAATTGGAGAGAAGATTAAGTATAATAAGATGTAGCTGGGCTCACGGTGTTTTCAGAGGCATGTAAGTCTCAAATTTACGAGCTATAATTTTTGTTACAATATTCATAAAGTAATGAAATATCCAATACGTGAGACGGAATATGGATGAGTGTTCCTTACACCATAAAATGCTCTACTTACAGACCCGATGTCGCAGAGGTGACTTGAATGTTGTGCACTTTTCTGATGATACCAGTTGGAGTGAAATATTCATATTCCTACCGGGCCACTGACGGTCATATTGTTATCAAACTAATTTAATTCTCAGTGATTTAAAATAAAACAATTTTATGTTTGATTGGCTGAGCGTTAGCGAAGCCCATCATCGCGGGAGTTAGAAATATTTAATTTCTGACTGAATGTCTGAAACTGCATTTCTATATAAATAACGCTAAGTTCGATTATGGTGCATTATGGGATTTGGTTGAACATTAGTGAATACTTTTACATTGCTCTTATAGGTAACCAAAATTGCAGCAAGAAAATCGCATAATAAATAAATGTGATAACAAACTGAGTTTAACATGTGGAATATTAACAAGACGGTCATATTTACAACAGTTTTATCGAAATAATAGATGATGTAAAATTAAACAATTTTTGGTTTGATTGGCTGAGCGTTAGCGAAGCCCAATCATTCGAGGAGTTAGAAATATTTAATGTCTGAAACTGCATTTCTATATAGGCAACACTGAGTTCGATTATGGTGCATGTCACTAAGGGATTTGGCTGAGCGTTAGTGAACACTTCCATTGCTCTTATAGGTAACCACAATTGCAACAAGAAAATCGCCGAATAAATAAATGTGTTAACAAACTGAGTAACTGGCGTAGTAAGGAATGTAGCTTTAGAGTTTAAATTTTGCATGCAGCAGTGGTGTAACGTAATCATGCCTTGTAATAGGATAGTGCTATAGAGTATTTTTAAACCAAATAAGTTAGAATCTTGTTGTACATTGCAGTACACAAGGCAAACGATTGGACCTCGACTAACCATTAGGTGAATTTATTGGTCCCGAGAAATTGCTGTCCTCTGTTCTCTTCGTGCTCCATTACTTTTCTGCGTTCAAGCTATAAATACAATATCTTCTGGCAACAATATACTTTATACTAATGCTATCAGTATTATAAATACGGTAGTTTGTAAAGAATCATGTTTTTGTGTTTGGATTTTTAATCTTTGAATTTCATATGTTTAATGCTAACATAAAATAGCTTAGAGGACACTTTAACACGACATTTGACATGTTTATTGATAACATATTTTTATTCCTAAATACTACTTATTATAAAATAGTTATTCTAGAATCTTTTTTACATCAACAAAATAAAAAAAATATATAAATGTGTGTTGTAAATAGTTGACAGTACTATCTAACTTTTTCAGCATTGACGATGATTGAAATTATTTAAATTTTTACTTTGTGAAACGGCATATTTACCGTAGGTGAAGAACTAAAAAAAGTGAGGAAATATTGAGGCTGTCACAAAGCCTGCTACGCGACACGTAATGTAGCGTACTCCTAACATGTTAATATGAAAAACTTGCCATGCCCTCCTAAATACATACCATTAGACGAACTAAAACTTAAGTATATTTTTTATTAAGGGTAAAGAAACTATACAGTGTAACTAATGTTATTGTTGTAATGTAAATGCGATTTTAAATGAGATTCATTGATGAGACCAACCTACAACCAAGAAAAAACTGTTCATCAATAAATCTTAAATTCTTCCTCACTAATAACAATACACACTTAACTTTGTCCTCCACAATTTTGTCCAGTTCCTGTGGTACATCGAGAGTGGTATTAGTAGAGAGTAGAGAGCCAAGTACGGAGTTGTCTAAAATATTTATTAATTGCTCTAATCGTTTCAGTATTTCCGAATTGGAGTCAAATCATTGTGGAAGATATACCAATATTTGTCTTATAAATCCAAATATATCCTATAATTAAATGTTATACACTCATAATTTTAAAAGATTTGTATAATACGTGTACGGTTCACATATACGTGTACGTGTGTTGTTGGACAGTGTGTGCCAGCTTCAAAAGTCATCGTACAGGAAATGCGATCTAGTGACATCTGTCAAGGGAAACGATATCGTTTGCCACTGCGTTGGAACCTGAGAGCGGAGGTAGTGGATTGCTGTTGTAGCACATTGTATATCATACATCATCATGTATATCACGTCTACTTCACACCCCTCTAAACATCAGCTACAGACAAATTTATATTGTTCTGTTTGTGGCAGGAATACACCAGTCTGTATTGATAGATCACATGGTTACATCGGTCACGTAACTTTTTTATTGACTGTATAATATTTTGGTTTTAATTTATTTTAATGTACCAAATTCTTTAATAGTCTGTACTGACTGTTTATTACGAATAAAAAGATGTTACACAAATTTTTGAAACATCAACTTATAAACTCTCCCCGATCGTGAATAGTACAGATTATGTAACGAAATTAATTTTGAATTGTTGTTCTTATTCCACGTTGTCATTGTACACATTTAAAATACTATTAAAATGTTTCGATTGTTATCTAATAATGGTTTTATTTTGATTTATTTTTATATACCAAATATTTCCTACAAAATAGGAAGGCTTCAATTTGGTAATATATTTTAATTCACTTTAATTAAAGTGACAGAATGATTACAACGAATGTAAATATACGCTAAATGTTTCTGCGAAATCAGTTTGCAATAAAAAAACCATGAACATAGACAGTATTTAGAAGAGATTTAATTTGGAAATACTTTAATGTCCAAATGTTTATAAGGGAAACCTTACATAATAAGTTTTAAAATTTATTTACATTTTTTATACATATAGTTTTATTTGATTACAGAAATTCTTTCGATACCATCGAACATTTATGTGATAATTAGATTAAAGACACTAATACAGTGATTGCTGTATTTATTTATTTTGAGACTTTTATATTGATAAGAAAAGTTTAAAGTAATGACGGCACATTACAATTACATAGATGTTTTGTAAAAATTACACCTTTAAACAATTTTATTGTTTCTATTTTTACGTTATTCATTTCCGATTTGAAGAATCCTTATTTTCTGAATACACAATTTACCCACCAAGGCTTAGTTATATTGTGTGCTTTCAATATTACTGTATTATTGTCTGTCTCATTGTTAAATATGTTTGATTACTATCGTTTTTATCATTTTATTGTATTAACGCAAATCATGGTAATTATAAATAATCATAAACTAAACTTGTATTTTAATGACGTCATAAACAAATTTGTGCATAATTATTACATAAATACTAACACATACGAAATTTGAACTTACCCAGATTATAAACTTATAAGTTCAATTCAATATATGACTTGCAAATTGTATTTTTGAATCAAAGTTTTATTTTAAATTAAAATCTTATGAAATGATTTATATTACGTAAAATTTCAGAAACATATGAACCATTTCATAACCTTTGTGTAAAGACTTTAGAAACCTATTGGAACCTACTTTGGAAATATTATTGTATTGCTTGATTCAATTGTATTCGATTAGTTATTTGCAATTTACATATTCTATTATATAAGTAAGATAAGTTATACAATTTGATTTAAGTTTGACTCGTGTTCATTTTATATTACGAGGCATGTTTTTAAAGTAAGTACCGTTTTTTAAATTACGCCGCCGCAGCGCTGCAGTTGCCGTTTAGCGCATGCGCGTAGTGTAGCTACATCAGTTGGGAAGCCACGGACGCCATTACGACGCCGTTAGATCGAGTCTTAGTTTATTTACGTGATTTTAAAATGCGTAAATTATAAAACGTGGATTATGCATCCAGTTATACTCTATATGTTTACAAAATGTGGTATATAAATAAGGATTTAACAAGCTTCTATTTTAATATATTCCAAGTGGTGAGCTAAAGTGGCCAAATGAAAATCAATTTTTTATTTTAAAATTATTATAAATCTAAAAACATAGCCTAATGTAGTAAATTTGTTCAATTCCACGGGAAAATTACGTCTAAAGTAGCTTACACGGTGTTTGTATTTATGAAGGAATTCTCGTAAGAATCATCACAAACAACGTGTCCGCGGAAACAAGATGTTCTCACCCCCTAACCCCCCCCCCCCTGGAGACACTTTCCGTTTATGTTGATGGCCAACGACGTTATTTCTTCTTTAAATTAACATAAATAAACCGTTTCATGGTGATAACCTCTCCCTTAATTTCAAACAGGATGTTTAAATATTCTTTGAGTTTTTTTTTATATTGAACCATTACATTAAATTTTCAAATGTATTTAACCTTACTAATAGATATATGTGGGAAAATTTATAAAGATTATTGTTTTTTTAACTATTCCATTTATGCTTAATAACGAGAGGTATGCAAAATATAGATCTTTGTGTCAAAAAAAATTTAAAATACAAGCCTCTTCGTTTTTGCACACAGATACAGTTTTTTGTCCTTCACCCTGCAAACAACGCAATCAACATGTATACATTATAATACTTGATTATTGGCTGAGCTTTAGCGAAGCATGTCAATTGTGGGGCTTACATATATTCAAAGCGAATTGACCTACAGACTTGAAATTTGCGTGAAGCTTTATTTATATATGCGGAACACTGAGTTTAATGATAGTGCTCGTCACGCCATGTGATTTGGCTTAGCGTTACTGGATATTTTTACATTGACGTTATGGGTAACCATAATGAGACGAGAAAATAGCAGAATAAATAAATTTTTAAGTAAACTCAATACACCAATAAGATATACAAACACGTGATAATTAACACATATAGCTTAACTGTGCCAACATATGCAACACTGTTTTATTGTGACTTTGTGTTTACACTTCAATTATTTAAACATTGATATGAAACGCAATTTAATGATCAAAAATCGAAATATGTGCTGTGTGAGGAGGTAATATACATACGTAATATTATCAATATTTTTGTAGTATTGTTACATTTGTGTATTAAGTTAGGTAAATTGGCACAAGTGCACAATAAAATAAATTAAAAGTAATATAATTTTTTTAATTCGTTTAACAATAAAGCAATTTTACTACGTTTGCCAAAAGTATTAAGCATCCCAAAATCGTCTTATCAGTATATGGTTTTCACTTATTCAGGCAATAGACAGGTTCCAGGATCTCTTGACTGTGATGGATGTCTCACTCAGGTAAGTGTTTCAGTGGAGCAAAACCAGGCCATCATGTCGGCATGCCATCCATCAACAGGGTTCAACTATGTTAGGTTCTGCCTTGACGCCCATTATTGTTTAAACTTTCAAAGTAGGCTAATATTTCAATCAATATCAGAAGGTTACCCTGTAATACGTTTGATGATAAATATAAATACCATTCTTAATCGCTATAGGAGTGGTAATTGTCGACAAGACAGTTACAAAAGTTGTAGTGATTGTTATTTATATTCGAAAATCAGTTATTGCAATACTATGTAAGTGTGAAAAGAGTCGTTTAATGACTTTAAAAAATCAAAGGGTTTAACTTTTACCACTTTCAAATGTGATACGTCTATTTAATTATTGTATTATGAGTATGGATATTATGTGCCAGCTATGTCACTAAAATTATTTTTATGTTTAACAGTATACACATTTTATTTATCTTAATAACCCTAATACCATCTATATACTACTAGAAGCTAACCACGGATTTGTATGAGAAATCCAATAGAATAACAGATATCTCATAGGCACATCCTTTTGCAATGGCATAATGAACACACCTGAAAATAAGTTGAAATATTTCAATTCTTTTAGTAAATTCTGTCAAAAAAGTCTCCTTCTGGCCTTTGTAGTTTACTTGAAGTCTAACTAACGACTACAGCCTTCCCCTCCACCTCGGGGAGTGAGAAGAAAAATAATCTCTTAAAAGGTTATGGTAATTGGAAAGGAAGGAGAATGCTCAATAAGCTAGCTTCCATTCTGGCTGACCAATCTAGCCAAGAATAAAAATAAAATTTAAAGGGTCAGCAGGAGAAACCTTGTAGTATTAAGAATACATTAACCGGAGTATCCTACTTTCAGTAGTAGCTACTATCTAAAGTGTTGACATGAGGATGGGTTTATTAATTTCAATAATAACTAATAAGCTTGGTATTAAAATACTCAAAATAGGGTGTTCCAGTAAGGTTGGAAACGAAAGTAAGTATGCACTTCTTGGCCATTTTCATTTCCAAAGTCTCCATCATCCGGATTTGACGGGATTGATCCGGATCCCACGGGACCCAGGGGCCACTTATGCACCCAAATGGAACTCCCAATGGCTGGTGGAAATCTTAGAATCTCTAGAATGAAATTCTCTTTTTTAAGGATAGGACGAATTGTAAGGATGAAGAGACAGCCGTCAACGAAAGCGAATTAAAAGTATGAATTATAGACACTATCATAACATCAATAGACCTAAGGTAGTGTTGTTAAGAGAAAATAGGTAAACCCTAGTACTGACACTTTTTGTCATTACTGTCCTCCCTCTACTGGATGACTTAGAAAAATGTTATCGGTGGCCAGTGGGAAAAGGCAAAATAAGGTTCACCAATTTTATCCATACTAGCTGAAACTTTTAAAGTTTAATGTTTGCTGCAATTAAGCTGCAAACTCCAAATAGAATGAGGCCTACGTGAACATAAAGCAAGCCAAGCATAAGAATAAATTAGTTTATGCTATATCATCGATTGAGAGTTAGTAAAACCGGTCAAGTTCCGTTATGTCACCCCATGTTTTTAAATCGCTACTATAGCCACGGAATTGATTGTTTGAGGTGAACTAATGCCTAACCTAACCTAACCTAACGTAACCTCCTAACCTAACCTGTTGTGGAGGCCAGTAGGCGGCGATGTCACGGAGGATCGCTTGGAACGGGTTGTCCATACGTTGTAATGATTTCCTCCACATGAACTCACATAAGTAACTGTCCAACAACTTTGATTGGGTTCCGTGTTTTCGTCTGAAAGAAGATTTAGCCGTCCCCCACAAACGCTCAATGGTGTTTGTTTGAGCTTGCGTTATTGGATCGACGGAATTTCTGCTGTGATTCACCGTTAAATGTTGGTAATTTTGGTTTGCATTTCGAATACCGTTGTAGGAAGCCCATTGATCAGACATGATTGCAGTTCCAGGAGCAATATGTTGGACAATTAATTATTGGCAACAATGTAGCAGCAGACCTATCTTCAACGGCGAACAGGAAGCAATCGCGTGTTTCTCGACAAATGCCACCAAACACCCATTGTTGCGGGATAACACGGCCTACATTGTACTTCCTTTTAGCAAACAGTGACTCGTCTATTTCTACTGTTAAGACGGGACCACCAATAACTTTTGGATTAGCAAGCAGTTTCGACGCACATACCTCCCGCAAATAGTTGTTCCAGTCAACTGTTGTGTTGTGGTTAATTTCCAACTCGCGTTCACGAAACTTAACACTTGTCAGTTCAAAGCTCCAAGAATACAAAAACAGAAGGATTCTGTCGAAAGGAAGTTTCGAGCTCTGTAACCATGTATTACTACGCAGTGGAATGTCATTGTTGTCTCGGCAGCCGGCTTTCTTGCAACGCCAACGATCGCTACGGTCGGAAACACTCAAAACCATTACGTGTCCCGCTGGACATAGTTTTTCAGTGGGCAATATAAGTGCTCTTTGCAAAAACGAAATGTAATCATTTTTCGACTTCGCAAGATCGTAAACTTGGAAAATGTTGCTAGGTACGTCCATATTGCAGTGACAAGTATGCAGAACTGATAGCTTGAGCGACAGCGGAAACCGATGAGCAAGCGATAACAGCGCCAGTCTGGGCAAGCCTGATGCTGATAAGATAAGACGTCGTCAAGGAAAACAAACAGTGTCTATCTAGTTTAGTACCTCCGTACTCATCTATGATCATAAATAGTTAAAACAATCAATTCCGTGGCTATAGTAGCGATTTAAAAACATGGGGTTAAATAACGGAACCTGACCGCAAAACCTGACACTAGAGGGGACAAATTTAATTTCAAAACGTTTACCTATCCACACTATATCACGAAAATGAACTGACCTACATATTTGTTTCTATAGGCAATACTGAGTTAGGTGTCGTTCCATGCCACTCCTTGGGATCTGGCTGAGCGTTAGCGAATATTTTTACACTTTTCTTGTGGGTAGCCAAGTTGGAAACAATAGAGGGCAAAAACTGAAAGTGTAAACAAACAGAGTAAAGAATTTTTAATATGTAACATTTTTATTCATAGAATAAAAATTTTAAGAATTAAATTCAAAGTCAATGTTAACAATCACTAACGAGATATAATTCTAGCGCTTAAATGGGTTGCAGTATCCTCCCTATAAATGGAATTTGATGCCTGAATAATCAGTAATCACCAACCATTCATCACCCGTAAACCATTGACAAGACCACCTGTCCTGTGTGCAACGAGTATAGTTCGATGGTCCTTTGTCGACAGTCGTTTTTGTTGATAATTTATATCTATAGATAGGTCAAAAGTTCTTTATAATCTTATTTAAAGGTATATTTGGATGATTTTTTTTTAGTTTTTTATAAATATTTTTCTTATGAATCCATGAATCGAACACAGGAGTGGTATACTAAGAAACCAGCCAGCTACTGTATTACAGATATGCCGGAAGTACAGGAAGCGTATAAGCAAAGCAATCTGATGGCACACGTTACACGATATATTTTCATTTTATTTTAAAAGCTACAATATATAAAAAATGAACCTGAATCTAGAGTGATTTAGTAGGACTGTCCTCTGGCTTTAAAATTGTAAAGTAAAGTAGAGATGTCTTATTTTACCAGGCGAAATTATTACTCAAAAACCCCCTCTCTAACACAAGCTGGGAACCAACGGCTTAACGGTGACTTCCGAACCACCACCAACGGCCGGGCAGGGGGACTGCTTGCAAGGACAGGATCGCTCAGCGGTCACCCATCCAAGCAGCAGTCACGCTCGACGTTGCTTGATCCAGTTATCTTACGATAACCATTGTACCAACTACACTGCGCCATTAGCCAGTGGATCTAAATCTTCCCAAGTTGCACATCATTTTCTTATACCTTTTCATTTATTTATATCGGTATACTTAGATACATAAACAATGATTCACATATATCTAGAAACAGCCCTCCAAAATTACACGATGATTCACTATTGAAATAATTCAGTGTGTGAACTGAATTGCACCTTTTTGATTTCGTTGATAAAAACACAATAAGCATTACAATACTGACAGTTTAATACTGACGTCTGTGATGGCTGGATAATGGGATCTGCTCTGGTCTTGCGTATGACATCGTCTGGTACAGACGTTTTACTTAATCTCGGTTTAATCGTTTTTAACTACAGATCCTGTTTATTCTCCTTCGTAACCACTACTTATACACATGGGTGGACTTGAAAATGTATTTCTTTATACCATACTTTCTATTGTAAAAGTTCAACTAAAGTCTAAATAACTTGGTAAATGTTTAATTTAAATGTGAAATTAATATGTATTATTATTTTTATATTTTATTAGAAAACTAGCAGTTGCCCGCGGCTTCGCACGCCATTTCCCGTTGAAAACAGTACTCTATATTCACTTATTCTTTTTCTATCACATTCTAAACATTGCTGAGATAATTGATAGTCGTTCCATCGTGAGCCTCTTGGGCGCATTATGAAGGTATGTACCATATTCCTGCCTCTATCTTTCGTGGTTTTTGCTAGGTGTTGATAAGTTATTCAGAACAGTTAATGTATATGGATGAATCTCGGTAAACTAATTAGGTTATAAAGAATCAAATTCGGTCTGTTAAAATTAATTTTCTGTCTAAGATATTTCCAGTATTATTTAGAAGTGTGCCTTCAAGAAAATGTATCAAAGAAACCCAATTTCGATCATAAAGTGTCTTCTTTCGGCTCTTTTCATTTACCTTCCATGTAACCAAATTTGATTACCTTATGTGCAAACAGTCACGGATTTTTACAATGAGGTTGTTTTCATAATGGCGATTAATAGTATGTTCATTGCATTATATAGTTTATTGATCATTGGTGCAATCTGAATTTAAAATTAGGCAATGACGTCTTCTATGCAACCTGCATTACACTACTGATCAAGCACTTTACAATAAAAATTTTTCTAAATTTTAAAAGTAAACAGATGTTTCTGCCTCTTTGATGAACTTCAGCTGAAAGTATTAACAGCTGTTAAGTATCAGTTCGCTTTGTATTATGTGTCGTAGCGCAGTCTGTCGGATCCAATATAAAACACTCTAACATCAACAACGATTTATAATTAAAAAATTAATTAAATAAACTATTTAAATTGGACCAAATTTACTCTAGTATGTATGCCTATGTTACTTCCAGGAACGTGTAGAATCACTGTACAAAATTTCACGATGTTTCGTGCATTGGTTCCAGAGTTATAACGGAACATACAAACAAACATTCGCATTTATATATATATATAGATTTACAAAAAGAATATTATGATATCGTTCTCATAATAATAAATATGTCAAAAATATTTTATTCTAAACACAACATAAGGCCTTATTCAGTTTTTCATAAATACACAATATGATTATGTGCGTATGTATGTCTATGTTTTGTACGGATATACTCTCTATATAAATGAAAATTAAATACATACGTAAATTAAATTTACTTTAGAAGCAAAGTTAGGGCTATATGAATTGCCTTATCTTAATCTTAACCTGTATCGTAATAACAATAAATAACTAAAATTTGCTCTGAAATATGCCGCTTTTAATATTTTTTAACAACCGAAAAACTAAACACAAAATAAACTAAAATTTTAAAAATACGTTAACTATTTAGATAAAAAAGTTATTTTAAAATAAAAAAGAAAATGCCAAACATAGTTGCCAAGACCCGGTCATCTGCTGTCTATATAACTTCTTTAGTCTAGCCATAAATCGAGGATGACTTTTAAAGAATGTGGTGTAGATAGGAAGGGTATTTAATTAGCGGTATGCAGCTTCTATAAAATATTTGTAAAAATTGCAATCCTATAGTAAGGAATACGGAGGATATGTTAGACCGAGGACGTCTTGAATATTCATGAGAAATGGATTTACAAATCGTTTTTAAAGTCCGTGATGAGAATAGAAAAACGCATCTTAAATTTCAATTTATCGCTAATCTCTAGTAGACATTTTACATGATTTCTTCAAATTTACTATTATTGTTCCTATATTATTTATGTGGGATGAATTCAACTACCATCCAAACAAGATGAAAAGGGATTAAAATACAGAAGAGATGAAAAGACGTCTTTCATACATAATAGACATGTAGCATTTTTAGAGAGATTTCTTGCTCACAAGCTCTGTGTTTGGGACTTGTGGGAATTGCTTCTAGATGCATACAAAACAAGTGTGGTAGGAATCAATTTTTGCTCAGATTTCAACAAAACTTGTGGATCTACTTGCCTATCAGTTTATTCTGTATGGAATTAGGTTTAATCGTATTGGCACTCCTGAGCTATAATATGGGTAAATTCCATGTTTAATATTTTTTACGTTCACTAATTTCTCTATTGATGGTGATTATAATTTAAACAAGCTCTATGTTCACGTTAACTTCAGATTATTAAAGATATTACAACTCCCTAAGCCCTTATAATATGGTGGAAATTAATGAAATGTTTAAAGTGAAAAGAATATAAATTCAAATTTAGAGGTGGAGTAGCCTCTTAGTATATAACTCGTATAACTGTTCTCCAAGGTAGAATTCTGCGATGTCGCTGCGAAGAGTTTATATTCATCTTTCAGACATTGCGGTAGTAATAACAATGCAAGAATAACTGGCTGGCAGTTCTCCTCTTGCAGAGCAATCTGCAATGTTTGTTTACAGCGGAAATCCTTAGGGATCTAACTTTTTCCATAAAAATAAACATAAAAACTAAAGCATAGCTTAAAATATTCACTAAGAAAATTTCGAGTAAAACAATCTTCATATAATAAGAATAATTTATATATATTTAAGAAACTTTAATATAACTTTGGTAGTATTATTTACCTAAATTAAACTTGCAAAATAAGCGTGAGGATATACAATATTGGATGAAGTAGGCTAATATTTGATACGAAAATAATGTATTATAAGTACAAGTATATATAGTATAGGTAAGTAGGGGTAATAAGAAGGATGAGTGACGTGGGGGTGCCAATTTGCTCATTCTAGTACGACACTGGCGATTCTCTACAATATCGGAATAGTAAGAAAGTTACATGAGTTAAATAATTCGTTTATGAAAATCGGTCTTAAAGTCACTAACTAAAAACTTGTCTTTGTAGTTTGCATATTTTGTTGTATTTTGTTAAATACTATTTTTTTCATTTGCTTTATATTTCATGCGTATTAATTTGCATATTGCAATTGTAGCTACATTTTAATTTAAATGTGTGATTAAAATATTTGAAAAATTATGTTCAAAGTCAAATTACCAACATGTTACATTTCAAATTCTTTATTTGATATAAAATAGAACAGTAACTCATGCCAGTGAACTAAAGATTACAAGAGCCTAAAATAAAACTTATTTAGTTAAATGAATTTTTTCAGAACTGGTATATATCTACGGCAGAAGCATTTGGTAAGAATAATCTCAAATAAAACTAAATATGAACCTTCTCGTCCATTGTTCTTAGACCTAAAAATTTTTCCTCTGAGATATTTATATGTATTCAAAGTCTTAAAACTTTTTTACTGTAGAAGTGGAAATATTCCAGCCAATGTAAATACCTATAAATTGAGATTAAGAAATGCAAATAAATTTACAATACCTAAGCCAACAATATATTTTTACACTAGAACATATAATTTTATCGCACCAAAGATTTTTAACCAAATACCTGATTATATTAAATATTCATACAACAAAAATATTTTTTTGAATAGACTAAAAATCATGGCTCTTTCATTTGGAAGATATTGAGTTTTTGTTTAATATTATACAATAGCTTACTTATTCAGATGATCAGTGTTTATCAGTAATGTATGGTTAATATTTGTATGTAAATATTTATTTATTGTTAATACAGTTGTGAAGTCAATATTTTTGTTTTTATTATGTATCTGTAGTCTATGTTCTGCTTCCTCGTGGATGGTGGTACGGGAAGTCAGGTGTTGTTATTTTCTCTTGTTGCAAGTTGCATTTGTTTATTTTGTTAACTGTGGATAAATTTTTTGCTAAGGCACAACATGTTTGTTTTTTTGAGACTATCTTTGTCAATTTTCTTTAAAAAAATAATTTTTTTCTGAGTGCTATTGTTTTTTTTGTAAGTACTGTAAAGGAACCTCTGAACAGGCTTGCCTTAGAGGCCCTACATTTTCTTAAATTTCCTTCTTGTGTCAATATTTACCTACTGTAATATGTACACATACTGTATATTGTAATAGTTAAGGCTGTTTTCAAGCAAAGTGTTTTTAAGTAATAAAATAATGGTCAGCCTGACAAGAGAATTATTAAATGTTGAAATAAAAGTGTACATTTTGTTAAACTGTTGAAATTTAAGAAAATAAAATTCTTTATTCTTTATATATGTTTTATCATGGTAACAAGACAAACTTTATTAAGACTTCTTCGATCAAATCAGCAATGCTTCCTTGCAAGCTAATAATAATATATCCGGACTTGAAGGGCTAATTACAATAGATCGGGGCTCGGAGGCTCTTAACAAAAGATCCGGGCTCGAAGAGCTAATAACAATAGATTCTAGCTCACAGGGATAGTAAAAATAGATCCGGACTTGAAGAGCTAATAACAATAGATTCTAGCTCACAGGGATAGTAAAAATAGATCCGGACTTGAAGAGCTAATAACAATAGATTCTAGCTCACAGGGATAGTAAAAATAGATCCGGACTTGAAGAGCTAATAACAATAGATTCTGGCTCACAGGGATAGTAAAAATAGATCCTGACTTGAAGGGCTAATAACAATAGATCCGATCTTGGAGGGCTAATAATTAGATAGAGAGTAGATTCGCTTTCGAAAGGTTAGTAATAAAAAATCTAGTATCGGGGAGCAATAACAATAGATCCGGTCTCGGGGGGCTAATAAACTATGCGGTAGTTACAAGATTAAAAATGTATAAAGATATATATGAGAGAGGGAAAACTTATCAGGATTGATGCCAATCACCGACGTGGTGTTTCTACTCTCTCATAAGATGCACTGCACGTCTGACGTCACATCATCCGGAGGGCTCCCATGGGGTCGGCTCAGTGTCTATAGCTAGATGGGCAGTTGGCGACACAGATAACTTCGTCATAACAGTGACTGGAATCGGATCTCTTACCGACCGGTCAGACGATCATGTGATGTTAAATTAGATTTGTTCGGCCAATGATAACTTGAATCCGCGGTTAAGTCTATGGTGCAACTCAATTCATCTTAGTGATTATTTTTACAGAGGATAAAAGTAAAAACCAAATAGTTCTACCAATTAAATTAATAACTTATCATAACAAAATGTAATTATAAATATTATGCATTAACTTAAAGTCCAATTATTCCAAAACAAATCATCTTAGAGTATCTCCAATGACCTTCACTTATTTACAGCAGTGTTTAATATTCATTAGCAATGTTACACTAATAAGATACGTGTTATTCAATAGGAAATCGTGTGAAAAGCCGCGGGTAACTACTAGCATATATTTAGATTACTAACAGCAATGGTATATTTGTACATTAGGTTGTAACTTTTTGTGAGTTAAAAGTAGTGCAACCAAACTGTTATTGTTGCATTTTTAGTCATGCAGTTTTAATGTTGTATATGTTTAATAAACTACTTGTCTATCTAGAAATATACGAGCAATGATATTAGGTACTGTTTGGAAGGGTGGAGTTAGTTGTAAAACCGTGTATATGGTTATTGTTGTTTCTTCAATACCAACAAACACATAAAAGGAAATTGCGAGATCATGGACCTTCGCTTTGGACAAACACAAAACAAGAAACACAATTCGATTTGGCCTCGTCCAATTTTCGTTTTATTGAACGGATATCACAGCCTACTTTACTATAGAATCTTGTAATGTACGTTATCGACATACACTATATACACTATTCGTGTAAGAAGAATGATATGTAGGCTTTAGTGGGTAATATACCATTTCAAAAGCAGTTTAGTTAGAGTAGTACTAAGTACTTAATTTTAGAAACGTTTCAAATTAATTGCATAATTAATTGGCATAATAACATAGAATGGCATAGATGACGTGTAAATGAAGCAATACAATTTTGGGTAACTTATTTAATATTTTTAAGATAACACCTTATATAAAACGTATGGTCCTTGGAATATCCTCAAATGAGATCAAATGTTGGTTGTCTTTAAACAAGTATGTTTTGAATTGTTCTCATTGATTAAGTTTTTTTTATGAATGTGTTACCAAATTTTGAAATTGAAATCAGAACATTTTAATTCTTCTAACTGTCTGAAAAACCGGAAGATTGAGTAGTGATTTTTTCTTCGTTAAGACGGTTACAACTTGATAATCGTGAGAGAAATCAGTACATTTTTATTGTTTGATTGAAATCACGTCTGATTATAATACATACCATAAACATTTTTGGAATACATCACTTAATAATGCGCTAGCTAAATCTCAAATATTTGCTCTTGCCTTATATGATTATTTATAACGTCTATCGAATACATACCTTTAGTTGAGTATCATCATTACTCAAACACTGTAGCTTTGTTTATGAGATGTCACTTCCACATGTTACGTTACAGATGTTGGTTTAGTCAATTATTGTCAACCAACGTTGTCACAAGATGACAGTCCTGATATCGCAAACATTGACTTCCAACTCGAACATCGATTCCACCCCATTTCTTGACTCATGATTCTGAATACCAGTAATAAGTAATGAGGATGTCAATTTGGTTTAAAGAATTTTAAAAATGTAGATAAAACAAAAACTTCATAGTTTATACATTATTGAAAAACACAGTTACTCCAGGTGTTTTGGATTATTTATTTAAAATGGTTTCGTATTGATTAAAAAAGAATTCTATAAAATATATAAATTTTATATTTAAAAAAAGTTTTCTTTGCAAATTACGTTAATTTTATTTGCACAAGCTAATACGTTCCATATTGTTTAAAGTATATTATATTTAAAATACATTAAAGAACATATTCGAAGTCTGTATTAATAATTATAAACTTGTACAAATGTACTTGCACATTTAAAACAACCTCGAATTGTAATAAATTACAAAATAACGACGTAAATGAAGTGGTTAGTGCTGGAAAAGGCATTTAGAGAGAGTGTTCACTAATCCAATTATGAAATCCAGCAGTTTGAAATTCAGCAAACACTGTATTCCGTTCCAGCAAAAGCTTTCAACAATGTTTTGTATGTTTTGCTGTATGTAATTACTACTATAATTATATTTATCAATTTGGATTATTGTTAGTCTATTAATAATACGATTCTTACTTTGAATGTTCCATTCATTTTTATTTTTTTAACTACTATCCAATAAGGTGTAAAACCATAAAAAGGATTGTATAAAATAAAAATGTTTTTTTAATTTAGAATAATTGTATGATAAAAATAATGACAAAATGAAGCAAACACCCCCATTAAAAAATGCAAAATTAGCTCTTTCTTTTTTTGAGAAAGTCAGAAGTAAGCCAAAGATCATTTTTTGCATAACAGGAATCACCCATGTTGCATGAAAACTTTGAAACCTATAACTCTTTCATCTCTAGGTTGCATGTGTTACTATTTAGTATGGTAAGACGTCATATTTGTGTTCTCAATTTGCTTAATATGTATTTACTCTGTGATTTTCTCGGTGCCA
The DNA here is from genome assembly GCF_021130785.1 of Homalodisca vitripennis. Lineage (NCBI taxonomy): Eukaryota > Metazoa > Arthropoda > Insecta > Hemiptera > Cicadellidae > Homalodisca > Homalodisca vitripennis. Next base: position 234,603,867 of record NC_060207.1, read on the forward strand.
TCATGATTGCCCTATAAGACCGATGAAAATAATATTCGCTAACGCTCACCAAATTCAATGGAGTGACATGTACCACCATGTAAGTTGATGTCACTTATATAAAAATGAAGCTTCATGCAAATGTACAAGTCTAGAGGTTAGTTTTTTTTTTATATCGTGTCGGTAGGCAGGAAGATAGATCAAATTTTCCAGCTCCTCGAGTGATAGGCTTCAATAACGATCAGCCAAATATAGGGGTGTTAAACAGTAGTATACATTTATAATTAAATTCCTTCTAAAGACTATATTTCAAGGAATTTGTCTCGGAAGTTAGGAGCATGTGTTAAAAGTTTTCGCAATATCTCTGGTTCTGGTCTGCTTTAACCATTAATTGGAATTATTTAAAATCTGGCTCTTTCTTGTTTCCTCGAAGTAGAAGTTGGTTAAGCGGTAATTAGATCATACTAACCTCATATCAACCTCATTTCGACCCAGCCGGGATCACTTCTGGCTGGTTTATACCTACCACTTGAACCCACCACTGGGCACAGCAAAAACCGATGTGTTACTTCAATCTGGGCTACCCTATGGATGTCCAGGAGCGGCACATCACTAACTGCAAATGTTGAGATTCTGGGGTTCATGGTCAATTCTATATGTCTAGTGTACTGTGGAAGATGACTGTTGTAGTTGGTGAGGTTTGTTCCCTTACCTCAGAGGTTCTTGTTAACCTCAACAAAGGTGTTCCGCCCCCTGACTACTTTGACTGGAGGGGCTGGTCGAGAGCTGGCCTCCCCTTCTTCCGGGATGACTTTGAGATGTAGTGCCCTAATTCTTCCTCATGGATCTCGATAGGAGGCGGCCCCTACTCCCTAACCTTACCCATCCTGAATATCCTATCACTCCGGAACCAGCGCAAAGGTTCTTTCAGGACTAGGTGCAATTTACAAGCTTCTTGTCCTAAGAGGACAAAAAAAACCTCATACCAAGGTAAACATCAATACATGCAACGTGTAAGCGACATTAAAGGGGAATAATTCAGCCAAAATTTCAAAATTGCAAACCCCACGCCCATTTTTGAAGTAGCGGATTAACGCAATTTTTGTGATTACCACCTAAGTTTTAAGTTCATACTGAATTACGTAAATACCTGCTAGAAGAATGAGAAGATTGAAATGTTTCGATGTCACTGTATAACAGTATTTGCTGTTGACAAATGTTTAACTATAACTGGTGGATGTAGTAATGCACATCTGCAAGGAATAAGGATAGCGAAATTTTATCCTAGGACTGAGGCTTAACCAATTAGAAATTTTAACTGGATTTTTGTATTTAAAACACCAAAAAAAGAAAATAATATTAAGGAAGACTGATGTTTAATTTTTCACAACCAAATAAATATCAGAGATGGTCATGAATTACAAACAGCCACTTCAAGTATTTTAAACTTAAAAGACGGACTTTGTGAATAGTTTGATCCAGAGGATTGCGATTTATCGAGTTCATGAACCGACTTGAGAAAACACATATTAACGTAAGTTCCTTTAAGTCTGAATACAAAAAATAGCCTATACAAAAAAAAGAAATGCTTAACAAGAAATACTAATAATCAACCTAACGCGAAGATAACGTAGGTTCTTTGATACGACTGCAACTTTTATACCCTAAAAGGTCCAAATTTTGCCCTGACCCTTAAGATAATTTCAACAGAAAAAATAATCTGGTCAGTAAGAAATGCAGTCAAGGATTTTACTCGTGTAGGATCAGAAGAGACTAGGCACGCTATCACATCTGCGTTAAGAAAACCGAAACCTTAATCAAATTTACTGAGGGACAAAAGAAAGGCCTTACTTGTTTTAAAGGATACGAATCTCTATAGTATTTACTACTGTGTTTAACACATTGACATTCTATATAAAGTTATAAATGTATCTGTGTTACAAAAACCTATATATTTTCGTGGTTTAAAATTATGTAAATTTGTAATTAGTGTTAAACGCAAATTATTTCTTTGGATTATCTCGTAGTTAGTTGACTGATTGTGTAAGTTTTAGAATCAGTAAACATTGCTAGAATATTACTAATTGTACCAACTTATTTCAGGAACATTGAATCTCTTCCGTATAATTACACTAAGGTTTGCAACTCATATTTTAAACAAAAATTATACTTGTCATATAATTGAACATTTTTATGTGAAGACTGTTTTTGCCTGTGCATATTTATATCATATTTTTTCTCCACTATTAATAAAAAATATAAATTACATTGTCCATTATTACTTTAAACTTTTTATACATTAAAATAAGATATAACACTGCAAAACACTGTGTTTTAGGTTTTGAAAAGTAAATTTACTCGGAATACAAAATAAATAGCGAGATGATATTCTCAGACCATATAATTACTATGGATAATGACTACTTCTGCTGTCATAGTTAAATTGCTTTTCTGTTATAAAAGAATTAGTAATTCGCTTATAAAAATCATTGGTTAGCTGTGTGTATTTGTTCCTATTTTTGTACTCTTTCTTTATTATGAAAGTATAAAAAAATAACGAGACAATATTCCAGTACATATTAAAGTTTTTAATTCAAGAGGCTTCAAAACATTAAACTTATTTATACGTATTAAATTTAAAAAGACTTCTTAAATTATGAGTTAAATAATTTTTCTTCTATTTGTGATCAAAGACGGACACCACAAAGTCATAAAATGATTATAATCGCTGACTTTCTGTGAAATTATTTGCACTAAAAACACAAAAGATATATTTTCTGTACCATAAAAAACTGTCCATAATTGTGTATCTTTCCGTGCACGTAAAGTTTTCCCAGAAATAGCCCTTATAATAAGCATTCCTTCCCAAATAAAGCTGCAATTTTACCGCAACTGTTAACATTTAAGAGGGTGAGGCTAAATTAGTGCAGGCAAGAACCTTGGGGTCAGTGACTCTGCAGAGGAGTAACATTAACCAAGCTTGCCCTACAGCCAGCCTTGTGGAAAGGAAAGGTTAATTAAGATGTTGCTTTCGTCATACACTGTACTGTATATTTATCAATTTAGAAGTGAGGTGGAAGAAATTACTTTTCGTAAGTTGCAGGAAATATGTACAATATAGGTTATTAAGATATATTTGGTCGAACTTTAAATGTACAATGTGACGTTTCGTATATCCTAAAATACTGTGAATTATGAAATTTCTTTACAAGCAACCCATTACAATAACTTTGTTGTAATTTTACATACATTACTAGTTGTTTATGCTATATTTTTGAACTTACACAACTGCTAATTGTTAAATTAAATATTTAAATCTTATATACAACTCACACTTAAAATACAACTCAAGATACGTCTGTTTATAACTCTTAAGGCTATAATGATCCTAATTTTAAATAAAATTACGGTGTCTTACAATAGAATTTTATAACCCAGCAGGGATCACTTCTGGCTGGTGTATTCACCTTCCAGTTGAACCTACTACTGGACACAGCAAAAACCGATGTGTCACTTAAATCTGGGCAACCTTATGGGTGTCCACGAAGCGGCACTTCACTAACCGCAAATGTCGAGATTCTGGGGTGCAAGGGTAATTCGATAGGTCTAGTCTACTGCGGGAGATGACTGTTGAATTTGGTAGGGTTCTTTCCCTAAGTATCAGAGGGAAGGGTCGAAAAGCATAAGTAATCTATGCTTCATACGATGAGTATTTTATATTGGAACATATGAATATTTTATATTCATCCCTTTTAGTACAAAAATGTCAGAAAAGTTTTACAAAAAACGTATTAATTTTTCATTTTTATGTGTTAAAAATATTTTAATAAAATCTAAGTTCAATAAATCCTTTTGACAGAACCGCCGTTTACAACAGAAGAGAAAACATTGTTACGAATAGAAAACAACAATTGTGAAATAAAAGTTTTTACAATATAAATACTTTAAATATTTATACGTTTGTAATATACCACGAAATATTGTAAACGTAATAAATTTAAAAATATGAATTGAATGATTATAACACATGCATTTGTTTTGAAATAAAAATGTGACTTACCGCATTGGTATTTTGTAATGAAAACAAGTTTTAGCTCAAATTTCAGGACTCATGAAAATTATTCTAAACCATCTCAAAACCATGTTTGATCAAAATCAGTCAGAAAGCACTGACATATTTTAATTAATTTGTCCCCGTGTTATATTTCTCAATCCAATTGCCATATGCCTGTATATATTTTTGAGGACGATGTTTTTATATGCTCATTTGATAAGACTAATACATATTTTACTACGGATGCCTGACGACTTTCCCAATGTAACGGTATTAATTTTCATATAATAGCTAGAGGTTTGCGAAACAGTTCCAATAGTGGAACTGTTGCAAAGGAGTTCGTGACAGCCGTGGAACTGTTTCGGTTAATAAGTTTGTTGCAATGGAATCGCATATTCATGTAAAATGGAATTTTATGAATGGGGTTAGTAAAAACGCATTTAATGAGCCTTAATTTATTTGAGTTTATTGCTCTTTTAATGGTGAATCAAATGGGAATCTCTTTGAGTTCATATTTCATTTTAAACAGTTTATTTTTTTTAAAACTGTCTGTAAAGCACTTTATCAAGGATCGTTTTAGATGCTAAATATGTCAAGGACCTTACTGGAATAAGCCAGGACAGGTTAAAAGCATCATCAACATTTTAATATCGGCAGAATAATCTGTCAATGTCTAAGAGAGGAACTCAGGCAATAGCTTACCACACGTAACCACTTCACTAGTGACGTCAGCTTTTAGCTTTTCTGTTTGATCGATTGTTTAAGTTCTCGAGTAAAACAAATCACAATTCTGCTTCATCGTTTTGTTGGATAAATAATGTCTTAGAATGTAGAAGACTGAATAATGATTATACATTAAAACACTGAAATTCTGTATAACGGTATAACCTGCCACGTACAACTAATCAGTAATCCTTCACAATATGAATTTGAATAGCAAATCATGCTGCATTGGTGTCCATACAAACCAGCAGTGGTGCTAAAATAGCTTTCAAGTTACAGTAAAATCTGAAAATAAAACCGTATGATTAGTGTAATTATTACGTATATCGTTTAGTTTGATGTTAATTTAGTGTATGTTTTTACCAACAAGTAAAAGAATTAATGAGCTGGAATGTTTGTTAGTACATTAAATGTAGGTATTTTATATCTGATATCTCAGTTCACACGAATTGGTTTGTTTCTCTTTGATAGTTAAAACTGCTATTATTAGTGGGCATAAATAATTTTTCTATAGAAACAAATTCATATTTTTTATTTTTTACTTTGGTATGTTTATGTTTATTTGCTATATCTGTAGTTTAGCCAATTAAATTGGTTTATCTTTGGTCCTCATAAAGATGAGGTAAACAGATTTTTTCCAGATACTTGCCATCGTTCAGTGATAGAAAAAAGTTACACAACGTTTCGAGATCTGTAATCTGATCTCTTCTTCAGTTACATACCTAAACTAATACATAATTACAAACTAGGTTAAGATAAAACAAATAATACCAGTGCATTGTGACATGCTTAAGTCAGGAATCAGAACCACCATGTTGCGTGTCAACTTCATTAATTCTAGAACATGCACATAATAAAAAACATATTTGTTAAAAATGAACTACGGAATACAGGTGACAATTACAGTTCTAGATGCCTTACTATTGGCCAATGGTAAGTCGTAGGTGGTTGGTCGTGCAGACATATTGTGACCTGTATTCTGAAGTTAAGTTTTAATAATTAGTGTTGTGTTTTGCCATCTACTACGGGGATAACTGTTGGAGTTGGTGAAGTTTGTTCCCTAAGAGTTAAAGCTTCTTGCCGGCCTAGATATAAGGGTGTGCCACCCGATGCCTGCTTTAACTGGAGAGGCTGGTTCAGAGCTGGCTTCTCCTTCTGAGGGGATATGAGATTAGTGCCCGAAACTTTTCCTCATGTATCTCTACAGGAGGCTGCTCCTACTTCCAACTTTATCAATCCAAAATATCCTGTCGCTCCGGAGCAGCGCAAAGGTCCTTACAGGTCTAGGTACAATTTTTTTAGCTTCTTGTCCTAAGAGAACAAAAGAAATTTTAAAAATGTAAAATACCAACAACCGTTCGGGAAAATACAATACCTGAAATTAAAAACAACATTGTCGGTGCTTATATATGTATGTCAATATAAATTCTAAATGGCCTTCATTAAATATCTTTATGTGAAATGGAAAATGGCGTGGTTACATTAGAAAACTTTGGACAAGTTCACTATTAAAGCAATTTATTTCGAACGTGGGCTCAGTTAAAATTTGAAGTTAATGAATAATATGAATGACTGAAGAACTCCAAGTTGCTGAAATTATGATGGATTGTTTGTATTATCCTTTTAATTTGATTTGTTTGTAACAATTAAACGTTCTAAAACTTAGTAGCTTCTCCAGTCAGCTAATTAATTGAATCGTAAATGCTGTTTTCACTATATATATATATATATATATATATATATTGTAATTTTCATCTTTATTTTATTTTGTATTTAATTTATTTCTGTATAGATTTAAACCGATTTCTATATATCATTATAACATTTTTATTATAAAACAACTAGTAAATGTTACAAATTGATTAACAAATATGATTTGCTGATGTGATAACATGATGAAATGTGAGTTAAATGTCACATGATAAATTATCAGACATGACAACTCTGAATGATGACCATAATCAGATAACAGTAGCCAATGCCCGCAGTACAGCTGATTATAACCATTAATTTATCATGTGATGACAGACGGTCGACGTCATTTACATATCTTGATAGCTTTTCGATTAAACCCTTTAGGTTGAATCTACATTAATTGAATTGCATAATAAAGTTGACTTTGGCAATAAACGTTTTGTAATTATCTTATTAATCATCATTGATCATTATTCTTGAGTATAAAAACATATTTTTATCTAATTTTATGTGGTTTTGGAGGTGAGTTTAAAACACATAATACTATTAGACAAAGTCTCGTATAAACAAAACCAAAAACACACACAGGATTCCGAAAAGTGTGTTTACAGTATAAAATGTTGTTGCAATAGGGAATACATAGGCGAGACAAAAAGAATATTAAACCTAAGGATAAAAGAACACAGAGAAAACGCAAGAAAGGGTCTCACAGAAAAGTCAAAAATTGCACACCATTGGTGGTCCGAGGACCATCATATGAATTGAGGTAAAGCCAACGTAATACATCGGGAACCACATTTTTTTTAAACGGTACTTAATAAAGGAAACATACATTAAATTTGTAGACCAACCAATCCGTCGAGATTAGGCCGCTTTGGTTGCCAATTCTAAAAAATTAACTAAAAAGATAACCAAAAGTATCAAACAGATTAAATATGTGTAATAAACCAACGCGGAGTCACAATATGCTTTTAAGAAGCCCATCTAGCATGAACCAATAATAAAAAAGGGTCCATTCAGGTCTCCCTTGTTTTTCATTGCCGCCATCTTGTTTCTGCCGTGACGATCACCATTTCCTATTTGCCTTTGATCAGTCGTGGGTGGTTGACGACAAATGCAGACGTATTGTGACTTTTATTCTGTAGTTCAGTTTTAATAATTAGTGTTGCGTTTTAGTTTTTTATTAAGTGCATGTTTTAGAGTTAGTGAAGTTGACACACAACATCGTGGTTGTGATTCCTGACTTAGCATGTCACAACGCTCTGGTATGATATGTTTTATTTTAGCCTAGTTTTTAATTATGTGTTAGGTTAGTTATTTACCTGAAGAAGAGATCAGATTGCAGATCTCCAAACGAAGTGTTCCTGATTTTTTGTATCACTGAACCATTGTAAATGTCCGGAAAAATCATGTTTCCTTCACAATCCTTCCATCGTCAAAAATAAACTTCAAACCTAGTCAGTGTTTTCATATAATTTGTTTGATGGTGGAGGTTTTGTTACAACAGTACATCCTTGTACCTTTGTTGGAGTCATTAAAGTCCCATTATCGCGGTGTAGCAGAAGATATGAGGGCTGTTAATAAAGGTAACCTGAGGTATGTGTCGCAGTGTGCGACTCTTACTTACTGCTGGCCGTACTGCAGTGGGGAAAGTCTCACTGCATTAGGGGAGGAAAGTTTCATGACAAAGTTATGAAACATTCAAGTTTTTTCAAGCACAGACCGAGTTATTTATTTTAATACACTTAAATAGGAATTCGATGTTAGTATAAAATGGATGGAACTTAAAACAATAAAATGTATGCTATATAGTAATTTATTTACCAGTTACTCAGCATGTCCAAACTTTTAAAACATCAACAAATAAAAACTGTATGCAGCTAGCAATAATACACAACCGTAACTACACAACAAATGCACAAATTCTTTGTTTGAAGGTTATTTTTGATGATGGAATAACCTTATTTATAACTTATTTTAACCTAGTTTTTAGTTATGTATTAGGTTAGTTATTACCTGAAGAAGAAGAGATCAGATTGCAGATCTCGAAACCTAGTGTTACTGATTTATTGTTTCACTGAACGATGGCAAATGTCCGGAACAATCCTGTTTCCTTCACAAATGTACCAATTTAACTAATGCCGTAAGTCGTGTATTTATAAAGCATTTATAAAAATAAATAACTTACGACCTACTCACGTAAGTTTTGTACATACATTGTGAACTATCGTTATAGATTACTCCATTTTGGTTTTACTTACAGTAGACGAACTAAATGTAAAAAGATTGACACAAATATTGCTTAATTAAATATTTGTATTTAAGGAAAATCATTTAGTGGCACATTCTACGCGTTTGTAAACGGATGTTTCAACATTGTTTGAGGTTACAATCTTGCATGATCATCAGTATGTAGTGGAGTCAAGTTGAAGGGATTATTTTGTCAATAACAGACAGATTTTACCTGACTGAGTGTTGTTATAAACTAATACTATCAGCTCGAAGGCTGAGATTTATTTATTATTGTACCCCCACCCCTCTGTACTTCGGTATAGTATCAAAACTAGCGTAACAGGCTCTCAATTTCTTCTCAAGGGAAGTTTCCCTAACAATTTCACCAAAAAGATTTTGTTTTATTTTATTCAAATTAGTGTTTTCTTAGTGTTTTATATCAAAAACAAAAATTTTATGGTTTAATGCAGTTTGTATCGGAAATAAAAATACAAAAATATGTAGAATTAAAATTTGAAATGAAATAACTTATGAGTATTTTTATTACAATATTAGCTGCTTGTTGGCGCACAAATAGACTAAATTGACCGTGAAGGTTGAAGCGTAAGCGAAGCCTGCTGAGCCATAATGGAGTGTGAAAGTAGGAGCTTAACAGTATACAATAAAGCGACTAGAATCTGATACAGTGGGCACTGGGCTTAGAGCTAGACTACACCGCATCGTCTGACATATCGCAGCACAACACAGTTCATTGTACAGCGCGCTCTGTACTTGCAGTCTGCGGCACTATTGTACAGTGAACTCTTTATTGCAAGGTACTATTGTACAGTACCTCACATATATTACATAACCTATAAAATTACATACTTTTAATTTTATAAATATTCTTAATAAATATTCGAGCCATGTAGGGAATTAAATATTAACAAAGGAGTTTCTTTTAGGAGATCCCTCTTTACTTTTAGTCTTGTTCTGTTCGAACTTACGTATCATTGGAATTTACAACGATTTTATCAAATAGAATAGAATACACAGGGGGTTCTGTACAGGACGTGTTAGATTGTATTGATAAAAAGTGCCTCGATCCCAGACAGGATAAAATGACATAAATATCAATTACTTTAAGTATGAAAAAACTATAAAAAAGTTGTGAATAAGATATTAAATTACTTATACAAAAAAATTATTATATTAATTAATTATAAACTCGTGATAGTTATAACTTTATATCGTAATTTTCTTATCTTTCATACATATATTTTAGGTTGATGGGATTTATACAATTACATTATTAAAGATAATTTATATTTCATTTTCCATGTTTTAAGCTAGAATAACTCTGACGTCGTGAGAAGGAAGTAAACATTGGGAGCCAACACGCGTTGAGAACTGTTTTATAAATCATCAAAGCTTACAGTTGCTAGCATAATATTTAATTCTTTTTACTTGACTTATTTAGTTTTATATAAAATAAGGGAACGAAAATGTTATTAGTCACTGTCATTAACTGTTAACATGTCAGATTCTTCGGAAATCTCTTCTTTATTATTTTACCAAAGAGTCAAAAAGTTGCTAACAACTTGAAGTAGAGTACTTTACAACATTTTAACAGCTCACTTAGTTACTGTAAATTAATAACATAATCTGAAAAAATCACATGTATTTTGGTGTGTTATTATCACGCTTTTCTGGAAGCCAGTGGCAGAGCGAAGCGTTGGAACATGTGTTTAGATCTGAGATGGTTTACGTTCAAAGCCTGGCTCTATGAGAGCATTGCTATCAGTACTTCCCTGGTTTAAGCCCCCTACTTTCTTCTTTATTCTGTTTGATAAAGCCATCGCAAAAGCGTGTGGCTCATGGGCTTAGTCACAATAAAGAAAAATGGATTGGTCCCTTTGGTCCATCTATCTTTATTAAAATACCCACTTGTAGGATTTAAATACTATACGCGGCCTCTGCTTCTCTCTTAACACTAAAATGGGTGCTACAAATTAATTTTCAAGACAATTAATAATTTTTGGTGAATAATTCTGGTCAGCATATCAATCAAACGACAATTTAACGTAAATTTTTTGAAACAGACTTTATAAGTTTGATAGAAGTAGTAAAACGTAAAAGTAATATCTAAACTTCTTTGACGTTTTTTTTAAATAAAACAAATGAGTTCTATTTCCATAGAGCTGTATTGAATCTTAAAAAAATTACCATAATTAATATGAAATTCATCTATTTTTAACTGCAGAATAAAAAACATTATCCATGCTTAGTGGCTTCTCAAACATTCCGTCTCTTAATGATATTGAAAAACCTATATGTGTAAATACTGATAGTTCCATAGTATTAATTCTTAATTTTTAGACGTTACATGGTTACATAGATTAAATATAGAATTAAATTATGGTCACAATCCTTATATGGTAACTCCTCACATTAATACGTGTCTTAATAGTTACATTTAAAACAATAATCATATATAGAATAAATATCACTAATAGAATAATTTAGAACTTAAATAAAAAAAAAAACGGAGCGTATTAGTTTTCCTTACAAATATTACATTTAGGTGACAAAAAAATCGCGTTAGTGTCAGGGCGTTTTACTGTTTTATACGTTTTATCAACACGTCGCGTTGACAGATGTCAGTTGCATGCATATTTTTCTGTCAAATCATCTTCTGTAAATAAAACAATATATAACTCTATTCTGTATAAAATTCTGTAAAATGTGTATCAATATATGGAATAGTGCGTACTGTTATATTTAAATTTTACTATTTGCACATACTTGGTTATATTGATTGCATTGCAAAATTTGTTCTTATTTCATAATTCCGAAAAGTGAATACTAAAGTTTAGGTGCTTACTTTTAATAAATAGGTTATAGAATGCAAGATCAAGTCTAATGAATTAACTAGGCAAATAAAAATTCTGAGTATGATAAATGTTCTTATGGAGTAAATTTAGAAAACAAATTTGTTCCACATTTTGTTCCAGTGTTTTAATTACAATATTTCATATTGTCTATCAACACTTAGCTATGACAGTTGTCAGTTACTTTGGAGTTTTCCTTTCAGATAATCTTTCGTCAAAAATGAACTTTCAGTGACCAACATAATTATTACAAAGTAAAGATTCGTGTATAAATTAAGCCTGTGATTTATTTTCGTAACACTAAAAAATAAAACTATTGTTGTTTCAATTAAAACTATTGTGTTTAAATAAGCAGGAATTAAAAATAGGTTTCTAAATTTATTACGAAATTCTAACTCTAATTACTCAAAGCACATATTGTAAAAATGTGAATTCAATGTTAATTTACAACACATAATCATGATGAGAAACTTCAGATAGTTACTATGGGGGTTGAACCTACAGTTTCTGTAATGTCACAATGTTTAACGACATATTTTGTCTAGCAATTCAATCTTTGACTATTTACCTTATAATACCAACATACTGTGTTTATCAGGTCATCACTGTGAATTAATATATGAAGATATAAATGCTATAACAATAAATTGAAATGAATTCATCCAGTTTTAATGCACATACGTGAAATGTGTGTTTCTAGAACAACAGTTGGTCCTCGAAAACTCGAATATGGACTTTTCTACATTTCTAACTCATTTAAGAATAACTAAAACTTAAAGATTATATACTATACTAAACAAAAAACAAGAAATACAATCAAAATCTATTATAGTGTCTGAAGAATAAATCGATAATATTCATAAAAATGTGATGTTCTTTTCTTATATTTCGGGGACATATAATGTGTATTATATTATTAAGTGCCAATTTTCAATGCCTACATCAATATAATTTCAAAATAAAAATCATAACTATGCACTTTAGCGAAGTTTTTTAGTATGCGTAAACGTAGCAATATATTCAGATTAGAAAGAATGTATTTTTAGAATAAGCCTGAAAATGCTTTTATTTTTCTATTTGTTATAGGGCACGTACTAGGAAAACTCATCTTTCTACGACATCAAGAAGTTTGAATTCAAAACTATAGTTCTTAAAAGTTGTAACTACAAACCCTATCTAGCCCCTGGGGTGGTTGATCTGCTTGAGGAATCTTTGTTTTCTTCCGTGCAATAATAAAGTTGTAGCACAACGGGTTTAAAGTTGAAAAAAAATGTACTATTTTAACAAATAAAATTGAAGAATTCACTTGAATACGGTTGAAACCTTATTTCAACCATCTCAATACAGAGGGACAAAATATGGACATTAACTCACGAAATGTGGACGAAATAGGGAGTAAATGTATGATGTACATAGTTCACTATAGCTCTTGTATGGGTTTCTACCCACACTGTACTTATGCACTTATATTTTTGCATTACGTTATGCACTTGTAAAATTCCAACTGTGGAAATAAGTTAGAGGACACGTTTATATTTTCTATTACCAGTATTCATGCGGTGTGGAGTTGTTAAGTTACTTTTTTTTTTTTTTTTTTTTTTTTATTATTATTATTATTATTTTTGTACATTATTCTCGATGACAGTGCAGTACGATAAGGTTAATACCAAAGTCGTGGAGAGCTTTATTTTTGTTATCTCGATACCAACATACAGATAAAATAGATATGTAAGATTATAGGCATTGACCTTAAATTAAAGATTAGGATAATGTTTATAAAAAAACCGTAAACAATATTTGATGTTCGTGTTAGATGCCTCAGGGAGTGTACATGCTACTCAAACATTACTGCGCTGCCTATGACATGTCACTCCCACATGGTGCAAACTGGTTTAGTCAATTATGTCAACAATAATTGTGACAAGATGACAAGCTTGACATAATAGATGTAAACTAGCATCAGATATGCCAACCCGTTACTCGTTTCGTAATTATGAATGTCAGTACTAGAACATCTTCGCCATTATGAAATAACGTGATGTGCATGTACGTCACATCTAGCTGCTGATATAATACTAATAAACATTCGATTTCCCTGCAAATCTTCAGTTAAAAAAGTATTAACTATGCAATTTTTCTAACTTTATCAAATTTCAATAATTATTAACAGTGAATTATTTTAAGACATTCTGTTGCCGTTATACATTGTGATTTATCCTTCTACATTTAACCATAAAATAAAGAAGGGACTCGTAAATTTTAATGCAATCTAATTCTAGTTAGAGATAACCATATACAATTTCATTGTTTGTACGCTTTAAAAAGAAATCTAGTTTATATATTTATAATCATTTAAGTAATTTAATCTCAACACAGTAATATAATACGTACCGCTTAAAAATAATACTCAAGTAAGGGAACATATTCAAGGAAAATACAATATTTTTACATATATATCACATGTGTAAAATCGTAAACGAAGACTTTGATAACGGTTTTACAATCCCATACTAAAATAGGAAATTATTAGTACAGTAAAGGTTACAACAGAAATTATCACACCGAACTGTACAAAGTAAATAAGTAAAGATTATTTTAATTTATATACTATATATAGCTGGAAGTAATACACATTGGTAAGGGGTTAGTAGAAAAATTGAAAAAAAAAACGTTGAGAGGAGAAAGTAAGCAATGACTGTTGAGCCCACAATGGAGTGTGGAAGAAAGAGCTTACCTACTGTTAATACAATGACACGATTAAACCTGATACAGTGGACAGAGAGCCAAGCTACACTGCAGTGCCTTACATATAGCAGCACAACACACTTATATTGTACAGTGACTGTGAGAATAAAGTAAAGCAATTACCGTTGAGCCACAATGTAGTGTGAAGAGAGAGCTTAGCTGCTGTTAATACAATGAAGGTGACTAAACCTGATACAGTGGGCAGAGAGCCAAGCTACCCTGCAGTGTTTTACATATAGCAGCACAACACACTTATATTGTACAAGTGACTGTGAGGATAAAGTAAGCAATGACTTTTGAGCCACAATGGAAGTGTGGAAGAGAGAGCTTAGCTGCGGTTAATACAATGAAGCAACTAAACCTGATACAGTGGGCAGAGAGCCAAGCTACACTGCAGTGTCTTACATATAGGCAGCACAACACACTTATATTGTACAAGTGACTGAGAGGGATAAAGTAAGTAATGACTGTTGAGTCACAATATGAGTGTGGAAGAGAGATCTTAGCTGCGGTTAATACAATGAAGCGACTAAACCTGATACAGTGGGCAGAGAGCCAAGCTACACTGCAGTGTCTTACATATAGCAGCACAACACACTTATATTGTACAGTGACTGTGAGAATAAAGTAAGTAATGACTGTTGAGCCACAATTAAGTGTGGAAAGAGAGATCTTAGCTGCTGTTAATACAATGACGCGTCTAAACCTGATACAGTGGGCAGAGAGTCAAGCTACACTGCAGTGTCTTACATATAGCAGCACAACACAGTCATATTCTACAGTGACTGTGAGAATAAAGTAAAGCAACGACCGTTGAGCCACAATGGAGTGGTGAAAGAGAGAGCTTAGCTGCTGTTAATACAATGAAGCGACTAAACCTGATACAGTGGGCAGAGAGCCAAGCTACACTGCAGTGTCTTACATATAGCAGCACAACACACTTATATTGTACAGTGACTTTGAGGATAAAGTAAGTAATGACTGTTGAGCCACAATGGAGTGTGGAAAAGAGAGCTTACCTGCTGTTAATACAATGAAGCAACTAAACCTGATACAGTGGGCAGAGAGCCAAGCTACACTGCATTGTCTTACATATAGCAGCTCAACACACTTATATTGTACAGTGACTGAGAGGATAAAGTAAGTAATGACTGTTGAGCCACAATGTAGTGTGGAAAAGAGAGCTTACCTGCTGTTAATACAATGAAGCAACTAAACCTGATACAGTGGGCAGAGAGCCAAGCTACACTGCATTGTCTTACATATAGCAGCTCAACACACTTATATTGTACAGTGACTGAGAGGATAAAGTAGGTAATGACTGTTGAGCCACAATGGAGTGTGGAAAAGAGAGCTTACCTGCTGTTAATACAATGAAGCAACTAAACCTGATACAGTGGGCAGAGAGCCAAGCTACACTGCATTGTCTTACATATAGCAGCTTATATTGTACAGTGACGTAAGTAATGACTGTTGAGCCACGAGCTTAGCTGCTGCTAATACAATGAAGCAACTAAACCTGATACAGTGCCATGCTATACTGTAGTGTCTTACATATAGCAGCAGTGACTGTGAGGATGACGACTCACAATGGAAGCTTAACTGCTGTTAATACAATGAAGCAACAGTGGGCAGAGAGCCATACTACACTGCAGTGTCTTACATATAGCAGCACAACACACTTATATTGTACAGTGACTGTGAGGATAAAGTAAGCAATGACTGTTGAGCCACAATGGAGTGTGGAAGAGAGAGCTTAGCTGCTGTTAATACAATGAAGCGACTAAACCTGATACAGTGGGCAGAGAGCCAAGCTACACTGCAGTGTCTTACATATAGCAGCACAACACACTTATATTGTACAGTGACTGTGAGGGTAAAGTAAGCAATGACTGTTGAGTCACAATAGAGTGTGGAAGAGAGAGCTTAGCTGCTGTTAATACAATGAAGCGACTAAACCTGATACAGTACAGTGGGCAGAGAGCCAAGCTACACTGCAGTGTCTTACATATAGCAGCACAACACACTTATATTGTACAGTGACTGTGAGGGTAAAGTAAGCAATGACTGTTGAGCCACAATAGAGTGTGGAAGAGAGAGCTTAGCTGCTGTTAATACAATGAAGCGACTAAACCTGATACAGTGGGCAGAGAGCCAAGCTACACTGCAGTGTCTTACATATAGCAGCACAACACACTTATATTGTACAGTGACTGTGAGGATAAAGTAAGCAATGACTGTTGAGCCACAATGGAGTGTGGAAGAGAGAGCTTAGCTGCTGTTAATACAATGAAGCGACTAAACCTGATACAGTGGGCAGAGAGCCAAGCTACACTGCAGTGTCTTACATATAGCAGCACAACACACTCATATTGTACAGTGACTGTGAGGATAAAGTAAGCAATGACTGTTGAGCCACAATGAGTGTGGAAGAGAGAGCTTAGCTGCTGTTAATACAATGACGCGTCTAAACCTGATACAGTGGGCAGAGAGCCAAGCTACACTGCAGTGTCTTACATATAGCAGCAAAACACACTTATATTGTACAGTGACTGTGAGGATAAAGTAAGCAATGACTGTTGAGTCGCAATGGAGTGTGGAAGAGAGAGCTTAGCTGCTGCTAATACAATGAAGCAACTAAACCTGATACAGTGGGCAGAGAGCCAAGCTACATTGCAGTGTCTTACATATAGTTAGCACAACACAGTTATATTGTACAGTGACTGTGATGATAAAGTAAGCAATGACTATTGAGCTACAATGAAGTGTGGAAGAGAGATATTAGCTGCTGTTAATACAATGACGCGTCTAAACCAGATACAGTGGGCACAGAGTCAAGCTAAACTGCAGTGCCTTACATATAGCATCACAACACACTCATATTGTACAGTGACTGTGAGAATAAAGTAAACATTTACCGTTGAGCCACAATGTAGTGTGGAAGAGAGAGCTTAGCTGCTGCTAATACAATGAAGCAACTAAACCTGATACAGTGGGCAGAGAGCTAAGCTACACTGCAGTGTCTTACATATAGTAGCATAACACAGTTATATTGTACAGTCACTGTGAGGATAAAGTAAGCAATGACTGTTGAGCCACAATGGAGTGTGGAAGAGAGAGCTTAGCTGCGGTTAATACAATGAAGCGACTAAACCTGATACAGTGGGCAGAGAGCCAAGCTACACTGCAGTGTCTTACATATAGCAGCACAACACACTTATATTGTACAGTGACTGTGAGAATAAAGTCAATAATGACCGTTGAGCCACAATGTAGTGTGGAAGAGAGAGCTTAGCTGCTGTTAATACAATGAAGCAACTAAACCTGATACAGTGGGCAGAGAGCCAAGCTACACTGCAGTGTCTGACATATAGCATCACAACACACTCATATTGTACAGTGACTGTGAGAATAAAGTCAATAATGACCGTTGAGCCACAATGTAGTGTGGAAGAGAGAGCTTAGCTGCTGTTAATACAATGAAGCAACTAAACCTGATACAGTGGGCAGAGAGCCAAGCTACACTACAGTGTCTTACATATAGCAGCACACACTTATATTGTACAGTCACTGTGAGGATAAAGTAAGCAATGACTGTTGAGTCACAATGGAGTGTGGAAGAGAGAGCTTAGCTGCGGTTAATACAATGAAGCGACTAAACCTGATACAGTGGGCAGAGAGCCAAGCTACACTGCAGTGTCTTACATATAGCAGCACAACACACTTATATTGTACAGTGACTGTGAGGATAAAGTAAGTAATGACTGTTGAGCCACAATGGAGTGTGGAAGAGAGAGCTTAGCTGCTGTTAATACAATGAAGCGACTAAACCTGATACAGTGGGCAGAGAGCTAAGCTACACTGCAGTGTCTTACATATAGCAGCACAACACACTCATATTGTACAGTGACTGTGAGGAATAAAGTAATAATGACCGTTGAGCCACAATGGAGTGTGGAAGAGAGAGCTTAGCTGCTGTTAATACAATGAAGCGACTAAACCTGATACAGTGGGCAGAGAGCCAAGCTACACTGCAGTGTCTTACATATAGTAGCACAACACACTTATATTGTACAGTGACTGTGAGGATAAATTAAGTAATGACTGTTGACTCACAATGGAGTGGTGAAGATAGAGCTTAGCTGCTGTTAATACAATGAAGCGACTAAACCTGATACAGTGGGCAGAGAGCCAAGCTACACTGTAGTGTCTTACATATAGCAGCACAACACACTTATATTGTACAGTGACTGTGAGGATAAAGTAAGTAATGACTGTTGACTCACAATGGAGTGGTGAAGAGAGAGCTTAGCTGCTGTTAATACAATGAAGCGACTAAACCTGATACAGTGGGCAGAGAGCCACCCAAAACAATTTTTTCACTTAAAATTCCCAAAAGCGTCCTCTTGTTTGACTTAAGCCTTGAAATTAATCATCAATCTTAAACTTATAATGTCAAGATACACGAGAAAAGCCCAATGTTTACTGGCTTACGTCTTAAGTTATATTAGCCTAACTATGGAAGTTTGAATTGAAATATTTGATTTTCTCCACATGAGATTATCATTCGCCTTCGTAGTTATGTATTATTATTATCGAATAATTTATTTCACGTTTCCATCTTTTTTATGTCTTCATCTAATCACCATTGCGATGCTATTATAGTGGTGTCGTGGACCATCTTTGCAGTTCTTTATTGAAGTCTCTTTGCCCGTACCTCGGTTAGGAAGACCTCGGTGACCAACTCAGTGTAAACCCCTTAAGTTCGCGGAAATTATTCTCAGAGCACCACTACCGTATTTTCAATTTGTCTCGGACATCCAGAATTCCTTATTACCCTTCGAGTGTTGTTCACTGTAATTTATCATCCAGCTCTTTTAGGTTCCAGAATGATTTTTTAGCATAGACATACAATCATGAAAAGTCGAGGTTGTCAACTTCATCATGATAAATGTGGGTAAGGGACTAGCCGAAGGCCTCATTTATCCAGCACTTCGCTTAGCGTATGACTTTGGTGAGTGAATCATAGTTTCATAAATACACTTATGTAATCATAGATTACACTAGCATACCCAACAGGAAATCTATATCCTTTATTTTACACAGAGATAGTGACAAATGAATAGTTAAAATCTTAAAATCCTTGGTTTTAGTTACTAGTACGCTATAGCCATAAACTGAAGAAGTAACCATTTCAACTTTGCCAACATATAAAGGAAGAGTGTTTTTAAGAAGAAACAAAAATATTATCGGTGTCAGCCGTTAACTGGTTACAACCAAGAGATACACTTCGGTTAAATATTAGACTTGTAAAGCCCTCAGGTGATCTCATATTTATTATCTTAACAAAAGTTGAGAAGCTGGTAACAACTTAGGGGGATACGCTCCACAAACTTCTGAAATCTTAATAATATTTGATATCGTCTTCCTGTTTACAATAATATAGCCACTACAGTTTTGTAGTTATATGTGTGATATAACAGTATAACATTTTAATATTCTATAAATAATAACATTATTAAGATGTTTCTTAATGTTGTACATGTATTGATTTAAAACTCAGTTAAAATTTAAATAATATCAACGAAACCTAGAAATAAAATTTTAAACAGAAATGTTTTCTTACAGGTAATTACACTTTTTTGATAACATCGACCAGAAGCGAAGGAATGTGGCTCTTGCATCTGAGGTAGTATTGGTTTAAAGCCTGCCTAAATTATATTACTTAACAGTGCCAATTCCTTAATTCGTACCATCTAGATATCTTGTTTTTCTGTTGGATACAATTTCGCCATAGGTCTGCGATACACGGTAAAAACGTCCAGAACATAGTATATTAGCTAAACATACGTGACAGTTTTTTTTATATTTTTTATATTCAAGTAGGAAAAAACTTCTGAAAATGTAAGCAAATTTAATGCGTAAATTTTCGAATGGTGACCTATTAAGTGTTAAAATTGTATCTGCATATGTGCAATTACTATCACAATTTATAAGATGACAGAACAGTGAAATGTATATGGGATATATGTGGAAGATAAAAGTTGTTGTTTTTTTAATCTAAAAAACAAAATTACATATATGTTTTCAATAGCTTCCGGTCTTAAGAGAAACAAAATAACTGTGTTTACCAGATTTGTATTATTTGTATTTTTGTTGGTGTTTAATTTTGCTAAAACCAGTATGCATATATTATATATACCTTAATAACATGGTTTAGCAATAAGAATATTTTTATATTTACTACCCGTCCCCAAACATTTAATCCATCCGCTAACGATGTCACCTTGAATTTTAGCTATTTTTTAATAATGTTAATGTACATTTATTTTAAGATGAACTATAAGAATAAACATTACTCGAAAATTCAAGTTATTACAGGATCCTGAATCTAAATTTTTTTGGGGTGACAGCAGACTTGTAGTTTCGGTCTTGATTTAGTTCAGTCCTCTAAGTATTTAACTTTTGATGTCATTTGTAATCTATTCGTGTCATCGACGTGAATGTGAATCTGCAATTTATTTTTTCAAGTAAACTAAATTAACAAAAAGATATCAAACATGTCATTCATCTGAATTAAATAAAATGGGTTTAATAAAAATTTGGAAAATAATAAGACAGTTTACCAGCTAAAATCAAATCTTGGTAATAAAGTTTGGGTTGGTACTCCTCTGAAAACTATAAAAATATGGACCTATAATGATATTACAAAAAATTAAAAAAAATCATGTTTGTAGGTTTTAATGTTATTCAAGTACTGTTATAATTCATAAAATACATGTAAATCGATATATATATGTTTATGGGTAAAATAATAATTGTTGTAGTAATTGTATAAATGTGTAAAATCGGTAAATAAAACATGTTTAAGTACTTAATTAAGTTCACTACATTTTTAGCGGTCGTCATATGCATTGGTGTTGCTCTAAAACACACTGGGAGTCACATATATGTCTAGTAATATTTTATACTTCTGCAAACTAGCTTTATTTTATTTAATACTAAATTTTATTTTAAAGTATTTTTTGTGTTAGTAAATTTTTATAGGTTTGCATTTGTGTATATGCTATTTACTGCTGAATTTACTTTAATCACGGCAGCCCCTTTGGTGTTTTTCGCAAGTTATGAATTTTATTATTATTGTTTGGATTTATCAATGCAATTTCGAATAATATTAAACCAACGATACCGAGGAGCATAAGACTGTCATAATTAAATATTTCTAAATTTTAAAATTAATGAAGTGGATATCAGGAGCGGTTAAATGGTATAGGAGACTCATTGTTAAATAAGTGTGGTGGTTAAACTGTTCTCTAAGGTAAGATTGCGCGATTTCCCTCTCAAAAGTTTGTATTCATCTTTCAGGCGTTGCGGCAATAGTAACAATGCAGAAGTAACTTGGCTGGCAATTCTCCTTTTGCAGAGCAATGTTTGCTTCAAGCGAGATTCTTTAGGGATCCAACTTCTTCAATAAAAATAAACATGAAGTTAGAGTATTCCTCGAAATGAAACTAACATCATTTCTTACCTATGAATTGTTTCTTTTTCAGGGTTGCTTTGTTAATCGATGCTTATAGAGGTATTTTGACTAAAGCGAAGCATAAAAAATCTAATTGCTTTGAAGTTTGTTTTTTGACGATGGAAGTATTGTGAATGAAACATGATTTTTCCGGACATTTCGTATCTTTCAGTGATTAAAAAATCAGCAACACTACTTTTGAGGTCTGCAATCTGATTTGTTCTTCATGTGAATAACTAAACTAACACGTAATTACAAACTAGTTAAAATAAACAAATCATACCACAGCGTTGTGACACGCAATCACAACCAATATGTTGTGTGTCAACTTCACTAACTCTAAAACATGCACTTAAATGCATTCGCCGACCTATGACTGACCAGAGGCAGTTGGTAAATGGCAATCGTCACGGCAGAAAGAAGATGGCGGAAAAAGGAGGGAAAAGGAGTGGGCCTTTTTTATTATTGGTTCATGCTAGATGATGTTAATGATTTCTGTACCACTGAGCGATTGCAAATGTCCGAAAAAATCTTGTTTTCTTCTAAATAAAGTGATATTTAAAGTTAAGTCATAAATACTAAAAGACTTTAAATTGAAAGAAATCTATAAAATGTTACGGATATCACAAATAAAGTTTATGTGCACCAATCATAACACGAAGCAACATTAAATACGAAGATCGGTTAGTTATTACACGCTATAAATAATAAATCCAAATAATATCTTCTCTACTTCCAGGCAAGCCATTTACCGAATGAAAATGCTTAAAACAATAAACCATCTTCTTCTGAAATCCAAGAACTTCTGGACTGTTTGGATATAAATAATGTACTAGAAAAGTAATAGTAAAGTATTTTATTAAAATTGATAAAAATTCATAGTTTTTATTCTTTATCTCATAGTTTGTGTTTGAAAATTATATTTATTTTTCCTTAAAACATACTTTACTTTATTTGTTTTAACATCCACTTTGTTATTAAAAATTTTGAATAAGGTCTGCAATGTACGAATGTAAAGTAGTTTGAATGAAATAAAATCTTTGACCTAGATGAGAGGGGGTGACTTTATTCAGTAAATAGCTCCGATAAATAGTGAATTAGCCACTTCACGCCACTGCACGAAGTCATAAATTGAAAACTTCTTTCATTGGCTGATAGTAACGAAGCCTACTGCTCAGAAGGAGCTGGAAACATTCCAATTCTGTATGTATATGTGTCTGTATCTTCGCACGATATCTCGTAAAAAAAATTGACCTGTGTACTTGAAATTTTGCAAGAGGTTTCATTTCTCTATGGGCAACACTGAGTTCGATATTGGTTGATGTCAATTCATGGATTTGGCTGAGCATCAGCGAACATTTTACATTGCTCTTATGGGTAACCATGATGGTAACGAGAAAATATTAGAATAATTAACTCTGTAAATAGAGTACAATCACAATCGTATTTTACATGTGTCTATTTTAACAACACAGAGTGGCAGGAAAGAATAATGGAGAGGAAAGGCTGAGAGTCGGTGACAAACTATCACTTCAGCGCATTCTTGCAATATCCTATATAGCTCACTGGATTTTGTTTATTATATTAATATTGATAGAAACCTAGCTAAATGATAATATAAATCTGAGTATATCTTGTAGTAAGATCTTTCGAGAATGGTTTTCATCGGTTAAATTTCAATTAAAAATTAGAATTTCTACATAGAAAATTTATTATATCCAATATTTAAATTTACCATGAAAATTCATTTCTACGTAGACAAGAATGGAGTGTTGGTACAGTGAAAGTTTGACAGTACTGACTGACAAGATAAAAAGTACATCTTTAACATACAGGATTCGAACCTGCGCTATCTCAAACTCAGACTCAGAGACCGATGTCTTAGTCCACTCGGACACAGGCTTTATCAATACATATACTTAATTAGTTAGATAGTATTAATACTAGTACTCTCAACAAGCTAAGCTGCAGGTTGCCTGCGATGTCGCTCAATACAGGAGTGCATCACTTAAGACTAAGTTTTTTCTTGATACCTTGACACCTTATAGACACCTTGACACCTCTCTGTTTTATGGCTTTCCGTATAAAACATGATAATTTCTTTTACTTATAAGCGTATCATAAAATTGTATTGCGCAGTGTTTTGGAAGTCAAATAAAAAGTACACTTTTTATGTGTATGTTTCTCTATTTTCAAGGTTATTTAAAAACCTTTAAAAGTTTTATTTATTTTACTTCCAACGGTAAACATAATGTACAATAATAGTCAAACAAAGATATATTAATATAAATATAATCACATTGTGTTAGATTAGAGTAGTTAGCAGGTGATTTATATTTACTGCTTAAACAGTAAAAACAGAAAGTCTTAGCAAAAAAGCATAAATATAGTAATGAATTAATAATAGATAATTAATAATGACACAGTAATAAGTTATAATAACAAGTAAATTTTAAAATTTGAAAGTTATACTTCATCAAAATTGTATAACATTACGGGGGACATTTTTAATTACTGTGTTTCCGTGTTTTATTTTTATTTTTTTTCTGCATATAAGATTATTGATGAAAATCTCAATACACTTTGCTGTTATACTGTTTTATGATTTTTAAACTAAATGTGTTTATGTGTATACTTTTAAAGTTTTATGAGGAGTAGTTGTGCAGTGAAGATATTTTTACGTATTTCTTTGTTTACTAAATTACTCACCAATTCGGATACATGACAGCAATCCGACGCAATACAATACAGCATTTAATGCTTAGCGTAAAAGCTGTAAATCAGGTTATTGTTGTTTTCTCGATTCCAACAAACAAATAAAAGGAAATTGCGAGATTATGGATCCTCGCCTTGGACGAAAACAAAATAAGAAACAAAATTCGACTCGTCCCGTCCAATTTTCGTTTTATGTCAGCACAGATCGCTGCCTAACGTATTGTGAAGTCGTATAAATACAGCGTTCACATAATAGCACGAAATATCATCCATGCACTAAATAAATGTGTATAAAGAATTACAACATTTTCACTAAATTATAAATCATAGGAACTAATAAGTAAGTAGATTTTCTTAAATAAAACATAATTTTAAGGGATGTTTAATAGTATATAGATAGAATTTAATTTTAAAATTATTTAAAGAATTGTATAATTTTTGGAATATTCTTCGGTACTCTGATTTGAAACAGAAAAATGATGTAATCGTTTGCCATCAGAAATCTTCTAAATTCCTTATCAACACAAACACTTATTTATATTTTTAGGAGAATATTCCCTGAAGGCTACCTCTGTTATCATAGTTGTATCACCATGGCGTTGTTTATGAGATGTCACTTCAACATGGTGCATTGCGGATATTGGTTTAGTGAATTGTCAGCCAATGTTGTCACAAGATAACAATCCTGATATTGCAAACATTGATTTGCTTATCACACTTTAGTCCCACTTAGTTCCTAATTGTGCAAAACATTTATCAATGATTGTCCGCCATTGTTGTGAAAAATTATGTAATCGTTTGCGATTGGAAACCCACTACATTGCTTATCAACGCAAATACTTATTTACATTTTTTGGAAATTATTCCTGATATCAGTGATTATCAGAATTGTGCCATCACCACGGCATTGTTCATGAGATGTCACTTCAGAATGGTGCATTGCGGATATTGGCTTAGTCAGTTGTCAGCCAATGTTGTCACAAGATAACAATCCTGATATTGCAAACATTGACTTGCTTACCAAACACAAGTACTACAACACGACGTGCTTCCTAATTGGGAATAACATTTAACAATGAATGCCCTCCAATATTATAAATTGGGAGTTATATTGTTGATAATACCTGTATGCTCTCAACATACATAAAATATTAGCTATTTACTATTTTTAATGTTTGTGATAAATCAAAACAAATCTAATATTGACTTATTATTCATAAAAGAAACACTGATAAGTACGTAAACATGCACAGCTTATATATTTGAAAAGAAACATGTATTTTTATGTTTGCAGAAGTCGTCATCATTAGTTTTATTTACATGGTTTTATATATTAACTTGTTTTAAAAATTTAATTCACGTATAAATAAATATACATACTTAAAGGTAATTTTATATTGTAGATATAACAAATGAAAATATATGTTATAGAAGGGTTTCAGCAATGCCATACTAAAGTAAAGGACAATCTAACAGTGTAAATGAAGTGGTTAGTGCTGGAAAAGACATTTAGAGAGAGTGTTTACTAATCCAATTATGTAATCCTTGCAGTTTGAACTTTCAGTAAATTGTGTCCTCAGTTACTACACAACGTTTTAATAATACTGCTGTGTGTGTTGGTAAGACTATATTAAGTTGGGGTCATTTAGATATTTATTAAAATTTGATTCTGTTATTTATGTTTTATTATTATAGTTTTATTTTAATAAAGTCAACCACTGTTGAAGTATTTGTATTGTAGTAGAAAGTAATGAACAAGTATAAAAACCTTATTATCTGATAACAACAAGTCTGATAAATTAATTATAATGTCAGATAACACATAGTCTCTGAAGTTTAAGTTTTACTCAACGACAATTAAAGATAAAAGAACAGCAAACGAATATACTTTAACTGTTAAAAATAAGTATCTGTCTTGTGTTGCTGGCAATATAAGAGTGGTTCTGTTCAATATTTTACGTTTTAAAGTGTTAAATGAAGTTTTAACCAATTAGTTTGCGACAGACTATCTTAATAATCTATTTTGTTATCATGTTTTTCCTTTATTTTACTTTACTTTATCTGAACCTGTTACCTGAAAAGGATCGATTGGATATTATTTTTATGCATTGTTATTTATGTACTTTGTTGCGTTCTTTTCTGCTTGTAAAATTCGTGACTTGGAATTCTCTTAAGAACTAGGGAAAATATTAGGTCTTTTTGATCGAGGGAATTGTGAGTTCATATTGTCTCAATAAAGGTTACTGTTATGTTATATATGTTTCTGTCGTCTTTCCCACAATATTTCGAGAACGAACCTTGACCTTAAAGAGACTAGAAAATTTATATTCACAAATCAGACATATAATAAGGTAAATAGATTATATATTTACTGTAAAATATTTATCTGAGTAATTATTGGTTCTTTCATGATTTAAATTTCATTCCTATCGAATAAATATTTATTTTTTTTACTAAGTGATGAGAATTGCCTTTCGAGATGTATCTTGCTTTTTTATTTATTGTGGAAAAGATAAACTATAAAACTATAAGGTCATTGTTTATTTTCTTAATGTAACCTATTTTTGAGTTATTTTAAACTCTGTTATTGTCTCTAAATTACGAAAGGCTATACACTAACTTGCAATCTACACACTAATGCTTAGCTTGATCAAAACTGAATCGTATGAATACCACGGACAGACATCATGAAACCAAGTTCTTACACGATGACACTAATGGAATACACTACATGACAACTCCTAGGTGAAAATGTCTACAGAAATAAAAATAATTAAAATACCAATTACCCTGATAATACTTTCAATTAAATTAAGTATCTGGAAGAACTAAAAATTAGATAATACTACCTTTAATATTAGCAAATCGGTCAGATTCCGTTATATGCTCCCAGCGCTTAAACTTTTTTCAATGAACTTAGAACGTTATAAAACGATGTAGTTGAGTAACAGAACTAACATTCCATCAATCAACAAGCATTTCCAGGTTTTGCGGTCGGTATTTTTGTCGCTGTTATCTTATCTTTCTCGAGAATCCCGATTAAGGCAGGCCGCGCGGCACCACATGATTATTTAAGTTTTTTGCAAGGTACATAATTGCCTTTCCATTACAGTTCAATTTATATTTCTGATCAGCCCCTCTAGAATTTGATATTTTACTGATAGGTACTATCTCGAGGGATGTTTTTCTTCTTTCGTTGACATTGGCCGCGCTGATGGCCGGAGGCACTCGCATTTTGGGTGGCGGAGTGTGATCAAGAATAGAAACAAGTTTTGTGTGTTTTTTCAATAAAGAGTTTAGTTTTTGTTTGGTAATGTTTGTTTTTGTTGAATTGTTCATTGAAAAAGTTTAAGCGTTGGGGGCATATAACGGAATCTGACCAGCAAATCTTCTATAATGATAAACATAATATTTAATGCCGCAACTGCGAATGAGAGAGCCTAAATTAGCACAAGCAAGAGTCTGGGGATCAGTGATGTTCCAGAGTAACATTAACCAAGCTTGCCCTACAACCTTCCTCGAGGAAAGGAAAGGTTAATTACGATGTCGCTGTAACAATATACATTTGTGTCATCTAAGAAGGAAGGAGAGAGAGACAGGATATTTAGCATGTTTTATAGGGTGAAGGAAATATAAAACTGTGTATAAATTTATTTACTGTGAAGAATATAGAATAATAGAATTTTTTAATTAATATTATGTTTCTTGAGCGTTAGCGAAGCCTATCATTCGAGGGGTGGAAGAATTAAGTTTCTATCTCTCTTTCCATACGATAAGTCGATAGCGAGCTGGCTTATAAACTTCAAATTTTGCATGAAGCTTGATTGAATGAAGCTGAAGGTGGTATATTTCACTCCATAAGATAGGGATCAACGTTATTAAATACATTTACATTTCTCTTATTTGTAAGTATAATGGCCAAGTAAAAATCGCAGGATAAATAAATTTATAAATGAACTGAGTGCAATAATATGACGTTTTAACATGCTCCATAATAATATATGTAGCTATAGTTTTGAAATTTTGCATGAAGCCTCATCGAAGCCAGTTAATTAATAAATACATTGCGTAGTGCTTGCGATTTAATGGCCACAAAATGTTTTTACATTTAAAACATTGCAAATTATAAGTGTATTATCGTTTGTTAAACAGACTAGCTGATTATTGTTATCTTTCACAAATTCACACATAAATTTGCAAGGCGTTCTATGTTGCAACTATTTTATAATATCCTAACCTCGTATATGAATATTTATAGAATCCTGGAGTAAAGATTTATTAAGTTGTTCTTGAGTTAATTTCCAGTAACTCTCTTCTTAAACCTAACGCTTGTCATAATATTGTAAATGCAAAAATGCCTTTTAAATACTAAAAAGTACCAAATATTGGACTTTATTCGGGATACTTTTGGATAAAATACAAGATTTCTTTTACGTAATTGAACAATAGCCATTTCAAAGATTTCATATAGCCTTTAACATGACACTTTAAAATATATTTTTCACGATAGCAAATAATTAAATTAAACAGAAATATCAGAAAAAATTATATTCCGTAGCCGCTGCCATGTAAAAGAATTTCAATGCATAATTCAAAACTTAAGTACAGACAATCCCATACGGATCTTTTTTGTAACCTTTTTAATCCTTGTGGCTGTATTTATTTGGTAATAAACCACGTTTTATAATAGAAACCAATTAAAAATCTCCTCTGAGGTGCATATGTATTTTTATTTCGAGTTTTGCCATACTGTAAATAGTGCATATTGAAAAAGTCTACAAACCACGTATCAAGGATCGTTTTAGATGCTAAATATGTCAAGGACCTTACTGGAATAAGCCAGGACAGGTTAAAAGCATCATCAACATTTTAATATCGGCAGAATAATCTGTCAATGTCTAAGAGAGGAACTCAGGCAATAGCTTACCACACGTAACCACTTCACTAGTGACGTCAGCTTTTAGCTTTTCTGTTTGATCGATTGTTTAAGTTGTCGAGTAAAACAAATCACAATTCTGATTCATGACTGTTATTGTGTATTAAACACAATGGCCTTCCTTGTCTGGCTTAATTGATAATTGCAATTAAACTGTACAATCGGTTTGTGTTTGGAAAATAATACTTATGTTAAAGCCATAAAACCTGAAATATCTCTCTGAAAATAAAAAGGAATAACGTGTCCTTACCCTTTAAATGAAAATCAGAGGGATGTAAGTTAGGCAATTTTTAATCAAGCCCAAACAAAACGATTTAAAATAAAAGTGTAAAATGTTGCGATATATAAATGAACTATACCTTCAGTAGTTGACTTGTTTTTAATTCACTTAAGTTATATGGAAATCGTATGTTTGTAATAAATTATAATTTAAGAAAATTACGTGAAATGATAATTTTTTAACTAAAGAAAATGTTTTATAACTAAAAAATAAGTCACAAAAAGACTACTACTATCTTTCACCGGCAGCCCTTCACGTCCTTAGGAAATATCTCACAAGAATAAATAATGCAAAATTTAATAAGCTTAATTTTTTATTTAATGAATAAAGTTAAAGTCTTGTTAGTGCTAAGTTTATAACTGTGAATTGTCAAATTAAAATTCATGTACAATTAAAATTAGCATACATTTAATATAAATAATGTATTAAAGTGAACTATAATTTGCTATAAAAACAAACTCTAAGTAAATTCACTTCATAATCTTACCAAATTTAATAAAGTAAGAGAGGTTTTCCATCCGTTTTCATGAAGTTTATGAAGGTAAAAATGTAACTTGCTTAATGGTACAGATATTCACCTATTTCTACCTATAAGAAAAATACCACAAAATTTACACAATGAAGTATTAAAATTGAGTTTAAGATTATACTTCTAGTACATTATTAACTATTCAATAATTTATATGGAAAAATATTTTTCGTTTATCATCTTTGTTATCCAACCACTCCTACAAAATAGCACAAAAAAGTTGTGCTGAGACCTTAAAAATAGAGACCAGCACGAATTCGATTTGACATATTTTTTACATTGAGGCAATATGTTATTTGATTAAAGCACAATAAGATCTATAAAATTAATGACGAGTCTTAATATTATCACACGATGGAGAGGTGTATTTCCTTCTGACGGATCGTAGTTTTATTGCGTCAACCTACGTTATGGAATTATTAAAACATCTGTTTTTATTTAATAATGATAAATGTTATTCAATTGATTAAAAGATTTATCAGTCACTTTAACTTTAATATCTTACACCTAGTTATTCAATAACATTGAATAACCTTATGTTATAAAGGGTTATTCAATGTGATTGTTGAGTTTAGTTCCAGTTTTCCTTCCTATTAGTGCAGCGTCTGAACTCTGACGCCGTCTCTGATGTCGAAACGATGCAACGAGTTCTGATCATTGTCAGACGGATATGACTCCAGATTTCAGGAGTCAATTCTGAAACAGCGTCCGACGCTACACTAAGCAGAAGGTGAACTGGAGCCAAATTCAAATTTCACATTTTAATATTTGTGTTGGTATAAAATATCAACGTATTATGGAATAAAATTTTCGGTCCGATAAGAGACTACCAAATAATTTGGTTTGTTCAGTGTAAAAAATTCAAAACTAAATTAGTACAATCAAGTGGTATCATTAACGTAAGAAATGATATCTATCAAACTTAAATAATATAATTTAAATGTGTTAATTAGATGTTATCATGCAACCCAATTAATTGTGATGTTACCTGAAGAAATCAATTGGAAAGCCATCGAGATGTGTACGTGGTTTCGACGACTGTCATCACATTATAAATTAAAGTTTCTGATTAGCTGCATTGCGGCATTGGATATGGTATCTGCTGTGCGGATCATTCAGTGCCGATAGCTTGTTAATTTCGGATATTGACCCATGTTATATTTGATTATATATGATTTGGTGATGTCACATTACCAAAAGATCTCATTTATTAATCTATATATAACTCATCAAGTGTTAAAAAGATCTGTTACGTATTGATATGTACAAACTACTTTATTTTTATAGATTATGTAATATTGTATCCATTAAATGATAAAACAAACTTAAGTGGTACAAACCTTCTTTTATTTCTGCAATATAAAAAATACTTCAATTGATTGTATTTGTCCAATTGACAAATCACAGTTTTATTAGAATGCCTGTTTCTAAACCTGAATGCTGAGTTTTAAGAGATGTTTCGTTGTAAGTTAAATGGTAGGAGGCAACATTTGCTTGTGGCATAAAACTGCCCGGGATATTGGTTTGGCTTACCAATAATCCCTTAGGTTTGGCTTAAGGATTTATTTCAGCAGTGTATACCATATTGGTTCAAAGTATTCATTCCTTCATATTACTATTACAGAAACTTTACCAGATTGTAAATTTATTAGTAAACATTATTCAGATTATTGCTAGTAATATATCACATAAATGAAAGACGTAATTAAATTTGAATGTTCTAAGGTATAAAGATTTTCTCTTTAAACTTAAAATTAAAATGGATCAAGATATGGGAATATCTTTCAGTTACTCATCTCAAGATTGTTTGGAATGCCATTTAAAAATAATATGCTCATTGTGTTCCTGTTTTTCAAAATGAAATTGCGAGTGAAGCCGTGGGTACTGCTAGTGTCTATGGTAAAAAGACTACATAAGATTTTATATAAATATCTGTCTTTACTCTTAACCATCCATGGTCGTTAAATGAGAGTATTCGAGCAATCTCCATAACTCTCTACTTTAATAATATCTGGAGAGACAATTAAAATGTGTAATTAAAACGAATTCTTATCAACGTTCGTAAATAAAGAGATTTAATGCAAACAATCCATCATAATTCCAGCAACTTGGCACTCTTCAACTATTTATCATTTGATGAATTTTTTAACTAAAATGTTTTTAAAATGTCTGTGCAGACATGATGAGATAGTAAAAGTATTTGTAATACTAGCCAGGTTATTATTTTCAGTTTAAAACAAAGGAGTTTACTTCAGACCAATATACATCTGTTTCATTGCCAAACTTATTACTAAATTGTAACCATTTCAATGCAATAGTAATAAGTTAAGTTTTTTTCGGAGAAGTTGAGATAATATTATGGATATTTGAGTCCTTGTAAAAGAAGAAAGAGAAACTTTATTTTGAGACCTGAAATCCAATAAATTTATCAGATGCAAAAGTAATCAATTAGGTCACAATAGAAAGAAGGAATATAAAACGAAAAAATCTTGTCAATGTTCAATAATGCTCGATACCTTTTTGTTTCCAGTCACAGGTTAAAACGAACAAGATTAAAAAAAAAAATAATAAAAATATGTGTAAGTCCACGGTATTAAATTTATTTAGCAGTTCTACCTACAACAGATTAGCACAAAAATTCATATTATTAAAAATGACAGACCCGCAATAGATCCCATAGAATAATAAACAGCATTGCAGCTAATAATTTAAAAAAAAAATTTTATTGAACAAAGTAAAGTTGTGAATGTGTGCACGTAAGATACTAAGCATTGGCCTTCGTAAACGATAAAAAACAGTCCTAAATTAAGGTACATTGGGACGGCATGTTTACAGTTACTGAAGCAATAAAAACGAAGGGACCCGGAACTAACATGATTCAACGAACCGTTCGTCCCATACGTACCATTTGAGGAAAGAAGCGAGTGCAGAGAACCCCTGACCATTGAAAATGTAATCACAAAACAATTCACTAGACAAAGCTTTTTTCGTGGAGAAAACCATCGAGATGGCTGTAAGTCAGTTTTAATCTGAATTATACGATGCTGGTTGGGTATACACAATTTTGTATAAATCCTAGAAATAACTAATAAATATGATAGTTTAGCTGTATAGTATCAGGTTTACATATATTTATACTTTCAAAGAACGAATTCCAAAGATAGAATAAAAGACAAGGAACCGAGTGGCTCGTGAATTAGACATATGACATATGTGTCCCATTATGGAATTAAAAAGATCGTAAATATCGTACTGTATACGTGATAGTTTGTATGTTTGTGCTTGTCCAGCAAAAACTGCTATGCAAGATTACTTTGAAATTTTGCGTGAACACTGAAATAATATATATTCAGATATGTCTAATTATGTTTCAAAATTATCACATGGCTCCATCGTGTTACATAAAAAAGCGCTTTCTCCATAAATCGGCCGCCATTTTGAAACGGATTAAAATAAGTGAATTCTGTTCTCGTTAATGAGCTTCTTTTAACAAGACCTTTAAAATTATGTACAATTTGCCCTACTCTTACATTGAAAAGTTTTAGGTTCGAACACTCTATTCTTCATTTTGGAACACCCTGTACATATATTTTGATGAACATATTTTCAATGGATTCCCCATGGGCGATTTATGGGGAAATCACTTTGTTTTATGTAAATACGCCAAACATAAGGTGGCCTTGCTCACCAG
Organism: Homalodisca vitripennis; assembly: GCF_021130785.1. Classification (NCBI taxonomy): domain Eukaryota; kingdom Metazoa; phylum Arthropoda; class Insecta; order Hemiptera; family Cicadellidae; genus Homalodisca; species Homalodisca vitripennis. Next base: position 234,637,835 of record NC_060207.1, read on the forward strand.
GTATAATTTGATGTTTATTACACTCGTACAGTAGACTACATCCTTGTACCTTTGTTGGAGTCATTAAAGTCCCATTATCGCGGTGTAGCAGAAGATATGAGGGACGTTAATAAAGGTAACCTGAGGTATGTGTCGCAGTGTGTGACTCTTAGTTACTGCTGGCCGTACTGCAGTGGGGAAAGTCTCACTGCATTAGGGGAGGAAAGGTTAATGCACAAAGTTACGAAACATTCAAGTTTTGTTTACAACTTATATATTTAACTATTCTCATAATTTGAGTAGTGAATATATTAGACAGTAATTAAACAGAAGAACATATGTTTATTTATTGCATTTACTGTTTAATGTATTAGGGGATGTTCTTTAGTCCTATAATACTGAGTAAACCATGAGAAAAATCCAAAAACATGTCTTTTAAAATAGGAAAGTTAAGGGAGACAAAATGCAATCATGTAAAATACGATTGAAAAAAAAGAACAAAATCAGGAACATAAACAAGAACATAATGACAAAAACTGATACTAGTGTAACTGAACACATTAAAAACCCGTACGAGGTAAGAGAAGGCTGTTATGTATTAGGTCTAGACACCTGAAAAAGAGATCAGATACTAATGTTTGAAACTTTGTATTTTTACTGTTGTAACGTATATCGATGGCTATAACACACAATAACCGTTTCTCTCAGACCATACATTGTCAAAAGTATACAAAAATCATATATCTAAATTTGTATAAAATAGTTAGAATTAGAAAGATGACGTTGTATTTTCATATTTACTGTTAGAGTCAATATAGTTGGCAGTTTTCAATATCAGTTTTAATATTTTGATCTTAATATCACACAATATTGAATCAATAAACATTTAAAGAGTCTTTATATACAAGAGGGTTAACTGACAATTTAGAGAAACTGTCGTCTATATATTATTTAAAACTCACCACAAATATTTATTAATGTAAAAATATTTCTTGATAAACATAGATGATAAAAAAGTCTATATAATAATAGGAACCAGGGCCCTAGTTGTTTGTGTAATGTCAGCAACCATGACAACGTTTTGTTTGTCTTGTTCAAGCTCGGCCCTTCATCAAGTGTTTGTCTTCTAATTGCTTACGGTACTCAGGTTGTTAAGTCATCAGAGTGAATAAATATATTATGCTGTAAGAAGTATTTAAACTGTAATTCATTACTGTTATATAAAACTAATTAGTATCTATAATGTAATATTTTTAAGAACTCTATGTGGTTACGCAGCAGCCAACCAGTGTAATCTAGATGAAGAGGGAATCTCAATTCTCAGAGACTTTATCTGCTTTGTAGTTGAACATTTAGAGTGCCTTTTTTAAATCTACGAACGTTATCTTTGAAACGTTTTTGTAAAATTAGAACTTTTTGGTTATTTTAGTTTATATACTTTAATTAGACACCATTTTGAACTGTAATTTTTAAAATCAGCCAAACTGATTTGAGCGGGCATGGGAGGGGGCGACTTTTCCAAAAACATTTGTCTTTCCCTTAGAGCCCATCCTTCGGTATTCTCGCGATTCTAAGAGGCAAGAACTGGAATATTTACTGATTTATTCAGTTGTCCCGTGGTTATGTTCAAATAAAAGGTGTTCCGATAGTTCAGTTCTTTTAAATCAATTACAGAATTGCAGCGCGTAAGTGAGGTCAATGTTTCGTCGATGGCTAGTACAGCCTCGGCCGCGCGCTCTGGTCATTTGGCCCATCTTGTACTATCCATTCGTATTAAGAGTTAAGTAAAGTTTGTTTAAAGATAGTTGATTAATTTAAAAATATTACTTTGAACTAAAATGGTTTTATTAGATCATAGGTTGTATTTAGCTCTTGCCTCCTCTAATTTATTTTTAATATATTAATAGATATAATTAATATATATTATATCTATTATATATAATTAATTTATAATTAATATATTTTCTAATTTACAACGCCTTTAGGTTCATGGGAGCAATATTCTAAAGTTTTTGACAGTTTTGCCCCATTCTGTATAGCTAATGCAGTGTTAATTATTGTTTTATATAGTTTAAAGTGGGCAAATGTCTGATAAAACCATATATAGAGGCTTTTAATAGTCAAGGTGCTGAGGGTTAATTCATAGGCGGATAGTTTCTACTGAAATAGAATTTGATCATTCATGTTCAGTTATAATCAGTTGCTGCAAGTAAATTACACAAATATTCACGCTCGGAGCTAGACTACTACTCTATAATTAGAGTTGGCTTGTGTAAATTTGATTATATGATATCCTAGTCTCCAATCAGCCAATGTAACTCATATTCCATGACTTGTGAACTCGTTAATCGCTTCACTGACGGAGTAGATTGGAAACAAATTTGGTTTTGAATCAAATATAATATAATGCATGCTAAACATCATTTAACTGGAGGATTTACGTACCTGTAAGTGTTTCCGTTAACGAATTAATCAGTTAAATGAACATTTAATTTACGCGTGAAATGATTAAAGAAAAAAAATTTGTAGTTATTGCTACTCGTATTTAATACTATCATTATATACAGAATAGTCTAACACATTATTATTTTTTAATGTTGCAATAGATCCACAATCCTATCTTACTTAAGATAGAGCTTCTTATGAACATGTCTACAGTATATGTTTCGAAAACTTAAACATAATCTGTTTTAAATTAGTGCTATTTATCATAACAAACAAAAATAAATCATAGAAAACCAAATCACCTAAATACAAAATCATTATAAACGTGGTCTATCAGTGTAGTATATAGACAGTTAAATTTGTAATAGATTATCAGAAAAAAATCTAACTTAGATTTCTATTAGCAAATAAATTTGGGTGGTCGAATACAACAAGAATTTAAAATACTGGCGCGACCAGATTTCGTACCAAATAACTATAGACGACTAGGAGACGGTGTCTTGTAAACAAATCCGCTTAACAATTATTTTTTAACATTAAGTTTGCATCCTACTCATAGGTAAGGTGTTTTTATTGCTGTACATATCTAATGCCACAGCAGAAAGGACCCACCCCCCTCCTTCCCAATAAGAACACATTCCAAATATTTTTTTTTATGTTGGAGTGGAATTACAACCTTATCTTACCTAGGATAGGTAATATTACGAAAATGCCTGCAGTATATTTTTCGAATACTTCAACATACTGTTTAAAAATAGTGCTTGTTCTCATATAAAAAGCAACACGAATCTAAATACAAAATCTTAATAACTAAGCTTCCTCAGAAACGTCATTTATTACTGCTCGGTAACAAATTATCATTAAAATTTCACAACTTTAAACAATTTAAATAAGGCTGAAATACTTTCAGTGAATATGTTTGTTAAACTAAAATTCCTAAAACATTAAATAATGCCAATATTAACCAACGCGTTCTTTAGCTTTTCTTATGAAATTTTTGCCAGCTCTTCATTACAAACATAAGATAATTACAAACTTACAATTGTAATTATTGAATAAACATTGTACAAACATTACAAACTTTAGATAATGATTCCTTAATATAAGAAATATCAGTCAATATTGGGCACTGGGGTTGAAATTAGAAACGTAGACTGCCCTAAAACCGCCAAGTGCTCGTTAACAAGCAGTTTACAACTAGGACAGTCTGCAATAGAGTATCGCTGTTAACTGCACTGTATTTAAGAATACAATTATTAGTGAAAGCAGTATTTTACCTAAGATGATTAATTTGAGATATCAGGACCAAATACGAAATGAGGTATAATTGAGATATTAAATATTTATAGCTGCGATTAATATACATAATAATTAATGCGATGATTAGATAACGACTAATGCACAGTTAAATTTGATTATTCAATGAAATTCGTGTAGAGTTTAGCCTACAGGGATTAATTGGAAAGCTGTCCAGATATGTAAATGAACTAAACTGACTGTCATCACATGCCAGATTAATGGTTGTGATCATGTCCACTGCGGGCACCATTCAGTTGCCATATATCTGATTGTTTCACATGTGAAATTTAATCACATTTGATTATGTTATCACATCAACATATCACTTTCATAAATCAATAAGAAAAATATTCTTACTTAGTCAATCCCAAAAACATACATTGATAATGTTAGACAAATTCACTTACAACTAACAGAATAATCGTGCTAGTATTGGGATTAAACTGGATTATCCGGACTTTTTATACACCAGCCCCAAAACAATTTTAAGGTTTAGGCTTACATAGGCTTTTCCGGATTTCACCACGACGGTCAATAATTAATGACCTTGAGTGTAGTTTGAGATCGACTAAGGACGAGGAACTTTCATCCTCGTACACGAATTCAGGCCAGTTTTTCTAAAAAAGCAGCATTCATTCTAAAGATTTTTATAACTGGTAGGAAACTTTCTGGGCTATACTGATTTCGTTAATTGAAAGCTCCAAAGCCATATAGATCATCCTTGGTAGTTTTCTCCTAATCCGACTATGCCTCTTTGAAGGTTGAAAGGGATTTGTGTTGTAAATAAACAATTATATTTTGTTTGTTGTTATTTTTGAAGTTAATCCTATTACATCCATTGTAGTGCGTCCAAAAGTTAATGCAATAAATTAATTATATATTTAATTTCATTATAATTGTTTTTAGTACTTTTTCAAAAAGCCAATAACCGATAGTTTGAAATATAAACATTAAAGCACAACACTTATATCCAAATTAATTGCTTTGTAATATGACCTGCTCAAAGAGGAGGTGTTTGATCAATATGAACTGCTCAAATAGGTTTTTGATTAATATGACCTGCTCAAAGAGGAGGTGTTTGGTTAATATGACCTGCTCAAAGAGGAGGTGTTTGATTAATATGACCTGCTCAAAGAGGAGGTGTTTTGATTAATATGACCTGCTCAAAGAGGAGGTGTTTGATTAATATGACCTGCTCAAAGAGGAGGTGTTTGATTAATATGACCTGCTCAAAGAGGAGGTGTTTGATTAATATGACCTGCTCAAAGAGGAGGTGTTTGATTAATATGACCTGCTCAAAGAGGAGGTGTTTGATTAATATGACCTGCTCAAAGAGGAGGGGTTTCATTAATATGACCTGCTCAAAGAGGAGGTGTTTGATTAATATGACCTGCTCAAAGAGGAGGTGTTTGATTAATATGACCTGCTCAAAGAGGAGGTGTTTGATTAATATGACCTACTCAAAGAGGAGGTGTTTGATTAATATGACCTGCTCAAAGAGGAGGTGTTTGATTAATATGACCTGCTCAAAGAGGAGGGGTTTGATTAATATGACCTGCTCAAAGAGGAGGTGTTTTATCAATATGAACTGCTCAAAGATAAGGTTTGATCAATATGAGCTGCTCAAAGAGGAGGTGTTTGATCAATCAGTGTTGGTTAAAGTTGGTTATTTTTACACTTTGAGTAATATCTGGGGAAACAATTAAAATGTTTTAACAGTTCTTATAACAAAGCTGATAAATAAAAGGGTTTAATGCAAGCTATCCATCATAATGCCGGCAACTTGGCGCTCTTTATTCATTTACTTCAACATTTGATTGATGTTTTAACAAAACTCCTTTTATAGTTTACTTATCCATGGTTTTTGTAATAATAATCCCTGCCATTATTTCCAGTTTTTCAAAAAGGAATTTTTTCAAGACAACTCAGAATTATTTATACTAACACAAAGAGACTAAAGATATGTTTTGATGCCGGATGAGATGGGAAAATTTAACGAGCATTCAATAATTATAAGTTACAAAAAAGTTATTTACCAGCACAGGCTTTGAATACAATTCTTTTCTCAGGAGCAAATTAAATCTAAAATATTGAACTCAATAAAATTACAATAAACCATATCATACTATTATGACACAACATAGGATATTTCTATACACATACTTAAACCAGTAAGAGCTATCTTAAATTACAGCACGTGTACGTTCCCGGAAGTTACTCAAGCTTCCGGTTCTAACTGCCAACCTAGCAAAAGCAACCGTTTTAGATCCAGTTCATGTGATAGTTAGCACCATCTGGTACGAACTATTTTGCGGGTAACTAAGTCTTTCAAAGACGTGCTCCGAACGTCCTCGTTTACAGTAGAAACCAATAGAACGCGTTCAGGATAATGGACGTGCTCTGGACGTTCCAACATTATTAAAAGTTGAATAGTAAATTTAAACCTACTGTCCAATTTATTATGAATAGATTGTATACACTACCCAACACTGGTCTATAAGTAATAAAAATACCTACGAGTATGTTTTATTTTTAAAGCGGGGAGAGTTTTACAATATAATTCCAACTATTTGCGTCAAATCGCTTCCACTAACGTTTCTACAACTCTCGAATACTAGAGGTCAACTTTAGACACACGCAAACCACACTCCATAAATGAACAGACTACAGAAACGAAGTGAACCAAGTACAGGATCGTACAGTGCACTCTGTGCTATGTGAAAAAGTGAGAATGAAAAAAAGCAATGCCTGTTGAGTCATAATGGAGTGTAGAAGAGTGAGTTTACTGTTAATTATAATGAAGAGATGAGAACCTGACACAGTGGGCACACAGCCAAGCTACACTGCAGTGTTACATGCCGTAGAACAACAATACACTATCGTGAGTACAGGATTGTACAGAGCTCACTGTTCTATTTGAAAAAGTGAGAATGAAGTTTAAGCAATGCCTTTTGAGCCACAATGGAGTGTAGAAGAGTAAGCTTACTGTTAATTACAATGAAGAGACGATAACCTGACACAGTGGGCACACAGCCAAGCTACACTGCAGTGTTACATGCCGTAGAACAACAGTACACTATCGTGAGTACAGGATTGTACAGAGCTCTCTGTTCTATTTGATAAAGTGAGAATGAAGTTTAAGCAATGCCTGTTGAGCCACAATGGAGTGTAGAAGAGTAAGCTTACTGTTAATTACAATTAAGAGACGAGAACCTGACACAGTGGGCACAGAGCCAAGCTACACTGCAGTGTTACATATCGTAGAACAACGGTATACTGCCACAAGTACAGGATTGTACAGAGCTCTCTGTTCTATTTGATAAAGTGAGAATGAAGTTTAAGCAATGCCTGTTGAGCCACAATGGAGTGTAGAAGAGTAAGCTTACTGTTAATTACAATGAAGAGACGAGAACCTGACACAGTGGGCACACAGCCAAGCTACACTGCAGTGTTACATACCGTAGAACAACAGTATACTACCACAAGTACAGGATTGTACAGAGCTCTCTGTTCTATTTGATAAAGTGAGAATGAAGTTTAAGTAATGCCTGTTGAGCCACAATGGAGTGTAGAAGAGTAAGCTTACTGTTAATTACAATGAAGAGAGACGAGAACCTGACACAGTGGGCACACATCCAAGCTACACTGCAGTGTTACATACCGTAGAACAACAGTATACTACCACAAGTACAGGATTGTACAGAGCTCTCTGTTCTATTTGATAAAAGTGAGAATGAAGTTTAAGCAATGCCTGTTGAGCCACAATGGAGTGTAGAAGATTAAGCTTACTGTTAATTACAATGAAGAGATGAGAACCTGACACAGTGGGCACACAGCCAAGCTACACTGCAGTGTTACATGCCGTAGAACAACAGTACACTACCACGAGTACAGGATCGTACAGAGCTCTCTGTTCTATTTGATAAAGTGAGAATGAAGTTTAAGCAATGCCTGTTGAGCCACAATGGAGTGTAGAAGAGTAAGCTTACTGTTAATTACAATGAAGAGACGAGAACCTGACACAGTGGGCACACAGCCAAGCTACACTGCAGTGTTACATACCGTAGAACAACAGTACACTACCACAAGTACAGGATTGTACAGAGCTCTCTGTTCTATTTGATAAAGTGAGAATGAAGTTTAAGCAATGCCTGTTGAGCCACAATGGAGTGTAGAAGAGTAAGCTTACTGTTAATTATAATGAAGAGACGAGAACCTGACACAGTGGGCACACAGCCAAGCTACACTGCAGTGTTACATATATTAGAACAACAGTACATTACCACGAGTACAGGATTGTACAGAGCTCTCTGTTCTATTTGATAAAGTGAGAATGAAGTTTAAGCAATGCCTGTTGAGCCACAATGGAGTGTAGAAGAGTAAGCTTACTGTTAATTACAATGAAGAGACGAGAACCTGACACAGTGGGCACACAGCCAAGCTACACTGCAGTGTTACATATCGTAGAACAACAGTATACTACCACAAGTACAGGATTGTACAGAGCTCTCTGTTCTATTTGATAAAGTGAGAATGAAGTTTAAGCAATGCCTGTTGAGCCACAATGGAGTGTAGAAGAGTGAGCTTACTGTTAATTATAATGAAGAGATGAGAACCTGACACAGTGGGCACACAGCCAAGCTACACTGCAGTGTTACATATCGTAGAACAACAGTACACTACCACGAGTACAGGATCGTACAGTGCTCTCTGTTCTATTTGATAAAGTGAGAATGAAGTTTAAGCAATGCCTGTTGAGCCACAATGGAGTGTAGAAGAGTGAGCTTACTGTTAATTATAATGAAGAGATGAGAACCTGACACAGTGGGCACACAGCCAAGCTACACTGCAGTGTTACATATCGTAGAACAACAGTACACTACCACGAGTACAGGATTGTACAGTGCTCTCTGTTCTATTTGATAAAGTGAGAATGAAGTTTAAGCAATGCCTGTTGAGCCACAATGGAGTGTAGAAGAGTGAGCTTACTGTTAATTATAATGAAGAGATGAGAACCTGACACAGTGGGCACACAGCCAAGCTACACTGCGGTGTTACATATATTAGAACAACAGTACATTACCACGAGTACAGGATTGTACAGTGCTCTCTGTTCTATTTGATAAAGTGAGAATGAAGTTTAAGCAATGCCTGTTGAGCCACAATGGAGTGTAGAAGAGTGAGCTTACTGTTAATTATAATGAAGAGATGAGAACCTGACACAGTGGGCACACAGCCAAGCTACACTGCAGTGTTACATATCGTAGAACAACAGTATACTACCACAAGTACAGGATTGTACAGTGCTCTCTGTTCTATTTGATAAAGTGAGAATGAAGTTTAAGCAATGCCTGTTGAGCCACAATGGAGTGTAGAAGAGTGAGCTTACTGTTAATTATAATGAAGAGATGAGAACCTGACACAGTGGGCACACAGCCAAGCTACACTGCAGTGTTACATATCGTAGAACAACAGTACACTACCACGAGTACAGGATTGTACAGTGCTCTCTGTTCTATTTGATAAAGTGAGAATGAATTTTAAGCAATGCCTGTTGAGCCACAATGGAGTGTAGAAGAGTGAGCTTACTGTTAATTATAATGAAGAGATGAGAACCTGACACAGTGGGCACACAGCCAAGCTACACTGCAGTGTTACATATCGTAGAACAACAGTACACTACCACGAGTACAGGATCGTACAGTGCACTCTGTTCTATTTGATAAAGTGAGAATAAGGTTCAAGCAATGCCTGTTGAGCCACAATGGAGTGTAGAAGAGTGAGCTTACTGTTAATTATAATGAAGAGATGAGAACCTGACACAGTGGGCACACAGCCAAGCTACACTGCAGTGTTACATATCGTAGAACAACAGTACACTACCACGAGTACAGGATCGTACAGTGCTCTCTGTTCTATTTGATAAAGTGAGAATGAAATGTAAGCAATGCCTGTTGAGCCACAATGGAGTGTAGAAGAGTGAGCTTACTGTTAATTATAATGAAGAGATGAGAACCTGACACAGTGGGCACACAGCCAAGCTACACTGCAGTGTTACATATCGTAGAACAACAGTACACTACCACGAGTACAGGATCGTACAGTGCACTCTGTTCTATTTGATAAAGTGAGAATGAAATGTAAGCAATGCCTGTTGAGCCACAATGGAGTGTAGAAGAGTGAGCTTACTGTTAATTATAATGAAGAGATGAGAACCTGACACAGTGGGCACACAGCCAAGCTACACTGCAGTGTTACATACCGTAGAACAACAGTACACAACCAAGAATATAGAATCTTACAGTGCTCTCTGTACTCTATGGTATATGCCTTTCACCGTTCATGGCTTAAGTAAATTAATGTATATACTTATATGAATTAATAAACAAAACTATGTAAAGAACTTTGCTATAAGGAGTTTGTTATGTACATCTTTAATGATCGGAACTTCATTGTATACTGTATAACTGTTTCAAAACCTACTCTGGAGTAAGCCTCTACAGATGTATAAAATTAATACATCTTTCTGTTCTCGATTTCATTAGGTTTAAGTTTCCTGTGGCTTTTTATTGTGAAATAAATTACATTATAACTATATCGACTAGAACTTTTATTATTAAGAATAATAATTCCTGTCAATAAAATTATTCTTAAGTATTAAAAATTAACATGATTAATATGTAAAAAGTGTTTTATTTTTTTCAATCTTTTGAAAACTTTTTTAATCTAACTAATAATTACTCAATTGACCAATAATCAAAACAATAGGTTAGGTACTGTGGACGGAGGGATAGATTAAGGAAATCGAAGTAACGTCCATTCCTGACCAGAAAAGATCGCTGCTCGAACCTGCGTTGAGAGGTTCCAACTGTATTTTAAACTTAATTCGGCAGTCAAATTATTTAATTAAATTTAGTTAAATTGAACTTTTTAAACAATAAATGCTCGCTTATTATATAACTATGGTATTTGAGTATAATGTAATATAATAACCAATTCCATTGGAATGACTAAATCTTAACAACCAACTAAAACTATTTGTCTATAGAATAATTAGTCTCAAGACTGACATCAAATTTATCGTAATCAACGACTGATTGAAGAAGAGACTAAATGTGTTCAATGAACTAAGATTATTAGTCTAAAGAAAAATCAGTCTCAAGACTAATTTAAAATAACCGATCAGAATTACCGACTATTTCAATTAGAGACCAAGTCTGCTCAATCAACTACAACTATTCTTTCTGTAGAAAAACAACTCTTAAGACTAATTTAACTGCTTGCAACAAAAATAACAAAATAATCAGTTAGATTAAATAACCTAAAATAACAAACTAACAAATGATTGTTTGACAAAGATGAGTAAATCTGTTGGCACTACAGTAGACCACCTAATGAATAGTTAGTTAGACGACAGGTTACGTAATCACTGTGGTGATTATTAAGTTTTCTCTTTTGAGGAGTTAAAATCTTCTTTAGAGCATGATAGAGCACTATAACGTATTCCCGTGATTAATGTAAAGAGTCTGTGTGAGATAAACAATTGAAAGTTCTTGGCAAACGGTCAAGAGAAATTTAAGGAGTGGAATAAGGGCATACTGTCTAGCAGACCGACTTGTGATTTTTTTGTACTGCAGTAGAATACGCTGGTCTGGGGAGAAGCCTTTCCCCCATGTCACAAAGCGGTTACTCACTGCTATCTGGGCAAGCTATAAATATATTTATGTTTATACAAGAGCTTGTTTTTTTATTTTTAATGTTATTGTTGTATTTACTTCATTAAGAATCGTAATTTTTTTTAATTTTATAGTTAATATAACATACTTTTGTTGCGTACCATTATTATAAAATAATATCGAAGTTAGATAATATAGGACCGTTTGATAATAATCGACTAATGAGTTTAGGCCGCTTATTAAAGTCTCCCCAATAAATTATCAAACACTCCGCCTTTTCATTTTTTACTAAGGAGGTACTTGTTTTTATCATGTTTATGGTTATAGAGAGTACGTTATACAATTATATTCTGAAACCCAAATTTTTAAAATTTACCTTTAATTCTGCTGTTCAACAAGATAATTAAGAATACTGGACTGAATAGAATGAAAAACTTAAAGGAATGAAGAACTAAAACGTGTTATGTGGTTTAAAACGTGATATAAAATTAATAAATTAATGAATGATACGCACACGTTTGCAACAAAAAAGCGTTATTTTCAGAGTTGTTTTATAGTATTTCATAATTTTTATAAAGAAAGTCGATTACATTTGGAATTTTCATGTTTAAGCTGTTATTAGTAATACACTTTTACTACACAAAAGATCATAGTTTATTAATACATTAATAAAATATGATAACATTTTATAATATTACGTCAAAAGTGTATAAACTCAAGTAATAATTCATTCATTTCCAAGATACCCAATTTGGTTAATGTTAGTATTCTAGTTGAAGGTAACCTACGAATCGTAACTGCGATAAGAGAGCTTAGATTGTTACAGGGACCTAAACCTTTACATCAGCTCTGACGTCATGTTGTTTGCATAGCACAAGCTCGGCCCTCCGAGTGTTTACTTTCTAATGGTTCAATCTGCTCAGGTCAACAGTGTATTCTAATATATGTACCTGTAAATGATATATAAAGTAGTAGAATTGGTGCCCTGCTTTGATGTGAAAAAAAGTAAACTAGTAAATATAGTAAATATTTTAAATTACTATAACAGTTTACTATTACCAAATTTATAAACTTAGAGGTAATTCCCACCGAGAATCAATTTTTTTTGTTCGAATTTTTTACGATGGAAGGATTGTGAAGGAAACACGATATTATCTGGACATTGCCATCGTTCAGTGATTTAAAAATCTGATTTTTGCCGCCATCTTGTTTCTGCCGTGACATTGCCAATTGCAATTGGCCTCTGGTCAGTCGTAGGTGGTTGGTCGGCGAAATCAGACCTATTGCGACCTGTATTCTGTAGTTCAGTTTCAATAATTAGTGTTGTGTTTTGTTAAGTGCATGTTTTAGAGTTAGTGAAGTTGACACACAACATCGTGGTTGTGATTTCTGACTTACGCGTGTCGCAAACGCTCTGGTATGATTTGTTTATTTTAACATACTTTGTAATTATTTTAGTTAACTGAAGAAGAGATCAGATTGCAGATCTCGAAACGTAGTGTTACTGGTCTTTTTGTATCACTGATCGATGTCAAATGTCCGGAAAAAATCCTTTTCCTTCTTTAGAGGTTTGCGTCCTATTATTCTATTAAAACCTATCCTATTGTTGGGGGGGGGGGGCTTTCATTTTCATTTATTGAGTCAACGGTAAACCATTTCGTACATATCAAGTAACAGATGGCATGCCAGATATTAACAAATCCAAATAAATATCGCCAACACTTAACTGTAGATAATAGAAAACAATGTTATTAAATATCCAAAGTTTAACATAATATACATATAAATTAACGCCTACATCAAAATAAATATCAAAATCGATTAATTATAAATAATATGAAAAATATTAAATAACAGCTGAAGTTCAATTTACCACCCATTAATAAATAACTAAAAATAACACCTAATAAATAATCATTAACAAACAACATCTAATAAATAATGCATTTACCTACCAAATATGGTAATGTGGTATGGTATGGTATGCTTTACTATGGTAATGCATTTATAAAGGTTCACAGCTAACACAATTTCCTCTTTTTGTTTTCTTATTGTATTAGTGCCAAATAGTTTTATTTTAAAATCTAATAAATTCCATTTATAATGCTTATTTCCTTGTATTAATGTATATAATTTTGAGCGTTGATCTGACCGCAATATTTCGGTACTTTGTCCCATGAATCCATAAGTTACCAAACAAATTCTGCTGAAGTGAGTAAATTAGAACTTAGAACGGTACTCCACTCTAATAACTGAAAACTCAATTCTCGTACGGCCCGTGTTATAATTAAAATAGTCTCTATCATCCTCGCTTACTACTTATTTTTATATTTTTTCATAGAGAAATACGTTTTCATTAATTACATATTCATATTGTTCATGTTATACTATAGGAATAATTTTATAGGACTATAAATTTAAATAACTACGAAAACTTAAACTCGTGTGTAATTTCTTTTACTTTACATCCGTAATCTGTGAATTATGAAAATTATATTTTACACAACACTTCTTGGATTGTCAGATACTATTGAAAAGCAATAAAATGTGATTAGGAGTGAAAAATTCAAGACAAATTCTCAAAATATTTATGCATTATGTAATATTTAATAGAGTGTCACATGCCTGTAGTAACTACTGTGATGATGGATTAATTAATCAATCAACATGTCATGGAATATGGGTTACCTTGGATGATTGAGGGCTAGGAAATTAGGTAATGTAATTTGGCTCAGATGTAATTACAGGTTGATAGTGTTGCTCTACCAATCCAAGTGACGATAATTATATAATTACTCGAAACTATTGATTACAACTGTAAATGATAAATTGTTTTGCAGTCATCAAATCCTTTATTAATTAATAGAAAGTACGCAACCAACTGTAACCTGTACCTATTGAATATTCAATCAGTAATTTGGGTACCCCCAGCACAGTCCTGTTTACACGAACTTAACAGGATCTTACGTGTCCATAACTGACTTAAAAGCAGCGGTCATCGTATTCGTAATACTTGCACCACGCTAACAATGACTATAGATTATTTAGGTAAATTTGTGATTAATGCTTATAACATAGATGTAAGAAACTAAGGAGGTTAAAATAGGATGCAGATACTACAATTGATAACACGCAATGTTGGATGATATAAATTTCCTTAGTGTCACACTAATAACGTCACCCCAAACTGTTACTTTAGCTCTGGTAGTTAACCTGTTCCATACCTGCCTTGCAAAATGTTTTTGTGATTTCTGTGAGCGTTCAATGTGAAAGGTCAAACACACCAAGGTGTGAGATCAAACATACCAAAGTGTGTGGTCAAACAAACCAAGGTATGAGGTCAAACATACCAAAATCTCAGGTCAAATATACTGAGGTCAAGTATACCATGGTATGAGATCAAACATACAAAAATCTGAGGTCAAATATACTAAGGCGTGAGGTGCAATATAAAAAAGTGTGAGATCAAACATACCAAAATTTGAGGTCGAACATACCATGTTGTGTAGTCAAACATACCAAGTTATAAGATCAAACATACCAAGGTATAAGGTCGAGTATTCCATGGTGTGAGATCAAACATGTCAAGGTGACTGATCACACTGGCCAAAGTTTGAAGAAAAGCATACCCAGCTGTGAGGTCAAACATACCAAGGACTCGAAGTGACTGATCTCGACTACATAGTGATATTATTAAGAGCCAGCACTTAACTTAATATCTTATCGTACAAATCACTTCACGCAGTTAAGCTACTGTTAATGTGTCTTGTACACAATCTCCAGTTTTCGACCTTTCTCATTAGTCTTAAACAATCCTTTGCCACAATTCCACCAGCTGTACTAATATAATGCAGCAAACACCTACTCATCCAAACTGGTATATTTATTTCAGATTGTTTTAAAATTTTTCACAATGTAATGTACAGTTCCCTTTAGTATCCAGCTTCAAAAAAAAATGTGAGTTCTTAAAAACCTCTTTGCCTTAATACCTTAATATGATAAAATATTTGTATTTTTAAACATTACATGGATCTTTTTACGCGATTAAAAATTATTATTATCTCAAAAGTGCATATGTTCTTTTTAGAGCAGTATTTAGAGGCTATGAAGACGCAGAATAATGACACCAATGACGAAGTAAAATCGTTTAATGATTTAACATTACATATTAGCATATACTAAGCACTAAATTGGCTTCCCGGATTTTGGGGAATGGTATGTAAGTGAGTAAAGGAGAAAAGGGTGGAATTGTCACGTAAAAGTTACTAATGTCATTATAGCGGGCACAACAAACCAGTGTTCATTACAAAGGGCGTACAGAATACAGTACAATACAGTACACAGTACAGAATACAGTGCAATACAGTACTCAGCGTTTGATAATTTTTGTACTGTGAATAGTAATGAACTTTTACCACAAATGGGACCAATGAGAAATAATATAATTTAATACATGAAGAATAATATTTAAATTAAATAGAATTTGACGAAATAACTGTACATATTCTGATGTAAGGCACTGGAAATTGGCTTTTTTAAGTTTAAAACTAATTTTGTTTGTGTTTTATTTACATATTACAGAATTTTCTTGTATAAACCAATTATATTATTTTAATGTATATTAATTAGTTATTATATTTGCATAATATTCAGTTATTTTATATAATTTCTCTTTTCTATAAGTATTTGGAAAAGATGGAGATTGGTGAGGAAAATTATATTCAGATCTAAAGGAAAGTTTGAGATCACCTAAATCCAAAATAATGGTAAAGAATTGCTCGATTTCAGGCAATGGATACATTAGTAATAAGTAAAAAGCCATCAGAATCAACATTAGTAAAATGAGTATGTATATATGATTCATTATAATAGGAAACAGAATAAGCCTAACAAATAAATTACCAACATAACTTACAGAAGCAATTGCTCATTTTAGTTACACTATAGTACTGTAATTATATGTTTTAAAGATATTATTTTGTAATATAATTATTTATATAATAGTAACGTCATATTAACATACTGGCTTTCAGAGTAATCAGAGAGTATCTTTTCAGTTCCTCCGTCTCAGTGGAAAATATCAAACTCGTTCGCGAATCTGTTAAGACTCTTGTAGTTGTTCCAGAATGTTATACTTAGTAGATTAAGGCATGCAAGCTTTCAGTTACAATTTACATAAGACAGGCATATAAGATTTAATTTAACTTTTGTCATCTGTAGCTTTAAAAAGGAATTAAGATTACTCTTGGTGTTATGCTTGTCCAAAGTTCTCCATAATATTTTACCAAAATATTGTGTTTTTAATGTCCTTTGACTATTGGTAATTGTTGTGTCGTACACATAATTAAAGCACATTACAACCAAGGCTGTAATAAACATGATATTGTATAATGAAATAATTTACTTCCGAAAATGCTAAGGACTATTAATAAGACATTAATTTGACAATTTGCTATATGTTTTTGAAAGTGTAGTTTACTTATAAACACATGCTAGCAAACCGACACTCGTTCATCGTTAAATGTGCAAACGTAAAACAGGTATTAATTGATATGCTATATATTAACAATATATTTATAGCGGTATAATCATATATACCAGTCTCCATTGAAAATACAAATAAAACGTTATAGCACGGTCAAGATAAGACGAATAAAACAGTATTGTGATTGGTTGAACATTTTGTTTGTTTAAAGTTTGTTATTGCCGATGGAAGGTTTGAAAGGATAACAGGATTTCGGACATTTACCATCGGTACAGGTTATAAAAGGTATAACACAACGTTTCGAGGATTGGAATCTATCGTCTTTGTCAGGTCGGGGTGTTATTAATACATAAAATAATAAAGAACAGAAATAAGTAAAATAAGAGAAAGAAAAGGGTTCAAACATGCCCAAAAGCTGCTTGGAGTCCAGTCTAGCCGTTGTCACTGCACAGGATTCAATTCCGAGCACAAATTACAAATACGAGGATCACAATCGAATATCACACTAGCACAGGCTACAGTGGGATATTAACAAGAATTTCTGTTATTCAAGAATTTCTATATTTCTGTATGTATTAATACCTCCCCCACCTGAGGAAGAGGATAGATCCCAATCCTCGAAACGTTTTGTTATACCTTTTATAACCTGTAATGATGTCAAGTGGTTGAACATAATAAATTAAGCATTTTCTACAGGCGGTCGTTTAACTCTACATCTACTTGTATGATCTCTTGTCCAAACGATAATAGTATAAAGTAACAGCGTAACGACCATGTAGTTCTGGAGGTCATTCCATTTCAACTGTTACCATGGATATGGCTGTGTTGGATACATCCTCCGTTTTATGGTTTTCAGGTGTAAAATAATGGTGATGAAAGAACTTGAAAACAACGGATAACCCATATTGTTCTACTCAGCTAGAGTAGATTATGTTTAAATCCAACGACACCTCGTTTGTAAGGAAGATCAGATATCTGTAATAAATCAATGCGGAGTCACATATGGTTTTAAGAACTTCGTCTAGCATGAACCTAATAATAATAATAATAATAAGGCCCTATTCCTCCCTCCCTTATCTTTTTATTTCCGCCATCTTGTTTCTTTCTGCCGATTGCCATTTGCTATTGGCTTCTGGTCAGCCGTAGATGGTTAGTAGACGAATGCAGACGTATTGCGACCTGTATTCTGTAGTTCAGTTTTAATGATTATTGTTGTGTATAGTTTTTTTATTAAGTGCATGTTTTAGAGTTAGTGAAATTGACACACAATATGGTTGTGATTCCTGACTTAGGCGTGCTATAGAGCTTTGATATGATTTGATTATTTTAACCTAGTTTGTAATTATGTATTAGGTTAGTTATATACCTGAAAAAGAGATCAGATTGCAGATCTCGAAACGTAGTGTTACTGATTTTTTGTTTCACTTAACATTGGCAAATGTCCGGAAAAAATCCTGTTTCCTTCGTGAACTTTAAGATGGAATTGTAGCTTTACAAGAGAATTGAAATTGATCTTTAATACAATTTTGTAAAAAATAGCTGAAATTTGTTTTAATTATTATTTTTCAGAATCAGTCAGAAATCCTGACTAGTAACTTGTTGTATTAACTGACACAAAATCGCTCGCATTTATTTCTTATCTACCTTCGTCACAGGATACAGATTTATCTACTCTCCCAATGTAAATGTCATACTACTCCCATCTAATGCGTTCTCGATTGTGTTTTTACCTTTCTCACACTTTTCGCCAATCATCGCGCAGTTCGGCCACATCGGGGTAGGTACTGATAAAGACAACAAGCATCTAGATTTCTTTGTTAATATAGTTGTACTAACTCATCTAGATTATATCTTTCTGGCTTGAATTTGATACAGAGCACAGTTGTGTCTGCATCCGAAATTAAAAACTTGGACATGTTCCCTCTCGTTTTACAATAATTGTAATATAATATTTAAGAACATTTATTTGAAATTGATTGGTTTTATTAATGCTCTTAATAAGTTGTATACCTTATTATACACGTCCCTTCTGAAGCGCTTAATAGCTTAAAATGTTTTCATTCATAATTCCAAGTTTCATTTTTATTAAAAAATTATAAATTTATCGTAAATCATTTAGGAAATGTTATCTGACCTAAACCTTAAAAATAAGTTAAAAATTCAAGACCAAATACTTATGTTTGGTATTTATATATGTGAAGATGAATTTTGTTCCATAGAATATTATTTAACAAACAAAGAAGACAACGTTTATAAATATTGTTAAATAGAGTACAGCATATTACTCTGTTATAGTTAGCCTATGTACAAAATTAAAAACTACAAAATTATTTTTGTTTAATCTTGTACTATTTGAAAAACAACCTTGATTTCATTACTAATAGTAAAAGGAGACGAAGTGGGTCGCAACGACGGTAGGAGGGACGAGGGGGGAGGGATGTTCACGACACGAACAGTTGGCAGGGTTCCAGGCTCAAGTGTTAGGGCGGACCTTCGTCAATTGTCGACATTTACTCTTGATCAGTAGTCAATTGTCGAAGCAGAAGTATGTTACCCCATAAAGGTATGATTTGGTACTATAAAATTACATGTACGTTTTCCAAAACGGACATCATGTGTTGCCATACTAATTAGACAAAAGGAACCTAAGGTTTACATATTATCCACCAACTTTATGTTACCTCTCATTGTAACAATGAATTTTTGTTATGTAATTTCAATTCTTATACTGAACAAGATTTCCGGGTCAGACTCCGTTATATGCCCCCAACGCTTAAACTTTTTTCAATGAACTCAGAACGTTATAAAACGATGTAGTTGAGTAACAGCACTAACATTCCATCAATCAACAAGCACTCTTAGGTATTGCGATCGGTATTGTTGTCGCTGTTATCTTATCTTTCTCGATAATCCCGATTACGGCAGGCCGCGCGGCATCACATGATTATTTACGTTTTTTGCACGGTACATAATTGCCTTTCCATTACAATTCAATTTATATTTCTGATCAGCTTCTCTAAAATTTGATATTTTACTGATAGGTACTATCTCGAGGGATGTTTTTATTTCGTTGACATCAGCGCGGGGTAGCACCGAGGGTGCTGCCAAAGCCCGCGGTGATGGCCGGAGGCACTCGCATTTTGGGTGACGGAGTGTGATCAAAAATAAAAACAAGTTTTGTGTGTTTTTTTCAATAAAGAGTTTAGTTTTTCTTTGGTAATGTTTGTTCTTGTTGAATTTTTGTGTTTGGAGAAATGTAGGGTCGTGGTTGATATAATACGTAAGTATCCTTTTTTCTTAGCTAGTAACCAATTTTAATTCATTGTAATCATCCGTAAATGAAAAATTAGCGTTGGGGGCATAATGTTAGTTCTGTTACTCAACTTCATCGTTTTATAACGTTCCTAAGTTCATTGAAAAAAGTTTAAGCGTTGGGGAGCATATAACGGAATCTGACCGATTTCCGTAAAAACCATATCCTTATTGTAGTACCATTGATGATTGTGAAAAAAAACGGTGGTGTTTGGTAAATAAATAAAAAAAAATAAATAAATAAAAAAAAAAAAAAACAGTTAAATAAAAAACTACAATTTAGACCACAGATGCATAACCTCAGATCTACCGGATTGCTGCAACTTGTTACAACTTGTAGAGTTCAATTAACCTGGAATTAGGCAACCTGAAAAAGACTGTTTGAGGAACACCCCGTAACATGCTTCGCTGAGGTTATACGATGATTTTCATGTTCACAGCTACTTTTATAATTCTTTAGATGTCCTACGGCCAGACAGATAGACATACAACCATAAGGAAAGAAATATTTTAATTCCTATGGAAAACCATATAGAAATAGTGCAAGCCTACTAAGTGATAGGCTTTAATGACGCTCAGCCAAATCTTATGGATGACTCCCACCTTGGAACTCTTCTTGTTTAAACCAGGCTACGAGACATCTGGCTTAAAGTTAGGTTACATTTCACATGTCATATGATTGTACTCAATTTGTTCATAAATTGATTTATTCTGAGATTTTCTTCTTTTCATAATGGTTACCCATAAAACCAATGTTAAATATTCTCTTAGCCAAATTCCATGGAGAGGCATACACCATCATTGAACTCGTCTATGGGTTAGATTTTTTGTCAAAACATTGTGCGGATAAAAAATATAGACAGACCATTTCGGTTTTCCAGACGCTCAACCAATAAATAAAAATAATACATTTAAAAAAAAGACCTCAAAAAGAAACGAAAAATGATTAACGTAAAATTAAATTCGTAAATACCATCACATACTATTATAACAATTTGACAGAAACAAAACTGTGACGAAATATATTAAATAATCCGATAGGCGATGGGTAAAAGCGAAATTTGAAGGGGAGGCAATATAACTGCACAGCTCGCAGTGACGAATGTACAGTGGTTTTTTGCAAATGTTAAGTTCAACTCCATTTTACCTTCCGCTTAGTACACCGTCTGATATCTGACTTGACTCTTGGAATATGGAGTCCAAAAAGAGTCGGCGACGAAGAAGCTCAAACGTCAGAGACACATAGATATAAAATCAAATTTAATTTAGATGAATATGTATTCTCATCACGTTCACAGTTGTGTCTCTTCGGATGCTACGCTATGATCTTTCTTATAACTAAGAAATCAGAAAATCCATTTCTTGTTGTATTAAAGAACTTTTTTATACACTGCTATGTCAAAATTATATACATTCAACTTAAAGTTAACTCGTGTGGCGTATTTTCAAACTTTAATCAGATTGAGATTGTGAACATTGACTTACTTCTCTTACATACCTAAGACAAGGCTTAAAAAAAAAGGTTAAAACCATTCTGTAAGGACATTATTCAATTTTTGATACCACCGTCACGACGGCTGAAAACCCCGATGATAATATAGATCCGAAATTGGCTCTAGGATATAGGCGTACACTAATGTTAAATATGTATTTAATGCATATATGAAACTATTTAACTTAATTTAATATGTATGCATTTTGAGTATTTTAGACGAAAAACCGTACAAACAATTTCTTTTATGAGAATTTAAGATTGTATGCCGCATTACCTGATTCAAATATGTTAAGTGATATACTCGTTTATGTAAACCTGTATAGGTATGAAAAATATAGTATGATATATAGTATGTACAAACTATATAATACCTCGTATGAACGACAACGAGAGTACGAATATCCTTCTATATCCATGATACAGGATTTTATTAAGGGTTTCTTAAAAATGTTTGGTTAATATTTAAGAAGATCACTCTATGTTTTAAAAGAGTTTTCCTATTTGGCTTAGTTATTATTAAGATAATTCAGGTTTTAGTAGTGCAATTTTATAAATTAACGTAATACGCTCGCCAAGGGTTTAGTTTAGTAGGCTGTATACACTAATTAAAGTTGACCGTGGACTATGTACACTGAATAGTAAAGTACATCGTCTGACCTAAGTACACCAAAGTTTGCCGACAGATTAGGTTGACCGAGTATTGAGTTTAGTTGAATGATTAGTTCTCGTGTAATTGCTAATCTTGAATCGTTGTTAAACCAAACCCAAGTAGGAAGCTGTCTAAATAACTACAAAGTAGCCATTATCAACAAAATACTGAACTTCCAAATTATAATTGACACTGATTAAACTGTTATTTACGCATCTGACAATAATTAGTTTGTGTTTGCAGCTAAGTACATTATTGCTTTGTATTTATGACTGTCTCAATACGTTTGCATTTTGTCTCCAACATACTTATCGGTGACGGCGATCAATTTTATGTAAGGGATATTTCTCTGTAAATTTCACGAAAAACTAGGTTAAGCACTTGTACGATGAAAATTGCCTCTCAGCTCCTAGACTGCTATGTTTATCGAGATGATTAGTGAACCATAAGAATTTAAATATCAAAGCAAGAACATTTTCTGATATAATCAAAGATTTCAACCGCTCTTCTATTTTTTGTACATCAATATTGAAAGTCTTCATAATTCATAACAATATCAAGGAGTTTCAAGCTAAATTTATTCTTACATATTTTTCAATAGTGTTAAGGTCTCAAGATGGTACCCGTTTAAAGTTATAGTAGTATATATAGTTATAAAATTGATCTGTTATAAATAACATAATTTCCGATTAATTGTAACAGAATAGGCTCAAAGTTTTTACAAAGAATTTGTATGCTAATAAGCCTAACAGTTTTTATAAGGTTACAAGATTATGAAGTTTCTAAATGTTTGAAAAAGTTATACGATTTTATATTAACATACCACATTTGAGATTTACTTTACTACCATTTTTTTTTTAATTAATCTAAATTAGAAATACATCTTTAGTTTAAAATTTAATGATACATTTAGAGGTCACATGTGAAATCTACCTTTCTAGAGAGTGAGCCGAAGGGATATTTTTTATCAAAAACGTATTTTTGGGGTATTAGTATAAAGATTTTATATTCTCTGTAAATGTTTAAAGTTAAAAGTTTATTTAAGGTAAAAATCAGTCGACTCCAAGATCTTACTGCTCTTTTTAATTTCGTGTCCGTTATAATCGCTATCCAGTACAAGTGACTTGAGATATTATGAACAATCCTTGCAATAGAGAAGAAATTTGAATTTTTGTTGCACGCGCCTTAGGAAATATCAATAAAATTTAATATCGGTTTAAAATATCGATACTTAGTGAAATATTAGCAAATACTAACAGTTTCTGAAATAAAACCATAGCAACAATGATTATAATAGTCAAAAATTAAGAAAGGAGTACTGAAAACTGAAAGGAACAAAACAAGAAAGAAATAAAGAAAGATATACATTGAATTCATTGACATAAATCCACCAACAGTGTTTAAATAAAATAACTTGAAATGGTCCTCGCATTGGTCGAGAATCCAGTCTGCCATTAATTAAAGATTCCCTCATTAATTCACCATTCGCTTATTTTTATTGGTACCCCTGAATTCGTTAGCCACGAACTCACAATAACTGTAATACATTCAGTGTGTCTAGTTATTGAAATGTCACAAACTATTGAATTTAATAACAATGAAATGCAGAATCAATGTAATGAAATGCTGCAAAAGATGTACACTGACGGTGGTTGTTTGGACACAGTCCTCGTATATTACGTATTTTGTGTTAATGAAGTTTAAAGTTAAACATTATGTCTTCTAAACTAAAAAAAAAAAATAAAAAAATAAATTCCATTTAGCATCCCTCAAACATACATTATAACTCTAAAATAGTAATTAGAAGAGGTGATAATTTCTGATTCAGAGTTACATCACAATTGCCTTTGATCTTAAAATAGAATAATTGGAATCATTTTCCGAGTTTGGAATGTCTTTCAATTAACCTCACTTTTATCAGTAATTCCTTCGATAAAACCTGACACAGTGTTTTTTTAATCTTGGTTTTACTGCTGAATACTTCGTAAAGCTGCGAGCAACAGCTAATAGTCTTTGTGTCAATCAGTTTACTTTTGTCAAGTCAGCTCAGGCAGAGGTTTTTAGAAGAGCTATATCATTTAATATAGGTATTTTAAATTTACGAACAAAATCCTTCATTCATTTAATACAATTAATAGTCTGAGAGCAAATTACCAACTGCCATTGTATAAACATATACCAGGTTTTCGTAAACTTTATTATATTGAAATTGATTTTGCGTTTTGAATATTGCAGTAACATTGCGATAAATGTTTATACTAACGCTGTTGATTTTTTTACCTCCAAATTTGTATAAATACATACTAATAATATTATAAACGCGCCTTTGTTTTGCTTTCACGTGTAAACTATTCAACCGATTTTACTGAAATGTTACATGAAACATTTTTACGGTCACTGGTACGAATATAGGCCTATTCTTATTTTGAAAATCCCTTTGGGCTCCACCGCATGGGTCTTTAAATTAACGAAAAATCCAATCTTAGTCTCTAAAGTTATGAAGTATTAATCGAAAGAGGATGTAAATATTGTAATCAACTGTTTTATAAACATTGTTTATTATTTTCAATTTGTTTACATTTATAGTGAGTGAATTCTCTAAGTAGTTCACTATTATTTGTTAAGCCGTTTTAGATTTCAGAGATTAGGTAAGTACTCATCTACGTATAAAATATCCTTAAAACATAAGATGGTCAGAATTTGTCTTGAGAGACAAAATCTCAAAACTCTCTTTGGAGCTATCGGTAAGGATTATGCTTCATGAAAGTTCGTTGGACTGTTCTTTTGAACTATTATACCAAATCCAGCTCATAATGTTCTAAAATGTTACAAATATTTTTACGTTTATAAATAACAAACGCTTAGTGTAATTTTTAATGTTCTTTTAACTGTACAGTTGATATATATATTAGATATAAAAAACAAAGTTACTATCTAACATTTGCTATAAATTTAAAGATTGATATAAAACCAATCTTTGTTCTCTTATTACAGAAGTGGTCTTGGCTGATCTGTGATATTATATTTTCTCGATCGGAAAAGAGGCAAAATCAGCTATGGAAAAAAAATACTAAGATCGAAATAAATTACAATGACCATAAATATTTACTTTTTACCATATTTACTTGATCGTGGGAAGAAGGCAAACTCAATATTGGCATCGGAAATATAATTAACTCGACCATAATACTCATATAGGTGCAATACCTTTTGCAAAACCAAAATTGCGTACGAAGCCGCGGGTAGTTGCTAGAACACTTATAAAAATGAAACATAACGTTTCAAAATCCAGGAGCTAAGAACCAGTTTGCACTAAATAGGCCAAAGTCCAAACAAAGAAATCAACTGGGGATTCTCATATAAGAACCAGTACAGAAGTTGAAGCATAACCACGCTGAAATTAGTAAAATAACGAGGCGCGACCCTCTGTACTGGGTGATATTTTACCCCCACTCCTCATTGGTGACATCGCATTGACCTAGCTTCACTTACCACTCGCATATTCACACTGTATTTCTTTTCTTTAGTCTGTAGTTTAGGCACACAATATAGATTTTGGTGAAATAGCTCGCTTTGTAAACATTGCTTTGAAATTACCTTGTTATCTTTTCCCCACGGGAATTCTAAAATAAACATAATTAAACTTTAAGTTCATTGTCACTCATAAAACTACATATATCTGGCTAAACTACCACAAGTATATAATTCAATCTGTAACACTCTCAGATGTGTAGAGAATGTTTTGTGTTCCTACCTCTCATAGGAGGTTCAGAATGCCGGTCACGAACGGTGGAAAACGATACTATGAAACCCAGTACAGCGAAAATAATGTTTGAAAGCTTTTAACGTTTATAGCTCAGCCATTACGCTAATAAAACTCCGAGAGCTTCGTATTCATAACTCATGCTATTTTATCACCTATTACACGCGCTAAACTAAAAACAACGTTTTGTAAGTTAAAATCTAATTAAACCTTAGTACCAGGATAATCGTGTATGAATTTTAATTTTGTACAGCCTGTCTTGCTTACAACACTGTATTACTACATGATTCTTTAAGTTTTTATGCAAATGGTACTTATTTTCACCTTGTAATACATGAAGATACATCAGCAGTCCTGCTTCTATTTTAATTCATTTGAGACTCTGAGCCGAGTACGTCAAATCATACGTTATTAAGAGAATTTTATTTTTGCAAGGCCTTCTTTGGTTTGGTCAGCTTGTTCAATTTATGTAGTTTAAAGTAAAAAAGAATTAAGTTCTTTATTCTAAAATGTAGGACTGCTTCTTTATGCCAAGTATCCTGATGATTTAAAAGAAGACGAAGAAATTGAAGAAGGATGATTATTGTACCTAGTAAATTAGCAAGTTAAGTGGGTTGTTACTAGTTATGCGCAGATTATAAGCGAAACGGCTCACTGATCCGGGTCACGAAATGATCTGAGATCCGTCAGATCATGTGATGAAATGAACCGGGTCATTTGGTGAGCCGACTCCTGATTGAACGAGCCAGTTGTTCTGTTCTCGTAGTTCTTTATGATCTGACTGATCTGTTATAAAAAAATGAAACAGTTGAAAATCTGAATTTATTATGGACGACAGCTGTTAAACCTTGTTAAAAACAACTGTATTTCGCTTACTTTTAACCATTAAAATTTGTTTTTCTGTACAGATAATAGTAACGATGATTGTTTGATCAGTTACATGTTGTGGTACACAGGACTAAAAACAATTAAATTCATTTTTTACATCATATTTGTAACAATAAAAGCAAAATTGATTATTGCAACTAATATAATTGATCGATTTAAGATAAAATAATTTACCAAATTAATTATTTATATTTTTAATTTGTTTATTCAGAGATCTGATCAAGCAGACGTAGTGAGTGACGTCAGCGATCTGAAGATTCGGTTCATGACCGGTTCATTTCGGTGATCTGATCCGAATGAACCGGATCATTCCAAAGAGCGGTTCTTCCATCACTATTTGTTACATATTTGATTATACGCATATATGATTGTTATATTTTTACATATATGATCCTTATCTTTAATGTAAAAAAAATTTATTTATTTTAAAAGATTATCAAATATGCAGAAAATATGAGTGGGCCAAAGATTTCAATGTTTAATAGTCCAGGCTGCAGATGAAAAAAACATGGGTCAGCTGATAAAAATTGTAGTCCAACAGGCGTGCCAATTTTTATTGTATATACACGCAACCCGGGTTTTATTGACAGCGAAATCTAAAAATTCAGTGAGATAAAATCAATCGTCAACAGCTCAAATTCTTGTGGACGAGGAAATGGGATCGTATTAAGAGGGTTCAAAACATGAAATTATAATTTTTGTTCTCGAATTGTATCTTTTTAGCTTGACAGACTTAAAACTAAACCTTTGTCAGGCCTTAAACTAAAACTTAAATGTTAGTCAGGCCAGGTAAGCCTACAAGTGGAGTGAACCGATACTCCGTGGTTTTAACTGATGATCCAAGCACTAAAAACGAAGGCCTCGATATGCATTTATCGTGAATATAATTAAAATCCTAGATGTTTTAAATTTATGATAAAGCCGTCAAGAAATCCATTACTAAACAACGCTTCTTCAGAACACTCAATGATGTTTAAAATGATGAAATTTTTACGACTCAAAGTCAGCATTAAGTTGTATTTTGAAGTTGGATTACGTAATGGCATCAACAAAGCTAGCCCATCTTGAGGAAGAAGTGGTTTCTATTACGTATTTCCTGTTGGCAAAAAAATACGGTTATGCTCTTCTTCAACTATAATTTTCAATAAATGGAATAGTTCTTCCAATTTAAAAATAAAACTGATTGATTTCATATTAACCAACGGGCTGAACTTATTCGCCGCCAAAAGTTATTAAAGTTAATGGTTTCGAGCATTCTTTGAAAATTTGAAGGTTGATTGGTTAACTTGTAGGTCTATTAACATGTGAATATACATTTTCAAAATTCTAGAACTCTTATTTCCATCCGTGTTGACTCATACTGTATCTCTGAGATTTAAGTATCGAGATCCTGCGTATGATGAGATTATTTAAATTCCAGACAATTAGGCATGATAAAAGGCAAATTAAACTGTCGTCACAAACTCGATGTCAGTTATCTAATTCAAGAGACAATGTGTAGTCAATAACTCTGATATCAATCAATAACGACTTGTAATTGAATTGTAACTGTGTGTCGATTATTTGTTATTTTGAAGTTAAAAATTGTTGGAAACAAGGAGAAGGTTGTCAGTTCTAAGGAAGTTTGATGATGAAAGCTGTTGCCGGAAGTTACTGGAATACAAAACACTGAAATAAATTAATTCAGTGATATCGTGCAAGGAAGCGGTTAGCCAATCGAGTCGAAGGGAAGTGACTGTAATTATTTCGAGAGGCTTGGAGGTTTTAGTAGGTCCTAAGGGACTGCGTTTCTTTGAATATACAACCGGTAGTATATTTCTGTAATCCTACTGGATTACATAATGGGATTAAAGCATTCTGTGGGATATATGCCGAAAGAAATATGTACGGAATTACTAGTATTACACATTTTGACAAAACTAAATTGTTCCCAGATCTTTAATGAATTATTTGAGTAATTATTAAAAGTGAGTTTTTATTGACTTAAAGGTGTAGTACTCATTCAGGTTTACCATACTTGGTATTCCTTCTGAATAACTTTATAAAAAGTAAATGAAATATGAAACCACACTATATTAAACTTCAGGATATTAATTTTCAAATTTTATTTTAGACTATTTTATGCTTTAAAATAAAAAAAAATCTTTTAATAAATAAATTTAATAGTAAAAAATCATAAATTAATGAATTTTTATATCTGAACAGGTAACTTAGTTACAAAATCAAATGACTCAGAATACATTAATGAATTTCAATATATAACAAATGCTGTCAATATTTATCAAAACTCGATTGACTGATAGTTTCCTGAATAGTAATATTTCAAAACTCCCATCAAGACATAACAATTAATGCAATAAATATCAATAAAAAAAATTATGGTTGCCTGTAAAGTCGGTTTTACGGGCGAAGATTTTACGTGACAACGTCTTTTTCTCGGTAGAATATTTATTGATATGAATATTATTAAATTGCACAATAGGAACAAGGAATTGAATGAAAATAAGAATTTTAACTATAGAAATATATTTTGTTTACTAAAACATTGTACATAATTTGAAATTAATTAAAATTTGTTATTGTAAATGGTAAAGTTGAATAAAACATTTACTAAAATTGGAATTTGAAATTCTTGATAAACACAGTTAAATTCTAACTCCGCGCGTGGTGATTGGTCGGTTTAGTTCGTTTGTTTGGTCGCACTGTTATGACAGGTTAGAGGTTATAATTTGTTATTTTTAAATGTTTGACTAGCAATACGCGCTGTTTCTTCTCAATCGACTGAATTACGATTGATTGCAGAGTGATTTAAACTAATAATTTACTTAACACTATCAACATTTGTCAATAGTGTGACATAACCTATATAAACTCAGTTTCTCAACTTTTGTGTCAATCTAACAATTAATCAATCAATCATAGTTTACGATAATGAAATATCAGTGTACAATTATTTACCTTTATTGTTGTAGTTGTTGTAAATGACGAATCTAAGCACTCCACATTTTCACGAATAAACATAGTTATCTGCTTTATCCCGTG
Organism: Homalodisca vitripennis; assembly: GCF_021130785.1. Classification (NCBI taxonomy): domain Eukaryota; kingdom Metazoa; phylum Arthropoda; class Insecta; order Hemiptera; family Cicadellidae; genus Homalodisca; species Homalodisca vitripennis. The sequence goes on from NC_060207.1 coordinate 234,667,868, forward strand.
CGGCGGACCCACAGTTATCTGCTTTATCCCGTGCGAATCCCGTGCGGCGGACTCACTGGACGGGCATCGTAACGTTACCGGGCGTTACACTTTTTCATGAGTGACTCCGAGCCGCAACCTAATTTAAGACGTTGTCACGTCAAAAAGAACATTATCCATTTTGTCGAAATAAAGGATTGGAATATAAAATTAAAATTTTTTTAAACGTAATTTTATATAAATACTTGTGGTGACCCGTGACTTCACAAGAAATCTTGTAAGATTTGCACGTGTATGAGCATTTACGGTTCAAGTGAATTATATTTCCATTACCTATGTCGAGAGAGTATATATACGAGTACATAGATTATATGACGATATAATATAATAATACATACATACCTTAAAATTTATTTATCAACCTAAAATTTATCAAATTTATCAATTTAAAGCCGGATAGTAATTTTTACTTTAAATCTGATCATGGTTCAATCTGATTTTGTTACTCTATAAGTATGCAGTTTCTATTCTATTAGATCTTTCTCTTTTACGTAATTTTCCAATGAACCCGAATCAGAAAAGTCTCTATCCTGTATGTCTTGAATTAGGGCACTATATTTTTACATGGTTATAACTATTTTATAAATATTAGAATGTTTCTCAATTATTTTTAGAAAAATATAAAAAATGAATGCTAAAATATTTTATTGGTATTATATTTTTATAAAGTTGTATTTCTATTTTGATGTAATAATTTTATTTCGTATATATGTTAAAAAATATATATAAAAATCATACGATCATAACCTCAAAAATACTGTTTAACACCTGGAATCAGATCACAATGTTTCAAATATCAAATACTTAGGGTCATATTAAGGGTTCCAATTAATTAAGTTACTACAAACTCTAAATTTTTAAGTTTTTAAGAATATGCTAGATATTTCAATTTGTGCTAAAATCTGTTTATATTCTTGAAAGTGTTCGCTGTATTCTATAAGCAGTAAGCAACATATAAAGTACTACACGTTTTGTATAGAATAATCACTTAAGTATCAAAATAGTTTTCGTTGCGTTTCAATACATCAAAAATAGTTAAATGTTTCAAATATTTCGACGTAGGAAACTAAACATAGTTTTCAAGGTCGTGGATGTTGAACCATGTTGCCAAAATTGTTTTAAACGATGATTTTGTAATGAATTTCACATTCAAAAGGAGGATCTAATTACATTAAATCAATTTGTCACTTGTTGGATACGTGAGGGTAGCAGCACTATTGAAACCACATACTGTATAGAGATAGTCCCGCGGTCGTAGTAGCGCTGTTCACACATAATTTATTAACGGGATTATAGCTTCGGCAAACACTCCAGCATTGGTTCTCTATTGTTCTCCTTACGTGCACATCTGCGCTTTGACTTAAACTAATGTGATTGATCAATCCATTGATTACTATAATAGTGTTAAAATAATTAAACATATGGTCGTGCTGTCATAATAAAATGTTTACACATAACAGTTGAATACATTTAAATGGCTCTTTGAATTCACATTACACAACTTTAGAGACCAAGATAGGGTTTTTGGTGCTTTAAATACCAGTGGAGCGTAGTCCAAAAGGATTTAAGAAATAGGGATATGCCTATGTTCATCCGAAGGACTGTAAGAATGTCCATGTAAATTTAAGTACAATCGGTTGAATAGTTTATACGTGAAAGCAAAACAAAGTCGCTTTCGTATTTATAATATTATTAGGATGTTTTAATGATTTAAAATATTTTATACAAACTAAGAGCAGAGTATTGAGATAATAAACTGAAGGCAATAAAGGGAACCCTATACTGTGTCAACATATCTGCAGCATCGGTTTTCTGTTTGCCCAGGGCAAGCTGTCACTTCCAGCAGACCCGCAGCTTATGAACAGACAACCCTTTCCCGAGTGTCCCAGAACTTACCCGGATGTATTATAATTACCAGTTCCTAACTCATAAACTTCCACTCACATCATTTCCATGTTTGAAAATAGAGACCTATTACTAATTAAACTATTGCTTCAAATATTTTTTTCATTTGACACAACTAAAACAAATGTATTCTATAATTTTAGGGAATGGCAATAACCATTAACAACAACAATAGCATATATACAAATAAATATTTGTTTACAACTTATTTCCTTATTTATGAACCTAACATTAATAATACGAGTAAAAAAAGGAATGATACAAATTTGGTATGGAAAATAAGTTTTTCAAAATAATGCCCGTTGTTTGTGGCATCCAATTATTTACGCTGCTATAAATATTTACCATAAAATAGCCACATCGCAATGACAAGGGACCTCATTAGTAGATTTGGAGTTCCTCCAACAAAGAAGGTATATCCGAGAGATTTGGCAGACAATTTGCTACAAATCTTGCTTCAAATGTGACTGATATTGAAGAATTAAATGTTGTAACGTTGAGTAAATTTTTAAATGAGTGAATTCGCTAGTCACAATTGTACCTGGTGGCAATCTTAAAATTAAAATTTAGGTAGCAATTACTCGTAAGTAATTACCAACTAGTCGTTATATCGGTTTATATAAGTGAATGCAGGATTTTAAGGTTACATTTAGCTTTTGTCGTCACTAATAAATTTGCTTCTTTAAGATAACTATCTATATGTCTAAATACTGATAAAAGTATTGTTTAATAAATGTGAAATGGGTTTTTAAATTATTTGTTTTATTTATACTTATACTCTTAAAAACAATTACAACTTAAGTAAAACTACAGTGATTTTCCCATTCATGAAACTGTGCATTAAGTTTAAATAATATTTTTATCAATAAAAATAACTTTTCCAAAAATCCGCTTCGAGAAATCTCAAGTAAACTTATAAATGTATACAACAATTTTCATCTCTTGGGGTATTGCTGAGGTAACTTTAAAAGTGAACCACAAATTGGAGATGAACCAGCATTTCATGGAAATGTAGATTGAATTCACAAACAGAAAATACATGCACACAAATTAGAGTTTCTTTATTGAACTTGTCTTCATCTGAGATATTCCTGTCGCTTTTCTAGACGAGATCAGAACTGAAGGTAATCCCACGCTCGACAGCCTCACAGAAATTCTCCTTTCATTACATTATAGGAGCAAAATTCCATGCCTGCTTTGAGCACTGACAGTTCCATTACACTGCAATTTGCTTATTCAGACGATGTCATGCGTGTTTTAATCGTGACGTCTGAGGAATATTTCGCAAAAATACATTAATATGAAGAAACTAAAACATAAAGACTAAAATAATAACGGTAAATTAGCCGTCACCGTGTAATATATAAATCTTAAACATCTTGTGGAGCATATTAGTTTACACTGTATCGGAACTGTAACGAATTTGAGCCCTCTTTCTGGAAGTAAAGTTTTACTACACCAAAATAAAGCAAAGTACAAAATCCTCACATTGTTTCCTATTTCAGACCATGTTGAATTTCATTGTCTAAAACCTGATAGTCTAACATGGGTTTTGCAATTCACCCTCGCCTCTATCCATCGAAAAGGGGCTAAATACTTATATGGGTTAGTAAACTCCAGACTTTGACATTAGTGCATAAAATTCTGGAAACTGATAACCTTCTTACATGAGGTGCACTCTGGATACAGGTGCGGCTATCAAGAACAATTCCTACAGCCTGAAACTGCCGCGTATTTGGCTGGAGGCAACGAAGAAGACTTTTTCATATTTTTTAGTACAATAACAGTACAATGTATCTTAGCCTATGTAATTAAGTGTTTTAACTCTAGGACTTTTAAATAGAAGTAAGTAAACCTCTTTGTTTAGTGATTAATTCAAAGTCCTTGAAAGTTAAAAATATATAACTATAAGAACACTCTGTTTTGTTTGTTTTTATTCATGAATATTGTATTTGATAATTTTTTACAATATTCGATTTTTTAAATATTATTTTATAACAAAATCTGTTTACAAAAAAAGTTATTTATTTTTAATAGTTTGGTTTCCACTCCTCATTATAGAGGCCTGCAAGTTTCCTTAAAATTGCTACCACCCCTCGTTGAATAGTAAGAATGTTTGTTTTCTTGTCCTTAGGAATGATATTTTAAGGAGCTGTAACAACACTGATATTTTTAAACAAAAACATTTTCCAACAGAAAATTTATTGCACCAGTATTACTTAATATGTTTAGTATCATAGTACCTTTACTATTACTGAGCGCCACATATTTACTTTTAATTGGTAATGTAGACCACCCGTGAGCCACAACTACTCGCTAAAGAGAATTTTAAACATTTATCTTATTATTCTGCATTGCGGAAAACTAGAAGCATTTTTCTATCAGATTATTTCGTTGATCGGGGTTTTACATTATGAAAGATTAGCATATTACAAGTATATATATTAGGTATATTTCAATACTTAAACTGTAAAAGGATAAAAACCAAATGGTACTTTGATGAGTCTAACATTTATCGTGATAATTTTTGGTATTTAAGAAAGACACGTATAATCAGACCCGTATTTCGCTCTTCTAATAAAATACTATACATTTGTTTTACATAATATCATAGTATATAATATCAGTAAAAGGACATTGTTTTGTAATAGATTGATCTATCAGTATATTGAAAAGGTATTTTGTACCGTTATTTAGATATATAAATGACCATATTATAAATTAGAAATTTCATGCCAGGTGACATATATTTGTTTATATTGTAAATCAATTTGTAAATAATAAAATTAAATGCCTGAGATAATGTTTTATTTTCCAGATCGATATGATTATGAGTTGTGGTAATGTCCATGTGACGAGATCACGTTGTCATTATAATAAGTTGTCTAGATAAATGGCTAAACCTGTCGCGATTTTGTTCTACAGTATTCTCCAGCATCGTTTCATATTGTGCTCCCAGTTCGAGTAGATTGCATTCTACTTAGAGTCTTTCTTCCTTTTGCGACTACAGCTACAATGTCGAGCTAAGAATGCAGACGCCGAGGTTTGTTAGTCGACATTAACGTTCAAGGAAAATTAATTTTAAAGTTTGTTTAGTAATTAAGTTTTGTATGCTGAATTCTAAAGAAGATTGGAACCATCAGGCCCATCCCCAGACACCATTTTGATTCATTGTCCTCTATTTTGCCAACGACGTGGCAAAAGTCAAATTTTATTTTACATCTAGAGTTGGTCCTTTTAAGTTTTGTTTGACACAATTAACTTACATGTAAACTTTGCAGTCTCGAGTGTCTATTACTAAGATCTCAGACATCGTCATGTGTTTCTTCCATTCGGTACAAATCTATAATTATGATTTTAAAGACATAAAATACAATACATGCTGAAGAGTTATGGATGTATGTAATGACTAACTCTCTGTACCCATTCTCCTTCTTCGTTATTTATAAAAGAAATGGATTAATTAAAATTCCACTCTCTTTCGTACATGACTGTTGTATTAATTGTATATAACAAATACAGTTAATTATGTAAAATTACTTATTCAATAATTGTATTGAACTTTAAGAATACAATATCGAAATGTGCATTTATGGAATAGCGGAATATATTGAACCAAAACTGTGTATGTTTCCAACACCGTCTGTACCAATATAAGCAATGAAACCCATTGCAGAAGCGATAGAAAGGGTGCTAGAAAACAGACAGTGGCAGTTGTACGTTTATTGAAAATGTCCAGCTTCTAGGATATGACTCGCTTTTCTAGTAAGCTGTGATCCCAATTCTGTGGTAAATGTGCAGAACCTCAATTTTGGTTCCGTTTATGAGGTAAAACCAAACGCAAGCGTATGCGTTATGTGCCACTAAGTTATACATGACATATCTATTTTTTAAGCTGGTTATAATGACCACCAATTGGCCTCGTAAGAATAATTTTAAACCTCACATACTGTACGGCCGTACATTTATTATGGACTAGCACACACCCGTGGCTTCGCCCGCAATTTTTAAGCGACATTCCGTGTATTTGACAATAGCTACTACGATTGCACCTCTAGTTCAAATTAATGTTTCCAAAGGAAAATTGGAGTTTGCTATTTTGTCCTGAGAAACAAAACAAATAGGCCTATATGTAAGTTTATAATGAGATTGGATTAAAAACAGTTTAGTTTATAAATTGTGTATATAGATATTGTTATTACAATTTAAAATTCAACATCAACATTTCAATGTTTACATTATGATAATTGCTATCCATATGCTAATATAATACATGATACAGTAAAGTTCTTGCTTCCCAATCCATGTTCGCTATATCATACTATTTTCTCGTTCAATCTAGGAATTATATCAGTATTTATATACCTAATCAGTATCGTATACCTCATCAGTGATAAATGGATGCAATGTCACCTCGACGATTTCCTTTCATAAAAAATGCATTTAGTGTCTCGTGTATTTGTCTGTGACCCATAATAAATAAAATTGTTTGTCTTGTTGCTACGATTTTGAAATAATGTGTTAATATTTATTCTATAAATGTAATCCAATTGGAAATTTAGGTTAAAATTAATTAAACACAGGTTAGGGCTGCCTTAATACAAGTGTTTACATCTAAAAGTGAATTAATTGGCTCTTTGAATTCACGTTACACAAATATAGAGACAAAGAGGGGTCTTTCGCTCCAGTATGGCCATAGCCCGGTAGGAATTATTAGGCTTATGTTTATCCTAGGGACACTTGGAATGTCCATGTGAAATTTCAGTACAATCGTTTGAATAGTGTTTATATGAAAACAAAAACAAAGACACTTTCGCATTTATAATATTATTAGGATGTATTACTTTTCAGATCTAAAAGTCACACAACGAAACAATATAAATGCTTAAAACTTATGTCTATTTCGAAAGCGGCAATTATTTATTAATAATCCTGAATGCCTCAGTTAGGTATACTAATACCTAGTTCTATAGTATCTGGTCCATGACTTTCTGAAACAAAAAAATATTTCCAAATATGCTGCTGTTATTTTGAAATACTTTTTATAGTGTTTATATTTGCACGTACACTTCGGTAATGAAAATCGGATAACTTGACTAGCCGCAGGTACTAGAGAGTAAACACTTGAAGGTGTGGGGCCGAGGTTGTGAAAGACAAACAAGATGGCGGCTCGACTGCTGTCACTTCACAAACACAGGCTCATGTTTCCGTAATTACCTTAAATCTCTCAACACGCTCGCTAATCATTCACTCTGATTTACCTTATACACCAACTAGAGTGCACACTGTCACTTCACAAACACAGGCTCATGTTTCCGTAATTACCTTAAATCTCTCAACACGCTCGCTAATCATTCACTCTGATTTACCTTATACACCAACTAGAGTGCACACTGTCACTTCACAAACACAGGCTCATGTTTCCGTAATTACCTTAAATCTCTCAACACGCTCGCTAATCATTCACTCTGATTTACCTTATACACCAACTAGAGTGCACACTGTCACTTCACAAACACAGGCTCATGTTTCCGTAATTACCTTAAATCTCTCAACACGCGCGCTAATCATTCACTCTGGTTTACCTTATACGCCAACTAGAGTGCACACTGTCACTTCACAAACACAGGCTCATGTTTCCGTAATTACCTTAAATCTCTCAACACGCTCGCTAATCATTCACTCTGGTTTACCTTACACGCCAACTAGAGTGCACACTTAATACACTGTATCTGTATGTAATATTTACTTGTATACAGGCTTCTATATTATTTATTCAACGCAGGTCAGTTTCGTGAGTCAGATATAATTTATCATAAGATGTGCAAAATGCTATTGAAATTGTTTCAGCTTAAAAAAATTAAAAATTTTATAATTTCCAAGCTTATAACAACTAATTGATTGCTGCAAAAGTGTATTGATATCAATATTGATTCAAATTTTATTTGAAATATCATTTAAAAGAAGATATAAATCAGATAAGTAAATATTGTCTTAACTTGTAAGTCAAAATGTGTACGGAACATTTTTAAGTTTAGGTTGAGTAGAATCAGATATTTACCTATTTACTACATATTTAGACTGTCCTAATGAGATTGAGACCTGTTGTACTAGAGGATGTGTATGAACTTACAATGTATATCAATTGATAAAAAGATTCAGACGTTACCATACGATTATATACTAAAGATTTAACGCATATACTATATTTTATATTAGTATTTTTTATAGTAACACCGCACACTACATGACTGTGTTTATATATACTAACACATACAGTCTTATGACTGCAACGTACTTGTTCGAAACTCGTAACTACAGACCCAATGCTCTAACAATGTTGTAGAGCTCGTATTAAGTGTTCCATAGGGATATAATAATGAAGCTCGAGTAGTATGGAGTTGGTCTTTCATAATTTTCATCTTTCATATATTTTATCTCTTTTAAATTATAAAACCAATTTAAAAAAATTTCCTCTACTTTTCAAAGGGGGGTGTAATGAGGAAAATTTAATTTTTTTCAAATTCCAACCACTATCTTATGAGATTTTATATTAAAGGTATGCTCACGATAAACATAATCATACTAAAACAACTCTAGCAAAATTTATGGGCAAATTATCACTCCAATTATACTGCCACCTAGAAAAAGACACCTCTTACTAAACCTATACACACCAGAAACATTAGATGCTACGTAAAATGGTAAGCTGGACCCCTCAAGTCTTACTGAAATTTATCACGCATGTATCGTGTTGATATGCACAAGACATTGACATTGTCCATACACGAATCACCGTAGAGATGTTTTCTTAGTGTTTATGTTCTATGTGTTAATTTCTAATTTACCTTTAAAATGACATTTTACAAGATAGGGATTACAATTTAAAAAGTTACAGTGATACTTCCTTCTACGCTTTTTTTGAAGGGGAGGAACGTTTCTTTATTCTCCAAATATTCCACAAAAGTATTTTAAAATCAATGCTGAAGGTTGTACAGTGATGTCTCAATCCGTTTGGAATATATTCAGGCGTATCAAAACTTAATTTACACCCTAAAATATAAGTGGTTATTTGCCCTTAACTTTTTCTAGGAACTTCGTGGAGATATTTTATTCCTGTCATTGTGTTTCTAATGAATATACTTTTAAAATGACATGTTACAAGATATAGGTTACAGTTTTAAAACTTAAATTTACTTTAGAAATATATATTAATATGTAATACGAAGTAGTATCAACTCGTGGAGTTTGCGACAGGCACTGTCTGAGGCTTGTGATTAAAAAATTAGTAACAAACACATTCTAATAGAATACTCAAGCGCCATGGTAAAATAAGACCAATAAAAGAGTACAAATGTGTTCTCCGGTGACTTTCATTAACAGTAAGTACCATTTTATTAAGAAACACCGACTTGTATGCATTAGGAAGCAAGAACTTTACTGTATTATCTATACATATGGATGGCAACTGATAATGTAAGTATTAAACTCTGTTAGTATTATTGATTTCGATTTTAGTTTTTAATTTTCAAAAATAATATCTATATCCATATACTTTAGAGAAATATATTGTTTTGAATCTAAACCTCATTATAAAAACTATATATAGGTCAATTTTTACTGTATTTTTTATGCAAAATAGCTAACTATAATTTTGCTTTGGAAATATAATTAGTTTGAACTAAGAAGTGCAAAACCTGAAATAAGAATTACTCACACGTTTCATTAATTCTGGTCCTCTTAATCATGAGCACTGTAAAATGGGTACCTGATGCACAATATATGACTAATTCCACTTAAAAAAGAATCATTGGGTCCTAAGCATTACATCAAAAGTCCTTTCACTAAGAAAACTATGAACTTTGGAATTCCTCTACATTGATCTAAAATAGTAAATGTGTTACTGAAATCTAAGAAAACTATACTTTGGAATTCCTCTACATTGATCTAAAATAGTAAATGTGTTATTGAAATCATGGGAGCTTTTCAAACAAATACACAGAATTTTGCATAGAGATTGCGGGCGAAGCCGCAGGTGTGTGCTAATATAATAATGCACGTGTGTTAGGTTCTCGAGGAGGTTTCTTTAATGGGGTGCAAAATTCAAGAAAATGCTGACAAAAAAAGATGGAAAAATCAAACAATAACGATATTAAACAGATAAAAGAAGAATAACATTTATCAAGCAGTGTGTCTTTAACAACAAAGTAGGAGTAACCTCACCAGCTTAGCTTGCTAGTGTATACACGTAATCTTTCAAACAATGTGAGGGAATATTGTGGCACAATTTACAATTTATATTAGGAAACACAACACATGTTATGGTGATTTTCTCATATTGTGTACCTTGTTGTATAATTCAAAGTAATATGGATTCAGACCACGACATCGGCAAAATTAAATTTGTTTCTCTTTGCTCAGGTGGTAGCGGGTATCTTGTATTCTCCTAGAATAATAATGAGTTACACATATTCCGTGTGTACATAAATGATTATTCAATCCACTTATAGACCAAAGCTACTAAATATGATTGCTTCAATGCTAATATCTTGTCTGTGATATATGAACTGTATCAGCATAGCAGCTAACTATCTAAAAACACATTTAAATTATTCCTATCTGTTTAAACTGTCAAAATCTTTAGTCAAAAGTACAGATCCGTTTGCTGAATATGAAAAAGAATGGTCTTTCAAACATGGGAGTAATGACTATTTCACCTTTTTTCAATAAAACAAGAGTTCTCAATCATTAATAATATAGACCCTATCTAATTTTTAAAAACATAATAGCACCAAAGTTACTGAATGAAAACCACTTGAAAAGTGGGAAGGTACTCATTCATGTTGGGTGTAAAAATGTCGTCTGAGTCTTAAAAACATCCTTAAGTACCTGCGGAATCTCTAATTGAAGGAAATGTTGTTATTAGGAAAGGAAATTTTTATATTGCATTTACATGTTTTCAAACGGATGAACTGCTAAATAATTAAAGTGCATTATTACTTTTAAGTACATTTAAGTGCAGCATTAGAGAGGTGGTGTAGGAAATGTCAACAAATGGGAGTCCTTATGGGAAGAGATCAAATTTTTACCCTTTTATTTGCTGACGATCAGGTTGTTGTTGCTGAAGATGAAGAGGATTTGGAGTACATGCTAAGGAAACTTACAGAGGAGTATGAAGGATGGGGGCTTGAAGTGAACATGGACAAGACGCAATATTTGGTTATCGGGAGAGAAGGAAGAGACCTGAACATAAATGGAAATGTAATAAAGAATGTGGACGAATATAACTATTTAGGATGTACCATAACAAGTGATGGAAGAGATGAAAAAGATATCATGAACAAAGTGGAAAATCTATAGTTAGTCAGTTAAATTCTATACTGTGGAATCTTAATATAAGAAAGGACATAAAGAGAAGGATTTATGAATCAATCATCGAAAGTACAGTAACGTATGGTGCAGAAGTATGGACAATAACTCAAAAGTTGAAGAAAAGAATAGAGACAGTAGAAAATAGTTATTGGAGAAGGTGCTGTAGACTGACATTATAAGATAGAGTTCCAAACGTGACAATAAGAGAGATAATGAATGTTCAATCATCAATTACGGACAATATAGAGAGAAAACAGTTACAATGGTATGGTCACATGAGAAGAATGAATGAAGATAGGATCCCTTGGAAAGTATGGAATTGGAGACCAACAAGGAATAGGAAAAGAGGAAGACCTAGGTTAATGTGGAAAGATGGAATAGAGAAAGCCATGCAAAGAAGAAACATTGAAGAGGATGTATGGCTATGCAAGAGACAATGGCGTATTGACTGCGACAAACGGCCAGAATAGCTTTAAAAGTCGCCGTACGTAAGTAAGTAAGTATTACTTATATACAATACCTACATTCCTCTTGTGTGTATGTCTAGTTTCCTCTCAAATAAACTAATAGTTCTGACTGAACATTAAAATAACTAAACTGTGTTTTACAAGTAGGAAGTTAAAAATTTCTTGTGACCGTAATTGCTTGAAAGGATAGTAATAAATCGGACTTTTACCATCGTTATATGTTACAAATAGTTACAGATATGTTACATTTTCAACATAGCACGGTAGAAATTTATTTTGTTTTTCGTAATGTAAAAAAACAACCAATAAGAAAATATCTTGTCAGCGTAATGTTTCCAGTTAAAAGTATAAGTTTCAAGATTACTTCGAAAATGCGGCTATGCCAAGAAGTACGTTTTATAGTAACTTAGCTAAAAGTATTCATTATCCTCACAAATAAAGAAATATCATATTATTTGCATTTTCAGGCTCTCTTGTAATAATGAAATAATCCAGTTACTTAAATACAATATATAAGAACATCTGAAGTGATTTCACGATTTCCGTGTTTTCTCGTTGGCTAGAATCAAGTGACCTTTTCTTGGAAAAATCTATGAGTGGGGGAATAAGCACACCTACAAGGACGTAGCCAGCGAAGAGGTCCAAGGGGCTTGGAACCCCCCCAAAATATTATTTTTTAATTACTATTTTAGTTAACGATTAATATTATAAAAATAATTCAGCATTACTGACATGTACTGTTGAAAGGTCGTTTTTAATAAAGAAATGGGTCAAGAACTGTTCAAGGAAGAAAATGGAGCCTTACTCTCTGTCCACTACGTGAAATTATCAGTTGTCTGGAACCCCCCCCCCCAATTTTTTCCTGGCAACGTTCTTGGCACCTTGATTGATTAAGAGTTATCATTTGGGTCTCAGCAAACGAGAGAATAGATAGTCAAAACCAAAAATTTACTAGCATACCCGCGTCTTCGCCTGCAATTCCTGTACATTGCGTCGCGTACAACGTTCCATGTGTTTGATTGAATAGTTCCATCGATCTCAGTAACACTGGAATTATTCTAGACCAATGTGAAAAACAGCAAATTCAAAATTAATTAGCTTTCTCAGTTAAATAATTTATGATAAAATACGATGAATTGAGAAATGGGTGCAATTCCTTCAGGGTTTTTTTGTTATTCAAAGATTGAATTTAGTGTCTGCTGTGTTGCTTTGTAGCTCCACTAGCAGTTATCCGCATCATCGCAAGCAATCCTGTTGTGGTTTGGATATAGATATTGTTATTGAAAATTAACACATTTCAATTCTCACATTATGACAGTTGCCATCCATATGCAAAGACAATACGTCATACAGTAAGGTTCCTGCTTCCTAAACCATGTTCGTTATGTCATACTATTTCCTCGGTCCAGTCTAGGAATTATATAAGTATTTATATATACTTATTCATTGTCGTATACCCCATCAGAGAGAAGTGGATGCGATGTCACCTCGACAACATTCTGTCATAAGAATTGCATTTAGTTTCTTTTGTATTGGTTTGTAACCCAGAATATATAAATTGGCTTGCCCAATATGTTGAAATAAGCTTTCACTCTATAAATGTAAAATACTGGTTAAAATAATCAAAAATATGGTCGAGATGTTATAATAAAATGTGAACACATAAACAGTTGAATACATTTAACTGGCTCTTTGAATTCACATTACACACCTTTAGTGACAAAGATGGGATTTTTTGCTGCTATAAAGACCAGAGTGGGGCGTAGCCCGGAAGGATGTACGTGATAAGAATAGACATATGGTCATCCCAGGGATCCTAGGAAAAATTTCGTATATATATATATATATATATATATATATATATATATATATATATATATATATATATATATATATATATATGTATATATAGCCTCTTAGAGCAGTTTCAAAAGAAAACTACAATTTTTTCGTACAATATTTCGTTGTAATTAACAACTTTTTCAAGTACACTTTAAAAATATACACAGAATAAAATAAACAAACAAAAGAAGAAACACCTGATAATAAAAATCTGATAATAAACATTCTAAATGTAAATACAATTTTGACATGTAAACAAGTTTTGATTAGTTGTTAATTTAACAATAATAACAAAATATAATATAATATAATTTTGAATTTTGGTAAATTTGTATCACAATCTAATTATTCAAGTGGAAAACAATAATTTAGCGAATGTTAAGTCCATATGGTTGTTTCTATTTTAATATAAGTTGGTGTGCCAATTCATTATTCCTTAAATTTAAATCATTTCGAGAGCTGTTTTCACAAGGAGTAATTTTGCTTATAGCTTTGAGTTTGTAACAATCCTTTTAAAGTAATAACAAAGCTTTTGTTAAGGTGAATAGCGTGTAAGGCTACTGGTTTTTTGTCGTCTTTGTGATTGATAGAAAAACTGTGACCGGTCATTCTTACCCGCAAAGAATTTGAGGTTTTATATATATATATATATATATATATATTTTATATATATATATATATATATGTATGTATGTATGTATATAACGTGAAAGCCAAACAAACAAACAAAGGCACTTTCACAAACAAGGAATTCTTCGTATTGTTTATGTGTTAAATGTTTATACAGCTCAATGACCCCAAAGGCCTATATTCAAATGGTCTCTTTGTAGAATCCATCAGTTACTCACATGAGAGAGTACTAACGCTATTGATACTGCACCGCCAGTGTATCACTGCTACCACTTAATCAACGGATTTGCAGTTTCACTAACCGCTCCAGTAAATGTCCTCTATTGTTCCCAAGTATCCCGCATTGTGGTACTAGTTAATGATACTGGGTGATCGATTGTAACACTGATTGTTATTGAAATGGATCCATTTGCAGCAACGCATTTACATCCATATGGAAATTTACCTTCTTTGTGAGATAGGGTTTTGGTTCTTTTATTAAAAATGTACCCTTAGACTAAGTAGTTGAATAATTTATAGTATTGAATACGATACGGTCACTAGAATTAGTAGGAATTATGATTATTTAACATAATTATTAAACTATAGCCGTTAGTTTTACTGTTAACTGTCCGCGCTATGTGATTAGCCCGAAATTAATATGTTCAACTAATGTATTCGGAGGATAAAATAATGATCCTATACCTTGCAGCTGTATTGGCTGAGCGTTAGCAAAGCTAATCACTCGAGTGGTTCAAAACATTTACTTTTGTCTCTCTGTCGGCAGTTTATCTCGAGAAGAACTATAGATAAACCACTCGCAAAGAAACCTGCGCAGAAGCAAACATCTGAGCATCCACGCGCATGTGGGCCATCTCCAGTGGTGGGGAGTGGGACAAGCATCTCCTCATTTCTATTGTATCAGCTGCGTGGATCGTATCTGACTCGCCATTTTGTTAACACTACAGCTACTTACCTATTATATAAGTAAATTGTATTTTTGTGACTAAGCCTTTACAAGCGTAAAATATTAATTGAACAGTCTAATTTTGCCATAGTCGTATAAAGGGAGCTTGCGTTTTAGTGTGAGGTTAGCCGCTAAGTGGCAGTGGCCAGGTCAGGGGATAGAGCAAGCGGGCGAGTGCCGAGCAGTGGTGGGGATACTGGGAGAGGGCGGCATCACAGCGGCGGAGGGATATTTACCCCACCCTGCGTGAACTAAAACTGCCTAGAGTCCTTTTGTAAGAGGTGTACCTATAACTCGTTGGCTTGAAATTTTACATGGAACCTAATTTTTATATAAGCAACATCGAGTTAGATAACGACACATAATCTTAACATGTAAAGAGATTTAGTTGAGAGGTAGCGAATATCTCATGGGTATCCAGGATGTCAACGAGAAAATCTAAGAATAAATAAACAATTTAAAATAAACCAAGTAAAGTCACATTACATTTAACATGAGATAAAGTAAAACATGTAATCTGACTACTCAAGGTATCTCGTAAAATATTTTATATGTTGACTTTAAATTTTGCTTTAAACTTCATTAATACACAGACAACAATTATGTATGAATTATTTGCATGATCACACTTACGATTTGGATAAAAGCCATTGAAGCCTATAAATCAGTAGGATAGCATAATTTCTCTTTTGACTGCAGAGGATGTAAAAATCTTTTTTTCTGCATGAGGGTCTGTCCGTCAGCCTGTCCACCGACCATCTCAAGAATGAAAGGATCTTCAGAAATTCCAGATGCAACCCAAAGCAAAGCCTGTTACGCGACATGTGTTGTGGCGTACTTCAAATTTATTTGTACTAAATAGATTTTTTTGCCATGTATCGTAATTCTTTAAAATTCCTATCCTAACAGTTCCTTATAGACCCTTCTGAATGTCTGAATTTATTTACTGACGGTGCCTAACATAATGGACGACATAGTCCAAATGTGATTCAATCCGTATTTAAATAAGTATCTTACAGCCACGTAATAGCTGTGGCACCTAAAAACCTTCAGCCACAAAAAGAATGATTAACGTAATTCTTATACGTAATAAATTACCATATGCAATTATTCCTTTCTTACATCTTGTCTGGTAAAATAATTAATTATCTTTTACATGTTGATTTAGATTTATCCAACATTTTCTTATGGGAATGAAACTTATAAAAATCTGTACTTATTATATTCAAAGTAATAATTATAATCCAGAGCTCGAAAATAAGCAAAGTGTGAATGCATATGTTTATCCTAAAATAAATCGGTGCTATTATTTATTATATAAAATAGTTTTTAGCTAACCTATAAGCCATTAAAACCATTGTGGATTTAGACTAAGTAGAGTGCAATGTTTTCTGGATACTGTCAGAAAGTGTTAGATCAAGATATTTTAAAACAATCAGATTCAAAAAATAAGTTAAATTTTACAGATTTTGGAGATAAATCTTTTTATGTTGCATGGGGTCAAATTTGCTGTTAAAAATGTTATCCATGTGGTATTCTAAGAGTATTGCCGATATACCTGACCAGTTGGTGAGGGTGGGTACCGAAATACATACTCCTGTTGTACAAAAAGATTCCTATCGGTGTTACTATACATTACGCCTCAAAAGTCCTGACAAGGTAAATGAATACCCTTCAGGAATAACCCTGTTCAACCTTAAATTTAGAAATACCAAGTGAAAATAGTTTTAGGTCGAATATAGCTAATATAAATTGAAGTTATTTCATGTGCATGCATTAGACATTCAACACAATCCACTACACTACTTTATTTATAGCGCATTAGTTTACCGGCTAAGAAGAATTTTGAAAATGTTCTAACATAGAACCTCTCGAAATATAGTTCTTCAATCTTCCAATATCAAAAATAAAACAAAAAAACTAACTTTAAAAAACGTTTTTATTCGTTATTGAATCATAAAAAATAAAAAATCTAGAGGTCATCTTAAGATTTATATCACGATGGAATATATATTTGAATATTTTGTTGTTACGAAACATCCATAAATAGAATTTTCAATTAAAAATTTTAATTGGTTTGAAATACTAGAGTAGGAAAACTTTTAACGCAAATATGAGGCAGGAAATACACAGTTTACGTACTGACGAAACAAAACAGATCGTGTGGAAATGATATTGTATTTGTAAGCAAATGCTATTCCCAAAATTAAGTACAGACTTCGGTCAATAGAAATTTTTTAATGTTTTTTCTGAGTTTCTTCTTATGGAGATGCTCCGTTGATTTTCCATGTTTTCAATAAAGAGGACAACTTACGACACCTTATATCTCAGCCTATATTACTGTGGAGCATATAACAAAGAACTAGACGAAATGCTTCGCCTGTAAAGGAACAATGAGACAAAAAATGAAATATACATTTGCTTTCCTTAGATAATCTGAATTATATTCTAGTATAAATACCACTATGGTTTTCTTCAAGGTCTGAAGAGTATTATTTTCAATGGTTAGAATTAAATTCATCGTAATTTAAAAAACTTATGTTGGGTGTTTTCAAAGTATACTTTGTCTTAAAGAATTACTTAACATCTCATTAGGTAAACCATTAAACTTCTAAAACATCTATTTTTGTATCAGTTACTTCTTTTAATTGTAAAGTATTGGCAGTATCCTGTATGACTAAGTATGTTGTTATTTTTGTGAGAAGTTAATTTTGCTGTTGATTTATGCATACTTCAATCATTTAAAAAATGTTTTTACAGTACTGCGGTTATAATAAAAAACTAAAATTCTTTATAAATTTTACTTGATTTTAAATTTAATTGTATCAAGCGTTATTTTTACTTTATATTTCAACTGTCAGTCTGACTGCACGCGGCTTATCTAGAAAATAAATTGATTTATAGATTTTAAATTTTTGCATGGGTTAACTCTTTAAGTATAGAAACTGTTTGAGTGTTTTGTTTAGAAATTATAAGTACGATTTGGAGGTTTGAGAGGATACATTATGCAAAATCTATCAGAAAATATTTACAAGATTAATCTAATTTTGGGAAAACCCCGATTTTACACAGTGTGCGTGATATATTAAAGGAACAATCAAAATGAATAGGTATGGTGTCTATAATGGTTGAAGTGTGCAAACGTGAGTTAAAGATAAGCCACGTTTTGGAGCTTTCCCATAAATAAGGTATAATCTGACAAGGCACAGGTGTTGTAATTAAAATGCTTGTCTTCAGTAGAGATAGGTCTCGTTTCCGCTATTTCTGCTTAATATGAGTTCAATAAATAATTATACTATCACTGAGTATAACAGTTTAAATACCTATTTTGATATAGTCGATAAATATTTATATTTACGGTTATTTAGTCTAGTATGATACATATTTTACCAAAATTTAGGTTAATAAATGGGAATAATAGATTAAACGTCGTTTTCAAAGAAAAGAAAGCAACTAAGTAACTTTTTTAAGTTTTTAAACGGCCGCCATATTCAAACGGAATTGCATAGGAAGCTGACCAACAAACTTAGTCGATTATTTATAAGATACATTTTTACATCGAGTTTCACCTTCATAGCTGTGGTGGGAAAGGTGATTCAATGTGAATGCTTTGTTTAGATCCTGGGTTTTGCACCTGATAAGACAATTATAATACCTCTTCACATAGATTACAATATATTATCTAGTCAATGTGTCTCTGATGTTGAAACGAATTAAGTTGAGGTTCTTCGTCGTCAAATCTTTTTGGATCTCTTCAGACACACGTGGCTCCAGATTCCAAGAGTCAGGTCTGCGGCAACGTCAGGTTACGAACACTGCACTAAAAGAAGGTGAACTTGAGCTAAACTCAACATTCACAAGTTCCAACCATCCTTATAGTTAATTACTTAAATACACGGAATACAGAGAGATTTTATTTATTATTTACAGTAGTTTGTATTTATAAAATTTATTTCACACGCAGATTTCAGTACCTCCAAACCACTGTTTCATAAACCCAAATATTTGAGTATGGATAAAAAACTACAATTTTTTCTGTCACCGTTATTCTTTATAGCTATATATTGGCAATTAATTGCTAGTATATTCATAATTTACATATTTAGAAGCAAAATACTTCCATTCAAGGAATGAAAATTTATATTTCCAACTAAAAACATTACATTTTTTAAACATATGCATATAGAATAACGCCTAACACCTCTAAAATATTATCCGTATTTACCTATAAACATAATGTGATCTAAAACATTAATGTAGGAGCAATTGATATGTTTATATTTTAAAGTCTAGTGATATGCTCCTCTAAGAATCAATTTAATGACACGCATTATCATTAAATACTGGCCCTCTAGATACTTACTATTAGTAAGTTTGGACCCTCTCCAGCGAAGAGGGCATTTCCGAGCGGTTTGGCAAGAATACTCCTTATAAATCTTGCTTCAATTCCGACTGAAGCTGAAGAATCTAAATGATGGGGTCCATCGGTCATAGATAAATTTTACGAAAAATACCTTTTCTGAATTTAGTTGTAAATTGTAAATTAGTTGTAAATACTCAGAATAGTTTGACTCAGTGCATTACGGAATGTTATTAGCAGATCACTTTAGGCTACTACTTCATTATAACAAGGCCGGTTAGATTAGTTCTTACTGGATGACAGACGGTAGGTCTCCAGTATAATGACAAATCTGACCCAATTAACAAGAAGAGAGAGATTCTTAGAACGTTGTCTTACTGATTTTTTGTATCACTGAACGATGGCAAATGTCCGGGGAAAATCCTGTTTCATTCATACACTAGAAATTGTTATTTTGAAATCCTAAATAAACGTGCATTGATTCTATTTCATATTTAAAGGAAACAAATTCACGCAATGTTACAAAAAGTCGATTTTGATAAATTTTTGACCTTCAAAAGTGATTGATTTTGTAAGAAATACCTCTTTTTAAGCTGATTAACTACTACGTGTTTTGATAAGTTACTTTGTACTACAAGAGCGTTAATACGCAATTCTAATAGAATTCATTGCTGTATCAAAACATCGTTATTTCTGTACTAGAATAACTCTCGCTCCAATACATTTACATTAAACGGATGCCTAAAACATACTATGTAAATGTCAGCCATTCTCGTAATTATTTTAAAATTATGTTACTGAGATTTATTAGCTTTTTAATATTATATAACAACTTATTTGCTAACATGCAACTTGGATATGCAATTGATGTTACTTTTGGCCTTGAAACGCTCGTCCAAAGGAAAAAAAACATGACTATTGGAGGTGAAGTAAGAAGTACGAACTGCCCTTTTCTTTTCAACCATGATTCAAACAATTCATCTTACTAATGAAACAATATATAAACATAAAAAAGAGGTTAATAATTGACCATAACATAAAATTAAAAATAGCGTATTTACAGCATAACTTAAAATATCCTATTAAGGTCAGTATGTATGATATGAACCAAAACAAAGAATAATCTTAAATTAAATTATCTCTAAAGCAACTAACAAATCATACATTAGTCATTTGTATATTTGACACATTACATTCATACATTATATGCCACCGGTGACTCTGCTACACCCCCCCCCGCAAGCAATAAATCTCCGTCTCTTGCCCTGAAGCGAGAACGCATGCCAAGATTTATGATATCTCGATAAGTACGTTCCATAGTCAGCAGTCAGTGTGTAGCAATGGCCAGTTTACTGAAGGAAGCGGAATTATCCAAGTATTAGTTATAAGAGATACTCCCGTCCGAGCAGATAGAAAATTACGTTTTCGGATGGATAATTTAGTAGGTTGTACCGTTAATTAGTTCCATTTTATATAATGCAACATTTCACAACCTAGTTAGCCAGTACAACTTAATATTATTTTTATCCAATGTTACGGAACTAAATTATCGACGGACTAACTACCTAATTGGCACGCGTATGAATATTTTATTGTAACCCTTCGTAGCAGCCCAACTAAGTGACCGATTTCACCTCGCGCGCTATGTCCGTAAGTAAAATTTATATTTTTGTATTATTAAATTAGCCCTTTGATGCCAAATATATAAAAATGAATGTAACGTAAAGTAAAGTTGTAAAGTAAAGTAACTTAAACTTGAAGATCTTTTATTTGCTTGATTGAAATGGATACAAGTTGTGGCGTCGTCCTTCTGACGAGCACGTTGTCGTGATAAGTTTGTTGTCTCATTAAATGGCTAATACCGTCGCGAATTTGTTTTAGGCGAGCTCACGTATTATTTGAGTAGATGGCAACCACTTTCATAACTTCTACTCCTCTTCTAGTAATTACCGACCAGAAATAACCCTTCTTAGACTACAGCTTCAATGTCTCGTGCCAAGACGCCGACGCCCGGGTTGTGAGTCTACATATTGCGAAGGGAAGTAAAATCTTAAAGTTTTATAAAGTAAATATCGTAGGCATAATTCCATAGAACATTGGATATTTTAGGCCCACCTATCAGATATATACATTTTTAGTTGTTGTACTCTAATTGGCAGCAACGTGGCAAGGCATACATTTAATTTACCAACTAAAAATGGTGCTTGTAAGTTTCATTAATTAAATTAAACTTATAAGTAAACTTTGCAATTCGAGTATTTATTACTACGACCTCAGAAGTCACCACCCCCATGTGTTATCGTCATTCGGTACAAGGAAGTTTAGTCCTGATTATTGAATCGAAATGGACAAGCCCCGGAGATCTCTCAATAATTACAGTACAGGCAGCTGTAGAAAAGAGGCTTTCATAATAATTTAGTCTTGAATTGAAAATAAATTGTAACGTTATATAATATAACTCAATCAGATATTTGGGATAAACGCTATAAATATACATATTTTATCAAGAGTGTTTATCCTTTCCGTTATTGTAGTACACTACACTAGCACAATAATATACGCACTTGTGTTTTTGTCTTACCTCTTAAGTCTAGTATGAGTATTAAGGTTGTATTAGCAACTGAACGTAATGCTAGTGATATACGACATTAACCTATTTAAACATAAATAGGTATAATTAGGTAATCTTACAGTGTATAATTTTCTACAGTGTTGTCTATATTTAATTTATATAATTGTAAGGTTTTGTCCAATCGAGAATTCAAACCAGTTATAACTTCACTAACTAAGTTTAGATATAACGCTTGTCAATAATTCTCCAGGAACATTTCCTTAAAGGCAATATGAATGATGAAAGTGGAAGATTTTCTATGTTTTTTGTATTTCAAGACAATGCGAAATTTGGGTATATGACATTAAATTGTTATAGTTTTTTAACCATCTCTAATAAAATATTATAAATAATTAATAATACTAACACATATGTATATATAATATGTATTAGCTCTTCTTTAAAAACTAAATATCTAAATCTCTAATGTAATTTACACTATAAAGGAATATACAATTCGAAAATAAATTCTACTAATTCTTTGGCAACATTTCCTCAAAGGCAGTACAGATGATGCGAAACAAGATGAAAATTACTTTGTTTGATGTATTCTAAGAAAATGCGAAATTTGGGTCCTTGAATTAAATATTTATCAAGATATCTTGCAGACAGTTATGGTTATTAACCACAATGAACTTGTCTCTAATAATCATTATAAAACATTGATAATAGTAACAAATATGTATTAGCTAAGCAAGACTATCATCATTACCTAATTGATCTCAATCTTTGATTCATTTTACATCATGAAGCAATACACAATCAAATGAAATGAAAAGAAGAGCTTTAAAATTTGTCAAATTTGAACGTGTTTGGGACATATCAGCTGAAAAACAATTGCATTTCAGACTGTCTGAAAACAATATCAGTGTTTGCAAGGCTAATAGAATTGCTGCGAAATGCGGAGCAACTGATGTTGATGTCTCACAGGGAAATAAAATAAACATCCACAACACTCTCGTCACTTCACCGCTCTTGCCAAACAGTCTGATGATTACCATAACAAAGTCTCTCTGCGGTATTTTGACGTGGCAAGCACACCCGTAATACGGTGTAAACTTCATATCACCTTTCAGATAGTTTATTGGCTTTATACAGCCTGGCTTACGCCCCGAGCTATTATTCCTTCCTTTTACTTCGAGGTGTAAAAATTTTATACGCTACAAACGTGTCGTAAATATTTATCTACTGTTTTATTCATAATACACGGGAATTTGTAAGGAATACATCACCATGTCTGACTTAGTGTATTTGGGTATGAAATTGGGGCTGAGATGATAGTTTTTTTTAGATTTAATTTAATCTTTCGTTTCTTAGAGACAGAAAATGGTGGAAATCTGATCTACAGACCTACCATTATACAGCAGTATACATGGTATTAGTATCCATCTAATGTATTGGGATTTTTTCAACGATACTACTGTATTCGAGAGGAAAAAGTTAATGAATGAGAGATTAATTTGAATTAATCATATATTTTCTTCGTGGAAGGGAGAAGTACACCACCTCAAAGTATTGCGTAACAGGCTTAGGTTAGGTATCCTGCGGAGAGATGGATAGACAATAAAGACAAGAAAATGTTAAATCCACAGCAGATAAAAGAAAGATTGCCTACAGCTTCAAATGGAGCTTTTAGAGTCAAATTCTGACCATCCTATGTTTTAGGTCATTTTGTAAGGTAGATGAGTACTTATTTAATAGCTGAAATAAAAAAATGTACTAAAACCTAATGGTTACTCCTCAGAGAATTTACACATTATAAGTGTAAAAAAACTTAAAGTAGACGTTAAATTAATAACACTCATGCTATAATCAAGGATTCACTGCGCCAGAACATATATATTCATATAACCCAAATTCAATACCTTACGAGTACACATTCACAATTTAGTTCATTAAGTCAAATCCAGAATAAATTTGTTGGTTTGCCTTATTACCACGATGTGAAAATAAGTAATGTTGTTACTTTTGTTATGCTTTAACTGTATAAAAGTAAGTAAATAGCAATTTTTTTTTTAATTAATGGAATATATGGGTGTGCTGTCATAAAGCAATGTTTACACAGAACAGTTGATTACACTTTACAGGCTCTTTCAATTAATATGTCATACCTTTATAGACCAGGATGGGGTTTTACTTCTGTAGAGACCAGTGGGGCGTAGTCCGGAGGTATTTTCGAAATTAGAATAGGCCTATATTCATACCAGAGGGCATAAGAATGTTCATGTAAAATTTCAGTACAATCGATTGAATAGTTTACAGGTAAAAATAAAACAAAGGCACTTTTGCATTTATAATCATACTAGGATGTGTAATAAGTTTAATGATATTACTATCGAATAGATTGGTCCAGTGTTTTGTTTGTTAACAGGCAATCAATCCTCTATTATACAACAGAGAAGTTAGGCTTTATCAACTGAATCTGGTCCTGTCCTTGATTGGTACGGTTAGATAACAACACTTGTATTTGTCCTTTGCAATTAAGAATCGCAATTGAAATATTTTCGCTATTAAAAAATTCATGATATTTTTTTATATAGTTTACAATGGCATATTCATTACTGGTAACAGCATAAATGTTTCTAAATTTAAAATATTCTACACTATTATTAGTATATTTTTCATTTCAGTTATTTATGCAACAGTTATTTATTTATAGTTATTATTTATCAACTGATAGCGTTGTTTAAAATTAAGGTTAGTAATCGGTTTAAAACTTCCTATTTCCAATCGTGTACCTCAGAATGAGTAATCGACAGTGTACCATCAGCTCTCGGTTCAAAACCGGTGTTACTGTGTAACTAATAAAGGGGGGAGGTCAGTACAACTTAGAACTAAAATAAAATCACTTTCTTAAAACAATTTTTACATAGTATGATGATTTGTGAACGTTTTGGGGTCCTTTGGGGAGCTTGCGCAAACACTCAGTTTCAAAGAGCATTCAGACTCCAAAAATAAAGGAATTCGAGTAATCGCCAAAATCTAATTTAGAGAGTCGTGTAGGGAAGCTTTCAAGAAATTGCAGCTGTTGACTCTGCCGTGCCTCTACATTTTGGAAACAACTTTGTTTTGTATGGGCAAATATGCCTTAACCAGACGCAAGGCATACACATGTATGAGACGCGTGGCAGAGCAAACTACCGGACTGGGAGACACCCAGTTTTATGAACGCCTACCCTCGCAAGCGGGTGTGAATTTCCTTAACAGACTGTCCAATTCAATTAAACATGCCCCAACGCCTAAGGCGTTAAAAACTCGCCTCAACAATCGGTTCTTGGTGTCTCTAGCATTCTATAATGCGGGTGAGTTTTTGGCATTCGACTGGGAGACTGCCCAATTAGAAGACTGACTCTGCTGTACTAAGTGGGTTACATTGGAGATGAATGAAAGAGGAGTGATTGTAAAATAGTATGTATAAATGTGTATTGTGCGTATAAATGCCTGGAATTTTAGAAACCCCGTATTGACTTTTGCCATACAATGTACATATTGTCGATACAATAAAAAAGATTTTGATTTTGGTTTTAGTGAACTTTAAAGTTATATACTGTATCTCAATATTTTAGATATATATGAAATAAAAACCAAAGTAACAACAGGCTAAATTGTTAGTTGTTGGGAGCCAAAACTACGTTTCAACGAAGTACTTACTTGTAATTAAATAGAAAATCATTATAGGCATAAAAATACAATTCCAAATGCTATTATAGATGCCATTAATCCTGTTTCCCGTGATCTCTTCAAGTCTGAGCTTTTTTGAAGGTGTCGAAAAGAAGAACACAAAACGCCAACAGAGTTATAAGTTTTGTGGTCTATTTGTACTAAACGAGGATCTACTGGTAGCAAAGTTGTTCAAATTGTTGCTTATGAATCAGCTTTGGTTTCTTATAAGGGAAACCAAAGTAAATCAAGGATCCCATAGTTTTAAATATAATTCCAGGCAAGCACTGAAAAAGCGATGCGTGGGCACGCTCCGTATAAAAATAGCAGAGAAAAAGGCAGAAACGGCTTACTGCAAGCTAGAAAAGCAAAAGGTAGGTTGAGACTACAAAAGGAACAAGGATTTAAGGAGATAGAAGGAGTTTCTTATGCTCCTGGAGAGTTCTATTTCGATTGTATGATAAAATATGACTTTATCATTGACTTCCGAATTATTTTTGTTATTACCCTTTTCTAAATATCTCAAATCTAACCTTACAGCTACCAAAACTTTGTCAGATATTCGTAACATCTATAGCTACAATTTGAACCAATCATTGTGGACCATTGTAGTGAGTAAAACAAAAACCTTTTTTGGACTTCATATTTAACAAATATATAATTTTGATTTTTGAAATAAGAAAACCAGTTAGTAACCTAGTTTTGAATGTAGGTACATAAATCTGGTTCAAAATGTTGTATGAATCATTATAAACTAGAAAAACTTAATTTTTTCAGTTTTTTTCTCTAAGGAGAAAATGGTTAGTTATAAAGGAAAACGGTATCGATGGCTATTAAAGTTGTTTTTGCTTTTCTTAAGGCACGTCAAAAAACCCATTATTAATTTTTTTAAATAATAGTTTATAGATATTGTTTTATAATCAAACTAGAGAATGTTCTGAGCCTATCCTGAAAATATTGACCAAAAATAACCTTATATACGGTTCGCAGTAATTCATTTAGTGTTATGTGGCAGAAACGGTTTGTGACAAGGTGTAACGCCTCCCTATTACGTTTATATTAGAACAAGTCAGTAGACTGTTGTCTAAAATTAAAAGTATACATCCCGACTTGTGCAAGCGTACCTATATAGTGTTCGTGCTCGCTTATTCAACGACAGATTTCGTTGAGAAAAGTACCGTTGGAATCGTTATAACAATTTTAAAAATACTTAGCATCTTGTATTTTTTTATAACTGATAATTTTCAACTCTAAAATTTTTTGCTGCTCCCGGCTTGTGCAAGTAATTGTTCTCGCTTATACGTCAAAAGATTTCGTCGTAAAAGGCACCTTTAGAATCCTTGTACAATTTTCTAAGTAGTTGGTACCTTGAGAATGTTTATAACTGTACTGCTTTTTTGTTATTTGACGTTAAAACTTTTCGAGACACGCCATTTTTTATATATTTAATCCAAAAAAGTAATAAGTATGGTGAAGGTTGTGTATCAATATCCCAATCAGTTTGGAGTATATCCAGGTGTATCAGGACTTAGTTTACACCCTGTATAAGGAATATTGATTTCTACGATTGCACATACTCATCAATGGGATTAGACTCATCGTCATTGAATACTCAGCAGGCCGGCGCAATCTAGTTTTATCCATCAGGGTAAGTAAAAATGTCTTGTTCCCCTAACTTGTACCATTTGTTTTCCTCGTCATTGACTAGCTGGCTGCAGGAGATATATCAGAATATTTATTATAAAACCCACCAGAGATAGTAAACAAATTAATCCTGCTTGATCGTCCTTTGAAAATAAATTTTCTAAGCATATCGTTTTATTTTTATTTTATGAGACCTCAAACACAATAAAACACTATAGGTGTATTATAATAGTAAAGAAGTAAGGAAAATAATTTCCACTGCAACACCCGTTGCACCATTGTGTATGCATTATAATCATAATGAAATAACATTACATTAATGCACCACTTTAACAAAGCTCGATGTCCACACATTACTGTATACAGCTCTGATGTACATGGATAGTTTCTCGAGAACCATTTAGCGCATAAGTGTAAACAAAGCAACTCGTTATGTGGTAACTTAATACAATTCGACTACAGCTCTATGTTACTGAACTGAGTTTACGCGGCTATTAAACAGTTATATCCGACCAATTAGGTTGGGCTGGTTTCAAGGATGTTTGCGTTTCCATTCCATGAAAATATTCCTGGGAATTTTCATTCTATAAACTTCTCAAAAAAGGTAAAATCGGGTATATTTCAGAGGCACTATTTACTAATAATTGCGATTTTAGGCCCAAAACCATTAACTATATATTACTTACATTTTACTACCCAATAATTAAATATTTTAATACCAGGATATTGACATAGCTTTTTTATAGCTTATGGAAAATGTATTTAAATACTTTTATACAGTATTTAGAGGCTGTCTTACTTTATTTTATCATAATAATATGCAATTAATGCGCTGTTTGCTATGAAATATGCAGTATTCCTGTACATTTTTTGTTTTATTTTCATTTTGATTTTAGGTATCCTCTATCCCATGGCAGTGCAACTTTTTATTTGCATTAACTTTTCAATAAACGTTAGGTACATAACGTTGTAAAGTAAAACGTGTATTTCAGTTAACTCTTTATAATTTCTGCCTACGTATATTTTTATTTAAAAACTAGCTGTTTCCCGCGGCTTTGCACGCTTTTCGTAAGCTTTGCCCGTGTATGTGAGCTTCTGGTTTAATTGAATTATATTTAAAACGCCGATGTAGAGTTTGCCTTGTTGCCACGATCAAGAAAATATGTTTATGTTTATAAAATAGCCATTGTGCACGTACATGTACTTTATTAATTATGAAGTGGACTAACACTCAAACTTTAAGTTCAATTAGAAATGTATCTTAAAGACAAATATACATAATAACTTAGCGCCTTCAAATAGTGTGTCGCTTTCTAATTAATATACGTAACTGTCTCGTAATTGCAGTTTATATTGTGCAGGCGCTTTGGAACCTTTTATCTTTTGCAGCGCCGCTTGGTGGTGAGTTACATCAATGGGCATAGCTTATAAACCTTCTCCGTGGAAAAATACATATACATACAAATTTTTATAATGGTCTGTCTAATATTTTGCAATTCCATAAACGACAAACACACAAACATTCATTTATATATATAGACTAATTAACTAATTAATCCTCTGTATTATGGCAGTTCAGATTTGTATTTTAATATACTTAAAATATATATTAGCAACTAATATAGCGCTAAATTTGAATTTAAAAAATCTAAAATCTGTTTATTTCATATACATGTACAACATTTCATACAAATTGGAAAATATATAAATCATACATATAATAACGTTATATAAAGAGTTTATTATTATTAAAACTCAAGATAAATTATTTTTTTAATTATGTAAACAAAAACTCAGAAAAATTATTCCCACTTATCAATATATTGTTTGCGGAACTTAATCGCTATTTATACATGAAGATATTTTTAAGGTTTAAAGTTAAAATTATTGGAATTAGATATATAACTGTGGTGAGTAGAACCAATAAAGTTACAAGGTTAATAAGATTTAATGGGTAATTTTATCAATAACCTTTGTTAAAGTTACATTAAAAATGGTAATTAGGCTTAAAACTACCCTTAAATAAATTTTATCTTTCTTACTCTTCTCCTGCAAAAATTAATTTTTTCTGATAGCAAACATAAATTAAATTCGAGATAGAAAGTTAAATAATACATATTGACGTGACAACGTCTTAAATTAGGTTGCGGCTCGGAGTCACTCATGAAAAAGTGTAACGCCCGGTAACGTTACGATGCCCGTCCAGTGGGTCCGCCGCACGGGATAAAGCAGATAACTGTGGGTCCGCCGCACGGGATAAAGCAGATAACTATGTTTATTCGTGAAAATGTGGAGTGCTTAGATTCGTCATTTACAACAACTACAACAATAAAGGTTAATAATTGTACACTGATATTTCATTATCGTAAACTATGATTGATTGATTAATTGTTAGATTGACACAAAAGTTGAGAAACTGAGTTTATAGGTTATGTCATACTATTGACAAATGTTGATAGTGTTAAGTAAATTATTAGTTTAAATCACTCTGCAATCAATCGTAATTCAGTCGATTGAGAAGAAACAGCGCGTATTGCTAGTCAAACATTTAAAATAACAAATTATAACCTCTAACCTGTCATAACAGTGCGACCAAAAAAACGAACTAAACCGACCAATCACCACGCGCGGAGTTAGAATTTAACTGTGTTTAGCAAGAATTTCAAATTCCAATTTTTGTAAATGTTTTATTCAACTTTACCATTTACAATAACAAATTTTAATTAATTTCAAATTATGTACAATGTTTTAGTAAACAAAATATATTTCTATAGTTAAAATTTGTGCAATTCTTATTTTCATTCAATTCCTTGTTCCTATTGTGCAATTTAATAATATTCATATCAATAAATATTCTACCGAGAAAAAGACGTTGTCACGTAAAATCTTCGCCCGTAAAACCGACTTTACAGGCAACAATATTTTTTTTATTTAAATTTACATAGCTGTAAAGTTTAAAAGTTGTAAACAATTCACCAATAGTTTTAGTTTTATCAACCTGGCTATATTAACCAGATGCCATAACGGTACTAAACTAAACTATACATGAAATGGGTTTTTTAATCCACCCAATCTTAATGTTCTAGATTTTTTTAATACTTAACTGTGAGCCTTTTGGTCATAAAATTAAAGTAAATTTCTTTATTATTTTATGTGAGCCCGTTATTTTGAGACTTTAATTCACCAAATATTTTGAAATTGATGTTTTTATGATAAAAACTCTAAAACGCAAACTGTCATACCACGTGGGTTCTCGGTCTTGTGTAACTCTCTGATTCTGGGAATTCTTAGTCTACACGTATATGATTCATCGACTTCTGGAAGCTACTAACATCCTACCTCTGGAATCTTTTGGTCTCATTTATCTTTGAGCATTCTGGAAACCGTGAACTCATAAAGCTCGTGATTTCTGGAAGCTCTATCGTTTAGCCTAATAAAACTGTAAATCTCAGTGCTCCAGTTTCTAAAATCTATCGACCTCTGGAAGCTTCCAAGATGGAGTTTGGAAATTTGTCTATAAAAGTACATAGGTATAGTAATCTACTATAAAATTTAACTTATAAGTTAAATACCTATCATGAGTTTCACCAACTTTGAAGCAATATAAAAAATTTATACCGTACTAGTAAACCACTAAGAGTACTTGCTAATGTACAAAATACAACATACACTTCATTTGGCAAAAAGTCAATTTTCGTATCACAATTGGGTTAATGGAGTTTTATATTGCATCGGATCATAAATTGGTTTTCATGTCACATATTACAAACATTTCTTTGATATATTCATCAGGTTTTAATTAAAATACTCACTAGAATCATTACCATTACAATATAACAAAATGGGATTTTCTATATTTATTTATTTGGATAAATATTATCTTTTTCTATCTTGCTAACAAGAAACATATTTGGTTGATATTAATTCATGTATTTGAAAATAAATTAATATTATTCGTGTTAGGAAATGTTTGCTCACGGTTTTGATAAAATGTAATAAATAAACCTGGTTTATATAAGACACAGAATACAACTTAGATATTTTTAAAATTGAAAACTCTTGAAGCAATTTGAAAAATGTATAACTTTTTTCCAATTGTTAGAAAACAGCACTTTTCCAATGTTATTTTATTTTTTGGATGAGACCTTGCGGAAAGAAACATTCATCGTCAGCCGACTCAACAGATGTATATTTACCTTTTTTTTATGGCATATGATATTAAAATATCATATTTTGTAACATTTCAGCCAGGTGAAAAATTAGACATTACTACAGTCAAGTCTTTGACAGCGTCAGATTTCCACCGTTGCATCAAGAGGAAAATGAAGTGGAGCTAAAACTCAACATTAATTAAAGGTTTCTTAATATATTCTGAAGAAAGTATAATGACAATTTTAACAGAGCCTTATTTATTATTATAGGCATTTTCTTTATTGTTGTTTATAATTATAAAGTGATTGCACAGCATTTAAGTGCATTGGTTTTGTTACTTCAAATTTTAGATTTTTATTTGATATTGTGTATTCTGATCCAATGCATTGATTGGTTATGTAGAGTTTTCAAGTCTTCCATATTTTGTGTACGATAAATGCTCTTTAATTGCTTTTAAATTTCTTTATCTTGTTTTGTTGTTCTTCTTTGTTAGACTGTATTGTAAACGGTTATAATGCTTATTAAATTATTACAAATAAATAACTATTGTGTATGCTTGTTTAATTAAGCTTCATCCCACATTTTTTGGATCTAGGATACGTTACTTTCATAATTTTATACGATGAACATTATACACGAGGAAAAAAAGTCAAGCACGTGAAAGGATTTATTTTTTATACATAAGTATAATAATGTTGGAAATATATTAAAATATTTAGTGTAAAAAAGACAATCTTCCTAGAACACATCTAAGGATTCTCTTCGAAAAACATTCTTATAGATACGCTATTTTTATAACGAAAATTCACGTACACAAGTAAATGCAAGTATAAATATTAGAAAATGAAATGTGCTATGTTTGCACTAGATGTTAAATTTTTTGAGCTATCTACCAATAACCCCGTTTTTATTTTCATGTATTTCATTACTATTAAGTAACAATATGTTTCTTATATTTTCTGTCTCTTATTTTCCGCTATTTTATAATACTTTAGAATTTTCTCCCTCTTATGAAAACTTATAATAGTGTTTTCTTATAACTACAGAAATATCATCAGACTATATTTGTGTTTATTATTATAGTAAGTAGTGATAACAATATTCTTTGTCCAATTTAATAGAATAGAATGAAATATTTTTGTAATAATATTTATATGAAACTAAACACACTACGTACACGATCAGGACGGCTTTAGTATTTGTAAAAGAACGTTAAAGTCGTTCATCATTTACAAATTGCTGAAGCGTTAGTGTTAAAACTTTTTATAATTTTACTTTAACATTGAAATAGTATAACCTTAGTTTTGTATCGAAATAGGTACTATAGGGTTCCATCTCACTGGTGTTACAATTAAATGCATGGAAATATATTATAACACAGCGCGAGGTACCGAAACATTAAAAGCTTTGATACTTTCAACGTAACATTTATTATTTTCACTCGCTTATGTTTTGCACTGAGTTTACCCTGAAAATTTAAACAGATATTTTATTTCAATAGCAGTTTTAAATGGTTGTATTTTTATTGTTAGTAAAATATTAATTGCAAGCTGTGTGATGAGTAGTTTACTGAAAATATCACTTCAAAATTACGATATGACTGTTACCACAGATGACATGAGTGTTGGATTTTGTGGCTGAGTGAAAAAATTATAGATAATTGTACTACTAATCCCTATAATTCTAAAAGTTTTTTTACTACGGATTTTTTGACAGTTTGTAAATTTGTATCTTAATAAAGATTCATAATTTCTATTTTATGCAATTTATTTTGTTTCGTATCTCTTGTTGTGTACACATTAAGACTATTTGTTTTAAATAAATATAATATTATAGTGGGCATTTAGTTAAGTATTTTGTATTATTGTTTACTTTAATTGTTCTGTTGTGAACTAAAATTTTAAATAAATAAATCAATTGCGCAACTCTTTTTACTTAACAAGAAGAACTTCAATTAGAAGAAAGCTGGATCAGAGTCAGCTAATTAGTATTGGTTTTGTTGGAATGCTATTTCATAGAAGAAAGCAAACTAACATTCTAACCCCTACAATAAACATCTAAATAACACATACCTACTTGGACGTTTGGAATATCAACGATATGTAAAAGAAGCTGCTGATATTAAAGCAATCTGTTATAATAACTGATGTATGTCATTGCTCCCTCATAATATGTCGTGTGATGGCAGGAACCACATCCTTCCTATATTTCTTCCGAGTTGATACCGGCGCATTTTACGCTTCATCATCTGTTATATTTGAAAAGTAGGCCGCTTTGGACCAAGCGAGATTTATTGCCTTGTCACGCGATTCTGCACTATTTAAAGGTATAAGTTAAAGTCTGTAAATGAGGAATATTATATTTATTATTCATAACTAAACTTTGAATAATTAAATTTTAAAGTTAATTAAATATACTTCCGTTGTTTTCCACAAAGAAATGAGCAATACATTGAAACAATGTAATCAAAAATATCTAAATTATTTCCATTATAGCGGTTGCACATAGAGGAATAAAAGTTGTATAGCATGAGAAAGACATTTTGTATACTAGTATACGAATACTTTTCTATTTTCATGCAAATAAAATAACAAAATTTATCGAGAATAATAAATTAGAATTAAATTTTTTCTAGTAGAAGACCACGGTTTCTGACCCACCAAAAATCGCCATTCTGTTTTTAATCCTCATTTTAACCTCAAGCCTGATATTTTACAGAGAATTTTGAATTCATTTCAGTGTTATTGCAACTTTCCACAAGTTGCCACGATTGGTTATAAAAATATGCATCTCTACATGTAACATGAACATGTAAATCAGTTCTGTAATTTTTAACATTTCTTGTTAATTTATATTATTATGTTTTTAACTCCAGTTATAGGGTTATCTATATATTATATATATTAATGTAATGAAAGTAACTAAAACCCTTTTAAAAATCGTTTTATTACATACACGTGTTTCGGTTTTTAACCATCATTAGTGTACATTAAGCTCTAAATAAATAAATAATAAACAATTAGATATACACATGTGGACCTTTTAAACATATGTTAAATTTAAATGGCACAGTTGTAATTTTCTTATTAGTAATCTGTATTTAATATTTTAATTTTTTGACGTGACAACGTCTTAAATTAGGTTGCGGCTCGGAGTCACTCATGAAAAAGTGTAACGCCCGGTAACGTTACGATGCCCGTCCAGTGGGTCCGCCGCACGGGATCCGCACGGGATAAAGCAGATAACTGTGGGTCCGCCGCACGGGATATAAAGCAGATAACTATGTTTATTCGTGAAAATGTGGAGTGCTTAGATTCGTCATTTACAACAACTACAACAATAAAGGTAAATAATTGTACACTGATATTTCATTATCGTAAACTATGATTGATTGATTAATTGTTAGATTGACACAAAAGTTGAGAAACTGAGTTTATAGGTTATGTCATACTATTGACAAATGTACAACAATAAAGGTAAATAATTGTACACTGATATTTCATTATCGTAAACTATGATTGATTGATTAATTTTTAGATTGCCACAAAAGTTGAGAAACTGAGTTTATAGGTTATGTCATACTATTGACAAATGTTGATAGTGTTAAGTAAATTATTAGTTTAAATCACTCTGCAATCAATCGTAATTCAGTCGATTGAGAAGAAACAGCGCGTATTGCTAGTCAAACATTTAAAATAACAAATTATAACCTCTAACCTGTCATAACAGTGCGACCAAACAAACGAACTAAACCGACCAATCACCACGCGCGGAGTTAGAATTTAACTGTGTTTAGCAAGAATTTCAAATTCCAATTTTAGTAAATGTTTTATTCAACTTTACCATTTACAATAACAAATTTTAATTAATTTCAAATTATGTACAATGTTTTAGTAAACAAAATATATTTCTATAGTTAAAATTTGTGCAATTCTTATTTTCATTCAATTCCTTGTTCCTATTGTGCAATTTAATAATATTCATATCAATAAATATTCTACCGAGAAAAAGACGTTGTCACGTAAAATCTTCGCCCGTAAAACCGACTTTACAGGCAACCATAATTTTTGAATTAAATTTTAATTCAACATATGTTTTAAAAGGTCCACATGTGTATATCTAATTGTTAATTATTTATTTTGAAGTTAATGTACATTGATGATGGTTAAAAACCGAAACACGTGTATGTAATAACAAGATTTTTAAAAGGGTTTTAGTTACTTTCATTACATTAATATAATATATATATATATATATATATATATATATATATATATGCATATGGGAAGGAATTTTCTAATGCAAGCCAATCGAAAATAATGTACTATGACTAACGCTATATTCGTTGTGGCTCCTATCTTGTGTTAATTACCGAAAAAGAAGATGAAAACTTAACAAGATGATAGACAAGATTGTCAAAGTTGACATGTATACTTTTAAATGCTTTAAATCAATAAAGACTAAAAGCTTCTTAAGGAACCCTAAACTAATTTATGTTTTTGATAACAATAGAAAGGTGTTTAATTGTTATTGTGTAAGGAAAATAATATTAATATTTTTTGCACAAATAAACACTACAAAAATATAATACAATATCATTAAAATTAATTTGTATACCTTTTACTCACTTAAGGGGAGCATGCCGTGCCGGGGGTTAAAAAATTCAATTTTTATTATTATCTTAAAAAATCTCCATTTCATCCTGTTTCAGAAAATATGTAACACTTGGTACTTTCCTTGCTTGTTATGGTTAAAAACAAATAAAAAATTAAAGTAAAAATTACTAATTTAATTTCTAAAAAAATTAGAAATTAAAAGAAAATTGATGAAAATAGAATAAAAAAAGCAAATAAAGAGGCTCAAGAGGAAAATAAGAAAAAAAAGGTTAGGAGAAGGTTGCTCAAGAAAAGAAAAGAAAATAAGATACGTCAGGATTATGTTCCAAGGGGGATTTTTTTCCTAAATAATTGTTGTAGCTAAATACTTTAATAACCAACATGAAAATAATAAGCAAAAAAAATTCATCACCCTAGTTTTTATAGATTATGAAAAACTTGTACCTAAATAGTAACATGTTTTTCCCATTTAAATATCATTGGAGGCCTCGCCGCGGCGTGCTCCCCTGAAATGAAATATTACATACAATTGCAGCTGTAAGCTTGCTATTATTTTAATAATGCCAATTTCAAATTTATTAACTTTTAGAGGTCTTTCTAGTCTCGTGTCAATATCGACTGAGTATCGAGATTATTCTTTTTAGAACTACGAAGTTGTATCGACTTCACGTGAAATAATTAGATTGTAACTGATTGTAGTAACTGATTGTGTTTATTAAATTGGTTGTATATTATGTAAATTTCATTTATATTTAAGGTTGAATAGCCAAGCAAGTTGTAGCTGGAAGCTCTGTATAAAGAATTTTATTACTTTCGAATGGATACTATTTTATTACGGAAGTGACTGTTCTTAAGTGGAACTTTAAGTAAACACGCCTGTAAAACTGCAAATTATCACATGAAAGACAACTTGGCGATTACTGTTGTCTGACTTAAAATCGTAAACTGAACTGTATCTCACTTAGAAAGGTTTTCATTTTATGAGACCACTTCGTATTGTGGTCTAAAGGGCTACACTTCTTTTTCATTTTGTGAAATCTTACACGAGTCTTAATGCATTAAGAGGGCGTTTCGCTAAATTAAACTAAATTTAAGTTCACACATGAATAAGATTGTACAATTTTTCTAATTTACGAGTAAAAAACAAAAATAATGATTGTTCTTACCAGTTATTTTTTGCTTGACGAGACAGATTGTTGGCTGCGCGTTATTGAAGCGTATGACTTCAGGGGCCGAATACATTATATATACCTAGCTGGATATTTTGATAACGAAGTGACTGGAATTTTCCTTGTTTGCGATGGTACATGCCACTCTGTAGGATCTTTGGATGATCGTATTTCATGGCTGTTACTCATAACCATGTTGGCCACAAGAAATTTAAGATTGAATAAATATGCAAAACCTACTACACACATACGACATTTAAACATGTAACATACGTAGCTTTAGGCTTGAAATTTCGCATGCAGCCACATTAAACCTGCTATGCGACACGTATGACAGAGACGTGTAAACTTCGATACAATACTATCGTACTCGTATGAGACTTCTCCATACTACTTTGTGTACATGTACTAGAATACTGATTACATTTCTATGGCAGATGCATAAATTTACTTGAAATCCTATACGTTGTCCCACGAGTAACCTGATAAACTTCTCAGTTAGACTTCTCTCATCACAATAATGAAAATATTTCATACAAACACATATCTGGAAACGCTTTATTAGCGAGCTACGGCTAGGGAAAGATTTTGCCCTATTTTCGAAAAATATATTTGTATTTTATTATAAGGTAGTTCATACTAATCAACCTATAACAGTGCATTAAAATAGGAAATTATAATAAATATAACAATGGGATTGTTAACAGAGTTCATAACGCTTTCAGCGCTAACATAGTTCATGTACGCCAATATACACTGCTCTGATATATCAACCTGTTCGTTTCATATTCCGTTTTTATACAACTCATTGCTAAGAGGAGCATTCAATTAGATTGCGTTATTTATAATATTTCATGTACGAGCATTTTATTTTGTTTTCTATAATGTCTTTTTAGACCACTGGAAACTTTTTCAGGATATTTATCAGGTATTTATTCTTTCAGAAGGTCTCTTGTATGTGACATTCTTCATTAGGTTGACTGCAAATATCATGTATACTTCTGAAGGTAAATATAAATTTGGCGTGAGATATAATCATATACTGATATTAACAGTAAGCTTGCTTGCTTTAGTTATACGGGTATGTGTGGTGGAATAAATCAATCAGGTTACCGGTCTGTTGCTTCTTTGTTTACAGAAAACACTGCTTTAAACTCTTTTCGTGGTTTTAAACCAGTTAAATTTATATTATGATACATTTTGCTTTATTTATTTCACTTTCTATTTCGGAATTTTGTGACAGTGCATTGATAAATTAGTTCTAAAACTTCTTCTAACTTTTCTGACTAATGTTTTTGAGATTTATTTCAACTAAATTAACTCATTATAATGAAAGGATATGTTTTAATATGTATTAAAAAGTAATGTACAATGGTATCAAATTATTAAAAAAAAAATATTTTAGTATATGCAAGTACTAAAATTGTTTTAATTCTTACATTGTTGTAGTAGAGTTTCTTGTAAGCTGCAATACTGCTCTAACAGGTTCTACGTAACGCCAGATTCCTCCACGCTGCTCTAACATATCACCCCGTCCATTTCATATTCCGTTTCTATACACCCACATTAAGTTCCATTTCCAACTGTTATGCATCGCTTCGCGTTCCTCTTATAATTCGTTTTGTAAGCGCATTTAGCTTTTATCTAAGCTTAAGCGCTTCTCCTCTTCTGCTGCAAGCTTCTCGCGTACTATACTCCTCAAACATAACAGTAAAAGTCAATAAGTAATAGTATAAGCAATGTTCATATTAGCTCTTTTCACACCAGCTGGTGTATTAATAAATCCACTGTAGTTACTGCATAGTTAGTTTTAATATGAAACAAACATTCAGGCTATTTATTCACCAGTGCATTTCTTATAAAACATTTATTTAGCCTTATATGCCAGTGGGAAGCAGGCCCTCGTATCGATATAACTTATTTGTGACAGAATTTGAGAAAGAGATAAAGAAGGGCAGAGAGAGGGAGGGAGATACAGTGGCGGAGAGGGTGATAGAGAGGGGAGGAGGGAGAGAGAGAGCCAACAAAGCTTTACTATGATGTTAAAAATATAATTTACTCCTTTGCACTTTAAACCTCAAATAACAGCCAGTGCCAATTTTGTTTAGCTTGTGAACCCCTTAACAATCGACATTTAAATAATACATGCTTTAAACATGTATACTTCTAAATAAAAATTGTTATAAGGATCTATCATATTTTACTATCATCTCATATCATATTATCTTTTACTATTTTTACTACGACGAACTAGTATTATTCCACTCTGTCCTAAAATATTTAAAGTATTATTGAAGTTGTTGGAGTTATCAAATGTCATGGAATGTTACAAATAAATGTGTCTATTGGTACCAATAAAAAGTTCATTGGTTTCACTCTCTGACTTCAGAACCCCATTATACCGCTCTTTAAATTCAAGTTAAATTATTCTGAAGTAGATCAGGAGACTGGAATATCTCCAGCGACTATTAAAACTTTTCTAAACCATTTGTTACGCCATTTTTGAAATGGACATGACTATGACGTACCTGCCTTTCAATAGCAAATCGTCTACAATGCTTTTGAATTACTGCTAATAATTAATATAATAATGTATAAATAATAAACCTATAACATCACAAAATTTATAACATCCATTTTTTTGTATTACGAAATATAACAGAACTCAACCGATTTAATGAAGAAAATAGTTATATTGTTGATTTTAAACTAATTACGGCACAGAATAATTAGTTCTAAACTAGAACCAAACTAATGGATTATTCTCTTTCACGTGATGTAAACATTAATCTACATATTAATGATTGTATTTTATTTTTTTTACGTAACTACTGCATTTTCTATTTGTTAATTCAGTAATTTAAATTTGCTATCTCCATATGTCACTTATATTGTTCTATTTTTCTCATTTTGAATGGGGAAATACTCGTAAATCGAAGGCTCATATATTATTAAAAGTGTCCTAACAGATGATTTATTACCGGCAGAGCACGCGTTTCGGTGCCGATACTGTCACCGCTACTTCTTTCGGAGCGGATAACGGTGATTTACGGGAACTGTTTCCGATATGGATTTGTCTTTCATTTATATTGAACACAGCTGTAACTAATACTGGCTTACTCGTAAACAAGAATTTTAAACATTTATCAATACTAGTTTAATTCTCGTTTTAGTGTTCCCGAATTATAATTTAATCGTGTAATTGTAAGAAACACCTTCATTTATACCTGATCACTGTAACTTATAGACAAAGTAAAACACTTATAGTGTATTTAAAATGCTACAATACGTTGTTATATCCCAACAGCCAAAACTTTATCCATATTTTCTAGTTTATGTGACCTATTTCTGTTTATTTTATTGCATTTGTCCTTATTAGTAGGTACAACAATTCTGGCTAAGAGTAAAATCATGATGTACTATAATCACAGATGAGTCTAAGGAAAACTATATATACTTAATAAACAAATCTAAACAGGTTAGTAGGTTTATGTATGTATTTTTTTTTATTTTGTTATGATTACTGCCTTAATCACAATTATTATTACTTTTTACTCTGTAATAAATAAATGTACTACTCTAATAATAAATAAACCGAATTCGCATTTAAATTTATTTTAATTTTTTTTAAAACGTTATTTTCTAGAAAGTAAGCAACAGATAATCAAGTAAGTTCATAGAAATTATAATATACTTATTTCCAGGTCTTGTGTACATTCTGTAAAATATACGAGTAATGTATATTCAGTGTCTAGACAACGGATGAAATCTATCAAACAAACCTAAACAAACGTTATCAAAGAAACCCAATACTGTGTCAACAGCACTTAAGGTCGGCTTTCAGGGAGCCCGCAACGCCCCCGAAATCACCCCCCCCCCCCCCCACACAAAGTACCAAGACTCCTCACCTCGCCACTTCCTACAATCACAGCCTTCATTAAAGATTGCACAGTGGAACCGTCAACAAATCACAACCCATAGAATGTATCTTACTTCCCCAAGAGTTTACACGCTATCGGACTATATAATATATATATATATATATATAATATATATATATATATATATATATAACTATATACAAGACATAACACTGTCGTCTGGTTCAGGTTTATGACCCACGACATTAGCTTCCCATTCTTTTCGACATATCATTACAGTTAAACTACCCAGCACTGATAACCCCATAAGCAACTTTCTCTTACAAAGTAACATGCAGGCAAAGGAATTTATACTATATTAAATATAAAATTCCTTTATATTTGTGTATTAAATAATAAAATCAAACGACCTCAATATAATGTCTCCATGGCTCATAAAAAATGCTGCAAGCATTTAGTGAGACCCTTAACCCAATTAGTAAATTATTCATTCCAAAAAGGAGTGTTTCCCTCTCTCCCTGAAAATTGCTAAAGTTATTCATATTTTTAAGAAAGACGACCCAGCTTCAATTACTAACTATCGGCCTGTCTCAATTTTGCCAGTGATAAGCAAAATTTTTGAAAAGCTATTTCTTATAAGAATGCTTCACTTTTTTGAACAAATATAATCAGCTCTCAGGTGAACAATTTGGTTTCAGAAAGGGCAAATCGACAACAGACGCAGTTGTGAGTCTTGTCGATATGATTGTAGAGGGAATTGAATGTCGAAACCACACAATGAGTGTGTTTTTTAGACCTGTCCAAAGCATTCGACTGCGTAATCACCGGTACACAACTCGACAAACTTGAGTCGCACGGCATTCGAGGCGTGCCTCTTAAATGGCTTAGCTCGTTTCCTAAGTTAGAGATCCCAAGTTGTCCAAATATCAAATAAAATCATCCAAACCAATAGACCTTAGATATGGAGTCCCTCAAGGGTCTATCCTCAGTCCTGTGCTTTTCCTGCTTTACGTAAACGATATAAAATCATCGCTTCTGCATGGAAAATTGGTGCAGTTTGCCGATGATACGACTCTTTTTTTTTCAATGCAATGTCAAGCGAAGTTTTGGAACAACAGGCTTTTGTTGACATCAACAACTGTGTCCCAATACTTCCACAGCCTCAATCTAACAACAAACTCTTCAAAAACCAACGTTTGAATTTTGCCTTGCGCACTGCAGGCAACCAGTGTGAGCCGGCCATTTTGTTAGATGACTCCACACTGGAAGAAGTCTGCTCTTTAAAATTCCTAGGAATGCACCTCGATCTAGGGCTGGCTTTGAATGAGCACATTGACCATGTTTTACGCAAAAATCTGCTCAGGCATTTTTGTTTTTGAGGTCTTTTAGCCAAATACTGTCCGAGTCAGGTACTGATTACGGCGTAATTACGGCTTGATTTACCCCCATCTTGCCTACGGAGTGGTCCTTTTGGGGAGCTTGCGCAAACACTCAGTTTTCAAAGAGCATTCAGACTCCAAAAAAAAAGCAATTAGAGTAATCGCCAAAATCAAATTTAGAGAGTCGTGCAGGGAAGCTTTCAGGAAATTGCAGCTGTTGACTCTGCCGTGCCTCTACATTTTGGAAACAACTTTGTTTTTTTATGAGTAAATGTGCCTTAAACCAGAGGCCAAGACATACACATGTATGAGACGCGTGGCAGAGCAAACTACCGGACTGGGAGACGACACAGAACGGTGGTTTATGAACGCCTACCCTCGCAAGCGGGTGTGCATTTCCTCAACAGACTGCCCAAATTCAATTAAACATGCCCCAACGCCTAAGGCGTTAAAGACTCGCCTCAAACGCTTCTTGGTGTCTCAGGCATTCTATAATGCAGGTGAGTTTTTTGGCATTTGACTGGGAGACCGCCCAATTAGAAGACTGACTCCTGCTGTGCTAAGTGGGCCTGCATTGGCGAAGAATGAAAGAGGCGTGATTGTAAAATTGTAAGTATGAATGTGTATTGTGTGTATGAATGCCTGAAATTTTAGAAACCCCGTATTGACGTTTGCCATACAATGTATATACATACAATGTCGCTGCAATAAAAAAGATTTTGATTTTGATTTTGAAAATTTTCAATTATATTTCTTATACTTTTATAATTTTTTCAAACCCTAATTTTTGCTTCATTTTCAAACAAAAAGAATATTTTATTGTAAGAAGGAATATGTTTAATATCTATAAATTATTTCAACTTGTTCATTATTATAAGAATTATTTATTGCTGAATTAATGTTATTAGCGTTAATGTGGATGTATTTATGTAAAAGAATATGCATATAAAATATGTTTAATATAATCAAAAAGACTTTTCTTAAATTAAATTTTCACCCTCGATTAGCAATGCTAGAGGGTTATATATAGTTATAAGTATACTGGAATTTAATAAATACTTTTCTGAAATTAAATTAATTTTGAATTTAAATTTTTACAGATTGACATTTTTCTTGTAAAATGTATTTTAAAAGCTTTACCTGAACGAAGCATCAGAACGCTGCAAATTGTTAATGTTATGAGAGTTTCGATATTAATATTTCGAAGATCTGAATATTACATGTTAAATTTAAAGTTTCTGTCATTTGGAGAATGTAACATCAAAGAATAACATATCTATTTTAAAACTGGAAATTTAACAAACCAACGAATATTATTTCTCAATTTAAAATATTTAAAAAAAGTAGAACTGATTAAAATACTCAGTTTTGTTGAAAGCTTTTTATTAATATTTTTTTTTTAAGTATAATAAGTTTCACCTTACTATTTTGTAACCACTACTGTTGTTTTAAGGGCAAAAAGAGCATACGTATAACATTGCACTAAGTTCTAACGTAACTTCTGTAAAATTCTATAAACAGTTTTTATCAGTAAAATTAAAAAATAAATTGACAATTTTTGATAGTTATTGAAGCATTAGTTACTGAATCAACTTATCACACTTGCTTTCTCGCTGTCAGTATCTCTTTGTATAAAGACATATTCCTCAGTCCTAAATGAGTACCTATTAATAATTGTCTGCAAACATTCAAACTGCCTC
The DNA here is from genome assembly GCF_021130785.1 of Homalodisca vitripennis. NCBI lineage: Eukaryota > Metazoa > Arthropoda > Insecta > Hemiptera > Cicadellidae > Homalodisca > Homalodisca vitripennis. The sequence goes on from NC_060207.1 coordinate 234,712,241, forward strand.
CAGCTTTATCCTCTTCTCGTTTGGTCAGAGGCAATGAAGAATTGTACGGTTGAAATGTACTGCTAAACAAAGTAAAAATTTGAAAATATTATTCTTCAGTTTTAGCTTAGATTCACACATAGAATCTGAAAATATATATCCAGCCTAACCTTATTGTTACACCTTGTATAAGAGATTTTTTCCGATACAGCATACGGGTTGACCAACGAGTAGTGGTCTGAGCTTTGACAAAAACAACAATAAATTAAACCAACATATTTGAATGTTTTACATCAAAAAACTAATATTCAATTAGTATTGGGTTAAGTGCGTTGCAATCAGTAGTAATGAAGAGCAAATATGACTGTTGTGCAATATACATTTTTGTTTACCGTAGTATTAACAACTTATGTATATATTTTTTTTGGAAATTGAAACATAATTGAGTTTTCTTACACCATATCAAAGTATTCATCATGTGACTTTTTATTGGAGAATACCTTTAAATGAAAGAGACTATCGTAATCGGTTTCTTATTAAATCTGATAAGATTAACAGGGAAGATTTATCCAGCAGCTGAACATTTTATTAGGATAATGCTCGACTCTCGGCACAGAGCCAAGGAGCCTGGCATAAATGGAGTAATGTTGTTTGTTTTTCAATCTCTTAGTAAACAACTGAGATTGTTACCAGCGAGCGAAACACATTAGCCGTGTGCAGATGTAATTCGTTTAAAGTAATTTGTACATTGTTAGTATAAAGTGGTGCAACATACAACAGAAATTACTTTACTTACAAGTGTTACTCAGAACATACTCACCAGTATAGTAATAACGCAAATTTAAACATTAATAACCAAGCAGGCTCTAGTCCAGTTTAAATTTTCGTTTCCAGTTAAGTTGTGTCAAATATGTTGTAACAATGATAATGGTTTACCGTTGGAAATAAATAAATACGTTTTTTAGATTGCGTATTCTACAGTTTATCGATTATATATCAACTAGGGATGTTCATGGGTTTTAAATTTGCTGTTTAAAGAAATAGATATCTTATTTTAATTAGGTGTGTTTGTTTTACACAAGTTAATTTATCACACATACTGTATATACAGAAAATAGTGTATTTCTGGTTAAATTGTGCACTCTACAAAATCGACCAAACGTTTCGTACCAGTACATTTTCACACAAACAGATGATTCTGTGATAATTTTGCAGAATAAATAGAAAAACTGCGTCGTTATAGCTCGCAATTATTTCCTAATAATGTATTAAAATTCTGTTCACTGTTTAAGTGAAATTCTGGAGGCACGCTGTGATTTTCACACTTTAAGTTTTCTTTACCAAAACAAAATTTTATAATAACCACTAAAAAATTAATTTAATCAATAAAATATCTGTAGTTAAATTTGAAATAATGATAATAAAGCCATTAAACATTGATAAATTTGTTAATACAAGCAATTAAAAGATTTTGATTTTGATAACACTGCCTAAAAAAACCAGTTTGTGCCGTGGATAATTTAATGTAAATTAAGAAGTGTTGGAAGTTTCCGTATGGTTTTTGGCTTTTAAATTTTGATTATTATGACAATTTTCCCATAAATTAAATCATTTAATGATTTATTACTTTTTTCGTTACTTGGAAAAAAATGGAATTAAGTCATTTTGGCATTTATTTACCGTATGGTATATTTAGCAGTTTTAAAGAAAATATTTCAGATATCAAACATGAAAAATATAATTTAATTACGTTTATGAGCTGGTTACAACCAACCAATTTGAACTCTCCAATTTAAACTCATTGAAATAAATAAATGAATATATTAATTTTTTTAACCTGACAACGATGATCCCACAAATCAGGTTCAGGCTCAATTCATTACTCAATATTCATACATGAATGACAGCAATTCATTCATAATTCGTTAAGGAATAAATTATTGCATTATTTAATTGGGAAGAAAACAGTTTTATTGTACATATATTTGCCGTGAAAAGCATATGCAACTGTTTATGGAGGGGTTTATTTGAAAAGGACTTTGTTTACTGTATTAATATCGTAAGATAAATTGTGTTATAATATTTTTGTATTACTCCCTTTCAGGTCTCGTCTGTACAACTGTTGCTTTTAATTGGTAAGTCGGACGTCTAATTTTAATCATTATTGGACTTTTAACATTTATGTACAGCTTTTATGAAAGAAGAATTATTTATTATTTTATAATTAACACTTATTTTACTGGTTTGAACGGAACCATATTACTCGGGCAATACTGAAAAAGTTTTATTTCTGTCTGTCTTTCCGCAGGATATCTCTAGAATGAAATACTTTATTTATTTTTTATTTTAAAATTTTGTAAACATCCTCAGCAAAGCTGTTAAGCTATACGTGGTGTGGTATATACTTTGTATGCATTTGGCTATAAGTAAAGTTGTTTAATACTTTTAAGACGTACTGTGTGTATAGTGGTATATACAATAGTTTATTTATTTATTTATTTAGAATTTCCGTTAGACATAATAAGAAAACACAAACACGGACCTTGTTGAAAGCAAATCATTTCAATATTTGATTTAATTTAATCAATATAGGCTTAACAGAATTTAGCAGTTGCTATAAAAGCTGTTAATACAGTTTGTACAGTACACATTCTGCTGGTAATAGTATTTCTACGGTGGTCGTGCCAAATTTAATTCGTATTGCCATTTTAAAAGGTAGTTTGAAGCATAATAAATGTTCAGAACCAAAACATATTTTGATGTAGAAAACATAAATAACAAATAACTTTCTTTTCAGTTGACAATAGCTGATGTTCTGAGATAAAAATTTCTGATAATCATAATAAATGTAAGGATTATATAAGGGCCTCAAGAGAGGTTTAGTCGACAGTAAAAACAATCCAATTTATGTTTTAAATCTCCATGCTTTGTTAAACCTATTGTCCCAAACTTAAGCTGGATTATCATTTGTTGCTGGCGGTGCACATAGTCTTATTTGTTGCAAAATATTGTATTAAAACTTTTATCCCACCAAGTTCCATTAATGAGAACCACAGAATTATGAATTAAATATCCGGTGTGTAAATGTCAATGATCAATGATATTGTCGTAATGATATTGACTCTATGATCAAGGATATATAGAGTCGTACAGCAATATATAAACGCACGTTCATTGGTACAGAGAGACGAGATTTCTAACGAAAATTAACCACAACCAGTGGTAATAAATTTAACCCAATTTGTCCTTGTGCAAACTTCTGTATTGGCATCAATTGATTACAAATAGTCGGATGTTAATTATAACCCCAGGCTAGTAGTGGTACAATTATCCCAACAATCACAAACAATTATCTGGTTTGATTCGCCATGTACCAAATTTTTAAAACTACTTATATGACATGAATAATATCATTCGTACATTTGTTTGTCATTAAAAGGTTTAGAAATATATAAAAAGTACAAAATCCTGGCTAATAGTTTTAGTTTGTTGTTGAAAAATGTTTTACAATCCAGTTTAAAATGTAGATTAAATACAAATCGGCTACAGAACGCCTGATGTATGCGATTTTACACATAACAATAGGTACTATGCAAATACCCCACTTTTCTTCACTCAAGTACAGTTACTTGTTTTCTTCCAATTGTATTTTACTTCCATTTGTTGCTATTATACCTCACGTAAACGAAGAGTGTTATATCTCCACGTGTACCAGTTGCACAGTAATAATAAGAAAAGATTTTATTTTTTTCCTTCCAACGGTCAAAAACCAATTTACATTTATTAACTTATAATAGATGAATAAATCATACTTAAACAAAAGGGCCAAACCAAACATGCAACTGGACTCTAAATCAGATCTAGGCATAATTAACGTATAAATAATGTAATAAGAAAGTATAAATTATATTAAAAATTAGTGAAAGTATATAATAAATTAGTGATAATATTAACTTAATACACTACTGTAAGGTGTGATACCATATGGAGAAACAAACAGACAAATAATAACAGTGCAAATAAACTATAAAATTATCAACAACAATGAAAGATAAACTTTAAATGAATAACAAGAGTAAAAAAATATTAACATTAATGACTGATAGTGGTAAATAAAAAAAAACTGAAAAAATAAAAAATATTTAACTTAAAAGCATATTTAACTTAAATGCATGCACATTACTGTCTAAGACGTGACATATGAATAAATAAAGAGATAAATAATAACAGTGCAAATAAACTATATATAAAGTAAACAACAATGGGGAAAATACTGTAAATAAATAACAAGAGTAAAATATATATAGGTACAAACAGAGAAAAAAAAACTAGAAAAAACAACAAATGCAAGCAATAAAATGTAAATATATAACCAAGAGGCACAGCCGTAATTATAAATGTGTAACAAAAAACAAGCAGAAACAATAACAGAGCAACACAACAAGAATAATGGGGGAAAAGTTATCAGACGATATGTAAGTCCTGAAGGCATCACAGCTCATATTAAAGAAGTCCAGATGTCTGGGGAGGTTGTTTGCCAGGCGTTGAAGACGTGGAAAAGCACTGTGGAACATGTACTGTGTGGTGTAGTGCCGCCTTGCAAAACAGCTGGGGGTGATGAAGATGACGTGATGCCCGGAAGTCCAGCAATTCGAGCAGATCAGGTGCATCAATGACAGAGCAGATCAACTTCTTCAAGAAAAGCAGATCATGAACTATACATCTTGAATGGAGAGGTTCCAAGTTAAACTGAACTCGAAGGTCATCAATCGGCACATTACGGTACTCAAAATGTATGTCAAGACACATGTACAATAATTCTTTACAGCAGTGAGTTCCTTCCAGGTTGTCAGTCAGAAGAGAGCCACGAATCTTTGTGATCGGTTAAAGCTGATAAACGGCCTAATCTCGACTGATTGTTGGTGTGCCAATTTAATGTATGAAGCCTCGATTAATTTCCTTTCTAGAACTCGCTTAGATTGCCAATTCTGAAAAAATTACTAAAAAGAAAACCAAAAATATCAAACATTTTGTTCGAAATTTATTTTTAACGATGGAAGGATTGCGAAGGAAACAGGATTTTTTCCGGACATTTGCCATCGTTCAGTGATACAAAAAATCAGTAACACTACGTTTCGAGATCTGCAACCTGATCTCTTTTTCAGGTAAATAACCAACCAAACACATAATTAGAAGCTGGGTTAAAATAAACAAACCATACCAGAACGTTGTGACACGCCTAAGTCACGTATCACAACCCACCATGTTACAGAATACAGGTCGCAATACGTCTGCATTCGTCGACCAACCACCTACGTCTGATGCTTTTTTACCTACCAGACGGTATGCTTTGTATCACTGAATAATGGCAATTGTCCGGGAAAATCCTGTTTCCTTCACTGTATCAAACAGATTAGAGATTTGTAATAAACCAATGCAGAGTCACAGTATGGTTTTAAAAAGTTCATGTAGCATGAACCAATAATAAAAGAGGCCCACTCCTTTTCCTTCCTTTTTGCCGCCATCTTGTTTCTGCCGTGACGATTGCCATTTACTATTGGCTACTGGTCTGACCTAATGTGAACTGTATTCTGCAGATCAGTTTTAATAATTAGTGTTGTGTTTTGTTTTTTATTATGTGCATGATTTAGAGTTAGTGAAGTTGACACAGAACATGATGGTTGTGATTCCAAAATAATCCATCCTTCCCAACATGGTTTTATGAAGGGCAAGTCTACTGTCTCCAACCTCCTGCTCTTTCAAGAATATGTTTTATCTGCTTTTCGCAAGAACTACCAAGTTGATACAGCCTACATCGATATGGCAAAAGCCTTCGACAAGGTCGACCACACAATTCTTGTGTCTAAGTTGCTGGGTTACGGAGTGGCTGAACCTCTTTTGTCATGGATTTCTAGTTATCTTCAAAAACGTTCTCTGGTCGTGAGGATTGGTTCCGCCACTTCCACTCAGTTCTCACCTTCTTCAGGAGTTCCACAAGGTTCTTTGCTGGGACCTTGCCTCTTCAATGTCTTTGTCAATGACCTACTAGACAAATTAACTGTAAAGGCCTTACAATTTGCTGACGACCTGAAGATTTTCATCGCTGTGTCTACACCAGAAGACTCTCAAGAAATTCAAAATAGCCTTTCCGGAATTGAGGATTGGTGTGTCAGGAATAACATGTCTGTAAATCCCAGTAAGTGCTCTTGTATAACTTATCACCGCATCAAATCTCCAGTCATATACGTATACTCCATCTCTGGTAGATCCATTCCACGGTCCCAGTGTATAAAAGACCTAGGCGTTATATTTGCCAGCGACATGGGATTTTCTGGACATATAGACCACATCAGTAGCAAAGCAAACAAGATGCTTGGTTTCATAGCAAGATTCTCCAGAGGCATCGACAACCCTTCTGCTCTTCGCTCTCTGTATTGTTCCCTTGTGAGACAGCTTGTGGAATATGCAAGTCCCGTGTGGTCGCCTTACACTGTTGGCAATAGGACGAGACTGGAGGCTCTACAAAGGCGTTTTCTTCGCTTGATTGGTGTCCGGCTGGGTTTTGCCTATCTTGATGTGCCTGTGGAGGAACTGTCCAGCAATCTGAACTTGTCACCTCTTGCCCTGCGACGTGACGTGGCTGATGTTGTCCTTCTCTGGAAGATAGTAAATGGTCGCATGAACTGTCCAGATCTCCTAGCTGAAATCGACCTCAGAGTTCCGGCAAACACAAGATCTCGAGATCTGCTGGGTCGAAGATACCACTCAACCAACTTCGACTTCAACAGTCCTTTCGCAAGGTTTATTCGCCTGGGAAATCGGGTTGCGTCTGGGTGTGACCTGTTCTTCGATGGACTTCACCAGGTTCGCCGGCAGGCCTTCTCTCTTCTTTCTGCTGGGGTTGTACAGGCGCGGACCATCGCGCGGGGAGTGGAAGTTCTCACCAATTAAGCTACTGATTATACAGCAGTGGCCAGCTGTTCAGGAGGAAGGACACCTCACTTATCGCAGCTCAAGAGTGATTGGAAGCGCCTCTACGGAGTGTCGTGTTTTGCAATTTTATATAATAATTTATTTCCTAGCTACTTATTAATTACTCATTTTTAATACTAATATATGGTATTCTTGTTATTGCTAAATTACATAGTTTATTAGCTGTTAATATTAGTTCTCATTGCTTTTATATATTTATTATATTTTATTTATTCCTGTTATTGCACTTTTATATAGTTTATTATTGTTGGTATTTATTATTATATATATTGTATTGTTGTTAGTATCTGATTTTTGTTAATTAATTGCTGTATTTGCAGAACACATCTTGCAGTTTCATTGTTTATGTTTCAATAGTTTATATTTTTTGTTTACATCTTGTTGTTTATAAGCTTCATAATGTTATTGTATCGCATTCTCTCGATTTATACACTTATTCTTTTTTTGTATTTTTATTGCCTTATCGCTTGTATCAGCTATTGTGTAATTTATTGTAAAATGGTTTGTCCGTTAATAAATAAATAAATAAATATGCGTGTCACAACGGTCTAGTATGGTTTGTTTATTTAACCTACTTTTTAATTGTGTTTTAGGTTAGCTTTTTAGCTGAAGAAGGGATCAGATTGCTTATCTCGAATCGAAGTGTTACTGATTTTTGTGTGTCACTGAACGATGAAAAATGTCCGGACAAATCCTGTTTCCTTCTAAATGCTTCCATTGCCAAAAACAAACTTCAAACTAAGAATTGTGTTATGCCCACACAACATGTAGGATACAGGGATTTAGAGTAGTTTGTTATGTTATTTACTTTTGGTCTCTACTGTTTACTGAAAAACTAGCACATCTTGAATTAAATCGTTTAAATAAATAAATTAACTTTATTCTTCAAAACCAACAGAAAAAACAATGTCGTCTATTACAATGAGCCCTGATAGACGAATATGTAATGCAGGAATTAGAAATAATGCAAAAATTATAAGCTTCAGTTCTGTAATTGACTTAAATGTTTAAAACTAGTAACTAATTTGTACTTATTATGAATTTATCTAATTATTTTTAAATACAAAACTCGAAAAATAAATTTAAAATCAGTTTTTTACTACAGTAGTCAATTATATTAAAATAGCTGAAATAGGTAAGCATGTAGAACAATATTCAATTTCACATATTATCTTATCCGGTTATAAGAACAGAAATAAACCAGAATCACACGTTTCTCCGAAATTTTGAAATCGAATGCATAGTTTCATAAAAATAGCAGTCTCTAAATTAATGGTAAAAAGTTTTAGTATACCATGTTTATCAGATGGAAGAAAAATATAAAATAATATTTTATTTGCCAATACAGATTATTAATTCCAAATTATAGCTATGAAGATTCTTGTGATATTTAAAAGCAAATGTGTGTATCATATATTTTTATTAATCCATACACTTCTATGTTTACTGGGTCAAGAAAAGATAGAGTTAGAATAATCATAAAACTTAACATTTAAGAACTCTTGTGACCATGTTAAACTCCTTGTACTCTACGTTTATGATACCAAAGGTTAAAAAGAAACAGACACTTCTGGCAGATAAACTCACAGAAGTGATGAGCACTTAGGTATATTGTCGCTCAGGAATACTACTCGTAAAATGAACTGAAGTTATTTCTTGCTCTAGCATATGCAACCAAAGTGGGAGAGAATAAATTGTGTATGTCATAAACATCAATGGTTACGTTACTAGACCAATCAAGAAGTGCTTGATTGTATCATATATTTTATGATTATTAAATATATTGTTCCAACATGAACATAACAGAGGATATATTGTTAAAACTCCGGAAATTAGCTTAAGAATATGAAAACGACTCCTTAATGGAATTTGTTACTTCAGAAGGGGGTCCGTTTTTTTTAGGAAGTGTTTTTTTTTTCTTTTATACGATGGTCCGTAACCCATAAGTGCAGTTAATCGCATACAACGTTACACAAAGTAAAATGCCATGTAGATAGATGGAATTTACTTATTGACGGTTTAAGACTGAAATTGGTTTTAAACGTAAATCAATGACGAGTGGTATGTCTTTTTAAAGTATTCATGAAAAATGAACTGTAAAAGGTAGAGAGAGGTCTGTATCTTATTTCAATACAATTTGACTGTAGTGTAAGTACTATCAAAATGTCCCAGTTTTATCAAATATAATTTTTAGTTTTAGATATTAATACATACATGATAATAATAATAATTTATTACTATGAAAACTAGTATTTTAATTTTATTGTACACATTTTACTATAACTAACATGGATTAGGCTTAATAATCTCAGTATTTTATAACAGACTAGACTTGGTTTATTAAGGCGTTTATATTATGTATTTTGAATAACAATCTATAAAACATTATGTAGTAGAGATGAATCGTGTCAAATTGTCTTCAAATTCTATTTATAATCAATAGTTTTCAAAGCTTCCGATTTTATTTAAATCTTCAAATATATCAGTTTTTACTTAATTTTTATACACATGTGGTACTTCTTCAACCTTATTTTCCAAGAGAACTGGTTTGTCACCTTTGGAACTCATTGCTAATTTGTTATTAGTGATTGTATACAATTGATGATTATAGCACTTGTAAATAACGATACAGTAGCTATTGATTGATGATTCAAGCTGATTTCAGTCTTCTCCCGAAAATTAGGAATCTTTGAGAAAGAGATAGATTTGTAATGGTAACAAAGAGTGCAATTTTATTCCCTAAAAAGTGGAAGTGGAGGGAGATTATTTTTCTTGTTGGAGCCGTAACAGAGTTGATATAAAATATCCATACTTTTTCACCTGCATAAAATTGAAAATTCAATGCTAATATAAAATTAGCAATTACATATTAGAATCACGTTCTATAAACTGAGGATAACCTCATCATTCCAACAAAACGCTGAGCATTCCGGCTGTTCTTTATTGTTTGGCCAGAATTCTGTGGGATATCCAATAAAGATCCACTAGTCATTAAATGTGCGGTATTCTGGTATCCTAAATTAAAGCTTTTATCTGATCGGATATGACTCTCTGTACAACATCCAATATGCATACACTATTTGTATTAATGATTTATATATATATATATATATATATATATATATATATATATATACAGGGTGTTTGAAAAGTATGGGTACGGCTTAATATTTTAAAAAACCACAGGAGATAACATCTATAAACTTTGCACAGTGTCATATGACTATGTAAATTATTTTTTCTTGCTATTACCATGACATGCCAACCATGGGGGGACGGCCCACAGAGGAAAACATGGAAATCTTAAATTAAAGCATGAAACACAATAAATACCGATGTTTTTTAGTTTTATTTATTGTGTTATAAATTTATGACATAATTTGCTAATTAATAAAAGTCAGTGAAAACACATTGGGTAGTAGAGTGAAACGCCGCCTACCGCATCAGAATACGACGATCCAGACAGAAATGGCAGCGCATAATGTACTTCACAATGTGTACCTAAAACAACCCGCCATTTCTGATTGGATAAACCTTTTGAGATGCGGTTTGCGGCATTCAACTCTACTAAGTGAGCTCTTTCAAATGAGGTATCACTCGACCCATGCTTCAATTTAAGATTTCCATGTTTTCCTCTGTGGGCCGTCCCCCCATGGTTGGCATGTCATGGTAATAGCAAGAAAAAATAATTTACATAGTCTTATGACACTGTGCAAAGTTTATAGATGTTATCTCCTATGGTTTTTAAAATATTAAGCCGTACCCATACTTTTCAAACACCCTGTATATATATATATATATATATATATATATATATATATATATATATATATATATACTGGGTGCTTAAAAAAAATGTATACACACTTTGAACTTCCATAGAAAATTTATTTACCGTTCTACAAAGTAAAATTTCAGGAAAATTAGAAAGCTTATAGTCCAACGTAAATGAAACGTAAATAACAAATGTTAATACTGTTCAAATTGGTGACCTGCAGAATCAACACAATTCCGAGTACGAGTCACCACTGATTCTGTACATCGTATCAAAACGTCCAATGAGATTTCTCTACACACAGCTTGAATCTCATTGCAAAGAATGTCTAGGTGACGTGGTTTACGTTTGTACACCTCATCTTTTACTGTGCCCCATAAGAAGAAATCCAGTGGTGTAACGTCTGGAGAGCGTGCTGGAAACTCGATTGGCCCCCTGCGTCCTATCCACTGGCCCGGCAAATTTTGATCCAGGTAAGCTCGTACGTCCCTGTGATAGTGCGGCGGGGCACCATCTTGTTGAAAATAAAAATTATAATTACCGTATAAATCACGAATGGCAGGAAATATAGAATCAGCAAGCATTGTTAGGTAATTAATACCAGTTACAGTACCTTCAAATCGAAAAGGTCCAATGAGTCCCCTTGAAGACAAACCGCACCACTCATTTACACCAGGCAAATTTACAGCTTTTTCAATTGTAATGTGAGAATTGTCTTCAGCCCAGTAAACACAATTGTGCCTATTGACAGTTCCATTAAGTTTGAATTTGGTTTCATCCGACCAAATGATGCTACCCATAAATTCCGGTTCACGTATCACCATCTCCTGAACCCATTCACAAAATTGCAACCTTCGATCTGTATCGTCGTCACTTAGCTGTTGCTCCAGCCTTGGAATGTAAAAACGGTACTTGCCTCTCTTCAGAATGCAAGTAGCACGCTGCTAGCACTTACATCACTTTCACGTGCCCCTTGCCTTGAAGATTTGTTAGGAGAGCGTTGAAACAGTTCCAAGACTGCCGTTGAAGACTCATCACTTGTAGCTGTTCGAGGTCGACCTGAATGACCTTTATGCACATCACACACTGTTCCATGAACTTCGAATTTGTCTCGTATGCGTGTAATTTTTAATCTTGAAGGTGGTTCTGAATCATAATCCCTTCTCCACTGTCTTTGAACGTCATTTACATTCTCAAACTTCCAGTACCACTTAATAACCTGCTTACGTTCTTCTAAACTCAAACGTACGTCCGCCATGTTGATATTACAAATTCCAACTAACAACATAACATAAAGGGACGATTATGCTGCCACCTGGCGAAGAAATATAACGTTAGCCTTGTAGAGCGGGAAAACTACGATAGTTTAAAGTGTGTATACAATTTTTTGAAGCACCCATTATATATATTCGAATAAACAACTAGAATTTGTAGAATGTTCAAAATTCACGATAAACACGCGTCCCATGGAACCAATACATTATAAAATACGTTTACAAATTATTTTTTTGCGTAGCCCTTAGGGTGATTTTGGCATTACAAATCTCAAAATCTTACCATCTGACATTCTAGGCTTTTGTATATATATATATATATATATATATATATATATATATATATATATATATATATATATATATATATATATATATATATCGTATGGGGGACAAAGGCAGCTATCCATAAATAAATAAATTAAAACTTACAATTATTAAAAAGTACGTAAGAACAAAGTTCTTGAGTCATAAATTAAAAATAATATTAAGATCTCCCGTCACAAAGCTAAATCCAAATTACTGAGCCAGTTTAGAGCCCCATCCTCTAAACCACTCAGACCAGCCAGACCACCAGAAAACAATCGCAAAGGGCAGTCGTTTACAATGTGCTCCTTTTTTCGTTTACAATGTTAACAATAGGCTTTTGTTATTTCCATATAGTATACTTATTCAAAATATTGTTAAAAAACAAATTAGCATAAACTGTATTAGTTAAATATAACAATTTTTAGTTGCAGTTAATGTAACTGGGATGTACCATATTATGTACTTTTCATTTCCTCGATCATGTCATCCAGACTTATATAGTTGTACAACAACACTTAAGCATTTACTTTTATAAGATTCTAGGTAGACCATGTTCCAAGTGCATGAGAATAAAGCTAAGGCAAGGGGATTGTCCTGTCGTAGAAATAAACGTGAGTTAAAATTTGAGTTACTTTAATTTACATATAACGTAGGAATGATGGGAATGATTCATAGATTATATGTACAAGTCTCCGCATTCTTTATGGTCTTATCTAAAACACCGTAGGGCACCTAACATATATATATATATATATATATATATATATATATATATATATCGTATGGGGGACAAAGGCAGCTATCCATAAATAAATAAATAAAAAATTACAATTATTAAAAAGTACGTAAGAACAAAGTTCTTGAGTCATAAATTTAGAATAATATTAAGATCTCCCGTCACAAAGCTAAATCCAAATTACTGAGCCAGTTTAGAGACCCATCCTTTAAACCACTTAGACCAGCCAGACCACCAGAAAACAATCGCAAAGGGCAGTCGTTTACAATGTGCTCCATTGTCTGAGAGTTTGCGCCACAATCACACGTCTGGTCGTCAGTAATACCCCACTTAAATTTCCAGTGATTGCTTCTCCCAACCCCAGTTCGGAAACGATTCAATAAAACCCATTCCTTTCGAGGAATTCCCAAGCCACCCGCTGCTTTCGTAGGATCTAACGCTTTCGTAGGGCACCTAACGAGACAATGAGAAAACATCTTCATTTAGATTGCATTAGATCTTATAATCTATGTATCTCTGATTTCAAAACGTGTATCATTTTTGCTTCTTCGTCACCGACTTGTTTTGGATCTCTTCATACGGGCGCGACTCCAGATTCCAGGAGTCAAGTATGTAATCGTCAGATTTCAGAAACTGCCCCAAGCAGAAGGTGATAAGGATATGAACTCTCATGTCAACACACTCTGTCAACATAACAAGCTAATAGACATATAAGAGTAGATATGACTTTCCAGCAACATAATTTACAAGAAATCATTCAAGTTGAGCCAATAAAGGTTTGGCTTTCCATATTCAATGTTCAACCAAAAACTAAAAGTTTTGTTACCGTTTGTCTCGATTTGTTTTTAAGACATTTCTACACGCGATACGTTGTAACACTGACGGAGAAATAATACCGAGATTAGGAAAATAATGAAAGAGTTTTAGTAATAAACATCACCTTTCTAATAATGGTTGTCCGTAAATATCAAGTATCATAACAATATATTTCCTCTTATAATATGGTACAACTTTCATTTCAATAAACAGCTCTTTATTTATGTAACACTAGCTGTTTACCGTGGCTTCACACGCTTTTCGTAAGCTTTGCCCATGTATGAGCTTTTCTGGTTCAAGTGAATTATATTTCGAACGCTGATATAGAGTTTGCCTTGTTGCCTCGATTAAGAAAATCTGCCAAAAGTGTATGTTTATAGTCACTGTACATGTACTTTGTTATGAAGTGGTCTAACACTGAAGCTCTAAGTTTCAAGCAGAAATTTATTTAAAAGACAAATATACATCATAACTTATCGTCTTCAAATAATGTTTAGCTATTTAATATACGTAACTATCTCGTAATTGCAGTTTATAATGTGCAGGCGCTTTGAACAATGTTATCTTTTGCAGCGCCGCTTGGTTTATATCAATGGATATATCATATAAACCTTCTCCGTGGAAAAATACATATAAATTCAAATTTTCGTAATGATTGGTCAAGTATTTTACGGTTATATAAAGGACATACAGGCAAAAATTCATTTATATAGATTTTGATATAAGCAAAAATGTATAATGAGCTAAAAGAATTAAAGGTGAGCAAAGGATAAACTGAATCAGACACTTAGTTGTTCTTTATTTAATTTTTCTTGCCTACATTTGCTCTTTCGAGTCAGTGGACAGAATAACCAATGTTAACACTATTTAAAACTTTTTTAAATTTAATAACAACATAATAATTTAGGGTTCATAAGGTTGAAGTTTCTTAAACGAATTGCTAAGGTTGAATTAGTCTTTGCAGATAATGAAAACGGATGCATACAATTCTTAGTTATGATTAGGAAACTCTTTACTTTAGACGCCAAGAAAGTTCTGTCTTGAGTACGAGTAAAATATCAATCTTATAAAATCTCTTTCCTACAACTTTTAACAAGCTATGTGAACAAAAGAACATTTAATAGATAACAGTGTATTATTATTCAATCTGTAATTTTTTTAATATATTGCAATGCAATCAACCAATTTCATCACAGAAATTAAAACCTATATGTGATCAAAGGACGGAGACAATTTAGTTGGACCTGGCCCAGGAGAAAGGCTTGTGTTCAAGAGTGATAAAACTCTCTTCAACTTTATAACCTCTCCTCGGTAATATAAGTTTCCTACATCCATGACGTGGACAAGAGAGAACACCCCAGCTATGTCTTACTCAAAATATTTTTTATAAACTTTACGTTGTTTGATAAAGTTGCCATTCAGTGTTATCTGTTACAGTCTCGCCCAATTGATTAATCACTTTCCGATCTATTAGAGTAGTGATTGACTTTCTGATTCACCATGTTAAACTGAAAATACAATATTTAAAACACGCTAGTGGAACTCTTTTGAAGTGAAAACATTCAGTTTTGATCAAACTATTAATTTTAAAAACTATAAATCCTATAAATTTTTCTATCAATCATAACCGTCCTTAAACTCACAGTTACATGCTTGTGGATGGACATGCTTGTGTGCGTAGGATGTGCGTGAAGACGGATATTATGCTGATTCCTCCGACTGGTATGCTTCCGATATATTAATTCAAGGATTATTTTACAAGTAAACTAACTGTATGTCTACCAATCTACTGCAGTACTCCTCGTACTACTCGAATCGGTAGAATGACAGCCTGAGAAGGGTAAGAGAATTCATCAGGCTCAAACTTGCCAATAAGATCACCGAATCAAGCAACGTTGAGCGTGGTTGCTCCTTGGATGGGTGACCGCTGAACGATCCTGTCCTTCAAGCAGTCTCCCTGCCCGGCCGTTGGTGATGATTCGGAGGTCACCTTTAAGCCGTTGGTCCCCAGAATAAGTCTTAAGAGAGGGCTTTTTGGCCCTAACTTCGCCTGGTAAAATAAAAAATCCTTTTTTTATTTACTTGCGTACAGTTGTGTTAGAACAAGACCATTTGTTTTGAAATTTGCATTCCAGTCACAGTTGTTTTTTGCAGCATTTTATGGTAATGTGCTGCAAAATTTGCCGATGTAAGTTAATTTCCTAGCCATATTTATTTTACATGAAATTTGTTAAGAAAAACTAGGTTGTACCATTATTTACTATCTAATAAAAATTATAAAATATAAATTTAATTCGTGCAAAAATGTTATATACACTATAAATTGGCTGTCTAATGTGTTTTAAACGTATATAAATATTATTAAACTAAGATACTTACGATTTTTTTTATATTTATCTAATATGTAACTTTTTTTAATTCATCTATTGAAAGTGTTGTAAGTTAGTTATATTCAGCAATTCCAAACTAACGTTGCCTCTTAGTTATACGTTATAAAGCATCTACGAAAATATTCATAACTTAGAGGACAAAATGTTATTAGCTGTATAATTATTCTTGTTATTATTTGAGGAGAACTGAAATTTAAGAAATTTTATTTAATTAAATACATAGAGCTAAAGAAGTAATGATAAACCTTAAACAGAGTTTAACTATTTCATAGTTTATAGTAAGATACGTTTGAATCTTCAGAACATTTTCCATGTAAACATCCCCTACTAAATTATTGCCATTTTATGTTGATATGTTTTGTGAAAGTACTATTTACTCCACGATCAGTATGTACAAAATAAAATGTTACGGAAATGTGTGAGTGAGGTGCAAAACACATCTCGTTAGCTCTCTGATCAAATTTAGCAGCTCGGAGAGGAAGTAGGCTACACGGAGATGAAAACTCGCCATTGACACGGCAGATGTGATCTCCCTTCGGTAATCCTTCAGTCCCTTTCCCTACAGAATACTGATCACCTGTTTCCTCCCTCTGCCTCACTTTCCCTCTCATTCTCGGCACGATAAGGGCCTAGTAAACTGCCGAACCCTTAACTTACGTCATATCTGCCAAACACGTTCCTGTTTCATGGGGCTTTCCATCTTTTAATACAGAATAAGTACTGAAAGTCAAAATTGCTTTCATCCAAAATATATTGTGTGTGTGTGTGTGTGTGTGTGTGTGTGTGTGTGTGTGTGTGTGTGTTTGCACAATAATAATAATATATATATATTATGTTTTTTATTATTATATCTAATTTTGTATAAAGATATTGACACAGAAAAGATTATCGTTAGCATTTATTTTTTTCTTATTATACAAAATTATGTTAGTAAGCTATTTTGTAAAAATAACAGGGAAAATATTTTGAATAACACTAACTGATTCCAGGAAGATCCTTATAATAAAGATAACTTCTTACATGACCTTTCTAATACGTCGTGTAAACACTCACTTCATTAACCATTCTCATTATTTTATTCCCTTGTTTAAAATATAGGTATTGGTTATATTATTTTAGTAATATGTTTAATAATTTGACATATAGAATCACTAAAACATGTTACCCCATAGAATACTTCTTTAAATCTGCATGACTAATATGTTAAGGAAGTATTTTTTTTTTATAATACCTTATATAAACTATCATCTAAGTACACGTTCTACACCACGTCTGAACATTGTCAACACATTAAATTCTTGAAATATATCGGTTTCAATGTGGAGAGCCGTCTTCAGCGAGCAGATGTTAAATCGGAATATGATTGTCTAAGGATGCTCTCATTGAGGGGGGGGAGAAGGATTTCAAAAATTTAATTTGTTGACAGTTTTTTAGACATGGAATAGAACAAAAAACTAGATGATAGATCATAATGACGCCGGCTGAATATACCAAAAACTAAAAATATTTGGCATAATTGTCTTTTCACAAAATTCGTGCAATTATTTGGCTGAAATGAAAAAAATAGTAATCAACTTCAATATTAACGGTTTTCAACAATTTTGTGTATATGAAGAAACATTAAATATATCATGTATTAAAATTTTCTCTGTATATTTCATTAGAATATACGGATTTTAAATAAATTGTTACTGTCAAATAAATTGTATGCGATGTAGCACGTAATAACTTTTAGGACAAAAGCTTTTTTAGCTTTCATTCTAGGCTAGATGTTTGCTTGATACAGACATGTAA
Organism: Homalodisca vitripennis; assembly: GCF_021130785.1. Classification (NCBI taxonomy): domain Eukaryota; kingdom Metazoa; phylum Arthropoda; class Insecta; order Hemiptera; family Cicadellidae; genus Homalodisca; species Homalodisca vitripennis. The sequence goes on from NC_060207.1 coordinate 234,730,307, forward strand.
TCTAGTTTTAACATAGCTTATACATTCAACCTGCTTTAATAAATTATTAATATTTGTTTCAGGTACTCAAGTGAGAAATGGTGATAGTCTTAGATGTAAGTATTAAACACTTCCAAATTTAAATATTAGAATACAAGTCTAAATTTTACTTCAAATAACACGTTTCACATTATATTACTGTTATTATTATTTCATTTAACGTATATACTTTATTATTTATTGTATATTTTCCATAAACAAAGTACGAGTACGCTACATCAGTTGTTAAACAGGTCTCACTGAGGCTGCATACAAAATTTAAGTCTATAGCTATTTATATTGCTTTTAGTAGTTACCCGCGGCTTCGCACGCAATTTCATAGGGTTTGAACCTATATAAGCATTCCTGGTTTGAGTGAATTATAATTCCAACACCAGCGAATAATATACGTTGTAATTTATTTCGATGCTAGTGTTATTTGTTCTATAGCTGATTTTGCCTCTTTTCCGATCAAGAAAATATGTATACATACATAGCTCTGAGAATCCTACTTTGTTAAAAGACAACTAATTTAGATTTCACAACAGTCTTTAAATGTAAAGTAAAAGTTACACTACATTTTCTCTTATATCTGTAATTTTAGCAGTTACCCGCTCATTTGCAAGCAATTTAGTAGGCGTTGCACGTGTATGATCACTGCTGTTTCGATTGAATTATATTTCCAACGCCAATTTTTAGTTTGCCTTATTGCCACGATCAAAAAAATACGTCAAAAAGTTTTATATTGATGGCTATTATAATTTACTTTGTTCTTATTATGTTTTCCTTTATACTTGATTTTACCTTGTTTACAGATCAAGTAAAATATATTATGACAAAACAGATAAGGCCTTCTTCTCTCAAAAGTGAACTGAGATGGATTTTATATCACTCTTTAAATTTATAGTAAAAGTTAGATGGTAGCACGTGTCTTTTAGATATATTACTTAATATTTGATAAAAGAATGTGACAGTTAAAAGTACAATAATAATGACACTAAGACATGATTCTTTATAATCTGAAAATGTCGTTAATATTTTAGAACATTTAGAGCTGGAATTGGTACATTAGTTTAAAAGCACAGAACGAATTTTTATCTAGTCTCTTCTTACCGACTGCTTCAAAGGACGTCTGCGGTGTAAAATTTCTGACCATTTTGTGTTTTAGGATATTTTGAAAGGTAGATAAATACTTACATAAATCGATGAAATCTAAAACAGCGTTAAGTATATATGTCATTCCTTAGAGAATGTACTCACTTTAAATGTAAACAAATTGAAAATAACAAACAATGTTTACACAGAGCAGTTGATTACATTAGAAATGCTCTTTTAATAATTATTTCACAACTTTAGAGACCAAGATGGGGTTTTTCTGTCGTCTGAAAACCAGAGGGCGTAGCCTGGAGGCCTTTTTAAATAAGAATAGGCTTAAATTCATCCCAGGGACCATAAGAATGTCCATGTAATACTTCAGTACAATCGGTTGAATAGATTACACGTGAAAGCAAAATAAAAAAAGTAAGGTACTTTCATATTTATATTAATTTTAGGGTATTTCAAATTCCTAAAAACAAAAAAGTGCGAGATAGAAAACTTACTGTTACGAGCTGTAGTAATATTAGCAAAATAACCAGCTGATGAAAATACTCATTCTAAATTACTGTAATACTGGTTAAAAAAATACTGTTCTAATTCTAGTTCCAATTATTGTTACTTTTAATAAAAAGTAACTATTTTTTAATTTCTTTACATTCTTTGCAAGAGTTCATTGATTGCTGCAGCATTAGCTGTGTACCACATTATTTAAACCTGCCATCAAAAGCCGCATAATATAATTAGTGGAAAATCTTGCTATCTTCATAATTGATGTACTGCTATATATTTGTTATTAAATTATCCATTAGTCCTACAATAATTATATAAAATTAGCCTTTTGTAATTTATTTTTCTTGGCCAAATATTTTAAATGGCCACTATTTTGATTAACAATTTCTTAAAATATTAACTAATTTGCTTTAGCTTTTTCAATTGTTGTGCAAAGGTATGCGCAACATTTTAAAACCATACACGTATGGTTATTGAACTAATTTATAATATTTTAGAAGTGAGAAAATAAAATTTTTGCCATTTTTATAGATCTGATTTCAAAATTTGCCAAAATAGATTTTAAATAACTGCATTTTCTCGTAGAGCTTCTGGGGGTTTTTATTTTTTCTGTCTTTAGGGAAGTTATTTTAAACCTCGATTGCACTACCTTGAGTTTGTATATAATTGATTGATCCTATCTGTAACAAAAATTACCTTTGTCCCTACTATACACTGAAACAAAAACTGTACCTGTAGAATGGTACGTGTAAACGCGTTGATGCTATGTTTGCCAGAATCTGAGTTCTTGCTTGCTATGCTGACAGCGGATCACTCTCGTGTTTGGCTTTGTTCCAATGTAATTCCCCGGTTTTCTCCCTCAACAACTTGAATACAGATCAGCCACTTTGTTATTCCTTCTGTCGTGGACTTCTTCAAAACTTTTGGTACGCCCTGACATCCTTATACTTTTTGTATCCAAGCCAACATGCTTACATTAAAAGCCTTTCCGAGATACGCAATTTATCTTTGTACATTATGTCTTTATTTACGCTTTACGAGGAGGGTGGATTGGAGCTAAAATCAAAATTCACACAGAGTCAACCCTTCCCACCATAGCCGCGTTATGTGTAGAAAACTCGGTTGATCCACCGTGCCATACGTGTCAGAAACTTCTTAGGACACATGATGAGACAATGGGAATTAATCTTCACCTAGATTCACTATATTTTGCACCATAGATGTCTATGATGTCAAAACGATGGAAACGAGTTTCGTATTGAGCTTCTTCGTCGCTGACTCTTTTTGGAACTTTTCAGACGAACATGACTCCAAATTCCAGACGTCAAGTCTGTGACATCGTCAGATTTCAGACGGTGCACTAAGAGGAAGGTGAACTGGAGTTAAACTCGACATTCACACTTGTTCATTTTGTTGCCTTAAACTGGCAATCGTGATTATTACTTAATCAAGGGAAATATCAAAATTAAATCATCGCCTTGATCAAAGTCATTTTAACATAGACTGTTGTGTACACTTTTGCTCTAAGATGCCATCTCTGCTGTTTAAAATAAACGGCATGGTGAATACTGTCAATTCACAGTGTAGCAGTATGTTGTTATGGCGCAGTGTAGCGGGTATAACGGCTGTCGCAAGATAACCGGATCAAGCAATATCGAGCGTGGCTGCTGCTTGGATGGGTGACCGCTGAGGATCCTGTCCTTGCAAGCAGCCCGCCTGAAAGGCCGTTGGTGGTGGTTCGGAAGTCACTTTTAAGCCGTTAGTCCTCAGGTTAAGTGTTAGAGAGGGCTTCTTAGCCCTAATTTCACTTTTTAAAATAATACATCTTAACTTTACTTCAATACTTACAAACCACAGCCAGAAGTAGGTCAGGGTAGAGTGTTAGAAATGAGACATTGTTCTTCACCCAAACAAGAAGCCGGCACTCTTGTTGTTAGTTTACTCAGTTAACCCAGTGAAACATTTACCTTTCAATTTGAACGACAAATATAGATTCGCATCTTTTGTTTGGCGTGTTTGTTTTAAAACTCTATTGTTAAGATTTGTTTTAAACTAACCATTTAAAAATCACCGCATTAAATAAATCACGTAGTTGAAGTATAAAGCAAATCACTTTATTCTCTAAATATAATGATTTATCTAAGAATCGCCAAATCTTTCGGTGTTCTAAGAAATCTTTTAACGCACTCAAATGGGTTGCTGTTTTCTAATTTTTAGTAATCTAAATAGTCCATAATTGGTCTTAGATATGCAGACTAGTTTTGCACATAGTCTTAGATAGCAGCATTTACAATAGTGATTTGCAATTAGTTCTGTAAATGCTGCTTTACACAGGTCAAAACTGTAATGAAATGCTAGAAAACTTCATAGTACATTGTGAAACTTGTTGATGACCAATTCTGTAATAAAGTACGGCAAAGGATTAAGTTGTCCTGATCTACAACATCAAACTGTTTAAATATTGTTAGCCCTAAAACCTAACTTTCCAAAAAAATATATTTAAAAGGCACTAAAGATACAATTGTACAAAATCCGTAAGACTTGATAAATAATTACATTTTCTAATTCAATTAATTCAATTTTTTAATAAATGTATAATTATATTATTAGAACTATCAAATTCATTGTTACAGTTAATATTTTCACACATTGTACAAACAATTGTACTTATATTTAAAAAGTTATAATTTCACCCCTACTATGTAAAAAGTATTGAAAAACAAAATAAAACCGCTGCTTTTACATAAAAACAATAGCAAAAATTTAATACATTTTTATTGCCAATCTGAAAAGTTAAACACAAATAAAGACTCCAGCACAAGTCGTAAGAAAGGTAAGTTTTTCTGTGGCTGTCGTCGGAAATAACATAGTATTGGGGGTTAATTTGTACAATGTTATTATTATGGGGTCATATACATTGATAATTATATGGATGTACATTATAGGTTTATGTACTCTATATGCACTACCTATAATACTGAATATATTGAGGTATTATACTCTGTTACACATATATCCCAAATACATACGAATAAAATAAAATTTTTCCCTTATCAGTTGATCAATATTACATAAATTTGCTGAAAGGGCGAAAAAAAAAAGATTTTGTACAAAAGAGGTCAACGTGTTTGTTGTTTTTAATTTGTTTTTTGTATATACAATCTGCTTATTGCAATTTCCACATGTGAGCGAACAAAAGATGTGAGCGCTTACCCCAGAGCCTAAACTACCCCTATCCTAAAGTAATACAACAATGTACATATTTTTTACGAATCCTCCAATTATATTTTAAGGATTTGTTCTTCGGGTCAAGGCAAACATATAAATAAAGGTCAAATATTGTATTTTATTGTCTGTCTGATTGTCAATGTATCTTAGGTTTTTTTATTATTATTTTGCACAGTTATTTTCCTACTGTCTTAAATAGAGTGTACAATTAATGTTATATTACCATATCACGTTTCAAGATGGCGTACGATTGAAGTTGTTAAGGCCTAATACCGTAAAAACTAATAAGAGCATGAAAGTTTTTAAAGCATAATAAAGTTGTAAAATTGTATGACACCTAGATCATAAAAATCGGAATAAATATAACATAGAAATCAAGGAATAATTTACATGCAAGGTTTAAATGTTGCAGTGCACGGCAAAAGTTTAATTGTTTATATGTTTACGGAATCATTAACAGCAGCTCAGTTCTGTTGCAACACATTTTAGTAGAAATTCTCTGGAGCTTTTTTCATATTTCAGTTTCCGAGACTAAGCCGTGTACACAATAAAGGTGTGATTCATACAGGAGGGGCGTTATCATCGTCCATGGACTGATAACGAAACATCGCATGCTCTTGTTTGCTACAATTCTAAGGAAAATAAAGTTTACTTTTATTTTAACAAAGTAACGAAAAATATGACAGACATAATATTATTTTCAATTTGTGTTAACCAAATGCGGTTTTACAAGTCAAGTGTCAGTTCTTCAATATTTTTCCTTCTTAAAGTTATCAATTAAAAGGACGCTGTTAATAAAAAAAGTAAAGAATGTCTTATTTTACCATCACTAAAAACACCCGTAGTAATTTGGTTAATCATCGTTACCAAATTACTATCAGGGGAATTTACCCTTATGGTCGTCCTTGTGTTTACTAAACCCGGGAAATAGGTATATAATGAATTTACCCCAACCTATTAGATTTTTATAAATATTTCGAAAAAACGTAACAGTAACAATTTTTAAAAACAAATTTATATCATCAATGCCAAAATTGTATTGTATTTTCAGATACCCAAAAGATAGGTTTTTTTATCCTAAAAACTTTGTTAGAAGTGTTCAAAATGCTTATTATATATTAATACACATTTATTACCTTAAAAGCAACATTGCCTTGTTTCCATTATTTTATTAGCTATTTTTGTACACTTATTTTTTTACTCTAATTTCAGTACTGTTTAATCAAAATAACAATCAATGGTTGTGAGGTCTCCCTAAATAATACTTATTGAGGTTGCTTTATTTTTTTTTTATTTCTGCATTAGACAGAAATGCTGTTTACAAAAATTTATATTACTTAACTAATTTCATTAATAATTTGTCTTTCAACCAGATTGATGGATTCAAAACACCTGAATGTACTCAGTATATTTAGTTACTAAACTTTCTAACAACACGCAATTAAACGCCAGAAACCGTTTCATAGGTATTGATACAATATTTTCCATAAACCTCACTGAGAAATAGTTTTTCTACCTAAATTCATAAGTACTTCATGTTCCAATAGAAACTACTTTACTACAAATCATACAATATAAGTCCGGGATGCATGTTAGGTCATAGAGGTCGCTCAAAAACGCTCATTGGTAACTCGAGTTAAAAATTACAGAAATATCACTAAAATTGGAACAAATTTTTCATATACGGAATCTATCCCAGAGATATGCAATAAATTTTTATTAAGTTGGTGTTTATCAACTATATTTTTCAATAAATTACACTAAAATTTAAAAGTTCTTCAACCAAAGCTCATAGCATGTCATTTATGTATTAGGAGCTCATTTAGGTTTCATTCACCAACGTCAGGTTCCGATGGTCTGGCCATGAATCTGATACAAGCAATAATTTAGATGTGGTCTTAAATATGAAAATATCTTTAAAAATTACTATTAATTACTATATCAATGCAATATGGTCCAATTATAAGACGCGTATAACGACCAGTGGTCTACGTTGTTCTTGGGATTATTTCCAGTAAAATTGGTGCTTTTGAACTGAGATATGAACTAATAACCGTCCACTGTATCGGGAAAACAATACTTAAACTAAACATCAAATGTTCGATATTGCTGCACTCTCGCACCAGACTTTACGGCCTGGCCTTGCACCGGATGTAACTGGGTCATATATCCAGCAGACATTAACACATAACTTCCGGTTTGTGTTTGCAGCAAATAAACACGCACCGCTGGCACGAGTGATTTGATAAATTACGCACGTAAATCTTTCATAACTTGCTGGAAGAATTCATTAACAGAACATTTTTAATGGTGATTTAGAGTTTAATTAATTTCTCTTTATTTTATATCTAGTAAAAGTAGTAAAAGTGAAAGTAGAAACACAACTCAATCCTTCTAATAGCATTCATATTAAAAAAATGTGTTTTCTGTATAAAGAACTGTGAAAAATAGTTTTGATTGACATCGTATTGTATGATTTTCAATAGTACATATTCATATAAAAATGTCTCAGTATAAATAAATTTAACGCTCTTGCTTTTATTTCTCAAAGTAAAGGCTTTCATTATTAGGGTTTACACATAAAATATTTCTCATTAATATCAAAAATAGAGACTAAACCATTTTTATAATTTTATTTTAAATACACGTGTATTGGCTTTCAGGTATCTTCAGTGTACATTTTAATAACCTCTGAAATAAATAAATAAACAAATAATTAAATATAAACATATAGAATATTTAAACGCATATTAAGTTTAAAGTAATAGTTGTAAATACTAATCTGAAAAACAAGACAAAGCCAATTTTTGAAAACATTTAAGTAATAAAAAGAGAAAACTAATCAAAATAACAAGTCTGTCACTATAAATTTAACATCCGTTTTAAATTTTTAAATGATTATAGTTACTAATTTATTTTAGAGATTATTCAAATGTACTCGTACAATGAAGGTGACTTAAAGCGGAAATATTTGAACATGTTTTAAAAGGGTTTTAGTATCCTATTTTTGATATTAATGATAAATATGACCCTTATATTGTGGGATTAATAATTTAAAATAATTGCATTAGAGATATAGAAAGGTCAAAATGCAAACTGATAAAAACACTCACTGTCTTTAAAGATTGCAATTAGACAGCAAATACTCATATACCCAGCATTCCATGAGAAATTTAGATGGATTATTTACTTATTCTTATTTATTTAATTTGTATGCTTATTTTAAGTTTCGTAGTTGATTACTTCGAATTTTCATAATATGCACGTTTATTCCATAGTAGACTCTCCGGCGAATGTAAGAAATTCAAAAATGTTTTATCAAGGTGAGTCAAACCATCAATCATATTTTAAAAAACGTCAATTTTATATAAATCAGAATATAAATGTAAAATACTTCTAAAAATAAGAATAAATCAGAATATAATATAAAATACTTCTAAAAATCGTTAGATTTTAGAAATTGTATCGTAATTTTAACAAAAATTGTAAATTTTGTAAAAATTGAAATCAGTACTAGCAACAACAAAATAATGAAATTCGGGCAAATCTAAACTAACGTCACGATACTGCTGATAGTTTGTGCTGTATTGATGAGTAGTATATTCTATGACGATACAACAAATAGGGCGCATCCAGCTTTTTTTTATTTATTTACTTTTCGTCTTTTAATTAATTATTTGACTACTGACCACGGCATTATACAGTTCTATAACGTGAAAGAGTGGACATTTTTGGATTTTTTCAGTATATTTTATTACTTTTCAAAAAATTATATTAATAAAGTTAAAATGAAAATTTATGCCTCAAAGTCGTGGATTAAACATTTGCAATAAATCCTCCAGGAAAATAAATGAAAAATTTTCAAAAAAAAAAACCCCAGTTCATTCAGAGTAAGAACCTTGCTTTCTTCACATCACTCCAAAATAAATGGACTATTTTTTGTAAATTAAGTATTAATGAAAAAACCGAATTTTTCACTAAATAATTAAAGTTTTAACAAAAAAGTTGGAAGGACTATGTTATTAAACTAATAGAATTTTATAACAAGACTGATTACTAATGACAGGTGTATTACTAATAAAATTGCTTTTCTTTTAAGTTATTTCTAAATTTTGGTGCATTACATTAAAGAGGGAAGCTTGTGTAATTGAACTATCATGTCACTATAAATATTCTAGAAACTCACTTCTTATGGAATAGAGAACTATACAATTGTATAAATAAATAAGGTAACTACGAAATTTTAGTTTTTTCCAAAAGGTATTGGCCTGTAAATAAACTCTTATGTCTCATTGCTGTATTATGAAAAAACTTATTTTGAGATAAATCTCTTAACTTAAGGTTCTATAAAATCTTTGTTAGTTTTGTAATCCATAATATATTCTATAAATTTTTTCACATTTCTGAAGAACATTTTGACAAACACTTTTGAAATATTGCGTGTAAAATTACCCAATTGAAGGATTCCAGAAATCGAGTAGTTAACGTTTTCAACAACAATAATACATTCATGACATTAAAAACAATTCAATATAGTGTTGTGAAGTTGGCAACAACATTTAAATGAGCAATGTACTCAATATGCGTGTAATAATGATGAAGACTCAATGAATGAAGTTCGGTTGATAAGAAACTCGAAAGGTTTAATAAGTAAACTTGGAACTTAATGTCGGGTGGAGAAAACGTCATGAGTATCGCAAGCTCTGCCAATAGCCGACACAATTTGGAACTTTTCCAATTTTTCAGCTAACTGAGTTTCACTTTATCCCTTTCTCCGTCTAATTTTTGTTTATGTTACAGCCATTAATAATACAGCAGAATCAGACTAACCAAGTTTAAATTATGTCAAGTTACCAAATTACTGAATTTTTTTAACAAGTTTTAATAAATAATTTTAAAAATATGTAATGGATATTTGGATAAATGTCATAAATACTAATTTTAATTTACAACACTCCAGCAAATAATTGGTCATTATTTTTTAAAGTAATATCTAAATCAGAAAAATTACTTTTTTAAATGCTTAACAAACGTTATCTTTAGAAGCTCCCAAAGTAAGTAAATAAGTAGCAAAACTAAATTTTGAATATCGTCTTCGTAAATTAACCAAAGTTAATAAAGTTTGAATAGATACCAAACTTGTGTGGAAATGTAAACCAATCCCTTTGAATTAAAAATATAAGATTATAGGCGTAAAAATTTGTTAAATATATGTGTATTGGATATGTTAAAACGCGGTAAAAGTCTTCATAAAAATGTATTTTACGTACTTTTAAACATAACCCGGAGAAAGCAGTCACCTTAATGAACTGTTTGATGACTCAATAAGGTTTTTACAATCCATTAGATGTCTGAAAATTTACGATTATATCTTAGTTGGTTTATGATTCTTAACCAAACCCCTTTGTTCTTATAATGTACAAGTCATTAGATATCGCATGTAATATAGTTAGTTATACTGTAATATGGATTTCAAATGACCGTTTAAAACTTTATAAATGGTAACCTTTCAGAGTTTAAACAATACTACGTTTATTAACTCTCCCTTTTCAACTTACTTTACTTTACGGTACAATACTATTGTATAATTACACAATAGTTGGAATTGTTAAAGTAACACTAGAGAATAATTACAATAAAAAAATTCAAGTACCGTACTGCATTAATATAATGTTATATACAATCATCAAAATGAAAATATATGACAGGTTACTTGTAAAATCACAAAACATATGTTAAAAATTACATTAATTACAATGTAAAAATGAGCAAAATATTATAAAAGGAAGAGGCTTATACTAAAAAATACAAAACTGTTTCTTAGGCAGCTTCAATCTATCATTGAATAAGCTGGAAGAGATGGTATTTTCAATTCAGTAAAGTTTAGGCTATGAACTATGGTAGTCGCTTTAATAGTGGTAGAAGTGGGCACTCGGAAACTAATTCACTCTACAAGATCTGTGTAGTCAACAATGCCTGTTAAGAGCTTTAGAGGGAAAGCAGTATCAGGCATTAGTATTCTAAACGTTATAGTCGCGATTCGGAAGGAGGTAGGAATTATTACATCTACAGACGGTTATTTGTTTGAAGTTTGTTTTTGACGATGGAAGGATTGTGAAGGAAACAGGATTTTTCAGACATAACCATCGTTCAGTGATGCAATACAATCAGTAACACTACGTTTCAAGATCTACAATCTGATCTCTTCTTCAGGTAAATGCCTGAACTAATGCATGACTGCAATCAAGGTTAAGTAAACAAAAGGGTAGGGTACGATAAGCGGACCCCGTTTTTTATATTAAAGAATGTAATCATCGATACCTAATATTCGCATCCCAAATCCTAGTTTATCAATCGATATAAAAGTATCTATAGTCCTCAATAACAATCATTTGTTTTAAATTATAATATTAATTTAATATTTACAGTGATCAAACAAATTATTATAACCAAAATAAGGAAAACTGACGACGACCATATTTGCTCCTCTCACAGTTACAGTTGTTTACTTTCCCACACAAATTTCACATAAAGGGTTTCTCGGTACGAGTCCAACGAGTTGAAGCCTCGAAAAAAATGTCTTATCATCTTTCAAAGCAATGTCGTGTCGTTTTCTAAAATTTACTGCCATTTTTAATAATTAAATGTTACTTATGTAAAATTGAAATATTACCTTACGTGAATTATTTGAAAGTGTTTACAGCTGTTGATATAGATTATTTTAGTTAATGTTTCAAATAATTTAATTAGTTTATTATATCGACGGTTATGATTAATTAATATCGTTTGCCAATTTCGATATAAAAATCCGAGTCCGCTTATCGTACCCTACCCAACAAAACATTCCAGAGCGTTGTGACATGTATAAATCAGAAACCACAACGGCCATGTTTGTGTGTCTATTTCATGCACACTAACTCTGAAACATGCACTTAATAAAAACTAAACACTAATTGTTAAAACTGAACTACATAATACAGGCCACAATAGGTTTACACTCACCAGCCAACCAAATAGAACTTTAATCGTTTACCTGAAGAAGAGATCAGATTGCAGATCTCGAAACGTAGCGTTACTGATTGTATTGTACTAATCGTATTGTATGATACTATCGTATTGTGTACAAATATCGTATTGTATTGCATTGTACTAATCGATATTTAACATCGTATTGTATCAATAAACGATGGCAAATGTTTGGAAAAGGTGTGTTTCCTTTAGATACCGGTGTGTGTTATTTCGTATTGAAACTGAAATAAAACTCGCTTTCTTCATTGTGGTTATAGTCTTTAATATATGATCGATTCTTAAGAATTATACATCAAATAATAAAGTGACAAAATAGTTAATTTTGGTATTATAAACCTTAAATATGCAAAATAATTTGCCGCCATAAGACATCCGAGTCATTGCTAGACATCTAGTGATTTATTTCATAACTGAACAATAGTTGCTGAGTAAAACTTAACAATAATGACAGAATTTTAATCGTTATTTAATTAAATTTAAAAGGAGTGATGAATTAAAGATTATAAAAGTGGTCACAAAAGATTTATCACGGAAGTTGTAGTTCTGTTTACGATTTGCCGCATAGAATTAGAACCACCGCAGTATTTCTGCACCACAAGGTTTTATGGTCGACAGGTCCTGTAAAATCAAAGCTGCTATGCAGTTTATGGTACGGAGCAGCATTTCACCATTAATGTAACTTGACATTTCAATATCCAAACCTATATTGGTTTGTGCTCTTATTTTCCATACGTAATATTACAGTTTTACCCTCAGCTCGTTATTGGCGCTAGTGTATATATTTAACTGTGAGACCAGTGTGATGGAATGGATTTTTAAGAGTTAAATACTTTATTTAATAATCTAACATTCTTCTAAGACATCAGTCGTGTATAAGACGTTATAAATAGCCAATTAATGTAATCGTCTACCTTAAGCACTGTTATTATTGTTGTGATTTATTGCTAAAAATTATAACCCTTCATCATAAGGAATATTAAAGAAGTTTTTTTTTCACATCGTTCTTCACGAATTTAGTAGTTTATGGACATGAGTTTAAAATGGAGAGCCAATATACAGAATGCTTTTTATGCAACAATTTAAATTTTGACCTGGAACTAACCTGAAATTTTTATTATTGTTTCAAAATGTCGGCATAACTCTAAAATATGTAAGGGCTTTTGAAAAAAATTTAAATATTTAAAAAAAATAAATTCCGCTGGCGTCTCTAAAGTTGTGATATAACTTGAATTAATTCACAAACACGTAAAGATTTCCAATCCGAAATGATTGCTTTCAAAATGATTGCTCGATCAAAACAGCTACTCTTCACAACATCTGAAAGACCTTCCGACAGAAGTATGTGGAAAGGCATTCCATACTTATGAGGTTAGAAATTTATAAACTAGGGTTAATCAACAGAATCTGATTGATTTGAGCCATTTTCATAAATGTTTGTAATCATTATATTTAAACAGCCATCGGATCGCTCTGTGGACAATTATTTTGCTGCGTCTTCTGTCTCGTCTCTTTTTCAAATTGAGATCAATCTTCACGATAACAATTACACGGGATTTAAATTAATTATATTTACTAGAATAAATTATTTAAAAGACATTTTTAAATAGTGTATGTGCTTGGGTGCTCAGACTATCCTGACATTTAAGCGATGTAAAAATGTTGTATCCACTATAATAAATAAACTAACCATTTTGTAAAAACTAAATCTCTATATCATATTCCGATAAAGATTATTTTATCTAGTTCTTTAATGTATCCCTAAAGCACACACACGCACGCACCTTGTTTTTACATAGGAGTACGTCATACAAATTACCATGAAAAAGGCTTCGTTGAGGTTGCATGCAAAATATATGAAGTCTATATCTAATTTCATCCTGATAGGTTACATGAGCTACAATGTAATTTGTTAAAATGCCATTCCATTCGTTGCCATGGCAATAACATTCGAGGCGTCTGGGACCATAAACACGATCTTTATTGCCCACTTCTGAAATCCAAACATTCTTTCACCACGATTCATCGAAAATTGAAGAAGCACATCCACTTGATTCATCTTTCTAATTCTACTCATTTATTCATTAATTTTCTACACGATTTTGTATGAAGGTAAAAACTTAGTATACTACCATTAATTCATCGTATAGTTGTAGTCATTAAAATCTGTTAAAAAGGCAGTAAAACTGTAACTTTATAGAAGGCATCATTGTGATCTTATTATTTATTTTTGGCTGTTATTTATCATATCTGTTAAAAATTAGGAAATATTACATAAGTACTTTTTTGTAATTGCTCAAATGGTATTTTTATCGTGGATGTGCATATCAGAATTTGTCCAAAAATAAATAATATTAAAAAATATGGGGAATTTTAACGATATACCTATCGTGCACGGTACAATTTAACGCGCAATATCAGCTCAGGAATAGCAATATTCCCACAAGTTGTGACATGCCAACTTCCTCCATATTGCTCTACATATATCATTGCATTACATTTCCATGTTCCATTACACTCCACACCGCAACTCATGCACTTCACCGTCTAGGTGTTATTCGAGTGTGTGTTAGGATATAGGCTACACGTTTCTACCAACATTAAATTAATATTTTTGGTCAAAGTAAGAATTGAATCTTAATTTACAATATGAAAGCAATCAGGAATAGACGTATACTGAGAGTAATAATGTATTCCAAATCGTTCAATTGATTTAAATTTTAATGAAATCAACACTAAAGTGATATATTTAGGAGTTCCACACGAATTAGTACATGAACAATAGGGAATATCCAAAAACTATGAAAACTCTTAAATATTTTGTATATTATTATTATTATTAATAAACGCAAATAAATGAAAGTCTAGGATTGCCTTCTCACTGCAGTCACTTATAGTTGGGCAGATTTCCTTTTGAAGAAATTGCAAAACCTTAAGTGTAAGCATAGGTTAAATTATACCTAATTTTAAGGTAATTATTAGGAGAATTCATTGACACAACTCATACTGAAAATATTTGGAAAGTCAAAGTTCATAAGGCTATTGTTATTAGTAAGAATTGTTTAAAAAGTTATGTTAAGCCTTTAAATAATGTTGTTACACCTGGCATCCTGACATTAATCACTTTCACAGGGATTTACAATATATTTATTTATTGCTTTTTTACAATACATTCTTAACATATCTATTAAAAGCTAATACGCGATAGGTAGTAAATTGTATAGATCATATATATTTAAAACGAGAAATCTCATGATTTCATATTAATGTTAATCATATAGTTTAATGATTGAAAAATAACGGACTGAACTTTAATTGACGATAGGTTGGTAAGTATGATGATATACAAAAAGTATACATTTGTGTATAATCCGTACTCAGTCCGACGTTAATACCTCATCAGTATAAGAAGCCATTGTATAAACGAGGTCGCCAGTTGGCAGTTGGCTCCAGGAAAGTGGTAAATATCTGGTCGTTATCACTTTGCGCCAACTGGCTCACTTTGTTATTTGATTGCCGAGAGCAAAGTGTTTATTGGAGTTTGAGCCTGAGTCCAAATGCGCGGCCCTTTCCCTTCAGCTCTGCGATAACTTTTTTGAATATATTCTTACAGTGGAATACAAATTCTTAATTAAGAATTGCTAATGCTCAATTTTTTATTACTGTAATTTTGTTGATATTAATTACAAATTAAAAAACTTTAATCTTTTATATATTTAGAGTACTTTGGTTTCAATTAAAATTTCACACCAACTTCATACCAAAACCTCACACTTTGCTTTAAACATTAAGGATTATAATAAAGTACGATAATTTAATTACATTAAAAACATAAAACCAATATTTAATACTTTTATTTTTTGTGAGGCCTTTCGATAGCAAGGCTATCTTCTTGAGACACATCAGAAAAATTTTGTCAACAATGTGGAATTAAATTCAATATCTGGTGTATAAAAAGTAATAATCGTGTCATTCACAAATATAGTTCACCGTATATTAAAATATTGAGTAATGCTTTAATTAAAACAATATCATTCAACATAAACAAGGAGACGCTTTTTAATATCTTCTTGTATCTCATTAGAAACGAACACAATGCAAAGAATAAATTATTTTTAATTAAACTTCCATCACAGAAGGACTTTTCATAGTTCCTAAGGTAAATTTTACATCGAAAACGTAGCACAAACTCGGGCTAAAAGAGAGGATCTAACTAAGAAATCCTCTTTCAGTTAAATATTCTCTTTGGGATTTAGCTCAATTTGTGTTTTTCTTTGCACAAGACAATGGCGTTCTTGTAATATAATAATAGTGAATTCTGTTGACCCTTCTTACTTTATTCATTTCTTTAATATTTTTTTGTTATCTTAGGTCAAGAAGCTTAGAAATTGCATTTAGTCCTTTAAGGACCTTTGTGCTGTTTCCGGAGTGACAGGATATTCTGGATTGGTAAGGTTTAATTAATTCTTAATATTTCCACATAAGCAAATAATATGTTTACCATATTAATAAGATTTTGTTTATAATTTGTTTCATTTTGTACATAAAGTGATTTTGCTCCTAATCCACGTTAAGTTCTGAATAATTTTTGGTATCGATACTGTATTAGTCTAAAATATCACACTTTACTAATTATCGAGTTTCTGATGTTGTAAAATATTAGATGGTGCGTGATCGTCTTAAGTCTGGATTATTTGGGATCTTATCATACACAAAACCTTTATGTTAATCTCATTCACGTAGTACATTCATCCTTTTTATTGCTTTTACTGTTCATACAATGATGGTTCAGCTATGTAGGAAGAAAATATATTACTGCTAAATATTATCTAATAACAATCAAACATTTTATTAGATCCATTTCTAATTAAACTATGGCTCGTTTTAATTAGTTATTTGTTTAATCTACAATATTTGAACTGATGCGTCAATTAAATACAAAGTGAGTTCAAAACTAACATCATTTTCAACATACATAAATACCAGTGTAAGTTATAATATTAATACCCAAAACACAAAACTGTTGTGGTTATAGTCGCAATTCTTAAAAGAATCAATTAATTATTTCATAAGAAAAGTAAATATATTTTATTCAGATATACTTTACTTTTGGTTGCTATATAAACGTAACTTTTTAATTGTCTTATCTTAAATTGAATAACTACAGAAATGTGATAAATAAAGGAAAATAAAGATTTTTATTTCAAAAAAGTTCCGAGTGAAAATTACAGTACGTGTTTAATTTCTCCAGAGATAAAAGCTAGACATTTTTAACTCTTTGGCTTTATTGTTTTAAATCTTTTTTGTATTGGCTTTTTGTGTGTATTATTGTTTTGTGGATTTTAATATCGGCAAACACAACGGCATTAAACGTTTCCTTTGAAATCTAAATTGGAATTCCAAAATGCTATAAGGTACGCTACAACATAAACATTTGCATTACGTATATTTTTTACATTGCTTATTTCTATACATTTCATAACAATATTTCATCCAAAGTCAACCAAAACAACAATCATGTAAGTTCACTCAGAAATAACATTGAAAGCTACTAGGAAATAATATGCTTACAGTTTTAGCACAAGTACTAGCTCATTATCGCCGTACATTTGTTAATAAAGGGTTCTTTAAAAATTATTCGATTAAATCATGATTATTATAAATGATCTGAAGCTCTAGTTTGAAGCTCTAGTTCGAAGCTTACATGATTATTGTGTTGATACTTGATAATTTTCCTCCCAGAATTCGAACCCGAATCCCTAGACTGATAAGCGGACACCCTGCTCACTCAGCTGGCATAGAGATTCTAGGGCTTTACGTTTTTTCTGTCTTCAGAGAAGTTACTTTAAATACTAAACTGCACAAACTTGAGTTTTTATATAATTGTTTCATCCTGTCTGTGACATAACTTTGTCTCCATTATAGGATGAAACTAAACCTGTACCTGTAGAATGGTACGTGTAAACGCGTTGATGCTGTTTGCCAGAATCTGAGTTCTTGCTTGCTATGCTGACAGCGGATCACTCTCGTGTTTGGCTTTGTTCCAATGTAATTCCCCGGTTTTCTCCCTCAACAACTTGAATACAGATCAGCCACTTTGTTATTCCTTCTGTCGTGGACTTCTTCAAAACTTTTGGTACGCCCTGACATCCTTATACTTTTTGTATCCAAGCCAACATGCTTACATTAAAAGCCTTTCCGAGATACGCAATTTATCTTTGTACATTATTTCTTTATTTGCACACTACGAAGAGGGTGAATTGGAGCTAAAATCAACATTCACACAGAGTCAACCCTTCCCACCATAGCCGCGTTAAGTGTAGAAAACTCGGTTGATCCACCGTGCTTTAATACGTGTCAGATACTTCGTAGGGCACCTGATGAGGCAATGGGAATAACTCTTCACCTATATTTTGCAGTATAGATGTCTCTGATGTCGAAACGATGCAAAGATTTCGTATTGAGCTTCTTCGTCGCTGACTCTTTTTGGAACTTTCCAGACGAACATGACTCCAGATTCCAGACGTCAAGTCTGTGACATCGTCAGATTTCAGACGCTGCACTAAGAGGAAGGTGAACTGGAGTTAAACTCGACATTCACACTTTTTAATTTTGTTGCCTTAAACTGGCAATCGTGATTATTACTTAATCAAGGGAAATATCAAAACTAAATCATCGCCTTGATCAAAGTCAATTTAACCTAGACTGTTGAGTACACTTTTGCTCTAAGATGCCATTTCTTGCTGTTTAAAATAAAAACGGTTGGTCAATACTGTCAATTCACAGTATAGCAGTATGTTGTGCTGTTATGCGCTTATAGTAGCGGGTATAAAGGCTGTCGCAATGTAACCGGTCAAGCAATATCGAGCGTGGCTGCCGCTTGGATGGGTGACCGCTGAGCGATCCTGTCCTAGCAAGCAGCCCGCCTGCCGGCCGTTAGTGGGGGTTCGGAAGTCACCTTTAAGCCGTTGGGACCCAGTTTAAGTGTTAGAAAGGGCTTCTTAGCTCTAAATTCACTTTTTAAAATAATACATCTTAACTTTACTTCAATACTTACAAACCACAGCCAAAAGTAGGTTAGGGTAGACAGTGTTAGAAATGAGACATTGTTCTTCAGCCCAAACAAGAAGCCGCTTGTTGTTAGTTGTACTCAGTTAACCCAGTGAAACATTTACCTTTCAATTTGAACGACAAATACAGATTCGCATCTTTTTGTTTGGCGTGTTTGTTTTAAAACTCTACTGTAAAGATTTGTTTTTAACTAACCATTTAAAATCACCGCATTAAATAATCAGGTAGTTGAAGTATAAATGGAATCCGGTTGAATTACAAATCACTTTATTCTCTAAATATAATGATTTATCTAAGAATCGCCAAATCTTTCTGTATTCTAAAAAAATCATTTAACGCACTCAAATGGATTGTTGTTTTCTAATTTTTAGTAATTTAAATAGCTTATAATTAGATATGCAGACTAGGTTTGCATATAATCTTAGATAGCAGCATTTATAATAGTGATTTGCAATTAGTTCTGTAAATGCTGGTTTACATAGGTCAAAACTGTAATGATATGCTAGAAAACTTCATAGTACATAGTGAAACTTGTTGATGACCAATTCTGTAATAAATTTCAGCAAAAGATTAAGTTATCCTGATGTAAAACATCAAACTGTTTGGACATTGTTAGCCCTAAAACCTAAACTTTCCAAAAAAAAGATATTTAGAAATTATCAAAGATATAATTGTACAAAAAACCGTAAGACTTGATAAATAATTGCGATTTTCTAGTTAAATTAATTCATATTTTTATATTATCAATATATTATATATTATATTATATTATCAGTGCAAATATAATCAGAACTATCAAATTCATTGTTACAGTTAATATTTTCACACATGTGCAAACAAGTGTACTTATATTAAAAAAGTTATAATTTCACCCTTACTAGGTAAAAAATATTGAAAAAAACAAAATAAAACTCGCTGTTTTTACATAAAAACAATAGAACAATTTAATACATTTTTATTGCCCATCTGAAAAGTTAAACACAAATATAGGCTCCAGCACAAGTCGTAAGAAAGGTAAGTTTTTCTGTGGGCTAATCGTCGGAAACAACAAAGTATTGGGGGTTAATTTTGTACAATGTTATTATTATGGGGTCATATAAGTTGATATATGGATGTATATTATAGGTTTATGTACTCTATATGCACTGCTTATAATACTGAATATATTGAGGTATTATACTCTGTTACACATATATCCCAATATACAAACGAATAAAATCAAATTTGCCCCTTATCGGTTGATCAATTTTCTCAAGAACGAAAAAAATGTTTTGTACAAAATAGGTCAACGTGTTTGTTGTTTTTAAGTAGATTTTGTATATAAAATCTGCTTATTGCAATTTCGACATGTGCGAGCGAACGAAAGATGTGAGCGCTTACCCTAGAGCCTAAACTACCCCTATCCTAAAGTAATACAACAATGTACATATTTTTTACGAATCCTCCAATTGTATTTTAAGGATTTGTTCTTCGGGTCAAGGCAAACATATAAATAAAGGTCAGATATGTTAGTTTATTGTCTGTCTGATTTTCAATGTATCTTAGGTTTTTTTATTATTATTTTGCACAATTATTTTCCTACTGTCTCAAATAAAGAGTACACTTAATGTTATATTACCATATCACGTTTCAAGATGGCGTACGATTGCAGTTGTTAAGGCCTAATACCGTAAAAACTAATAAGAGCATGAAAGTTTTTAAAGCATAATAAAGTTGTAAAATTGTATGACACCTAGATCATAAAAATCGGAATAAATATAACATATAAATCAAGGAATAATGTACATGCGGGTTTAACTGTTGCAGTGCACGGCAAAAGTTTCATTGTTTTTATGTGTACGGCATCGTTAACAGCAGCTCAGTTCTGTTGCAACACATTTTACTAGAAATTCTCTGGAGCTTTTTTCATATTTCAGTTTCCGAGACTAAGCCGAGTACACAATAAAGGTGTGATTCATACAACATGGACATTACCACCGTCCATGGATTGGTAATGAAACATTGCATACTCTTCTTTGCTACAATTTCTAAGGAACGTAATGTTTATTTTTATTTTATCGAAGTAACGTTAAATATTACAGACATAATATTATTTTCAATTTATGTTAACCAAATTAGGTTTTACAAGTCAAATGTCAGTTCTTCAATATTTTTCCTTCTTAAAGTTATCAATTAAAAGGACGCTGTTAATAAAAAAAAGTAAAGAATGTCTTATTTTACCATCACTAAAACACCCGTAGTAATTTCGTTAATCATCGTTACCAAATCACTATAAGGGGAATTTACTCGTTTATGGTCGCCCTCGCGTTTACTAAAGCCGTGAAATATATATTGCATTAACCCAAACATATTAGATTTTTATAAATAGTTCCATCAAAAATAAGTGCAGCAATTTTAAAAATATTTAATTATAAATTTATATCTCAATGCCAAAATTGTATTGTATTTTCAGATACCCAAATATTTTTTTTCAACAACAGGCCAACTGGGCTTCAAATTTTAAAAAATGTGTTAGAATTGTTTAAAATGTTAAGACTTATTATATTTTCATACACATTTACTACCCTAAAACAATAATGCCTTGTTTCCATTATTTTATTAGCTTTTTTTGTACACTTATTTTTTAGTCTAATTTCAGTTCTGTTTAATCAAAATAACAATCAATGGTTGTGAGGTTCTCCCTAAATAATACTTATTGAGGTTGCTTAATTTTTTATTTTTTTTATTTCTGCATTAGACAGAAATGCTGTTTACAAAAATTGCTGTTACTTAACTAATTTCATTAATAATAATGTAACTTTAAACCAGATTGACGGATTCAAAACACCTCTATTTAATCAATAAGTTTAGTTCCCAAACTTTCAAACAAACATTCAATTAAATGCCACACATTTTTTATAGATATTCATGGAAATATTGTCCTTATGTATTTATGTGGAAAATAGGTTTATATGTATGTGGAAAATTTTCCACTGAGAAATAGTTTTTCTATCTAAATTCACTTGCCATTCATGTTCCATTAGAAACTATGTTACTAAACATCATGCAATATAGCAACGATGCATGTCATAGAGGTCGCTCAGAAACGCTCATTGGTGACTCGAGTTAAAAATTACAGAAATATCACTAAATTGGAACAAATTTTACGCATACGGAATATATCCCAGAGATATGCAATAAATGTTTAGTAAGTTGGTGTTTATCAACTATATTTTTCAATAAATTACACTAAAATTTAAAAAAAATATTCAACCAAAGCTCATAGCATGTCATTTATCTCTTAGGAGCTCACTTAGGTTTCATTCACCAACGTCAGGTTCCGATGGTCTGGCCATGAATCTGATACAAGTAATAATTTAGATGTGGTCTTAAATTTGAAAATATCTTTAAAAAATTATTATTAATTACTATATCAATGCAATATGGTCCAATTATAAGACGCGTATTATAACCAGTGGTCTACGTTGTTCTTGGGATTATTTCCAGTAAAATTGGTGCTTTTGAACTGAGATATGAACTAATAACCGTCCACTGTATCGGGAAAACAATACTTAAACTAAACATCAAATGTTCGATATTGCTGCACTCTCGCACCAGACTTTACTGCCTGGCCTTGCACCGGATGTAACTGGGTCATATATCCAGCAGACATTAACACATAACTTCCGGTTTGTGTTTGCAGCAAATAAACACGCACCGCTGGCACGAGTTATTTGATGAATTACGCACGTAAATCCTTCATAACTTGCTGGAAGAATTCATTAACAGAACATTTTTAATGGCAATTTAGAGTTTATTTAATTTCTTTTTATGTTATATCTAGTAAAAGTTTGAAACACAACTCAATCCTTCCAATAGCATTCATATTTCAAAAAAATTGTATATTCTTTCAGTAAAACACACTGTTAAAAATATTTTGATATAATTTTTAATTGTATGTTTTTAATTTTAAATATTTTTTTAATATAAACATTTCTTAGTATACATAAATTTAAAGCATTGCTTTTATTTTTCACAGTAAAAGCTTTCAATATTAGGGCTTACATGTAAAATATTTCTCATTAATAACAAAAATAGGAAACTAAACCCATTTTAATAATTTTATTTTACATACACGTGTTTCGGCTTTAAGGCATCTTCAGTGTACATTTTAATAACCTCTAAATAAATAAATAAACACAATAATTAAATATAATCAAACGGACCATTTAAACGGATTTTTAATATATAGTGATAAGTTGTAAATATCAATCTGAAAAACAAGACAAACCCAATTTTTGAAAACAATTCAATATTAAATAGAGAAAACTAATCAAAATTACAACTCTGTCACTATAAATTTAATACTCTTTTAAAGTTTTTTTAATATTTATAGTTACTAATTTATTTTAGAGATTATTCAAATGTACAATGAAGATGACTTAAAACAACATCGAAAACATGATGAACATGATCATGTTGTGAACATGTTTGAAAAGTGGTTTTATTTTCCTATTTTTGATGTTAATTATAAAAATGACCTATATTGTGGTGTTAATAATTTAAATCATTTTCAATTTGAGATGTAGGAAGGTCTGATAAAAACACTTTGGACATTGTCTTTCAAGATCGAGATTAGACAGCAAATACCCAACTCTCCACGAGAAATCGCGATAGATTATTTACTTTAGTTATTTAAATTCTGTGCTTATTTTATACTTCGTAGTTGATTACTTCAAATGTTCATAAACCATTCACTTTTATCCTAAAATAGACTCTTCGGTGAGTGTAAGAAATTAAAAGATGTTTGTATCAGGATGAGTCAAAATCGCCATTCGAATCATATTTTAGACCACATCGATTTGATATAAATCAGGATATAAATATAAAATACTTCTAAAAATCGTTAGATTTTAGAAACTGTATCGTTAATGTAACAAAAATTTGTAAATTTTATTAAATAATCAATAACAACAACAACAAAATAAATTAATTGGGTCAAATCTAGTAACGTCACGAGACTGCTGATAGTGTTTGCTGTATTGATGGTTAGTATATTCTATGACGGTACAACAAATAGGGCGCATCCAGCTTTTTTTTTATTTATTTATTTTCCCTCTTTTAATTAATTATTTGACCACGGACCACGGCATTATATGATTTTGTAACGTGAAAGAGTGCAGATTTTTGGATTTTTTATATCTTATTATTACTGCACAAAAAATTATATTAATAACGTTAAAATGAAAAGCATACCTCAAAGTTACAGATTAAACATTTGCAATAAATCCTCCAGGAAAACAAATTAAACATTTTCAGAAAACCCCCAATTCATTCAGAGAAAGAACCTTGCTTTCTTCACATCACTCCAAAATAAATTGAATATTTTTTTTAGTAATTATTAATTAAAACTCCTAATTTTTCACTAAATAATAAATGTTTTAGCAAAACTGTTGAAGCAATATTTTATTAAACAAATATAATTTTTGAACTAAACTGATTACTAATAACAGGTGTATTACTAATAAAATTGCTTTACTTTTAAGATATTCCTAAATTTTTGCGCATTACATTAAAGAGGGAAGCTTGTGTAATTGAACTATCATGTCACTCAGTTTGACAGATGCTAGAGATACTCGGTCAATTAACACTTGTTCGTTTTGATATTCATAAAATATTCCATAAATGAGTCACATTGCTGTTATACACCGTGAAGAACAGAAAATTGATCAATAGTTGACTTCTTTCATTAATGTTAAAATTACATGAAATTCCGATTCTAAACACTTTTGAAGGATTGCGTGTAAAATTATCCAATTGAAGGATTCCAGAAATCGAGTAGTTCACGTTTTCAACAACAATAATACATTCATGACATTAAAACAATTCAATATAGTGTTGTGAAGTTGGCAACAGCATTTAAAAGAGCAACGCACTCAATATGCGTGTAATAATGATGAAGACTCAATGAATGAAGTTCGGTTGATAAGAAACTCGAAAGGTTTAATAAGTAAACTTGGAACTTAATGTCGGGTGGAGAAAACGTCATGAGTATCGCAAGCTCTGCCAATAGCCGACACAATTTGGAACTTTTCCAATTTTTCAGCTAACTGAGTTTCACTTTATCCCTTTCTCCGTCTAATTTTTGTTTATGTTACAGCCATTAATAATACAGCAGAATCAGACTAACCAAGTTTAAATTATGTCAAGTTGCCAAATTACTGAATTTTTTTAAAAAATTTTAATTAATAATCTTAAAATATGTAATGGATATTTGGATAAATGTCATAAATACTAATTTTAATTTACAACACTCCAGCAAATTATTGGTCATATTATTTTTTTAAAGTAATATCTAAATCAGAAAAATAACTTTTTTAAATGCTTAACATATATTATCTTTAAAAAGCTCTCAAACTAAGTAAATAAGTAGCAAAACTAAATTTTGAATATCATTTTCGTAAAATCTAACCAAAGTTAATAAAGTTTGAATGGATACTAAACTTGTGTGGAAATGTAAACCAATCCCTTTGAATTAAAAAAATATAAATATAGGCGTAAAATTAAGATTATAGGCGTAAAAATAGGTGAAATTTGTATGTATTGGATGTGTTAAAACGCGGTAAAATTGTTCATAAAAATATATTTTACGTACTTTTAAAGATAACCCGGAGAAAGCAGTCACCTTAATGAACTGTTTGATGACTCAATAAGGTCTTTACAATCCATTAGATGTCTGAAAATTTACGATTATATCTTAGTTGGTTTATGATTCTTAACCAAACCCCTTTGTTCTTATAATGTACAAGTCAATAGATATCGCATGTAATATAGTTAGTTATACTGTAATATGGATTTCAAATGACCGTTTAAAACTTTATAAATGGTAACCTTTCAGAGTTTAAACAATCTTATGTTAATTTTATCACCATTTCACTTTACGGTACAATACTATTGTATAATTACACAATAGTTGGAATTGTTAAAGTAAACTAGAGAATAATTACAATAAAAAAATTCAAGTACTGCATAACAAATATAATGATAGATACAATCAAAATGAAAATATATGACAGGTTACTTGTAAAATCACAAAACATATGTTAAAAATTACATTAATGACAATGTAAAAATGAGCAAAATATTATAAAAGGAAGAGGCTTATACTAAAAAATACAAAACTGTTTCTTAGGCAGCTTCAATCTATCATTGAATAAGCTGGAAGAGATGGTATTTTCAATTCAGTAAAGTTTAGGCTATGAACTATGGTAGTCGCTTTAATAGTGGTAGAAGTGGGCACTCGGAAACTAATTCACTCTACAAGATCTGTGTAGTCAATAATGCCTGTTAAGAGCTTTAGAGGGAAAGCAGTATCAGGCATTAGTATTCTAAACGTTATCGTCGCGATTCGGAAGGAGGTAGGAATTATTACATCTACAGACGGTTATTTGTTTGAAGTTTGTTTTTGACGATGGAAAGATTGTGGAGGAAACAGGATTTTCAGACATTTACCATCGTTCAGTGATACAATACAATCAGTAACACTACGTTTCAAGATCTTATCTCCTCTTCAGGTAAATGCTTGAACTAATGCATGACTGCAATCAAGGTTAAGTAAACAAAACATACCATACATGTCACAAATGTATAATCCAGGTACCATAACAGGCATTTTGTTTGTCTATTTCATGCACACTAACTCTGAAACATGCACTTAATAAAAACTAAACACTAATTGTTAAAACTGAACTACATAATACAGGCCACAATAGGATCTGCACTCACCGGCCAACCAAATAGAACTTTAGCCGTTTACCTGAAGAAGAGATCAGATTGCAGATCTCGAAACGTAGCGTTACTGATTGTATTGTACTAATCGTATTGTATGATACTATCGTATTGTATACAAATATCGTATTGTATTGTATTGTACTAATCGATATTTAACATCGTATTGTATCAATAAACGATGGCAAATGTTTGGAAAAGGTGTGTTTCCTTTAGATACCGGTGTGTGTTATTTCGTATTGAAACTGAAATAAAACTCGCTCTCTTCATTGTGGTTTATAATCTTTAATATATGAAATGTATTATAACACATCAATAATACAGTGACTAAATAGTTAATTTTGGTATTATAAACCTTAAATATGCAAAATAATTTGCCGCCATAAGACATCAGTGCTACACATTGCCTAGACATCTAGCAGTTACTATATAAGTACATAACACAAGAACATTTAGTTGCTGAGTAAAACTTAACAATAATGACAGAATTTTAATCGTTATTTAATTAAATTTAAAAGGAGTGATGAATTAAAGATTATAAAAGTGGTCACAAAAGATTTATCACGGTAGTTGTAGTTCTGTTTACGATTTGTCGCATAGAATTAGAACCACCGCAGTATTTCTGCACCACAAGGTTTTATGGTCGACAGGTCCTGTAAAATCAAAGCTGCTATGCAGTTTATGGTACGGAGCAGCATTTCACCATTAATGTAACTTGACATTTCAATATCAAAACCTATATGGGTTTATGTTCTTATTTTCCATACGTAATATTACAGTTTTACCCCTAGCTCGTGATTGACGCTAGTGTATATATTTTAGTTATGAGACCTGGTGTTATGGAATGAACTTTTAAAAGTTAAATGACTATTATTTAATAAATAGAATTTACCCAACATTCTTCTAAGACATCAGTATTCGTGTATAAGATATTATCAAAGACAATTGATGTAAATATTTTCCTTAAAGCACATGTTATTACTGTTGTGATTTATTGGTAAAATTATAACCCTTCATCATAAGCAGAATCATTAAATTTTTTTGACATGGATCTTACCAAATTTAGTAGTTTATGGACAAGATGGTTTAAAATGGAGAGCCAATATACAGAATGCTTTTCATGTAAAATTTAAATTTTGACCTGGAACTCACCTGAAATTTTTATTATTGTTTTAAAGTGTCGGCATAACTCTAATATATGTAAGGGCTTTTGAAAAAAAAAATATTTAAAAAAATGAATTCCGCTGGCGTCTCAAAAATTGTGATATAATTTGAATTAATTCCCAAACACGTAAATATTCCAATCCGAATTGGCTCTCAAAATGATTGCTGAATCAAAACAGCTACCCTTCACAACATCTGAAAGACCTTCCGACAGAAGTATGTGGAAATACATTCCATACTTATGAGGTTGAAAATTTATAAACTAGGGTTAATCAACAGAATCTGATTGATTTGAGCCATTTTCATAAATTTTTGTAATATATCTAGCCATCAGATCGCTCTGTGGACAATTATTTTGCTGCGTCTTCTGTCTCGTCTCTTTTTCAAATTGAGATCAATCTTCACGAACACAATCACATGGGATTTAAATTAATTATATTTACTAGAAGAAATTTTTAAATAGTGTATGTGCTTGGGTGCTCAGACCTGATATTTAAGCGATGTAAAAATTTTGTATCCACCATAATAAATAAAATAACCATATTGTAAAAACTAAATCTCTATATCATATTCCGATAAAGATTATTTTATCTAGTTCTTTAATGTATCCCTAAAACACACACACGCACGCACCTTGTTTTTACATAGGCGTACGTAATACAAATTACCATGAAAAAGGCTTCGTTGAGGTTGCATGCAAAATATATGAAGTCTATATCTAATTTCATCCTGATAGGTTACATGAGCTACAATG
This sequence comes from Homalodisca vitripennis, assembly GCF_021130785.1. Lineage (NCBI taxonomy): Eukaryota > Metazoa > Arthropoda > Insecta > Hemiptera > Cicadellidae > Homalodisca > Homalodisca vitripennis. The sequence continues at coordinate 234,758,943 of NC_060207.1, forward strand.
TAATTTGTTAAAATGCCATTCCATTCATTGCCATGGCAATAACATTCGAGGCGTCTGGGACCATAAACACGATCTTTATTGCCCACTTCTGAAATCCAAACATTCTTTCACCACGATTCATTGAAAATTGAAGAAGCACATCCACTTGATTCATCTCTCTAATTCTACTCATTTATTCATTAATTTTCTACACGATTTTGTATCAAGGTAAAAACATAGTATACTACCATTAATTCATCGTATAGTTGTAGTCATTAAAATCTGTTGAAAGGCAGTAAAACTGTAACTTTATAGAAGGCATCATTGTGATCTTATTATTTATTTTTGGCATCATATCTGTTAAAAAATTAGGAAATATTACATAAGTACATTTTTGTAATTGCTCAAATGGTATTTTTATCGTGAGTGTGTATATCAGAATTTTGTCCAAAAATAAATCAGAAAAATAATAATATTCAAAAATATGGGGAATGTTAACGATATACCTATCGTACACGGTACAATTTAACGTGCAATATCAGCTCAGGAATAGCAATATTCCCACAAGTTTGTGACATGCCAACTTCCTCCATATTGCTCTACATATATCATTGCATTACATTTCCATGTTCCATTACACTCCACACCGCAACTCATGTACTTCACCATTTAGGTGTTATTCGAGCGTGTGTTAAGATATACACGTTTCTACTAACATTAAATTAATATTTTTGGTCAAAATATGAATTGAATCTTAATTTACAATTACATTATGAATGCAATTTACATGTCATTATGAATAGACATGTATACTAAAAGTATGAATGTATTCCAAATCGTTCAAGTGATTTAAATTTCAATTAAATCAGTACTAAAGTGATATATTAAGTAGTTCCACACGAATTAGTATATGAGCAATAGGGAATATCCAAAAAAATGAAAACTTATAAATATTTTGTTTATTAATAAACGCAAATAAATGAAAGTCTAGGATTGCCTTCTCACTGCAGTCACTTATAGTTGGGCAGATTTCCTTTTGAAGAAATCGCAAAACCTTAAGTGTAAGCATAGGTTAAATTATACCTAATTTTAAGGTAATTATTAGGAGGACTCATTGACACAACTCATACTGAAAATATTTGGAAATTGAAAGTTCATAAGGCTATTGTTATTAGTAAGAATTGTTTAAAAAGTTATGTTAAGCCTTTAAATAATGTTGTTACACCTGGCATCCTGACATTAATCACTTTCACAGGGATTTACAATATATTTATCTATTGCTTTTTTACAATACATTCTTAACATATCTATTAAGAGGTCATACGCGGTAGGTAGGAATTTGTATAGATCATATTATATTTAAAACGAGAAATCTCATGATTTCATATTAATGTAAATCATATAGTTTAATGGTTGAAAAGTAACGGACTGAACTTTAATTGACGATAGGTTGGTAAGTATGATAATATACAAAAAGTATACGTTTGTGTATAATCCGTACTCAGTCCGACGTTAATACCTCATCAGTATAAGAAGCCATTGTATAAACGAGGTCGCCAGTTGGCAGTTGGCTCCAGGAAAGTGGTAAATATCTGGTCGTTATCACTTTGCGCCAACTGGCTCACTTTGTTATTTGATTGCCGAGAGCAAAGTGTTTATTGGAGTTTGAGTTTGGGTCAAAATGCGCGGCCCTTTCCCTTCAGCTCTGTGATAATTTTTTTGAATATATTCTTACAGTGGAATACAAATTCTTAATTAAGAATTGCTAATGCTCAATTTATTAGTACTGTAATTTTGTTGATATTAATTACACATTTAAAAACTTTAATCTTTTATATATTTAGAGTACTTTGGTTTCAATTAAAATTTCACACCAACTTCATGCCAAAACCTCACACTTTGCTTTAAACATTAAGAATTATAATAAAGTACGATAAGTCAAAAGTTGTGTCAATAATGTGGATTTAAATTCAATATCTGGTGTATAAAAAGTAATAATCGTGTCATTCACAAATATAGTTCACCGTATATTAAAATATTGAATAATGCTTTAATTAAAACAATATCATTCAACATAAACAAGGAGACACTTTTTAATATCTTCTTGTATCTCATTAGAAACGAACACAATGCAAAGAAAAAATTATTTTTAAATAACCTTCCATCACAGAAGGGCTTTTCATAGTTCCTAAGGTAAATTTTACATCGAAAACGTAGCACAAAATCGGGCTAAAAGAGAGGATCTAACTAAGAAATCCTCTTTCAGTTAAATATTCTCTTTGGGATTTAGCTCAATTTGTGTTTTTCTTTGCACAAGACAATGGCGTTCTTGTAATATAATAATAGTGAATTCTGTTGACCCTTCTTACTTTATTCATTTCTTTAATTTTTTTTTTTTTTTTTTTTTTTTGTTCTCTTAGGTCAAGAAGCTTATAAATTGCATTTAGTCCTTTAAGGACCTTTGTGCTGTTTCCGGAGTGACAATATATTCTGGATTGGTAAGGTTTAATTAATTCTTAATTTCCACATAAGCAAATAATTTAATAAGTTTACTATATTAATAAGATTTTGTTTATAATTTGTTTCTTTTTGTACATAAAGTGATTTTGCTACTAATCCACGTTAAGTTCTAGATAATCTTTGGCATCGATATTGTATTAGTCTAAAATATCACACTTTACTAATTATCGAGTTTCTGATAATAATAATAATAATCTCTTTATTGCATTCTTTTAACAATTTTTACATCGTATCGCAATCGTAAATAGTTTAAGTCAAGTTACACGAGTTCATCCACACATTCACACAACCTCATACTCACAATTCTTACAATCATTCAGGTCACAATCGCATTGACCTCAGATCCAGCAATCTCAAATATCCCAGCGGCTTGACATGATTTCATCAACAGAGTAGAAAGCCTTGGACTCCAAAAGGAGTTTGAGACGCGTTTTAAATTGATTTTGATTATTAGAAAATTTTGATTTCTTCAGGGAGCCTGTTGATTAATCTGACACCAACTTCTTGTGGTAGATTTTGCGCTAATGTCAATCTGCGTTGATGCGTGCGAAAGTTGTCCCTGCCTCTAGTTTCATATTGATGAACGTTCCTGCCACGAATCAAGGTGCACCTTGATCTGCAGTACATGATCACCTCAAAAATATAGAGGCAAGGCAAAGTCAGCAATCTCAACTCCCCGAAAGATTCCCTACACGACTCTCTATAATTCAAATTTTTTATGATTCTGGCAGCTTTTTTCTGGAGTTTAAAGACGCGCTCCATTTTTTTTTTGCACAACTTCCCCAAAGTCTCATTCCATACGCAAAATGAACATGGATTAGGCCATAGTAGGCCATTTTTAAAACTTCTGGGGAACAAAATTTTGCTAGATTGCGCAGAGCATATATACCTGAGGTAACTCTAGCACAGACCCTGTCAACATGATCGCTCCAGGTCAGTCCTTTGTCTAGAATCATTCCCAAAAACCTTGTGGAGTTATTTTCTTCGAGAAGGTCTTCATCTGTAAATACGGCCGGACGCACCACTCGATCATGCTGACGAAGGCCGAAATTTACTACGATTGTTTTTGACTGATTTGTTTTCAGATTCATTTCAGTGAAATACTGAATGCAAGTGTTCAGTTCCATGAAAGAGGTGATTTCCAGTTCTTGTATTGATTTACTTTTAAAACAAAGAGTCGTGTCATCGGCATATTGAACCAGTTTTCCATGCTGGATAACTGAATTCAATTCGCCGACATAAATTAAAAACCAGAGAGACCCAAGGATAGAACCCTGAGGATCATATATGGAATGGCCAGGATGTTTTTAAAACTATACATTCAATGATTCAGAAAATTAAATTGAGATCTGTACACGTTCCAATGCCTATTAGTCACATCACGAATATTTTGAATGCCTTTAAAACTATACATTCAATGATTCAGAAAATTAAATTGATATCTGTAAACTTTCCAATGCCTATTAGTCACATCACGAATATTTGGAATGCCTTTAAAACTATACATTCAATGATTCAGAAAATTAAATTGAGATCTGTACACGTTCCAATGCCTATTAGTCACATCACGAATATTTTGAATGCCTTTAAAACTATACATTCAATGATTCAGAAAATTAAATTGATATCTGTACACTTTCCAATGCCTATTAGTCACATCACGAATATTTGGAATGCCTTTAAAACTATACATTCAATGATTCAGAAAATTAAATTGATATCTGTACACTTTCCAATGCCTATTAGTCACATCTCACGAATATTTGGAATGCCTTTAAAACTATACATTCAATGATTCAGAAAATGAAATTGAGATCTGTACACTTTCCAATGCCTATTAGTCATCTCACGAATATTTGGAATGCCTTTAAAACTATACATTCAATGATTCAGAAAATTAAATTGGAGATCTGTACACTTTCCAATGCCTATTAGTCATCTCACGAATATTTTTAAATGCCTTTAAAACTATACATTCAATGATTCAGAAAATGAAATGGAGATCTGTATACACTTTCCAATGCCTATTAGTCATCTCACGAATATTTGGAATGCCTTTAAAACTATACATTCAATGATTCAGAAAATTAAATTGATATCTGTACACTTTCCAATGCCTATTAGTCACATCACGAATATTTGGAATGCCTTTAAAACTATACATTCAATGATTCAGAAAATTAAATTGATATCTGTACACTTTCCAATGCCTATTAGTCACATCACGAATATTTGGAATGCCTTTAAAACTATACATTCATTGATTCAGAAAATTAAATTGAGATCTGTACACGTTCCAATGCCTATTAGTCACATCACGAATATTTTGAATGCCTTTAAAACTATACATTCAATGATTCAGAAAATTAAATTGATATCTGTACACTTTCCAATGCCTATTAGTCACATCACGAATATTTGGAATGCCTTTAAAACTATACATTCAAGGATTCAGAAAATTAAATTGATATCTGTACACTTTCCAATGCCTATTAGTCATCTCACGAATATTTGGAATGCCTTTAAAACTATACATTCAATGATTCAGAAAATGAAATGGAGATCTGTACACTTTCCAATGCCTATTAGTCATCTCACGAATATTTGGAATGCCTTTAAAACTATACATTCAATGATTCAGAAAATTAAATTGATATCTGTACACTTTCCAATGCCTATTAGTCATCTCACGAATATTTTAAATGCCTTTAAAACTATACATTCAATGATTCAGAAAATGAAATGGAGATCTGTATACACTTTCCAATGCCTATTAGTCATCTCACGAATATTTGGAATGCCTTTAAAACTATACATTCAATGATTCAGAAAATTAAATTGATATCTGTACACTTTCCAATGCCTATTAGTCATCTCACGAAAATTTGGAATGCCTTTAAAACTATACATTCAATGATTCAGAAAATGAAATGGAGATCTGTACACTTTCCAATGCCTATTAGTCGTCTCACGAATACTTGGAATGCCTTTAAAATTAGAAATTCAATTATTCTGAATGTAAGTGGATACGGGAATATCTTCCATTGACCATCACATATATATATATATATCTGAAATATTTGGATTGGAGTGCCTATTACAAGGAATCGCTATGACTGCCTTGTTGAACTACGAGGAAATGTATGTAAAGCCGAAGTTTATATGTTTAAAACTGCACTGAGTCCTTCTAAACTATTAGAATATTTCTCTTTCGTGTTACTGAAATTTTTTCCTAATCACAATCCTCTTAAAGCATGCATATGTTATTGTATTCATTTCCAACCTGAGCAATACTTTTATTCTTAAGTGCCTACAATCTGACATTATATATTTTACCATCTGCATGATCCTATACACGTTTTTAAATGCTCTCATCGACTGCCCTTAACTGCTCGAAAGGATCGACCTAAGAGTGCCTTCAAGAACTAGGTCTCAGGAACTTTTCGTGAGGCTGCAGCTGTATACGCTCTTCAGACAAAACAGCGCAATACCTAGGATGCAGAGAATCGGCTGCGAAATATCTCCAGATGTAGATTTTTTAACATGAAGCCCCCTACCTTCAGAGTGGCTGCCGCGGAGTCGATCTTGGCGCGATATAGAAGCGAATAGTGATATCAATTGCTCAAACTGCGGTTTCTACTTCAATTATATTATTATTATTGCACTACATCGTCTATTCTTTTTGTATAATTTATAAGTTGTTACCGTATTTTTCAGAGTTTACTTTAGTGATATTCTTGTTTTTTCTAAAGTCTGCTTCAAAACTGTGATACATGAGATGTTTTTGTTCATTTTTACCTTTTTTGGGCCCGTATATTACACAAACACATATTATAGTTATATTTTTCCATTCTATAATTTAGATAAAATTATGGTGTTTCTGTTTTCTAGTTTTTAAGACGTTCAGACTGTTAATTTGAAGACTACATGACCTTTAAAACTAGTGGTAGCTATCATGTTAGATTTTTTTCTTTCTTTTTTTATCTCGCATTGTAAGTGGTATACCGTTGGAAATAAAATGAAATGAAATTAACAAACGCGAATATAACAGCGCGTTCAAAATAGATTTAAAAAATAAGTGTAATAGAGTATAAAATATGACATTGTCACAGTTCGTGAACAATAAATGCCAGCCCCATATTAGATACAAGGGCGACCTCATCAGTATGCGGGGAAGAGCGACCGGAGCAAACTCTTTGGCAAAATCTCAACAAGGAATTTAGTACACTCTCTCACTGTTCAGCAGCTTTTAGCGTAACACATTTTAGGGTTCTGTTTACCGGAGAATTGTCAGTTATATGAGAGAGGGTTTCCGTAAATATAACTACCACACATACGAAGATTTGTATTGCCTATCTACTATTTTTAGTAGCTCGTGCCGTTATTTTGAGGATTTTAAATTCTGTTTGTTTTTTAAAGATAAATTCTCGTATAAAATGATCACGATTTACTTACAAAGAATACCTAATGTCAAATTTAAATTCACAATCTTCCCTGGAAAGCTTTGAAGTTTTATCAGCGTGAATACAACATTTGGCTGGACGTGATTTATTTTTTAAGTTCTGATAAAATTAGCGGTTACCCACTATTTTAAAATAAATTATGGTTTTTGTGGTATATCCAAAGCCCCCCTGTTAATCTCCAGGCTATTTGCGTTCCAAAATAGGAAAATATATCCTCAAAGTACTGAATAGCAAAAGAGTTTTAATTTTAAAAATTTCTTAAGAACTGATTGTGTGGAGTATAGTCAATATAAAATATATAATCATCTCTTAATTAGCTTTCATTCCTATTACGGTCCAAAAATCAGAATTTATACAATAAATTTTTAAGTTTTAATCAGATTTGCGGTTACTCAAGTACTGAATAACAAAAGGATTTTTAATTTTAATATTTCCTAAGATCTGATTCGACTCCACTCTTTGAATCAAAAGTGTTAGTCTCTTATGCCAATTATTTAAACATTAATTTTAGAATAAGTAATTGGTTGGATTTTAAATATTTCTGTTTACATTTTCCAAAGTTAAATTTATTGTATTCATAAAATAATTAACATAGGATTTCAATTAAATTCGACAGTTCATATTAGAGTAAAGATTTATGTCAAAATTTAAAAATTATTTAAATTAAATCATTAAAAGTCATTTCTAAACCAAAATGTAGGTGATGCGGAAATCAAGTAAGAGAGGACCATAGTTTATATTGTTCAGTTTTAGAATTATTCAATTCGAAAAAATAAATCAGAATGTCTGAGATGACTTAAATCACATATATTTAAGTCAAATAACACAATATGTGAGTGAACCCTTTCTTATTTTTATAGTTGGTTGCACTTGAAAGGGTAGAGAGAAACTGTAAAGAAGCGGAACATAAAGGAAAAGGAAGGGTCTCATTGAACATCATGTAACTGTCTCATTTAAAACTTTCACATTGTACCAGTAATCTTGGCGTTGTTATTAGTGAATGTAATTTAATGTGAATGCCAAGAATTATCCTTGCCTTTTATAGGCAAGTTTGCATCTCAGGTTACGTTCCTCTTGATGCTATATAATATGTTTGTCCCTTGTTTTCTCAATTTACATAACCAGGATGAACGCGATATTACAGATACTCCTGGCCAAATCTATTTTAACAGAAGTAGGTTTGACAGGTAACAGGATTTCGAACCACATTTTTTAACCACATCGTTATGGTTACAAAAGGTATAACTCAACGTTTCGAGGATTGGAAACTATCCTCTTCGTCAGGTGGTGGTAGGTATTAGTACATACAAAAATAAAGGAAAGAAGAAAAGGGAAGGAAAAGGGTTCAAACATACCCAAAAGCTGCTTGGAGTCTAGACCAGACTTTGTCACTGCAGAGAATTTAAGTCCCGAGCACAACAAACACAATCACACATCACACCAGCACGGATGTAAGTGGAATACTAACTCATAAACAATAACAATCTTTAAACAAAGAAGAAATAGGCTATAACCTTCAATAAAATAATAATTCATCATTTTTATTTTAAGTGTATTGCATACAGCAAAAGCTTCAAATCCAGTTTAAAAAACAAATATTTTTCTACACAAGTTACCATGTCTTGATAAACACAACCCTGTGGTCCTAATTGTTATTTTACATGTACCACTCTTGAATCAATAAGTATAAATATCACAAACTAACTTTTATAATTACAATAACGAGATTTACGTTAAAATTTACATCGCTTCTTTCCGATTTTATACAGAGAAAGCAAATGATTTACAAACAATAACTTCCAGTTTTAATGTCGGTAAGAAGAAAAATAAATATTTCTGTCTGTTTTTCTCCAGGTTAAGCAAGCAAATATCCAAAACTATTACTTGAATTAGGTTACTTCCATTTTTTAATGAAATTAAATATTGATGTCTGATATTTTGTTCTTAATTTAAATTTGATAAATGCATAGAATATGTAACTAAGAATCCCCATAAAATTCTAGGCTTTGTAATGAGAAATACGAAATAATTTTTTAATGGATGCAATTAAATTCTTATACTTCGTGTTCATAACAATCAAACTCAAATGTAATTCAGAAAATAATATAAAACGTTTAAGTGTTAAAGAGGGCTTCTTAGCTCTAATTTTGCTAGGTGAAATGACTTTTTAGAAAGAACTTTTCTACTCCATTACGTATTGTCCTTTCCTGTTATGCGTGTTTTTATTAATAAAAAGCTTACAAATAAACCATTAGTACATGGAAATTATTATGCTCCTGGGCACTGCATGGAACAGACTTTGCCCTACTATTTTTCAGATTAAAACACTCTGATTCTTGGGCCGATATAGGAATGAAAGTTAGATAAGATTGATTTTTTTATATTCGACTTACAACAAATAGAAATAAAGAATTGAACTTTGGATCAAAACTTAAGTAAATCACATATTGTTTAAAATTAATTTTAATACAATGTAAGTTTACGTTAAATTGTTATGTTTTATTTTTTACAAATATATTTTGAATTTTAGTTTGTTTTAAGTTCTAAAAAATAAATTTCTAAAAATAAATACGAATTTTCATTTAAGTTGAATACGAGTTAAGAGATCTGAGATTGTAAGATTGCACCTGAATTCAAGAAGAAATTGGGTTGGTTTAACCCCTTGACATTTTGGCAAGAGTCCCACTGAATTCTTATCGCTTACTTTAACACTTTTCATGTTGCCTAAGTAGCTATTTGTTGTCTTTAACACGTCCTGTGTTTCTGAACTATTTATTCTCGAAATATACATTTGCAATTCAAGTACGCAAGAGTAGTATTGCAAAAATTGTATAAATACTTTCAGTAAGTGTGGGAAACTTGTTATGGACACTTCTTGCTCTATTTATAAATCATTTATCTAATCAGATTGGCAATATTCGCATCAATTCGATTGGCCGAGTATTTTCTGTAAAAATAGGAAAGTTGACTTCGGATGTGAGAATAAATATCCAGTACCTAAGTGATTGTGATAAGTTGGAAAAAATCAAACTTAATAGTTTTTATATAAGAAATTCATGTTGGATTGACATATATAGTAACAACTTTTAATCATTCATAATGTGTACAGTGTACAAAAATTGTTTTCCAGCTGTTACTAGTTAATATAGAAACTGTTATTTGCAAACTTGTAATTTTTAAGAAGGTTATTCTTTAGTTTAAAAGAACAAAATATGTAATTACATCAAGTAATTACAATACGAAAATGTTCAATATATAGTCCGATATTTATTGCTTCCTACATTTCTTCTTTCTTCTTAAAACAATGTTTATTTTCTTTCTTATGAAATTAAATATTATATTTTTATAATTTGAAACATTATAGACCTGTGGTTTGACTGTTTTCCTAACAATAATCTTGCCAATCCCCAAAACTGTGAGCATTTAAGCTATGTGATGCTAGCTGATAATGAAAAAATATATCCAAATATCAAAACTTAATAACATTCTGTTTAAGTTTCTTATTGGCGTTGGATGATTTAAAAGGATAATAAAATATGCACATTTGTCATCGTTATATGTAAAAATAAAAATTTTTTAACGCTACGTGCCATGCTACTTGCGTTATAAAGTCTTAAGATTTGTTAGGCTACATTTCCAGAAGAAGTTAGACTCCTATCCTCAAAACTTAGTTTTCTTTTTTTACACATATTGCCAGCAAATTCCCGTAATCCCACAAAAATCTTTTACGTAAACTATTAATGGCACTAACTACATATTTTGGAGTATAAGCAGTTTGGAGACTATTTATTTTTAATTTTTAATAATTACACAATAAAGACAACATCCTTCAAAAGACAAGAACTTAAATCGGAACAAGTGAGCAGTTGACTTGGAATGTTCTAGATTTGGTTGACAAGCATTAAGTCCCCAACCGGACCATTTGAAGTTATAAGAGAACTTATTTGAAATTCAGATTTGGCTCAGGAGCAATGACTGCTAGTTTATAACCTTCCACAGTCCGTGAATAGGAATTGTAACAAAACGTCTACGAAATATTTCACAGGAATTATTTCTAGAAGAATATAGTTGTCAGTCAATCCTTATTTTTAGCATGCCTCCAGTAAAACATAAATAATCTTAAACGTATAATAATAATAAACTTATCGTAGTACTAAATTTAGCGCATATATCCGCTTCCGGTACACATTATAGACTTTGTATTTCCCATTTTTAATTCTCTCAGAAATATCTGGGTTACTTACATTGTACCGTTTTACTGGCACATGAGGGGTTAGCTGTGAAATTTAAATTTTTGTGAAGGTTTCAAAAAAAGGAAAAGAAAATCTTCTGAAATAAATAAAGTTCAAACTAAAATAAAACTTCTTCTTGAAAATAATTACTGGATTTAAAATTAAAATAAAAACTTCTTGATGACTTTTAAATTCAAACTTGTAATATATTCGTCACTCAAAATGTACAAAGTTCTTACAGCTTGTCTTTTATTCAATTTTCAAAATTCAAAACTTTCACACTCTAATCTGATCTGGCAATTCTTCACTTTAATTTATCTTCAAAATTCAATTGTAGTTTGTTACTAATTTTCTTTACTTTACTTTAAATGTTACTTCTTTTCAGTGTTAGAATTTTTTATATTGCTGAAAGCATCTGTAACAACCACAAAACTCTTTTAGTATTTTTACATAAAATTTTATATACATGTGCTCACTGCACCAACAAGTTTTATATTGCACAGATCAAAAGGACAAGTTCCTAAATTCCCATTAAATTTAATTTTTACAATTTCTTTCCCCAAAATTATTCAAAATAACTAAAAATGAATATTGACTGGACTCCAGTTAAAAGGTTCACTTACCCGCAGGTTCGATGACGATTAGCAAAAAAATAACTCTAAGCACTTTCAAAGACTACTCGTTATTACTACTTCCGATCAACTGAGACGGGAGGTACGGCACGTCTACCTCACCCCACCTCTCAATTTCGTTATCAAACACTGCCATCTGCGATGCGCGCCTCGCTGATAGCAGCCTCTTTTGTACTGTCCAGTCCTTATCATTCTTCTGGGCCTACTTCTTCCACCGGTAATCCAGTTACCCCAGAATTACAATTTAATACAATCGGTACAACATTTTCGTGATTGCAACTTTTTTCATACAAAATCAAAATTAAGTGCAATGCAAAACGTGGTTTTGTCATGTAACAAAAACAAACTATAAGTAAATAACACAACTTAATCAGGGTTGTAATTTTTACAAACAAATTCTATACATTTTAAATCAAAATTATTATAGTATATGCAAAAATATGTTTTTTTTTATTGATCATGAAACCTTTTACAACTATAGGATCCCTGGAAATCATATTTATAAATTATAATTTGACGCAAAATCTCATGATAATCGAATCATCAACACTGTTTAGTTTAGGGTTTTAGAACTGGTTTTACTAACTAATCTGAGTTTAGTTCAAATCAAAATACAATTATAATTTTACATAATGATAATTTTAGATGATATTTTTGTGGATATGAAGTTTTATTTTTTTACGTGGCGAGATAGTTACGTGGCGTCCACATTTAGTTGTCATAAGATCTGTTAAGTTATTTGAAAAACTTGGCCTTCGGCCTGATGTTTACATACAGCTGTATTATCGCAAGCCTTCTCCTTTACTATGTAATCTAAAAGGGAGAAATAGCACTAAGATCGTTTAGTCTCTTTGAGTAGTCAGAATTTAGTTAAGTCATTAGATCCGTAAATTTATTTGTAAAACTCGGTATTTAGCCTGTTTTACATGTATTTCTGTTATCATAACCCTTGTCCTGTACTATGTAATCTAAAAGAGAGAAATTAAGGTAAGATAGATCGTTTAGTTTGATTAGTGGTCAAAAATTTATTTTAAGTCATTAGATCTGTTAACTTATTTGTAAAACTTAGTCTTTGGCCTGATGTTTACATCCAGTTCTATTTTCGCAAGCCTTCCCCTTTTCTATATCATCTAAAAGGGAGAAATTAAGGTGAGACATATCGTTTAGTCTGGTTGATTGGTCAAAATTTATTTCAGTCATTAGATCTGTTAACTTATTTGTTGTAAAACTTAGTCTTTGGCCTGATGTTTACATCCAGTTTCTATTTTCGCAAGCCTTCCCCTTTTCTATATCATCTAAAAGGGAGACATTAAGGTGAGACATATCATATTTATAGCAGTGTTTAATAATAAAAATTCCGGTGAGCTAGGGAGAATATACAACGCTTCAAGAGTGCACTAAAATCAAATGTTTTTCTTCGCCTTTGCTAAAGCCCAGCCAATAAAATATTTAAGTTTATTTTTCAATAAACAAGTCCTTAGCAAAGTTCCCATAGTTTCATGACCACAGCTCAGTAGACCTAAGTCAGCTACTTGATATTCGGTTTATTTATAATGAAGTAATAAGACTCCACTTCAGTCTAAGACTCAGGTTAATGGCTAACGGTTATAATTGGCTGTTTCTCTAGAGTGGTCTCTCAATTAGCATGAACAATTAGCTACGCAGGTAAACGCGCCCATTCCATCTTCATTTTTAAATTAAAAACGTCTGCGTGGTGTACGCAAAATGTAGTAAATATTCTGAGAAAAAATTAAAGTACCAAGTTAAATAAATTAGAGTGTTTTCATTATCATTTCATTCAGAACCACGAGGTATATTTTTTAAATCTTTAACAACTCATTCTGCAAAGTCTTAAGTTTAAAGGTTCTTGAATTTAAATAGAAAGGGAAATACTCTCTATTGAAGAATACCACACAAAATATGTGTTGTAAGTAACTAATTGTTTGAGATATTACAGTTTTTGGATTTTAAGTGACGTGATTTAAAATTATTTGAACTGATTTACTAACTGTGATCATCTACACTTTTATAGCAATATAATAAGTTTCTTTTATTAATATAAAAAATTTTTTACAATGCATTTAATTTGTTGAATTTCATTATTAACGATGAGTGAACATTTACGATCTGGGTGTAATGAACGAGTATTGGCTCGTAAAAAATATTAAACATTTTTACACTTTATTTCTGATTATAAAGTTACGTCAGGTGCCTCATTATTCATTGTGGGACATATTTGAATAATTAATATATTAATGTACTCAATAACACCGGGTACTAGGCTTAAGAAGTAGGGATCACGCATTTTTAGATAATGATTTATACAAATATCCCAAAAGTTACAGACAGATAAATGGGGAATTTCAAATACATGTTACGCCTTATCATGATGCACTAGGCCCGTGCTTTTGGAATCTCCAAAGCTGAAATTTAAATTCATAAGTTTTATTTAATATTCAAGTCCAAAAAACTATTTGTTATTTACATGTAGTGAAACAATAACAGGTTAACGCACTGGAAAAAACGCTTTGTGTAGTTGATTTTTTAAATCCTTATTAAAAGGTAGCGCAATACATTCAATTTATGTATCAAGGTCACTTATCAAAACAGCTGTTATTTTTGGAGTACAACATGTTAAGAGGTAGTGCGTAACATTCACTTCTTGCAACATGGTCACATAACAATAGTAGCTGTTATTTTTGGAGTACAACATGTTAAGAGGTAGTGCGTAACATTCACTTCTTGCAACATGGTCACATAACAATAGCAGCTGTTATTTTTGGAGTACAACATGTTAAGAGGTAGTGCGTAACATTCACTTCTTGCAACATGGTCACATAACAATAGTAGCTGTTATTTTTGGAGTACAACATGTTAAGAGGTAGTGCGTAACATTCACTTCTTGCAACATGGTCACATAACAAGTAGCTGTTATTTTTGGAGTACAACATGTTAAGAGGTAGTGCGTAACATTCACTTCATGCAACATGGTCACATTACAATAGCAGCTGTTATTTTTGGAGTACAACATGTTAAGAGGTAGTGCGTAACATTCACTTCTTGCAACATGGTCACATATCAAACAGCTGTTATTTTTGGAGAACATCATGTTAAGAGGTAATGCGCAACATTCACTTCATGCAACATGGTCACATTACAATAGCAGCTGTTATTTTTGGAGTACAACATGTTAAGAGGTAGTGCGTAACATTCACTTCATGCAACATGGTCACATTACAATAGCAGCTGTTATTTTTGCAATATAATAACATTTTTTATTTTGGCCCACACAATTCAGTGCAGTGTTGCAAAGACGCAGTGCAGCAAACGAATACAGAATGTAAAAGTTGATTGTTCTGGAGAAAGATATTTTCTGGATGGTCAACCGGAAGTTTGCGATCCGGAAACTTACTGCCATTACTTTCTCATACAACGTGATTCGCCTTTTTACTATTCTCTTGTTGGAATGTAAGTGAACCCGTAGTAGTTTTTATGTCTTGCGGAGTCGGTATTGATTTATCAGTTTACTATGCAGTTTTCTTAAACACAATGTGGTGGAAGTGTGTTGAATACGTAAATTTTCAAAACTCAATCTGAGAATTGTATCTTAATTTAGTAATTAACATCAGGCTGTAAAATCACATAGTGCTAAATTGGTATTAAATTATAAATTAAATTACAATTTCTCTTCCATTATCACTCTTTATGTTACCAGAATAGACAATCTGTTAGAGTCGCACTAGCAAGTAAGGAATTTCACTCTTGTGAAATTCTTGTGATACAGGTTGGATGTATGCTCGTTACAGTTCAAGTAGATCCATTGTCTCTATATAGGTAAGGAAATCTGATTAAACCAGTTTCAATCTCAATTTCAATTTTCTGTTTTAGGTATTAATGCAAGGGAGCTGTGCATATGCTTTACTAACCACAAGGGTATTTCATAAATAACATTGAAATTAAAATCTCAATTATACCCATGACAATACCAAACACTTCCGTATTTGCTGTAATTAAAATGGTGATTTACGGAAATGTATGCCAATATTCATAAGTAACAGAAGTATTTGAGGGAATTTCGTGTAATTGGTACAGTACAGTATTGTAACAAGCAATGCATTACAATGAGGTAATGTCCCTTGTTGCACACCTTTTCCGCGGTGAGTGGCTGACACAACGAGGTTTGCATAATTATGTTTTCTCAAGACAACATTTTCTCATATTAATATGCATATACGTATAACTAAACGTTTCTTTGAGACTTAGTTTTCAAAATTAAAAAACAATCTATCAGGGGAGCATTGAAGACATCGCTTTAAGATTACATTTAAAATATTATTAAAAGTCTGTTTTTTTTATTGAAAATCACAACTATTATGTATGCGTATTATACGATTTATCAGTAAAACTGCACTATAAAGAATTTCTTTGATAGAAGTTCCAGTTAATTATATATTACAACGCACAAAAAGAGATTCAGTCGTTTAAAAATCTATAACCGAATGGCTCGGGTTTAATCTAAAAACAATCGATTCTTGTTGTGAACTGGAGACATGCTTTCCTTGAGGATCCACCGAGGAAATCGCCTTTGAACTTTTGGCGGGAAATTGTCGAGACAATCAGCACGGCAACTCCGATCGCCTTTTTTGAGATAATCTTAGGTCCTTATAAAGCTTGTGAGCCATAGTATGACGTATGAAGCAAATGGGAGTATAATTTTAAGGACTATAGGAATCTGCAATATGTTGAATTAAAAGCGGAATCTCTCGAGGCTGTTCTGACATCAGGTGTGCATTTTCCTTTATAAATATTTAACCAAATTTTAGTTTTACCATGTACAATACTTTATTTCAAACTTCAATAAAGTTGGTCGGTTAAGACAATATGTATTAGATTAATTTTTAATAAAGCTTACTTAATTTTAAACAAAATAAAAAGCTAAACAAAGTATGTGTATTTTTTATGTTAAATTTATATATTTTTTTACCTTCCGTTTCTAATATCCACGCTCAAAAACAATTTTTCAAAAATAAAGATATTTTTATTCTGGTGACCATCAGAAGATTGTGAATTAAACCCATTTCGTTCCTGCTAAACCATATTCTTAAACAATCTTAACATATTATTTTTATTGATTCTAAAAATTAACGGTTTTGTAACTTTTTATGATTATTGAATTCCAGATTGCAGTTAATAGCCTTAAATATGTGATATATGGGGGTAGCATAAAGGTCTTGGAATTACAAAATTATAGGAGATGATAAACATTGTTAAATAAAATTATGTGTACTCATTCAGGGCATTTCTAAGCCTTACTTCATAATTTTATGTAAATTGGACATTAAACATGTATAACGTTACCAATACATAACTTTTTCCGACAGACAAAATTACAATAATTACAGGTATTCTTCTATCGGTAAACCAAAACTTTCACGAGTATTTGGGCTTGTGTTAATTAGGGCATTGTAGAATGCCAGAAGATAAAAGATTGTTTATAAATTTAATAAATCGTATAATTATTTGTATTGAATACATTTTTTTTTAAACAATTAAAACAGCAGGGCTACAAAACATGTTAAATTCACGTTGCAATTGTTGTACAATTTTTATGTGAGACACAACCTGACACAATCACTATTTCATTTTAGTTGAGTTCAATTTTCAACTCAAGGCACCCCAAATTGAATATTTATGGAAATACATTAAAACTCATTTTCTCATGAAAAGGGTTTTTTCTGTAGTATTTATGTTGAAAAAACTGGAAGGAATTGTGTATTTTACTATTTCCTTCTTCATAGATCTATCCATTCTAAGATACCCCCACAGAATAAACCGTAAGAATTTATAATGATAGATTGAACAGTTATAATTATTTCTTTCATAAAGCTTAAAAACATTTCTATATTAGACAATATAAGATGGTGGTGTTAAAATGAGTATATTTCTCTTTGAATTTAATGCTTTTATTGTTCTATTTTATGGTTTTATTGTTTTACTTTTCACCTATTGTGTACAATCACTTACAAGGATTTAGGAGGATTTAGACAGTAATTTGAAGGCCAAGGACCTGAAAAGTAAGAGATTTATTTATAAAGCTGCTATGTTGGGAAGGGTTGATTCAATGGGAATGTTGAGTTTAGCTCCAGTTCACCTTCCTCTTACGTGCAGCATCTGAAATCTGATGCTGTTGCAGACTTGACTCCTGAAATCTGGAGTCATGTTCGTCTGAAGGGATCCAAAAACAGTCGGCGACGAAGAAAGAAGAAGCTCAAAACAAAACGATGTTTTGACGAACATTACTTGAGATTTCTTGAGTCAAGTCTGCAACAGCATCAGATTTCAGATGCTGCACGTAAGAGGAATGTGAACTGGAGTTAAAAACAACGTTCGCAAGAGATTTATATTTGTACATTGATCCTCGTCTACTTATGGACAGCACCAAGTCTTATGTTGGCCAAGCCTAATTAAAAAAAAATATTTTGACTCTGAATAATACGTGACAATACTTTACTTAAACCATGCGCTATTAAACTTTCCGGATTCTATACATTGTACTGATAACAATATCCTCATTACAAATCCATTTATCTCTAACGGCTGAACCACCAGCTTTGTCCGACATATATTTGGATTGTTTAAATGAAATTACATGGCACATGAAATATTACAATTGGGGGTACAAAAACATTTATTTTTATCACGATCGATAAAACATTGGTGGAATTCTATCAACAGCTATCACGTGATTTCACTTGATCAAATCGTTCAACGAAGTAACCTTTTGTCTTCAAGTCTTTGTTAAAATCGGTTTTTATATACAGTACCTTTAGTCGGCTAAAAAAGGTATGAAGGTATATTGTTGCTGTATAATTTTATGTAAAAACCTATTCAAATAATGATTATTGCAATCCAATTATAGGACCTGAATCTTGATATAACTCTGAAACAAACACGTTATATAGCTTTTATTTGGAATAACTAGTTATGTTTTAAGATAGGAAAATTAAAATTTGGAACTGCCCTGTTCCCAGATTATCATAGGTGCAAGTGTTTACATATGTTCCTTAAAATACATTGTACATGTGTAAATGTAGACTAATAGCATTCATATTATTTTTAAACTTCAAAAAGTACATATAACACAATTTAAACTTGAATAATCAATAATAAGTAGATACTAGCCAATATCCTTTTTAGCACAACCAACAAAAAGTAATATTACTGTGATCAACAGATATTGCAAGTAGGAGTGACTCATGCAGTAAAGTGGTAAATGTATAAGTACCATTTACCAGTAAGCAGTGAGTTATCGACAGGCAAAAGACATTAACTGTGATATAAACACCATAAACGTCCACCACACGCTTGGCTCTATTCCAAGTCACGTGACGTTACGCCTTCATTTCCTCGCACGCTGTTCACGCTTACTGACCGCTCGTACACATCTGTACATTTATAGTGGAATTGTACCCACCTGAGCTTAGACGATGAAATTGACTATTCCACACAATATTATCATTTCATATTGGAAGTGTACGTACAGACAGAGTTATACTTCTCGCTACAGTAGTGAAAATACTAAGGTCTGTTGGATGTAGCAATTGCTTCCCAACCCTTCAGGTATGTTGCTGCCTTCGAGGTAAACTGCGAGGAAATTATTTCTACTGATGTGTACCTTTTCATCCAAGAAACTATTGACTCTGTATACTATAATACGAAGGATAATAATTAACAATCAGAATTGTGTACAGAAAAAAATCATTGATTTTTAAATAGTAGAATTTTTTTAAGAACATTTTGTCTTTATTGTATACCAAAATAGGAGTTGTACATTTGCAAATAATATTTCTGTCTTTTCAGGTCCTGTAATTAATTTTACTGCACATCACTGATAATCTATGACCATTTCTTGACAAATACAAAGGATAGTAATTAATAATCAGAATTGTTTACAGAAAAAAATCATTGACTTTTTAAACAGTAAAATTTTTAAGAACAGTTTGTCTTTATCGTATACCAAAATAGGAGTTGTTCATTTGAAAATAATATTTCTGTCTTTTCAGGGCCTGTAATAAATTTTACTGCAAGCACTGATAATCTATAATTAGGTCTTGATAAATACTTTTGCCTTCCAACATTCCAGATCTTAGCAAAACCTTATACTCGTACACTTCCCTAAATCTAGTGAAAAGTTTTCCAATAATTTTTAAAAATCACTGAACTGGATATGGACATTATTTTTCTGGATTCATTAGAGAGTTCTCTTTTGTTATCACCATCATACACGTTCAGCAGCAACGGTAAAAAAAAAAAAAAAGAACAAAATGGCGCTGTCACGAAACATGAGACTACGAAAAGTCATGTCACGAAATGATACTACTGTGCAATAGTGTGTTTCTTTGTTTCATGCCTTAACATTAAAGTCGATGTTATTTTATTTATATACGAGTCTATTCCCTTTGGCTCTACACTTATGATGATTTGATTTTATCTACTCACAAATATGATTTTCAGGTGAATAAAACATCTCTGGCTAGAGAGAGATCATTTTTACAAGTTGGAATATTATATTTACATAACAGAAAACCCATGAAAATAAGGCATGAAACATCTAAAAATTTAAAAAGAAAACTTTTTAATTTAAAAATTAAAAATTGATTGAAGCATCCGGCCATCTTAAATAATATCATTACTTAATTGAGTATTATTATACATACTTGTATGTAATATATATTTTAATGTGATAATTGAACAATTTTAACAAAAACGAACATAACAGAAAAACACACATTTTCATAACACATTTTTTTTTAAAATTAAAAATTGATTGAAGCATCCGGCCATCTTAAATAATATCATTACTTGAGTATTATTATACATACTTGTATGTAATATATATTTTTAATGTGATAATTGAACAATTTTTAACAAAAACGAACATAACAGAAAAACACACATTTTCATAACCATAAGTATCAAATCAAATAAACAAGATAAATAATTATTCCCATCAATAAATAAATGTTTGTACATTAAATTAAATAAACATAAAAAACAACACATAAACATATAAATACATAAATGTGGACTTGACTTAAATATACTATAAATTTTACATAAATTACAAAATACACAAATTAAGCAAGTATACGTATAATTTACAGCGCTTCCTTTAAAATGGGAAAATGTTATCTACATTGAGGGATATATTTGTTTTTCAGTGAAAGCAGTTGGTTACCTGTACGTCGGTAGCCCCCCCCACCCTAAACTGTGATAGTGCCATTTACCTAAACAACATGTCCATTTATTATCAGTATAATATTGGTTATGTTTCATAAACCAATAAATGAAAATAAGAATATGGATGCCACAAATAAACGTGTAAGATTTGCCCATGTATAGGATATGACGTCTTATCGAATAAACAGACTGAAATAGTATTTCCCAGTCTGGCGTCTAATTCGATTTGACTCCCGTCAAGCACTAGTTTGGTTTTAACTCTGTTCTGCTTCGAAATTATACATGATGGTTTGTTTGCTCTCAAACTTATTAAATCTACTTTTTTTAATATGTATTATAAACTATGCTTTACATTAATTGGCTGAACGTTAGCGACACCTATTTTTCAAGGGACCTGAAAAAATTCCATCAGTTCCTCTTTCCGTAAATCTTAAAAACGCTTGACACATATGTAGAATTTTCTGAAAGTTTGTATATCGATACCATATCTATACATATTTTACGGTAAAATTATATGAGTTAGTTTTTAAAATAATAAACATTTTATTATTTTAGAGCTGCTTTTGTTTTTCACCATTTTCATAACTGGGAAACAAATAAAAATTATTATTTTATTGCTGTGTACAGCTAGAAAAAGTATTTTCAATAACAAACATTTGTTAATTATGTAAATAACTTGTATCTGGAAAAGTAATTGTTGTTTTAACAAGTTTTGATATCAATAAATGTATTGTTAGTGTGTTTTGGTGTTTTATTGTTCTAGTTTGTAACTAAAATACGTCAAGGGTTAAGAAATTCAGGATTTACAACTTATCTGTATATACTAACATTTGCAATTAGGTTTAAACTCGTTCTTGTAAATATGTAGTTGATAAAGATATGTCATGCTTTTAGGAAGTTAGGAAAACTTGAAAACAAATTTTAGTCAAATTTCCTTTTTTTTTTTTCACTTAAGTAAACTTTTTTCTAAGAGTATAGAAGTTAGACCTTTTAATTCTTAAATGCACTTTTAGTGTTGTCTCTAAACAACAATGAATGTGTTTTTACATTTCCCTCTCAAACTTGAATTATAAACACAAGCGCGCGTGCTCGTGTGTGTTTGTGTGTTTTTATCAAATTTTGGGTAAAGAAATGTAAAAACCCATTTGTGTGTGTGACTTTAAAAAGTAATAAAAGCAATATTTAAAAATTAAAATTATTTTTAAGAACTTTTATCTTATTCTAAAGCCATTTCTGTGAAGGAAACAGGATTTTTCCGGACATTTGCCATCGTTCAGTGAAACAAGAAATCAGTAACACTACGTTTCGAGATCTGCAATCTGATCTCTTCTTCAGGTAAAGAACTAACCTAATACATAATTACAAACTAGGTTAAAATAAACAAATCTTACCAAAGCGTTGTGGCACGCCTAAGTCAGGAATCACAAACTACATGTTGTTTGTCAACTTTACTAACTCTATAAACATGCACTTAATAAAAACTATACAAAACACCAATCATTAAAACTGAACTACGGAACAGCCGTGTTTTAGCCAGCCGTGACGATTACCATTGGCTAGTTCCTCTGGTCAGTCGTAGGTGGG
Source organism: Homalodisca vitripennis (assembly GCF_021130785.1). Lineage (NCBI taxonomy): Eukaryota > Metazoa > Arthropoda > Insecta > Hemiptera > Cicadellidae > Homalodisca > Homalodisca vitripennis. Next base: position 234,781,593 of record NC_060207.1, read on the forward strand.
TAGTAGACGAGTGAAGACGTATTGTGACCTGTTCCGTAGTTCAGTTTTGATGATTGGTGTTTTGTATAGCTTTTATTAAATGCATGTTTATAGAGTTAGTAAAGTTGACAAACAACATGTAGTTTGTGATTCCTGACTTAGGCGTGCCACAACGCTTTGGTAAGATTTGTTTATTTTAACCTAGTTTGTAATTATGTATTAGGTTAGTTCTTTACCTGAAAGAAGAGATCAGATTGCAGATCTCGAAACGTAGTGTTACTGATTTCTTGTTTCACTGAACGATGGCAAATGTCCGGAAAAATCCTGTTTCCTTCACAATCCTTCCATCGTCAAAATAAGCCATTTCTGTATTATTTTTCTTCCAATACAAGTATACTAGGTTGAAATAAAGTTAATCCGGATAATGTATTCGTAGACGAAGGACCTAAGTACGTTACCTTTTCCCATTGGAATAACATAGAATCAAGTTAATTGTTATTCTGCGCTTAGCAGCAAAAAGACAAATATACGTTGTTTTGATTATGTACCCACAGAATTAGCGTACTATATCACTTTTGGTAATGATAAGCTATCCCTATTTTTAACGAAAGTGCTAATTCGGTAATTGTGTTCTTGTAAAAAGCTGCATTCATACTGATGTTTAATTGATTTCATTATAGTAATCGTGGTTTTAATCAATCACTCAGTACATTAGTCGATAGCACAATGAAGATCTGCACTTAACGGAAACAATGCAACATCACTACCAAAGGTTTGATGAAACTACAAATCCGTTAATTACGTGGTAGAGTGATACACTGACAACGGTGTTATCTCTATAGTTTCATAGTGTTGTTACTCTTATGTATCCGAGTAATTAATTGGATCTTATTAAGATTTTGGAAAATTTGCTTTAAAGAGATCCGCAAGTTTCACAAAATCAATTTACATAATTTTTAATTAGGTTAACTGCACTTAATTACCTAGTTTAGAAATTATTAATTATATCCGTTAGGGCAGATAGACTGGAGAGTACGTTCTTAAATCACATTAAAATCTGTTTATTTACTAGCAGTTTATTAATTTGGTCTTAAAATAACAATCCTTCTACCTGTTAGATATTTATATTTTATTAATAATAAAATAAAATTTATAATTTAATTCAAAATAAAATGTACCTTTTTCTATTATAAGCGAGGCTAAATAAAACTAAACTAAAAACTTCCTGACAAATTCTTCGTACCACATGTGTTACATCTCTTACTTTTGGTACAGACTCAAAGTTTAAACTGTAATTTAACTATGTTTTATTTCAAAATATTTATTTTTTCGATTTTGCTCCGTTTTAATTTCCGGTTACCGTAGTGACCTTAAATTTGACTCTGTCACAGACTTGACTCCTGGAATCTGGAGTCTACGTGCGTCTGAAGAGATCTAAAAACGCTGTCAACAGAGACGTTCAACCCGAACATTTTGCACCTTTTTGACATAAGAGAGATGACAGTTTCAAATTTCGGTAAGCGGAAGTTGAAATAAAGCTCAACTCAAAATTCGAACGACCAAATCAATCAGTCAACCATGAGTCGTTATTAGGCCGCTTCGGTTGCCAATTCTGAAAAATGAACTAACAAGAAAATCAAAAGTATCAAACAGATTAGATATTTGTAATAAACCAATGCGGAGTCACAGTATGGTTATAAGAAGCTCATCTAGCAAGAACCAATAATAAAAATGGCCCATTCCTGTTCACTTCCTGTTTTTGTCGCCATTCTTGTTCTGCCGTGATGATTGCCATTTGCTATTGGCCTCAGACCAGCCAGTAGGTAGTTGGTCGGGGAATGCAGACCTATTGTGACCTGTTTTAATAATTAAGGATGTGTTTGGTTTTTTATGAAGTGTATGTTTTAGAGTTAGTGAAGTTGTCACACAACATGGTGGTTGTGATTCCTGATTTACGCGTGTCACAACGCTCTGGTATGAGTTGTTTATTTTAACCTAGTTTGTAATTATGTATTAGGTTAATTATTTACCTGAAGAAGAGATCAGATTGCAGATCTCGAAACGTAGTGTTACTTATTTTTTTCACTCTACTACCTAATATTTAATAGGTCTGGTGTTATTTGAATAAACTTTGTAGTTTTCATTAATATATGTTTCAGTTGATTACTGGTGTAGCTATTCCAGATCATTTCTGAGAATTTGTGAATAACATCCATTAGGATAGCGTAGAAGTAAAAATAACGAGAAATAGAGTACAGCGAATGAATTACCTTTATTCAGGAAACTCCCCAATAACAATAACCGTTGGGGTTCACAACAATGTCGGTAAGCTTTCTGGAATCGACGGTTAGTTCCGGCTGTTCATCCTGAGAATTGATCCGAGAAAGAAGTCTGAAGTATAGAAACGCTCCGGAATGTTGCTATTGTTGTAGAAATTATTTCTAAGCGAAAAATTAACAATTTTTCATTGTAATAGTATTGTGTACGTCGAAAATAAGTGGAAGTCGACTATTAATTTAAATTTAATTACATTTACAGGAACAGGAGCACATTCTAGAAGCTCTATTCTTATTGGAAAGGCTGATCTTTTAGTAAGAAAGGCCTCACAGAAATGAAAAACTTATATTATTGGAGAGTTTGTTTTAAATTAATATTTACAGGAAAGTTTAAAAATTTCAGATGATAGAATATTATTTATAATTTGTTCTTGAATCTCAATTGACACAATATTATTGTTTCTCAGATATAATTTCTTCGGATATTATAGAACAAAAGGCATTTTATGATGCCAAAAAGATTTCCTAGCGTTCATTATAATAGTATTGTGTACGTCAAAAATAAGTTAATATTTAATATTTATTTAATATTAATATTTAATCATATGAACACATATTTAATGAGAACACGAACATTTAATAATTTCTGTTAATATATTATTGTTTATAATTGGTTCTTGAATCGGTTTTGACTCAATAGCACTGTTTCTTAGACATTACTATATCTTCTTCGGATATTATAGTTAAGAAGAGTATGTAAATCATAGGGTATGGTTAATAAAAGACTTTTATGGTGTCAGGAAGATTTCTCAAGTGGTTCAGCCAATTTTTGTTTAATATTCACTCTTTAAGCTATACGTATTACCTTATTAAATAAAAAATAAATTATTATTTTAGTCGGTTAATAACACAGGTACTTTATTTGCCTATCACTTCATGTTGAAAGATCTTTTCCAATATACAAGCGTATTATGTTTTAAAATAGAAAATTTCCTAAGATACCTAATATTGCAGTTTTAGTTCACCATGGCAAATTTGTACTATGTAAAATAACGTTTTTCCAGATGTACAAAAAGATAACAATCTATCCAAGATAAGTGATATTGATTATGACACTTAAGACCGTTAAGCGGAGTCATCAGCCTTTACCGGTTGTAATAAGCGGAATAAAGCTCGTTATAAACCAATTATCACCCCTTATAACCACATAACAATAGGCAGAGCCGTCGCGAAAACATTTTTAAAGCAATCAATAAAATCCGTTCTGACAAATTAGTACTGCCTAATATTTTAGTAAACAGTAATATTACACTATAGACCAATGTTTCATTACCTTATGGTAAATTGTTTAACTTGAAGTCGCATATCACTGACGTTGAATAAAACTCGTCTTTCTCAACCGATTTTGAGCATTTAACAAACTTGTGCAGTACACAATAATTAGGGAAGAATATGATTTATGCAAAATATAAAAGAATCGATAAAAATCTAGTGTACTAACTCTTTTTTTACTTACTATAGATTAGACAAAGTCGCATTCACGTAAAAAATATCTATTTGTTGTTTAGATTTGTTTTAAATCACCTCTCAAAACAGTTGTACAGACTAGGATTAATATACGAGGGTCGTCCACAAAGTAACCTCCGTTTTGAAATAAAAAATAAACCAGTTGAGATACAAAACGTTTATTATATAAATGTTAAAACTACAGCTTTTCTCTACTTTTCTACATATTCACCATACAAATTCAAGCACTTATCATATCTTTTTACAGTTTTTGAAATTCCGTCTTTAAAAAAATCTGCCGCCTGAGAACGTAGCCAACCTGTCACAGCGTTTTGAAGCTCTTCATCACTCGCAAACCTCTGAGATGCAAGCCACCGCTTCATGTACGGGAAAAGATAGAAATCACTGGGAGCCAGGTCCCTGTAGGGGGGGTGGGTCAAAAACGTCCCATTTGAACTTTTTCAAAAGTTTTGTTGTTCTTTGAGCTGTATGAAGGCGGGCGTTGTCATGGACAAACACAACACCAGATGTCAGAAGACCATGACGCTTGTTTTGAATCGCTCGTCATAGCCATTTTAAGGTTTCACAGTAAAAGGTTTCAGGAAAATGATCCGAAAGTTCCGAGATTGTGAAGCAACGGTTTTTGCGAATTTTCTCATCCACCTTGTTCACCAAGTCATCACTGACGAGAGATGGCCTACCACTCCGGTCTTCATTGTGAACGTTCGTTCTTCCATTTTAAAAAAAACGAACCCATTGACGGACTACACCTTCCCTCATAATGTTTGGGCCATACACCGCACTCAATTCACGATGAATTTCAGCTGCTGTGTAACTTTTCGACCACAGAAATCTTATTACACCACGTACTTCACACTTGGCGGGATTTTCTACCACGGCGCTCATATTTTTACATTGTAACAAAAGAACGCGCGATCGCACGATGCTCTCCCTTGCATGGCTAGAAGCGTACTGAACGGCTGCGCACACCGATGTGAGAATGGCGACGCTACCCCCACTACTTATCGCACCACGCCCAAACGGCGGTTACTTTATAGACGACCCTCGTATCTTATACTGTAATCCTGGACTTTTTTTAGGCGCTGTTTACAATATGAAGTAAATTATTAAATTCTTATCAAACGTTATCGGTTGCATCAGTTGTATAAAATTTTAGTTTCTCAGACTATTCAGATTGAATCTGAAAACTAACATTTGCTGAAACATGTAAAACAGCCTAACTGATTTGAACCCAGTTTTTATTTTTTAATCGAACAGGCGTCTTAAAGAAATACATCAAAACATTTTCTCCATTGCATACAATGGGAAGTGGTGTGCTTTTACAATTGAAGACAGTTTTCTTTTACTTCCACAAAAGGAATTTTAAAATATATCATACTAATTTATAACGAAACCTTTTTGAAAATGCTTTACCTGTAACCTGCAATTTCATCGTTTCCAGCAATTTGTTATTGCGAGTAGAACTTATTTCAGAAAAAAATATTGTCTGATTATTTTATTTCTCAGTTGATTTTGGCTTAATGAAACTTACATTTGTGCAATTTAACAACACTTCCTTTCGTTTAGGTCCCTTTTATCACCCAATTTTGAATTCCAAATTATAAATAGTTATGAGCGTGTTTCAATTATCTAGGAACCGAGAGCATTATATCGACATAACCTAGTTTTTTTGTTTATTTTAATGTCTTCTAAGATTAATCATCAACGGCTCAAATTTAGGTGGATGTCGGAATAGGGGTGATGTATGAGGGATGTCAGCCATCCGTATGATGGCCGCATATTTGGCTGAAAGTGGCATATTTCCACCTACTTATCTCGGTTGCTGAAGGTAATGTCTAATAGTTTTGAGTTGACGGATAACAGTATACAGCAAACGTCATTATTGAAGGAAAATTATTGTACAATATTTTAATCTTTTAGATACTCTAATATTATAACCACCATTAAAACTAGCGTGGTTGACTAGCGATTGCTTTCTTAGAAGTTTGTAATGCTCAATAGAAAAAGGTTTCTGTATGTTTTTTTCGATTCTACAGTAAATACTTCAGACACAAACCGTAAACTTCAAATAAGTTTCATATACGCTGATATAATAATCATAATTTATCCTTGGAAAACAAAAACGATAAATGGTGTTATTTTTTTGGTGTTTATTGTGGTGTTGATTTTTTTTTGATCTTCTTGTGAAATCTAAATAAAATCATCAATGCAAAATTTGTGTATAAATTAAACTAAAAACTAGTTTTTATGATTATTTAATGCAAACAGACTATTTGGATTCAGAACTTAAATATATTTTTACTACACAACTATGGTATCCAAACGTGAATAGAATTTTTGTATAATTAGTGAGACTTGGTTTATTGGGCTACTATTAGTTTTAAATTGAGGTTACCGATTTATTACCAATTGTACAATATGTACTTAATCTGAGTTAATTGCTTAGATATTCCTGTTACTCTTTTAAATTTTGGAAGCACTTATTATGCAGAATTCTTTAACTTAGGCCAATATTATTACGTCCCTCATAAAACTGAAATCAATGTAACCAAAAAGTTTCAAATAAGTATTTGCGTTTAAACTCAAAATATCACTAATATAATAATACTTAAAGAACTTAAGCGGCCTGTAACCTTGAACTATTATAGTATTGTCAACAATTATAGTACTTGTCAATTTTTTGCTATATCACCTCAAAATTGATTAGTAATCAAACCTTAATAAATATTTATTACATTCTTAGACCTCAAAATTACATAAGAACTTGCAGGTTTGTTTCGTACATTTTCATTACAAAAGACGTTTTTCAAAATCTATCTATGTGAATAACTTGGTATGATTTATTTACATTGACCTATATTGGAGTTATGTTTAGGTTAGTTATCTACCTGAGGAAGAGATCAGAGTGCAGATCTCGAAACGTAGTGCTACTGATTTATTATCACTGAACAATGTCTGGAAAATCATGTTTCCTTCACAATCCTTCCATCGTTAAAAATAAACTCAAAAAGGGCTATCTATGTGTTTAGTACAAATCACAAAAGGTTTACAATAGCAGTACTAAACCTTTAAAAAACGAACGATACAGTTTACACTAAAGACGTACAACAAACGACGCGACGGTGAAAACGTCAACTACGCTTAATATATCGCAACATAAATCCCGGAGACATTCTATAGAAGTTGCATCACTTTGTTGTTTGACTTTCCTGAACTACTCCACTTTCCAGATACAGTAACAATAACAAAACAATAACAATGGCTTTGCATGTTTGTCACGTTACACCTACAGACTACATGAATTTTTACACATCGTCACACAAACAACAGAATTTATTCGAATTATTTTTATTACGTGTCCAAAACATTATGTTATGTTTTAGTATGTTCAAACATAAAATTATTGTGTAGCTGGAAAAATAAAATAGTATTTTAGATACCATTGACATGGTTTTCCACTACTCTATGTATCCAACAATAATTTAGTTAAATGCTTCGTATACGTGAATAATTTATAATACTGTACTGATATTATATAATAAGTGATAAAAATTATTACTTTACATACAACTTTGTATTATTATTTTCAACATGTGGCTCTTCATAAAACGTATTTTAAATAACTGATTTATTTAATTTTATATTATCAACATGTCCTACATTAAAATAAACTTATATTTTACAAAATTATACTCGGCATATACTTTGCTAGTCATAGTAAAATAACCTTTCACTTTAAACTTTACATGGGATGAAAAATTCGTAAAAATATTTCTATAAAATGTTTAACTTGTCTAAACAAAACATTAGGAGTTTTAAGTTGTCAGATTTTCCACGACAACGGTTCTCAGTTCGACTAGTGTTTAAGTCTGATTTGAATTTGAAATGCTCTTATAACTTGGTTGTCTGGTCAGAAGTTCGCAGCAGTTAACTTGATTTAGCAGAGACCAACACGATTAGCTCTTGACACTTCCACTACACTGAGTCTGCAGAGCTTTTGTAATGTCTGTCTGTCCCTTAATTTAATCATCGCATATCTTTTGGAATTCAAAAAAAATCTTTACTTTCTTTTCATAAATAAATTTTTTTTAATGAGTGAGAACACCTATTTGCATATACTTCATATAATTTAAAATGAACATTAAAAAAATATACAGTGTGTCCCACGAAGAGGTCGAAACTTTTGATTCTATATTACTTCCCCATTTATGCACTGAACATTTCAAAACTCTAAACAACTCATTAAATAGGTTTTATAAATATTCTATGAAAATTTCAGCTCTCTAGAAATTGTTGAAACAAAATGGTGGCATTTTGAAAAACTATACTTTAAAAACAGTAACAACGGTATTTTTTGTGAAATAATTTATTATCATAATTTAGAGATAAGGCATTTCCATAAGAAAATTAGCACATAACCTATTAAAAACCTACAATTACAGTCCACAGTTATTCGAACTGTAATCCATCCACAGCGACACACTGATAACAGCGCTTAACAAATGTATAGTAAACTCTTACAAAGAAATTCTGCGGTATACGGAGAAGTTCCTCTTGAATTGATTGTTTTAATTCCTCATCATTATTGTAGGTACGAGTATAAACTTGTTCCTTAAAGTAAACCTATAGAAAGAAATCGCACACACTTAAATCTCGGGATCGGTATGGCCAATCTAAAAAATCACTTCCACGACCAATCCAATTGCCATGAAGGTTGTCACTTAGTAATCGTTTGACAGGATTTGCGAAATGAGGAGGAGTACCATCTTGTTAGAAGCTTGCTTGATCCATTTTTGGAACCGTAAAATGAGGCAAGACTTGTTCATTTAAAACCTTTTCTTACCTATTCCCACAACAGCTGTTTTCAACAATGAGCGTTATTAAACAGCTGTTCTTTAAAACTGCAACGCAGTAATCAAATCAGGTAATTCAATAAATACATTTTTATAGGAAGCAAAATGGTAAAATTTTCAATATGTCACCATTTTGTTTAAACAATTGCTAGAGAGCTGAAAATTTCACAGAATATTTTTAAACCCTATTTACAGAATTTTGTAGAGTCTGAAATTGTTCGGTGCATAAATGGGCAAGTAATATAAAATCAAATGTTTAAACCTCTTCGTGGGACTCTTTGTATTTACTATGAATAGTAGAGAGCAAAATTGTATGATTTGTATAAATATTCTTTTAATACACACAGTTTGAAAGTATACTGCTTTGAACTCAAAAGAAAGACCATTATGCTCCATACGCTAGTAATGTCCTGAAAAGTTCACCCCAGACGCTTATATTATGAGTACCAGTACTACGTGTGCAATTCCTCTATTCGCAAGGAAAATTTCAACGTATTTGCTACAATTACAGGCAACCCTTACCACTCATATTTGAAAATACTTAACTTCTTACTTTTTCAATTGTAGGCACAGTGTATATTAAAAAATGTGAGTATTTATAAAAATCGTTAATAGATAACATATCAAAATAGTTTAAAATTTAGCCATAGCCAATACATGTAGAATTGAAAATGATAGCAATCATAAATGCACTTCAAATTGTAAAAAAAATCACTAATACAGATGATGAATGGTACCAAAATTATAAAGTTGCCTATTTTAAGAATCCAGTTAGGGATAAATTAGTCAGACTAAATTTTAAAGCAGAACACTATTGGGCGAAATTCCAAAATTTCCTTTTAAAATCCATATTTATGTTGTAGGTGAGAAACCAATCCAAATATAACAATGTTAATAATAAATATCCCTTCCAGCTCAGTCAGAAAAAAGGTAGATTTTACTTGTGGCCGTCATCTCTAAATGTCAAACTGAAGATGCATTAAGAAGATCTGCAACAGCATCAGATTTCAGATGCTGCACGTAACAGGAAGGTGAACAGGAGCTAAATTCAACATTTACATCGAATCAGTCTTTCCCTCTAAAGCAGCTTTATGTGTAGAAGACTCGGTTGCTCCACCGTGCTTTGGGATCGTGTCAGTCAACATCGTAGTGCACTCAATTGTGCACCTGATGAGACAATGAGAATACCTCTTCACCTAGATTGCACTAATTTTTTGTAGTCTGGGTGTTTCTGATATCGAAAACTTTTTTCGTCGCCGTCTATTTTTGGATCCCTTTCAGACGGACATGACTCCAGATTTCAGGAGGCAAGTCTGCAACAGCATCAGATTTCAGATGCTGCACGTTAGAGGAAGGTGAACTGGAGCTACAATCCAACATTCACAAAGAGATATATATTTATAAACGAGACACCCTTAAATTTTGGAGATTCTACATTATTTAATTCAATCAATAAAAAAAAATACAGTAATGAGGTTGGGTTTATGATAATTAGAAAAAATATTTTCCTTTAATTTAAAGCACTTATATTCATTGTATTTTCTCAAATAACTAAACAATTTATATATTGTTATCTGTGGTGGAATAAATTAAATACATTGTAAAGTAATTGTAAATAAACAAGCGTTACCTCGGTGTATTTAGAGGAAGCTCACTTTTACAGCCCCATCTCCCAACCCATTCCCTTGCACTAAATCACCCACCAACTCTTACGCAATGCGACATTTTTGTGTTGTTAGATTTGCAATCTGTGTCATTTTTCATTGCTGTGTCGCAAGCAACACCTGCTTATCCATCTGCAGTTGTTCCGTTTTTAGTAAACTGTTTTTGTAATATGTAAGCAAGATTTGTAAATACCCTAAAAAATAATCAGTAAAAGATTTTAATATTACATTGTTTATTTTAGGTTGATAACATTATTGTTATAAAGTTATTTTTACTTCCCCAGTTTTGTCTTCAGTGTTTAATATATATCTCCTTCACTATAAATTTTTTGCTGATTTAAATAATCGAAATTGATTTTAAATTATAGATTAAATGAAATTCGGTTGATTTGTAAATAACTTTCAGTAAGTTTCATTTGAGTTTTAACTGCCCTCGCTTTTTCTCGGTATGCAAAGAACAACTAAATAGTACATTTCACAGGATAATCATCATAAATGACACCTCAAATAAAATTATTGGTCTTACAACAGTTTTTAACAGGTTCATATTTTTTTAAGTTTTAATGATTATTTATTTTAATTAAAATTTTTAGTTAAATTAATTAATTTAATTAAACCTTTTTAGGCTAAATTACTAATATGGATCAAGTAAACCAGACCTGACAAACAGATATTCATATCGTCTTTTAGATAGGTTGTTCTCTAAAAGATTTGTTCTTTCTCCGATTACGTTTTAACTGCAAGGCCATTGTGTCGACAACTCTCACAAGGTTATTGGACTCTTGATTTTCAATTAAATTTGAAAGAGCATATTTCTAATTTGGTGTTTAAACTCAACTCGGCGTGTTTTTCGTTTCACACAATTTTCTCCCTAACCAGTTTTTCTTCAGTTATAACAATGTACTTTGCATATATCTTTTCGCATCTGAGAAATGGAGTGGCTTTTTGCAGAAATTCTACAAATCCAGAAAAAATATTTAGGCTTAAAAGAGATAATTTTCAGGATAATGTACCTCTTAAACTATTGCGAATCATGTAAAGAGCCTCTTGCAACTGATAAAATGATTTCCATGTATTTATATTTTGGTTTTAATTTTTTTAAGATACCCTAATTTGCTTGTTAACTATAATATACAAAAAGTCTATCCACTTAGGAAAACTATATTGCAATATTCTGTACATCATCTAATACGTACGAACAAAGGGCTCAATATTCATTTCTAAATTTGTTCAATGCCAACCTTTTCAAATAAAACACATTGATTCCTTCCTTTACAAACGTTTAACCTTTCCCTAAACCTCTTAAGCCGGGAATTTTATTCGGAGGACGAATTCTTAAATACCTAACAGTAATTTTTTGATAAATGTTACTGTTATTTAGCTTTTAACCTAGACATATATATTTTAAGTCTAATGTAGAATTAGATTTGTATAATTAGATGTATACAATTGACAAATCATATGTTTACTGAGCTATGCTTAACATTGTAAACCATCATGATGTAATAAATGAAATGAAAAAGAAAAATTAAATGGAATCTCTAGTTTCCTAGAATTTTTTGAAGCAGCCATTAAATTTCAAGAATGACTGAATCATTAACTTTTACAATAATTAACTCTTTTTACCTTATAGTTGTTTTTTATAGCCATTCAAGTTAGAGTTCATAACAGTTTCAGATCATATTGAAACAAATGTTGATATAATTTTGAAGGACAACAATTAAATTTATGTAATATGTATGGGCTTATTTAAACTTTATTACAGGGCTTCGACTCACTAGGCTTTAAATTTAATTATTTAAATTTTTAGGTGTTTCTGAATAAAGTACTTGACAGTAAATTTTGTCAAGAATTTTGTATGGAGTTTTATAGTTATTTTATTGCATACTCCACTATACAGCAACGTCCGGGAAAGCTGTGTGATGCTAATTAAAACCATGCCACTGGTGAACCAACTAGTGATAATAGCTGCTAATTCTGATTTGTTACTGATTAATCGATATCACATTCGAGGTATCGATTATTACTAGTTACTGTGGTTCACTTTCACATAGGAGACCCCAAAAAGTGTTCCAGATATTTTTACTGGCCTGGTGTAGTTAAGTAAACTAAAACTCACTTTTATAATACTTCCTAATTTTAATACTTTGGAGAATTACCAAGTACACCGAACATTAAATAACATGTTCATGTAGTCACTGGCGTACGAGTAAATTGCCTTTATACGCTTCCGCTATTGTACTGCAGTCACAAAGGAAAGTAATTGGTTTTTAACGAGCTCCGTCCACAATATATGCCTAATAAGGATTATCTTGGCTTTATTGTTCCTTTTGTCTTCAGAATCTATAACAGCCATCAATAACTGACTGGTATTTGTTTTCCTTTTTCTGTCTGTAATGTAATGAGAACGCTTTTTATAAATTTACGTTATAAAAACTAACAAAAGTAAGTCTTTGATCGATAGTTACCTAGTTACGTATTTACCTAGTTGTATTTTATTTATAACGCTTTGTTTGCCCAATCTTGTTGTACTATGATTGTTAAAGGCAATAAATATTGACGAGGATAGGACAACTATAAAAACGCGTTTTGATAAACATCAAATTTTTTATATCAATATTTTGGTGGAACTTAAAAAAAATAAGTTAAACAGTACCACGAAATGAAATTAAAGATTTTAAAATAGTATAATTGGTGTACGAAAAGGGCTAGCAATAAATGCATTTCTCAACCACTGCAGGTTGGACATGGACTCTTCATTTCGAAATAAATGCTGTTTTACTGCCTGTCAGGTGTTAAAAACCAAGTACAAAGGGAAATCAAAATGAAACTGAATTATGAACATGCTTCGATTACGAGTATGATTTCAGTTTCACAGAAGATAAAATATATCTTGAATATTTTTATCGGCGATGTTACAACTCCCAAACACCCCCCTCCCCCGGTTACGCCTGTTTTATATATATATATATATATATATATATATATATATATATATATATATATATATATATATATATGCATAAATATACTTTTTGTGATTCAATGTTTATTGAAATTAAATTAGGCTATTGCCACTTATACAAATTTAATGAGTAAATAAAAGTCATTTGACAGGTATTTGGTCTTCCGAACATATGTTAGTTTGGTTATTTAAACACAATGTGAAAGAAACGGCCAAATACAAAATAATTGAATCGTAAAAAGTGAGGGCTCTGTGGTGTAATGGTAGCACATTCACCCGGCAAGTGAAAGATCCGGGTTCGAGTACCGGGTTTGAGGTAAGATATATATACCTTACTTTCAAAAGTACTATATAATAGATAGTACCTAACTTTTTTATTCCTACCTATGGCTTAAATTCTTAAGATTAACATATGTAGATTAACAGGATTTACAAACCCGGGCAATAAGTAATGCAAGATTTAAACTTAAGTCAAATTTTCTCTGCATATTTGTATGATATTCAAATCATATTCATAAAAATAGATATTTGGTTATAATAGAATAATTAAATACCCGAATCACTACTTCCCGTGGCAAGCTTCCGGGCAACACGTCAGGACGTGCATCTGACTGAAGTGCTGCATCCACTTCACATCAGAGCTTCGTTAGGTCATTGGGTCGGAAGGAAATAACTAATGTAAATGTACCATTCCTAAATCAATATTGCAGAGATTTTACTTCTTAAAACTAAAAATTCTTATTTGATAACGTTGAAACTTCCTGAAACCCATGAGATTGATGATACTATGGAGGGGTATCAACTCACGTTATGGATGCAATTAATTGCGAGTTACATTTTAATAACGAGAATTTTAAATGTTTTTTTTTTATTTGGTACCCTTCTCTAAACGGCGCCTAAGCCTAGGCTGCCAGTTTCTGATCTGTGAACCACAGCCAATAGAAGAACACTCATCTTTTTGCTCTTTACAGCTTTTTAGGATGTGTGTGTCTAATTCTGTACTTCCGACCATTTGTGACTTTACTACTATTGATTCGAGTCATAGTCCTAAATAAATAAATACTTTTTAAAAAGTTTTAAAACAGTTACAATGTTTTTGTTCTCTAAAGGAACATTAGAGCATCATTGAAAAGTCTACCATCAATGTATAACGCTGTTATTGAAACGCAAAATATTATTCAGGTCCTAATCCCATCTTATTTAATAGGTCCTTTTAATACTACTCATATATGATGAAGTATCCAACTCCACTCTGAACACGAATGGAACATCCATCGAGCAACTGGCTCTTGAAAGCTCATATCGCTGTTGCCACTTTAATTAACGGTTCCACCAAACTTTACCGAACTCTGGTTTTCAAACCTGTTGTGCCGCAAGCACATCTCAGTGCTTGATTCCAACTGACGGTATTGTGCTTTAATTCCAGGGACAATACACGTAGGTTTCCGAATCAGTGGAGATTTTCAATGACTTACTTCTTTCTAGTTGACAAAGAAGATTGACAAAGTTGTGTAACCAAACTTTGTGTATTCACAGATGTTTTTATAATTCAATGAAAGGAGGTTACAGATTAACTTGAGTAAGTTATTATTATTCTGTTCCTACTTGATTACTGCAATTCTGAGACGATCTAAAATTGTTCATAAAGGTCATATTCATGCTTGCTATATCACAAAATACCACAACTATTTTAACGCTTTTATTTTCATGAATGACTGTACTGCGTATCTGTAGGCATTGTTGTCATGAGATCTGTAAGTCAATGTTCTCCATGGGTTACTCCCTAGGTTGTTCTGTTTCCTAAGTGGGTTAGTGTTTATTTGTCCACTTATTTATTTAAGCTGTATATGCCAATATTATTTATTATATTGCTATTATATTTATTCAATTATTATAATATGTTATTTATGATATTATTATTATTATATTGTACTCATTACATTATTATTATATTATGTATATTGTTTATTTAAATATTTTGTATGAACATTTATTCTTGTTGAAAAGTTGTTTAGTTGAAAAGATTGTATTTAATATTTGTGTACTAAAAGTGAATACGGTGTGTTGTGGGCATTACAACTCAAGGCACTGATATTCTTGTAGGATTTACATTTAAACAATATCTCGAAGCCATTTAAGATATAAACTCATTCGTTTTTATGAAAACTTCTTGAAATGTCATTAGTATTCCAGAATTCTTTTTACTTTTTCAAATCAATAACATTTTTCTGAATTCTATTTAATTTAACGGCCACTATACTGGTCCTATACGACATACAATCCTAGCCAATAGACGTGGCTGACACACACACACACACACACACACACACACACACGCATCGGTCACGTTTATTATATACATGCATAATTAATTAATTATGTAAACAATAGTAAAATAATTAATTAATTTTTGCACCAAGTTTGAATATGATTTAGCATTTTATTCACCATTTTTTATGATGAAGAAATTGTTATAGAATTTACACATAATCAATATCGAGGAAACAATTTATATACTAAATAGTTTTAGTTACAAAAATTACCTACATGTTAAAATAAGTATTGTATTGTATTGTATTCTTAAACTGGCCGCTACTGTTATTTCAGTTATGTGAGTATGATGATGTTTTCTTTGAAAAGGAAAGGCTCACAGAAATTAAATTTAAGTTATCGGAGTTTTTTGATTTTAAATCAGGTCATCTATTCCAATAAGAAGCTGGTACAATGTATTGAGCTCTACTTTTTGAATAACATCGGTTTAGAAATACATTCAATAAGGACTTTTTAAATTTGTAATAGAGAAATTTACTGAGGTCTTCAAATTTTCGTCTATTTATTGCTTTATTGTTTAAAAACGGTGTACCTACTGTATATCAGGAACAATCAATATCATGATAACCCCTTAAAACGAATATCTGTAATTTTGAATTGTTAAAATTATTTAATACACAAACTTACAGATTTTTGAGTTGTAATAAATGTTATAGATCGCGTTTTTGACCAACAATGCATGTACTTATATGAAAATTTGTTTGATCTGAGAATAAAATAGTCCAATACAGCTATTTTTTTATAACTACGCCACAAATTGGTTACGCCTTCGGAAATTACTTTAAATCACGAATGGAAGTAAAAACTATAACTAGAATTAATAATGGTGTCTTAAACCAATCTGGTTCATATCTGATTGATATCTCACTCAATTAAAGTACCCCTTTTGTTAATACATGCCACATTGAAACATTAGTTCTTGGAATACTGATCTCTTATTTTATGTGTGATTAAAACTCAATTATTAAGTATGGGTAAGGGAGTGCCGATGACCAAGCGGTCTAAGACGTTGGACTTTGAGTCTGAGTTAGAGATAGCGCAGGTTCGAATTCTGTCTGTAACCGTTGCACTTTTTATCAGTACCATCGACCTTGTACTGTATCGACTTTCTCCCTTATTCTGTTTGATAAGATCCTCACACATACCATACTAAACAGTGTTTATCTCAAACCAACTAAACATAAATATATATAGTTTCCTTACGGAATTGATATTCTATTCCATTCTTTTTTATTATTTTAAATACATAATAAACCTTTATAAATGTTTATTTTTTTCCTTGGAGTTGGTCATCACTCTCGAAACAGTTTATGTCATAATTATGTAATTATTCCAGAAATAAAAGTAATGATTGATTGATTTATTTATTTAAGGAACGCTAAATTTTATAGAACTCATAAAATTGTGTAATCGTATACAACTAAATGAATATGTACATCAAGTCTCATACTTGAAAATAGAATTTACTTAATTTTCGTGAATCTACAGATTTACTATCATAATTGGTCAACACTCTTCCTTCTGAAAAATAATGGTTATGTGGGTAATGTGCTACGGTATTAAATACAGAATTTTATTACTCTTTAAGGGAAAGTTCACCCGGAAAATATCTTCCTGTGAGTTCCACGCGGAAGCACAGGATTAGGAAACGTTCTCGGTCCATTACCTTCTCGTACAGCGTGGCCAGGTCTTTCTTTATCTCGGCTTGTTTTGATTTTGTTGTAAAATATTATACCATTTTTTACAACTTTAATATTTATTATTTAATGTGGTATAACTGACAAGAAATTTTATGCGCGTTATTTCAATGCTGATTAATGCCTTGTACACTTAATGAAATGTAAATAAGAATTTTTAAGTAAGTTTTCTTTGAATAACAATGAACTAAACAAAACATAAATGTTATACATAATATTCCCTTTTTATAGTTCTGAGATGTTCCCTGTTTTATTTATCATGGTTTCCGATTAAAACATCACTTTCAATAACTATCCTCTCTCTGTTATTATTTTACAAATACTTCAAAACTATTATTAATTCAATATATTTAAGTAAAAGACTAAAGAAAACATTGTTACTATC
Source organism: Homalodisca vitripennis (assembly GCF_021130785.1). Lineage (NCBI taxonomy): Eukaryota > Metazoa > Arthropoda > Insecta > Hemiptera > Cicadellidae > Homalodisca > Homalodisca vitripennis. The sequence goes on from NC_060207.1 coordinate 234,799,270, forward strand.
TATCTATATTGCATTGCATTTTACACGAAGAAAAGAAAAAGGTGTAAATCCTTTTGTTTTGTTTCTTCGACTTTATACTTTTACTATCAATTTTAAAACCCGACTTCTCTGTACGTTACAAGGACGTAGCCCGCAAGGTGGTCCAAGGGATCCAAACCTCCCCCCCCCCAAATTTTAAAATACTTTTTAGTAAACTATTATTACTATTTAAATAATTCCGTATAACTTATATGCACTGGTGAAAGATCGTTCTCGACAAAGAAATGGGTCAAGAACTTTTTAAGGAACAAAATGGGGCCTTACCCTCTGTTCACTTTGGAAAAAATATCAGTTGTCTGGTACCCCCTAAAATTTTTTCCTGGCTACGTTCTTGGTACTTTATGGAACTTAATTACAACTATTATTATAACCAACAGAGGCTAATTGCAAAATTAAAAGTCAATACTTATTTCATTAAGTATGGTACGAAATAAGTAGGCATCACTTCAATAAGAGGCGCACAGGCCTCAGCCCATGTGACGGTATTTTCATAATAATAATCTTGAAATTGTAATTATTGTATATTTGAAAATAAAGAGTAATTTGATTTGTTTCAGTACTTATTTCAATACGTTAAAGACGTGTTAATCAATAATTATAAGAAATTCTATCAGGAATTTATTTATTTAAGAGAATAAGAGAGAATTGGAAAATATAGAATGAATGAGCCTAATAGGCATAGTGGGGCCGTCGATGTATAATATACTACACAAGAAGAATAGCAGATCGCAATCCTCGAGTAACAACATTACTCGTAACTAACTATTAAGTCTCTTGAGCTTTGCCATATATCATATTTATTTATTTTTATAGTTTTGATAATCTCACCACATAAAATACCTACATTAGGGATTTGTAAGACCAGGCTTTTGGTTTTAGCTTTTAGCTTATAGTCGTACATGTCTTAGTTGATTATGAGCAAATTGAATTGCTACTCAATTAATCTAGATGGTTTTGAATTACATTAGAAAGCCAAAAAAGACATTTATTTCCAATAAAATACACGGAAATGGATTTTAAAACACATTTATTCCTTTTTACAGTATAATTATTGCTACTACTGCCCTTTACTTAATAGTTACGAAACACTCTTTTTGGGTTTCCTAGACAGTTTTTTTTTAATATTGGCACATACGTAAGTGGCCTAACCTCAACCGAAGGTTCCAGGTAGCAGTTTGCCTGCTAATTTTATGTATGAAGCCTCAATAAGTTTGAATTCAAAATAAATAATTCTCACGGTGTATTATGTTGCTTTATCCCATTTCATTTCATGATTTTCAGACCAGTGATGCTGAGCAATGTTAGACTTTTACACTAGCCCTCTTTTTCTTTGTGTTTTTAACTGTCACATTTTTGTCTCGCCTATGAGTTACTGATTTATATATATATATATATATATAGAGGCCGATCCCCTTTTAAGCCTTATTTTGTCCGTCCTCATGGGCCACTGGCCTGTGCGAGGATCTTATAAAACAGAATAAGGGTGAGAGTCGATACAGTACAAGGTCAATGGTATTGATAAAAAGTGCAATGGTCACAGACAGGATTTGAACCTGCGTTATCTCTAACTCAGACCCAAAGTCCAACGACTTAGACCGCTCGGCCGTCGGCACTCCCAATTATATTCTCAATTCCGCGATGGGTGTTTGACTACATTTATACGTATTAATTGTTTTCACGCTTGACGGAGAGGATGGGTTTCAATCCTGAAAAATTTGTTATGCATTCTGTAACATTATAACAATGCCAAATATCAAAAATTCAACCATCCTTCTAACCTCCCATCGTCAACAACAAACTTAAAATGAAGGCTATAATGGCTAAACCAGCATTTACATTCAACGCATCCCCAAGCATTATATGGGCCATAACTATAACATGATCGCGATTACAGAAGTACGAAGGGATTGTTATCCTTCAGATTTAAGTTACACTTTGTTCATGAAATGTCCTTCATAATGAGTTGTACGAATCTTCCATACGGTAGAGAGCTAACACTTCTTGTTATTGTCCTGTATACGAAATTCGTTTGTAACTAAAATTTAATTTATGACCAAGTGAACCCCTTGCAAATAACTTTCATCAATACAACTTTCTTCATCCCTTCACACAGTGCTCTCAGTTATTTTAAATATGTGTGTGTGTGTGTGTGTGTGTGTGTGTGTGTGCGGTATATATGTGTGTGTGTGTGTGTGTGTGTGTGTGTGTGTGTGTGTGTGTGTGTGTGTGTGTGTGTGTGTGTTTTCAATACCTGTACATTTTTAAACGAAATAGATGTTATATTGTGACACTTTTCCAGTTCAATATAACAGTTTAACTTTATATTTTCAAACCTTCTAAACTTTCTGTGACAACTGTTTAGTAGTATTTATTTTTACATTATACTCTACTAATTAAATCTTATTAATAATATACAAAAAGTAACGTTACATTAAGGGATTTCTTACATATTAAATTATAGAAGTCGACCTCTCCTCCTAAACCAAAACCGAGTAAAATGTTGCTATTAAGGATCGTAAAATATTTTTGTTTTAAAATATCAGAGTACCGTAGATAAAAAGATTCAAGACTAAATGAATATCTTATTACTGGAATAACAGTACATTAAATAATTAGTTTTTCGTATTTTCAATATTTTAAGGAGAAAATATTTCAAATTTTTTGATAAATATTTAGTCTCTATTTATCAAATTATTAATCTGTTCTCGACGAAGTTTTAAATGAATGATCACTGTACTGGTAAACTTAAAACAGTTTCAGGCAGTTATTGTACAGACATATTTAATTGGCCATGGTTTTATAAAGTTTCTCAAAATATCATCGCTTAATCGTTGTAATACGTCAGTGAAAAGTTGTGAAGATAGTAAAAAATTTAAAAAAAATATATTTTATGCATATTCAAAAAAATAGGGTTACCCGATGACCACAAATATAATAAACAATAAAACTAATTAATAAATTTGCTCTTAGTTCAAAATTATAAAACTATGAATATAAATATAAAACTACCAGATGAAAGTAGAAGATTATATATACAAGAACGCCCGAGTCCAGTAGACGCAACATCTAGAGCTGTTTAATCATAATTTATGCTGTCCTGAGAAGGGACTCTGATTTATTAACCAACCCTTCTCGAAGTTAAATTTGTCCCTTTTTGCATCGTAAATTATTTTTAGCAGATTTGTTACTCTTCTGCTTATTTGTATAGGAACATGTTTACTTTTATGAAACGAATAAATAGAATAATTATTAAATCTTTTTAGTTTGTCTAAACTAGAAAACGCGTTTAAACATTTCGAATCGACAGATATGCCTAACCTGACATTGTATACATTGAACAATGACTTTCTTATCCCTTCAATTGTTGCTGTAGTTGTTTTGGGCGGAATAAAGGTATTAGATTTTATTTTTCTCCATTAACATAGTCAGATTAGGGGATATTTGAGGTTAACAAAATTGAGAAAACCTCTTAATTTTAAAACAGGAAAAAATAGATTTTACGAACTGGAAATAGTTTTTAAATAGCCTAGATTGTATTAAGTAAACTTAAACTAAAACTGCATGTGATCACATTTTCAAAGGAAAATTTTGTAGAAAAGGACCCTTTTTGTAGACCCTCAGATATTCTAATCCCATTACCGAAAGTTTGCAGACTAAGCCACTCGTCTTCTCTAATGTTGTACCTCATATTTTGTAATATTTTCCTTTTTTTATAATATTCCTCTCTAGAGCCATACTCGCTGTTATCAAAATTAAATTTACTTTGTTATTTAAACAAAATAATTCATAGTTTATTCTTTAAAATCTTGCGTCACTCTGAGATGTTTTAACGAGATTTGTTGTACAGGTTAACGATTTCTGAACATCGGGTGTGTGCATTGTCACTAAGAAGCAACAAGTACTAAAGTGCTAAGATATTGTATTTTATTCGATTATTTTATCTGCATATATCCTTATTTTGATTGCATACGATTACACGATTGAAGTTATCCAAATTAGAAAAATAACATAAATCAATGAAACTAAACATTGTATTTTACGGTTTCCATTAAGAGTATTTTAAAAGCTGTATTTAAATTCCACAACTCCCAAGCCGTTCAGCGCTGTCCTCTAACTTTCCTTAAAACTAATGAGAGCCATCGGTTGACAAATTTATTCGATACTATGTATCGAATATTAGCTAGTATCGACAAATAACCGGATGTTGGATATTCTGTTTCAGATTGAGCCTTGAGGTCAATGGGCGGTAGTGCGGGGAGAGCGAAGAAAGACTATGTACAGTGTCGTGGCCCACCAGAACTACGGTCGAGAAGGGCGAAGACCCAGAGCACAACAGTCAGGCCAGCAGCCCCAGGAAGCACAGGAGTCAACTGCAGAAGCTAAGGAGGGATCTCGTCGCCGCCACCACCGACACAGAATCTCGCTAACTGCACGACTACTCAACTATCTTAAGCGTCGCTTCAAACCCCGAACCAGGTTTGTACTTTTGTTCTCTGCATGGCTGTTATTACTCACAGTGTTCAAGGAGGTTCACTTCGATTATAAATGGGTTTTAATGAACCATAGTTTGATTCTCAACTATAACAAGCAGTAGGTTAGGATTTATTTGGGTAATGATCGAATATATGATGATAATCGAACTGGTATCGAACTCTTTTCGTAAGATTTACAGTCAACTAATTACAGCCAGTTAAATAAATGAACGCCTGGTTACATGATACCGGATCGTCACGTTTGGTAGTGTGGCTGAGATATTTATGGCCTGGTTACATAGTGTCGGATCGTCTGGCACAATGGTTGAGTTAAGGCCTGGATACACGGTAGCGGAACGTCACTACTGGCTCATTGGCTGAGTTAAGGCCTGGCTACACGGTGGCGTAACGTCACTTCTGTCTCAATGGCTGAGTTAAGGCTTGCCTACATGGTGGTGGAAAGTCGCTCTAGCTCATTGGCTGAGTTAAGGCCACTCGGTGGTGGAACGTCACTTCTGACTCATTGGCTGGATTAAGGCCTGGCTACATGGTGGTGGAAAGTCGCTCTAGTTCATTGGCTGAGTTAAGGCCACTCAGTGGTGGAACGTCACTTCTGACTCATTGGCTGGATTAAGGCCTGGCTATACGGTGGCGTAACGTCACTTCTGGCTCATTGGCTGAGTTAATATCTAGATACACGGTGGCGGAACGTCGCTTCTGTCTCATTGGCTGAGTTAAGGCCTGGCTACATGGTGGTGGAAAGTCGCTCTAGCTCATTGGCTGAGTTAAGGCCACTCGGTGGTGGAACGTCACTTCTGACTCATTGGCTGAGTTACGACCTAGCTAAATTGTGTTGGAACATCACTTCTGGCTCATTGGCTGAGTTAAGGCCTGGCTACATAGTGGCGGAACGTCACTTCTGGCTCATTGGCTGAGTTAAGGCCTGGCTTCATCGTGGCGGAATGTTACTCCTGGCTCATCGGCTAAATTAAGGCCTGGGATGTTACGTATAAGACATTGTTTGTGGGCTGGCTAATGTATGGCGGATTGTGGTTGGGTAAATCGGCATAGATTCGTTACTAAGCAATCGTTCGACTAAGGATCTAAGGACTAAGGATGTTGCTCATTAAGGAGACTGTTACCCAAAAAATAAATAAAATAATAATTTTTTTTTATTTTTCCTTATTTTTCTTTGGAATGTACTGATTTCATTGCAGTAATTTGTTTTTTCCTGTGATTACTATAAGTTGGTAAAAAAATAATATTATTGAAACCCTTGCATGTCATTTTTCGACACTAAGTGAACATCAGTCATGTTCCACTAGCTAACACTTTAATATATTTCATTGTTTTGCTGTATTTAACTTTTTTATGTTGGCTCTACTGTCTAGCATCTTTATTTCAGGTTACTATTATTGTTACTACTGTCAAAAGAGGATGGGAAAGCGGCTTTTAAAATTAAAATCTGTCTCGGGTAAAGTAAAACTTGAGGATGGTAAGGGATTAGATGGGCAGGGTAGGCTAAGTGAGCCTAATATTCAAAAACTGCAGACCTATTATGGCCTGGCCATAAGGCGAAATGTGCAGAATGTTGAAGAGATGAGAAAGGCAATATATGGGCAGTGTACTTTCACACACGATGTCATCAAATGATAAACCTACTCATCAGCTATGCCCTAAAGACAATGAGACATGGTGTAAATATAACCTGAGTTTACTGACCAATGAAATGTATGACCATGATAAACATTTTTCACATCCCTGAGTGTGTTATGAGTTTTATAAAACCCATATTCAAAGACCTTTCAGAAACCAAACTGTTGGAGCGATGTTTGAAAGGGAAAACTCAAAAACAAAATGAGTCATTGAATAGTGTCATTTGGTCAATAATACCAAAAAAAAACTTTTGTAACTCTGCCTACCCTTAAATTTGGTGTTTACTCTGCAGTTTGTAGCTTTAATGACGGCTTTTCTAGTAAATTACAAGTTTTTGGAAGCATTAAAACCTACGTCCAGGGAAAAATTTTGTAAAAGCGATGCAGCGCCTAGAAATAGTGCGAGTGAAGGAAGCGGACAAGAAAGTTCAAGAATTAGAAAAGAAAATAAGGAACAAGAGAGCTTTGAAAAGAAAACGCCTTGAAGACATGTTTACACAAAGTGAAGACCTAGATAATCCATCCTACAGCTAAGGAAACTACTATGCTATGGTAGTTAAAGATATTTTCTTCGATTCCCGTAAGTTGGTTTTTTTCTATTTAGATGCAAGTTTTCTCAGCCATTTATGAACTTAGACCTCTCAAATTTTTACCACTTGTACTTTGTACTATAATCTAGGTGCTGACCAAAGGGTTTTACCAAATAAAAAGTATTATCTTAGAAATAAAATATATTTTGTGTTTTTTTTAGTTTTAAAAAGGTGAATTTTTAAAAATTAGTTTTTTTAATACTAAAATATGATAAATTGTAATTTTGGTTGGTCACAAACTATAAAAAGGTGTGCTTTAAAAGACAAAAAAAAAAATTAAAGCTCTATCATGACTCATTATTTTAGAAACCTGCATTAAGTTTATATGGACTAAGATAGGCGGTAACAGTCCCCTTAAACAACTGAGGATAAAATGTTTCACTTATGACGACTAGGCCTATACAAAGTGAACTTAAACATGAAAGGTATAATGCTAATCCAAAGTTGCAATGAAACAAAGCTAGATCATTAAGCAATGAACACTTGAAGTAGTGCTACATTTAAGTACAAATACACTAGGGAGTAATTAATCCAGTAGTACCATATCAGTCATAATTCTGAGTGACGTAATGTAATCGATAACACCTTGAACGCGAAGAAATACATGATATGATTGATTCACTTCTTGTAATTTAATTTAGAAATACCCTTAGCACAAATAGAGTGAACATAAAATAAAATCAGCTCGAAATGAAAACGACACACTGTTTCTTCAAATGCCCATCTGGCCTCACTGTAGAATAAACTATGCACGATATTATTCTAGTTCAATAATTACCAGGCCTGTATTCAGACCGGTTTTTTGGAACAATTTTACCGCGGCCCGTCTTCGCCACATGTATATTTGAAAGGACCGTATATTTGTAGAGAGGCGGGACATAATGGGGCCCGGCCGAATATCTTTCCGGGGCCCGCCAAAGCTAAGTACGGCCCTGCACCCTACAGTACTCTGTGTAATTCGCCGGTCACGAAGTAAGAACATTCTACTGTACGTAAAATTGTCCAAATTTTGAAAAGTTGTATCGTATTAGTGCATTATTTCTTTTTTGCTAGTACAGTTTGAAGTAAAAGTTTTGAAGTTAAAACGGCTCTGCAACTATCGAATTAGCAACATTCGGTGCTATAGGACCCCCCCCCCTGTTATTCTTGTGTGAAGATAAAAAAAATATGACCTGTGGAAAAACTATCATTTTAGTACTTTTCACTCTTTTGATACCTCCGCCCTCCCCCCCCCCCCCCCATTTTGTATCCACCAAAATTTGAGGATAAATTTGTTTCTAAGTGAAATACACTAGTCGATTGAAAAAAACTAGGCTGTTTTGGATAATTTTAATTGGTTTAAGGGGATAAGATATCGAATAATTGATTTGAATAATTAGTCAATACGAAATCATTTAGTTAAAATTTATCCAAGACAATTCTGTCTTATATATACATATTTCCTTACATATACAAAAATGTAACGAAATCTAATTGTTTATCATTTATAATTATTACCCATAACGAGTTTTTAGAAATGCCAAATAGTATTGTGTTTCCCAAAACTTGTAATTCAAATATCAGTTTATACAACTAATAATTTTCTTACGAATAATACTCTAACACGTATAAATTGCAACGAGAAAACTCAATGCCGTAGTTTTGTATTACAGTAGTATGACTTGACATTTCCTTGTTTCTGGGTCACAAATCGAATACAAATAACACCCTAATGTGTTGCATTATTAAAATAAACGTGTTTAACAATGGATGAAATATATAAATATATAGTGTGTATAAATAATCCGATCCAGCCAAAATTTAGCTACCTTGGCTGCTGTGACTTCGTAGGTTTGGCTACACGGTGGCTGAACGCCACGTCATCATGTCCTGATTGAATAATCCCGAGAGCATACTTCCGACTCAGCCAAGTTACCGTGTAGCCACATCAGTTTGGTTTGATGTAATCTTTGCGTCAGAGGTTTGAGAAACACGTGCTGCTATCTTACAACCAGACCTACGATAGTAGTAGGCTATTTTTATTATAGTGTATAGCGTTAAAATATTTACTATACATTTTAAACGAGTAATATTTAGAATAATTAATGGTCAACTAAACCCCTTTTTAAAATTATTTTATTTCAGCCACATCTGTTTAAATGGTTCACATGTGTACATTTAGTTGTTTATTGTTTATTATTTACTTAGAGGTTAATGTTCACACTTATGATGCTTTAATACCGAAACACATGTCTGAAATAAAATAATTTCAAAAAGGATTTTATTTGACCATTCATTATTATAATATAAAGATAACCCTATAATGTGGAGTTAATAACATAAGTAATATTTTGTTTATATGCTCAGTTTTCCAAACAATCAATTCTAGTGTCAATAAATCAATAAAGATCAAAGTTCTAATATTCAACTGACATTACATTCCTGTATTATTCGTATTTAAAATTCATTTCAATTTATTGGTACATTTCATAAAGGAATTTGAGGTTTTCTGTTACCTGCCATTCATTGACTAATAGGTTATTAATTGTTTGTTATTATTGTGAGATTCACCACCTACTGTATCGGTGTAGAATCTGGTGTATCTATTTTCTGAACACGAATTTAGGTAAATACGAAAAGTATGACAATCTGGGACATTCTTGCGACTTCTAGAGTGGCAATGATAAGGCAGCAAGTTTAAATGTGCTTGAATATTGACTGTGGTTAAAATGGTACATTCAAAATCAATATACCTCTTTCTTCGATCAAGAAACCCTATACGAGGGTCACGAGGACAGACAGATAGACAATGAACTGCCCTATGATAACCTTTTGACCCAAAAACCAATAAGGTTCTTCCTTCGACTAAGAGAAAGCTATGTACCAGGTTTCAAATGTCTAAGATTCCTCTATCAAATGTTAAATGGCACCTAAATTCGAAGCAACCCCATGTAATCTTCTCATCACAGATGTTAGAAAAATTTAAATGACGAAACAGATGAAACACTTTTTATTAACAATTTTAAAATGTAATATTTATTACGAAATCAATAATTTATGTATTTTTATTTACTGTTCAGCGTAAAAAACATTATCGAATAAACCGCCGCACCGCTCTGCATGGTTCTGCTCATTGCGGGACAGCGGCGTAGTTCGCTGCTCGTCCTACAGAATGCGCTCTAAGTCACATAACCACCAAAATTCGATATCACTCTTTAGAGATGGGCTAAATGAGTACGTACCTGTAACCGTTACTTCTGATACCGTTACTCGGCGATACTGAGTACAAATACTGGATATTTGAAATTAGTATTTCCGTACCGGTAACGTTTTAAATACTAGATACTCTAAATCAGTATTTCATTATTTGTAACGTTTTAAATACTGGAGACTTTAAATCAGTAGGCCTATTTCCGTACTTTTAACGCATTAAATACTGGATACTTGAATTCAGTTTCGAACACAGTTTTGTAAATGCTTTGATGCAATTAATTGTATTTAAAATTACAACGCGTATATAGTATTTGTAATGTAAAAAATGCGTAAACATAATTTATTGGTATTAAAAAGTGTATACATTTTGAGATGTAATTAATGAATTGTACGATAAATTGAACTTCTGCTTCTTTAAATAGAGACAAAAGGGCTGTTACACTGGGTATTCTTTAAGTTTGTGAACATAACATTCTATTTTAAAAGTAATTTAAATTTCTTTAGCGCATTTTTGGTACATTAACACAGTTTTGTATTACTCATAATTTGAATGAATTAAACATAATATAATCTAATCATAGTTTACATAATTAAACACTTTTAACTCAATGTATTATATAAACTGTTTAGTTTTCTTTGAAAAAAAAAAAATATTTATTACTTAATAACTAATTCAAGAATACCACATTGGTTGATAAGTGATTTAGATTGTGTAGTTACAGTATTTTGCAAGTTGGAGCGTTATGATCGCGGTATTAATTTTGTATTTGTCAGCCTCAAATCAGTATTTCAGTATTCGGTATCAGTGAGGATATGAGTACTTCAGGACTAGTAAAGTAATCAGTACGAGAAAATATCTGTATCTTGTAACCATATAGAGTACTAGATACAAAGTATCTGTCATCAGTATTTTTGGTTCTCAGTAACCGTTACAGATACTGGAGACAAGTAACCGTTACAGATACTGGAGAAAAGTAACCGTTACAAAGTACTGCTTACTGAAATACCTTCTCACCTCTACTCTTCTTGTCCATTGCAATGTGGTCAATTACCATAGATTTAAGAGTCGATACTTAGTGCTATAAATATCTTGAATGCTATTTAAGAGGTAAAATGTTACACTAGAAGAAGAAAGGCAATAAAGGAAATAAAATAATGTGGAGACTCAATTTAATACTGTTTGAATTTGTTCACGGAAAAATACATTACGAAACTAAATTAGTTTCAATGTGATGTAAGTTTTATTAATATTATTTCAATCCAAGGCAAACATATTATGCTTCAAAGATAGTAAATCTGAAATTGTAATTGATTTACCAATTGTTGAGTGATGGCTTGGACGCCAAGTTCATAATCAAGTCTCCTTTTTTCCTAAAAAGAGTCGCTCTTAACATGGTTGAAGAAGTTTACGGTTAAGTATTTTGTGACCTGTAACCAAAGATCTACAGACCATATCAGTAACGAAACGTTTGCTAACAGTAAAACACCTTAAACAATTGAATTTATCCTGCTGTTTACCGCATGTGAACTGACATTTCTGAAGACACATTGTTGGTGAGCATCATGACTCTTGAATACTTTAGCCCAATCATCCAGTATAGACTTGAAGAAGTGTTGAAGACTCTTGGAACAATTGAAAAAACTTATAAGTATTAATAAATGTAAAGAATACATAACATTTCCAGTTTATTAATTTTTCACGCAAGGCCTTTTGAAACCGAAGGTTTCCTCATCAGGCGACTCCACAAATAAATATTTACATAATTTTTATTACAATTAAAATACCATAATATGATGTAAATATGTAAATACAAAGATTTTGGAAATATTTCAGCCGGTATGATAATTAGATATGGCTACGGTGTAATTTTTTAATAAATTGAGAAGAAAGAAGACGAATTTTCAATATCGAAAGGCCTCACACGAAAAATAAATAAATTGGAAATGTTACGTATTCTTTACATTTATTAATACTTGAAGAAGTGTATTTTCCGTCAGATTCTGTTAAAATAATCCGTGTTCCTAAAGAATATATTATACTAACTACAGAACCAGTCAATGCTAAAAGGATAACCAGATTTTATCACAAAAATATCACAATACACTTGCTGCAAAATTGTATAAATAAGCTATCAATGTGCTTGTAAGAAATTACATGTAATAAGCTGTTCTCTGACAGACTGTTTAATTGGCTTAAAATACATCCTATGTAGTGTGTTGACGAATTTCTTGAATGTGAAATTGTTTTTTAATTTAATAGGCGAATTTCTAATTTCAATATTTGGTTTTAGTTATTTGCTATCTGTTCTTTGTTACCGAACTTGTTTTTATCTAAAGCCTCTATTCTTGTTAATTTAAATTGTTACTTTGTTATGACTTTCAAAATTGTATATCTGTTATTGTCTTATTGGTTATTGTTATTTGGGATTTTTGTTGTTATTTTATATTGTAGTTTAACATTTCAGAATATTACTTGAACTATGAGGATCTGCCAGAGGCCAATACAATGTAATTTTTGTTGTCTGCTTCCTTTTTTTTTCTGTATTTTATGAACCACTTCTGTTTGTAGGATTAGTATTTCTATAATTGTTGCGGAGATCTATTGTAATTTTGGTAATTTCTTAATGGTCAATAAATATCTTATCTTATCTTATCAGTCAATTGGTAAATCCCTTCACCCAACTTGTGGAGAGAGGTAATATGGTTGATTCTAAAATAATATTGAACTGTATGCATAGTCCATACATTCTGCATGCCTGCACCATTCTCAAATATCTTTGCTATAACCAAGAAATAGGTCTGAAACAGAGCTGAGGACCTGTTTGGAAATTTAAAGGCAGTAAATATTGCTGTCTTCCAGATGAAAGGTAACTCTTCTAACTCCCCTACTATACACCACAGGAGAGATTACAGCTGATATGGTTTAAGAATCTACTTTCAGAGATAGCAAAACTGCAGCTCAGTCATTGGTCCTGTCAGTGTTTTTTTTTTTACTGCTATCCTGCATAGTCAAAGTCAAAATATCTTTATTACATTATCATCAAGATAAGTATAGTGTCACATTAATAAGACATTAAAAGATCTTAAAGTTAAGGCGTCAAGAATTGCAACAGTCAAAAAATTTAATTTAAAGTATAAAAGGGCCGATCTTGTAGCCAGTTCTTCAGGTCTCTTCTAAAGAGCCGCTTGTCGCTTTCCTTCAGCGCGTCTGGCAGGGCGTTCCACATCTTGGCACCGATGTAGCTTGTCTTCTTTTCAGTGGAGCTGAGTTTGTGCACAGGTAGGCAGTAGTTGTTGGCATGTCTGGTGTAGTACTGGTGGAATTGTGATCCACTTCTAGCAGATTCCGGTTCCTTGTTGTGGACGTGGGTTATTGCCTCCAGGATGTACAAGTTGATCACTGTAAGAATCCTCAGTTCTTGGAAGGCTACTCTATAGGATTCTCTGAATTGTAGATTATACAGGATTCTAATGGCCCGTTTTTGGAGGATAAGAATGCACTGCATGTCCCCTACTGTAGTGCTGCCCCATACTGCGATACCATATCTGAGATGTGGTTCAAATAGAGCATGATAAGTTGTTTTTGTGGTTGTCATATCACTTACATTTTTCATTCTTCTTATAACAAACAGTCCTGTACTTAATTTATTGCAGAGAGTATCTATATGAGCCGTCCATGAGAGTTTGTCATCAAGAGTTATACCAAGGTATTCTGTGGTTGTGGCTTCTTCCAGTTCAGGTAGTCTTCCGGTTTTCTTGCTTTGCTTACCCAGTATTAGCTGCTTAGTTTTACTTTTGTTGACAACAAGGTCATTGTTGTGACAGTACTGTATTGCCATGTTTAGGGCAACAAAGCTGTCTACTTCAAGTTGGTCAGCTCTTGGTCTACCAAGCAGCAATACTGAGTCATCAGCATACAGTCTTGCATGTACCTGGGGAAGTCGTTTGTGTGAAAAGTATTTACATAGTATATCACATATGGCAATAGTATTTCAAGAGATGATGTTGAGTGAATACAAAAACTCAAGAACAGTGCTATAAGGTTCATTTTCAATCTTGGACAATTCGCTCATGTGTCTGGTTACTGAGGGGCCTTAAAAATACTATCTATGGAAACCATACGCAGGATACTTACTAACTGTTTGATCCACAAGGTTCTTTCCCTCAAGGAGCCTCAGAACCTGAGTGAGAGACTAACTTAGAGGGAGGCTTCACTATCACAATGAAGCATGATCGGCTGCTTCACTTTCTCAAAATCAAAAGGGAGATCGGAAGAAGTTTCTAGTTCTTTGGCCTGACGGTGTACAATTTCCTCCCTGCGTGTCTCAAAGAGAACATCCTCTGAAGTTAAAAAAATATTAAAAACTTTAATCTGTAGTTTTTTAAAATTCTAAATTACGATTTTACGTGTGTGTTGATGTATTCATTGTTATTTATTTATTATCTCGTATAGTTTAATTTAATTAATAGTTTAGATTAAGGTTTGTCGTTATAGTTTATTTGAATGTAGGTTTTGTAATACTACGTAACATGAGTTGCTCTGAAAATTAGAGGCATTTTATTTATCTATATGTCTTGAAATGCAAAAATATTTTCAAATCAACCATATAAGTGAGATTCTTTAATAGCAAATTAAAAAGGTTCCACCAATATCAGATTGAAAAGTTTAATAAAGTGTCCATTTAAGTTCAATTAAAGGTGTTTCAAGTTCATACATGTTTATAATCTCATGTTTCCCACCCAGCTGCCATGAGTGTTGATAGAAGCAAAGTTGTTTTCAAATCTGTTTTACAGCACAGTTGTGTTATTCATAACACAACAGGCACCATAACACGGCAGGATCTGAGAGGAAATCCTTTTGAAATTTTGGAGGCTAGAGCCAAGAGGGAGATGATTCACTCATGATTTTTGAAGGGGGCCATCTAAGTTTTTGGTTTCCATAATCAGAACAAGTAATTTTGCATTTGGATACAATGTTTTGAAAGAAATTTACTTATCTCACAGTTAGAGTTCATAAATTTAAGGTAATTTTATTTTTTATGGTAACAATATGAGAAGTTGGCGTCACAAAAACGTATATTTTCAAAATCTCAGAGGGAGCTATGACCCCTCCTGTGGATCCGCCACTGGTTAAAGCTTAGATTACTTTGAAGCTTTATACTAAGCATTCTTGCATCGTTCTAAACTTTTGATTTTGTCTGTGTAGGGATTAAATTCCATTGTTCTCTCAAGCTAGAGTATACTTTAGTAGTCACCAACAAATCATTATGCTTATTAATTATCTATTATGGAACTATTTAAATCACTTATTAAATTTACTGAGTACCGGAAATGGTTTTTGTTAGTGTTGAACTACAAGCATTAGCTGCAAAATTGAGAAGAGGACAGATGTAAATCTCAACCTGTGTAAAATAAAACCTTACAAAAGTTACTAATGATAAGATTACTGGAAATTGGTAAAATAGCTCTTTTGTAGCAGCTATCAGCATGTGATTTAGGTAGTATGTCTATATGTCCAAAGTGAGTAACTTGAATCGAGAAGGGCCTGTATTGTAAATATTAGCGCCTTTCTTATAATTTTTTCCTCTGTACATTATTTTCTTTGAATAAAATTTGTTGCAACTTCTTCTACTTCTATGGGGCGGCGTATTGCCATGCCCTTAAGCCTCAAGGGCCTTTTGCGCACCCCCTGAAGAAAACCATGAGGCCGACCAGTCTACGGTTTCAGCAGTTCTAGAAACCGCCGAAAACAACCTATCACGTTCCCCTCTGAGGAAATTTGTCACCCTTGTCCAAACTACCAAAGATGCCATACCGCTCCCTTGCTATTGTAGGACAGTCAAAGAGCAGGTGTTCAGCAGTTTCATCCTGCTCATCACACACTCTACAGAGCGGATCCTCCTGAAGGATACTGACTCTGTGAAGATGCTTCCTCAGGTGACCATGTCTCGTAATCAGACCCATAACTCGATAAGACACCAATTTACTTAATGAGAGAAGGTGAGACAACACCCTAGGGGAAGGCAACGGTAGAACCATTCTGCTCATCTCAGACCCGGATGTAGCTTCCACGTTCCCTCATGTTCAGTGTGAACCCATTCTGAGACAGCCCCAAAGGATTCACGCCTAGAAATGCCACAGAGCGGTTAAGGCCCAATCATTTTTGACACTGAGCCCATGTTCGTGTCTTCAACATGTATCAAAATGTGTACTATCAAAGTATTATTCTCAAGACTCAGATAAAGCGCCCAAACCTATCCATTAGGGTTACAAGCCATTTTCAGTATTAAAATTTCTCCAAAATTTGTTAATTCAAATAAAAAGTAATATTATTTAATGAACTTTATAGCCAGTGACATTTAAAGATAAAACGTCCCAGGATTAGTTCTAAACTTGGCCACCATGGAAGAGCACCAAAAATGAACAAATAAAATTTTCTGTTTTTTCCTTTATTTTTTGACTGATTTTAGATGTAAAAACTGGTTTGTATACTAGAAAATCATAGAATTCTAAGTATATTTTAAATGACTACTAGCAATTTTTGAATTTTAAAATTTTAAATAGAAGTCTATACAGTAATTTTGTTGTTATAAATAAAATTATTATTTTATTTTATTTCTATACATTAAATTCAATGAACATCTAGTTTGCAAATTAGTTTTAAAAATGTAAATTGGGTTGAAATTTAAATTTAAAAAAAAAAAAAAACAGAAAATATGGTCACGAAGATGCTACCCTCCATTGAATAAATTTCATAACATTTTCCGGTGTGTTTAATAAGAATGTATTATAACAGAGCTCTAAAATGTGCAGATTACTTTGACTACGAACATTACTTGCGACAATGTATCTTAAAATGTTGGTTTCTTTTTACTAGTTTGGTTTTTAGTATAAAAATTAACGGTTCATTTCAGTAACATTAAGAAATATATAATCATTAATAAAATGCAGCAGGGTGTTCAAGGAAGGGTATACGTTAAGTAATAATGTTTATAATAAATTGTGCATTTAATTATAGTTCAGAACTCAAATAAATACATAAATACTGATTTAGGTGTGATACATTCACATTGGTTACTCCATTTCACCTCAGATTGGTTCAGAGGTGGGGCGGACACAGCGAATTGTGAAGATAACATTTTATACCTAGTTTTTACAGACATTGTACATGCGATTCTTGATTGTTTTAAATAAAATGTAATTATTTCTGTCCCACCTTTTTATTTTTAATTTAAGTCTCATTTGTATATTTTATTAAAGGAACATTTTACTATAATTTTTTCAATCATGTCACTATTGATAAAATTTTCACATTAGATCAAAATTGGGGGGAAAAATACTTGAGAAAGATTAAATTTTGGTTTGTGGTTTTGAGATACAACCAAATTAACAAAAAATGAGGACAGTTTTCTGACCTTCTGCAAAACAAGCTAATCTGCTCTGTAACCCGAAATATCAGTTCGTATGGTAAAATATATACGGTATTTTATAAATGGAAAAAAACGGAAAAGATTCTATAATTTGCAGCATTATTCCTTTTTTTAGAACCTGTTTTGCTCCTACAACCTTAACAGGCAGGTATTGCGTTGAATAGCAATTATTTGATTGTGGAGCAATTATTTGAAATCCCCCAAACACATAAAACACATGGTTAAGCATGTTGGAACTTAACAGCACATACCTAACCGTGTGGACTCCATGCTTAAGAGATCTCTCGGTCAGACGCTCGGCTCGTGAGCAAAGCCAACTCGAGTAGCAGGCCTAGCACAGGCTGTTACCTGAATTGACCAATTAGCAATTAATTAGCGTTTCTTAATGTCATTATGATTAAATATGTATTTCAATGACAACAATCAATTCTAAGATGGTTTATTGAACTTCATTGGGATCAACGAGCATTATTGCAAATTAAAGGAAAAGTTACTGTTACAAAAACATGAATCAAGATAACTACAACTTTTCTTTACAATATATAGCAATAATAATTGTAGCCAACACAGTAATTAATGATAGAACATCAAACATCAATGATAGTTAATGACTTCCTGATTGCACTGAGAATAGCTCATATTCAAATATTTAATAAGTCTACGAGTCTCTCAAGCCTTTGTTGGATATTCCCCCTAAAAAATGACAGATCGGAGAATTTAAACTTAATTGTTAAATTCGGTGGACCTTTTTAACGAATGCATTGTGTCTAATAGAGTATTTTGAAGGGGACTGAAGTTTGGTAGTGATCATTAACTGAATAATTATTACTCGGATAAGATTTCAGGGGTGAATAAAAAACACTTGATTAAAAACGTTGTATATTTGTAACTTTTTAAAACAAATAGACAATATAAAATAGAAAAACATAACTAACCTTAAAAATTTCTATACAACTAAAAATCTATACTAAAGAATTGAACTTTCCTTCAACAAACAAAACGAAAACATTACTGTCATGTTACTTTGGTTATGTTTAACGACAGCGACCACAAATAAATAATGCCAAAAATGGTGTGATACTGTTAATTATTTTCTATTTGATTAGAATCACTGTAAAACCTAACAGTGGAAATTTACTAATAATAATAATTATTTATTTTAACAGTGGGATGTGATGGAATCAAAACTCTAATCAGCTTTGTAAAGAACATTTTCCATGAAGAAAACATAATGACACATGATTACAAAAATGATATTTAAAAATATATTACAAACCAAAACAGTCTGGTTAGTTTTAACATATAATTCAATTGATGTATATGACCAAATACATTGGCCACTAAAACATGTGGTAGCTGCCGTTCAACATTACAATTACATATATATATATATATACAAAAAAGTAATAAAACTAAATATAAAAAGCTGACATTTTGTACTTATACAAATTGAATTAAATTTCATGACAGGAAAATGACAAGAAATATATACAGAGAATAGGAACAACAATTTACGATCATATCCATCCTGATAGGTTCTAATGGGGACTTAGTTGAAAGCTTGATTACCTACTGATATATTTATTATTTTCAAGGTCACTTGTGTTAAAGCATGATTCACATATTGATATGTTTTTAGAAAGCAAGAAGAAGAAATCACATGTGTAAGAAGGCTTGACTAATTACTCTTCCCACGCTTTAGAATGCTTTCAGCGCCAAAATTCTTGAGCATAAATATTGCACGTACAATAAATCACAAAAGCTTGACTCATTACAGCACCTCTGTATTGTATTTGTATCAATGCCCTTAACCATTTGAGTGCCAAGGGCCGATATAATCGGCCTAGCAACGTTTCCGCATAGTGCCAAGTAATCGGCCCGATGGTATTGACGAAAATTGCCAAGGGCCGACTAGATCGGCCTTTCCAATATTGGTCATCCTGTTGCTAAATATTTACGTATGATATTGTCAAACGTATCAAATTAAAGCCCAAGAAATGTACGACATAATTCACGTAGTGATAGTTTGTATATATAGTATACAATATGTACAGATATCTAGAAGGCTGTGGCGCGAACCGCCTGTTGTCACGCTGCAGTCGTTTTGTTTACGTTCAGTTGTTTCTGCTAGCTGTCTAGTGTGGCTCTGTTGACATTTTTGGTTAGTGTTTTAAAAGTTTCCTACTTTTATTACTTCAGTTCAATTTCATTATTGAACAAGGTATAGTTTGCCGAAATGAGTAAAAGGAACAGATTGCCCTTAAGCGAAAATTCATTATTTTAATGTATACAATCAGAAAGTAGTGCGGTGATAAAAAACACTCACTCAGTTATTTCATCTGAAGGATTTAGTATAATAGGCCTAATGAAATAAGACCAAAGTAATTAATTTAAGTCTGATCATAATAAATAAATAACAGTTGTATAATCTACCTTGATTTAATTTCATAAAACTAGTAAAATATATTTTACATGAACAAGAGTAAACGTGCATGTTGGTGCAGGTTTTCAGCATTTTGCAGCAATATATACAAAAAATTCAAAACTCAGTTATATATAAATGTATTTTTATGAAACTTGGTACATTTACTCCAACTAACACGGGGAACATAAAATTGGCACATAAAACTCATAAAACAAAAATAAATAAATACCTTTTTGTATCTTAAACAAAAAAATGTGTTTTTCTTGTTTTTGTACTTTTGTTTACACATATAAAAATTTTTTTTTTTAATGTATGGTCAAAATATATATATATATATATATATATATATATATATATATATATATATATATATATATATATATATGTGTGTGTGTGTGTGTGTGTAGCCTGTATCTTGCTCTAAATAATAAAGCAAAAAGTGTCCCATTATGTTAATTATTAAGGAAGGTGTTAATTTTTTAGTTAAATACTGCAGTAACAAAAAAATAGTGCTTGGCACTGAGGGGAATGACCTGTCACAAATTATTGGCACTGGCTGCATGACCTCCACCACTTTGTGTGGCACTCAAAGGGTTAAAGAGCAGAATACAAAATCTAATCCTTACTGTTGGAAGAAATTTTTAAAAAGTAAAGTGAATAAAAGCAATGTGTATAATTTTTTTGGTCTTATTATAAATAATATTAACATATATATAAAATTGTTTATCTGCTGTAGAAACAAATTGACTACATGCTTTACTTAAAGTAAAATTATTTCCAGAACTGTTCTGGAGGTGTGGGCGGATTTGGTGCTAGTAACTAAACCTAAATAATACTGAGTTGTGAACTCCTTCACACGAAAAAACTTATCAATAAAATTGTACAGTCGTAGAAATACTGACAGCTATACAATGACAAATGGTAAATCAACAAAAGTGGCACAATTACAGTGCCTTGAGGTTCACCCAAGTTCATGGGTGCGGACCATAGTGTGTAAACAAAATGGGGCAGCAGCCAACTGGTCAACGGTGATGTTGAATATGAGGCACGCCTGACGCGCAATTAACTTGGTGGGAGTGAAGCTCAACGGCTGGACACGGCCAATCCACTGGTGTAACATTCCGTCCGGGTGGGTTACCTCCAATGCAGCTGTGGAGAAACCAGTGGTGATTGTCATTCAGGTACTGTTGACAAATAACATTTATCAGAGTATTTGTACAAAAGATGTTGGCAACCAGAGTGATTGTACAAAGGTGTTGACAACCAGAGTATGTATACAGAAGCAGTTGGCAACCAGAGTATCTGTAGAAAAGATGTTGGCAACCAGAGTATTTGTACAAAAGATGTTGGCAACCAGAGTATTTGTACAAGATGTTGGCAAACAATTTAAATGCAATACTTCCCATAACGCAAGGAAATAGGAGAGTAGGGAACATAGAATCCATAGTTATGGAAATACTGTTTAGTATTAAATTTACAAAGTTTATGTATACTTTTCAAGAAAGAAAGCCTAGGGTACAATCAAACAAGCAAAGCTAGCTGAATTGGCCTAGCAAAGCACGCAGTGACGTCCTGATATTTAAAACGTGAATGTGTGGATATTGTGTATGATTGTTTTAAAAATCTGCATAAAATTAATTTAAACACTGAAATAATATTTACATTAAATATGCCTATTTATTTTTCATAATTTACTGTAAAGTTTCTTCATGTGAACCAAAGGGATTTGAACCATAATCAATTGGTAACTACTGGAATCTTAGAAGCTATTCAACCAAAACAGTACAGAAATGTAAGTTATATCACTGTGTTTATACAAACAGTTTTGCTCTTCAGTTTCAGGGCTTCAAAACCTTTTCAATTAAAAACCGTGTGTAATCTGTATTTTGTTGTGATTGTTTTATTTCAGCCATTCTCCTCTAATTTTATGATTGAAATTTCAAAGAATTTAAATTAATCTAACTCTTGAAAGTCTTTCATAGAAAACTCATGCCTGAAATTTTCATCAAGAGTTTAGTTCTGAGATGGCGGCAAGCCCACTTGCTTAACAATATAAAATGTAACAGAATATAAGGATATCTTACACCACAGCAATGGCTTATTAAAATCTCCTATTGTTCAAGAAATATCTTTGCAAGCTTGGCTTTATTATTTATTAATAATGTAAAAAGGTCCCAAATAGTAATTTCAATACTAATCTTCTATACTCGTGCGAAGTATAAAACTATATTTCATACCTAAATGCACTACGCAACAGTTTATTTGCCACAACCCAGACTTGAAATGAAATGTCTTGTACTATGGCAATGTTCATGTTTTTGATAAGTCTGAAGTGTCGGAAATTCACATTAAAAATCTTGTCTGTTTCCAATAGCAATCAATTTTAATGTCCTTTGTTATATATTTAATAAAATGTGGTAGTTTTTACTAAATATTCAGTAATACCACATGATTACCATAAATATACGAGGCTAAATCATATATAAACACTGTATATATGCACTGTGTATTTTGCATTAATTCATTCTCGAATTCAATATGGAATAATTTGTTGGGGCAAAGCTTTCAAATACTTAATAGACAAAATAAGAGTTACACAAAACCATTTTATACGAATCATTAAGGCAAAGCGAAAATGGGAAAGTTCTTTTTCCTATTTATTCTGAATTTAAAATATTACCGATCCAACATCTATATATATTTAAAGTTCTGAGATTGTTCTATATCAGAAGTGGAAATCAAGGCACTAATACTCTTTTTTTATAAAACTCGAAATTTACATAAAAATGTTTTTAGAATCCCAAAAGTTAACAAAATTATTTTTAGACAGGCTTATGGGTACAATGGCCCTAAGTATTTCAACCAGTTACCAAATAATATAAAAATGTGTACCAATTTAAAAGGTTTCTGCAATCAATTGCAATCTTGGCTATTACAAAACGCCGAAATTGATTTTTTGAATTCAGTCTTAAGTTAGATAAAAATTGTATACCTCTTAATGTCATAAGCTATCATTGTTGTTTCTTAATTTGTTCTGTTTCTTCTTATGTGTGTCACACACAATGAA
This sequence comes from Homalodisca vitripennis, assembly GCF_021130785.1. NCBI lineage: Eukaryota > Metazoa > Arthropoda > Insecta > Hemiptera > Cicadellidae > Homalodisca > Homalodisca vitripennis. Next base: position 234,822,140 of record NC_060207.1, read on the forward strand.
GGAAATATTAACTTGTATGAAACTGAATATATATAAAAAAGTAAGTAGTTGATCCTTGCAAGTAAATTCCATGTATATCTGCAAAATTATTTACGTTTATTAGCCTTAGCCTATCTCAATCTAAATGGTAAATCTTGCATTTAATGTAAAATTGTAAACAATGAATTGGTTAATTTAGCACAGCTGTTTGCAACAGATGTTGCGGATTTTTATTTTGATTTGTGATAAATTGTATTTATAGTAATGCAGGCGTGCTCTAGCTTTATAAAGTTTTGTAAAAAATACTGAACTCATGTTGGCCATATACTAGTAACAGGCCAACATTATTTCCATTTATTACATGTATTTTATATTTACCTTATTTATACAGTAGAACCCCTCATATCCGGCCACCACGGGACCGAGCCCTGGCCGGATAACGATTCGGCCGGATAAACCAACCTACAGTACACAGCACTTGACAAAACAAAACAATTGTACTGTACTGTACTAACCACACTGGAAATAATCAACGAACTGTTTACAGGTTAAACCTATTAGCTCAACTGAGGACAACACAGGAAAATGTAAACAAATAGATACACCAAAATAACGCAAGAGTCGTGGGAGACCAGTGCGTGCAACTGCGCGTCTGCAAGCCGTGGTAAATAAATTTTTGATATTGGCTTCCGGGAAGTGGCCGGATAAACCGAGGTGCGGTAAAACCGAGGCCGGATATGAGGGGTTCTACTGTATGGAAATAAATCATTTATTCATTTTTATAAATGGTAATTTTGCTATTGTTCTTAGAATGCAGGTAGAACTAGAACTAGATAATGCTGTATGGAGTAGATGTTTGGATTACGAGGAGTGGAGGAACCGTTCTGGTTAGTGTTCTGTACAGCGATGACCGAGCAAAAAGTCTGTTGCGCAACGGATTATCATAAAGTTTTTAACCAATGAAGGCATTAAACCACCTGAAATTTTAACTCTTTTGCAGTCACAGTTTGGGGACAGTACACTGTCTCAAGGTTAATCCTTACAGATGACAATATCGTGCCATTCAAATTCTATTGTCCTTGCAACATTTTATTAGACTATAGGCGAATTTTATTTGCCAATTTTCTGCATTATCAACGTGTAGATCATGCAGGAGTGTATATTGAAAAATGTTTAAAAAAATAATAATTATATAAGATCCTCAAATGAAGATACAAAAATACACTACCGTTTATATTTGATTTACCCTCGTATTTTCCATTAAGTGTTACTGAAAAGAATTTCAATGTTTTATAAAGAGAAATTCTTCACATTCAAGAGCTTTGTCACAAATTGTGCTCCTCAGAATAAGTTCATGCACTTTCAATAGGTCTTGTTTCATTGTGCTTTGTTTAACGAACATAAGTATTATTTTATTTTGTTTTGAACACATAATAAGAAAGAAAAAGTTACATATCACCAAATTCCTTCTCTCACCTGTATATAAACGTACACCTGCATGCTTTGGAAATTTCCCAGAACAGATATGACAAACAGCCTGTCTTTAACTAGCTGAAGGAAGCACAGCCTTTTCGGTCCCGTATTTGAAGGTCCAGCACCGAAGGATGAGTTGTACAACTCGCTCCCAAAACTGACTGTGAAAGTACTTTCAGCATTCAAGACTACTTCATTGTGAGCCTGGCAAATAACAAATATATTAGGTACATAACTTAAAATTACATTACCCAAGATATGTTAATAGAATCTTTCTTCTGCGTTGTTATCATTTTCTAGAATTAAAAAATGCCAATACACACAAAAGTTTAACAAAATTTAACAATTTTCAAAGCCAACGGTAGGATATGTATGCTGGTTTTGGTACACAACACAATTATACTTTTCATAACAAGCGAGCAGAGTAAGCCGAAAATGATAAGCAAACAGCATTTGTTTCACAATGTACATACTGACTTACTAATTTAGAATAAATAGTGATAAAAACAAATAATCCGAATTTGGCTCAACGAGCAGGTGAAGTATCACCTAGTGGTAAATACATATCATCTATATTCAGTACGTTCTTAACGAGGTATTGAACAAATAATTCTCTTTAATTTAGCTGTTTATATTTAAATTTATTGATTAATAAAGTACGGAATGTCTAGTTTGTATAAACCTATTAAGTTTTAAATAAACTTAATATGTATATATTCTACTGTCTCATAAGAGTAAAGAAACAACTACTAAATTTTACTACTAGACAGGACATTCATGATTATCCAACTAGAACAAAGCATCTGTTACAACTCTTACCAGTTAAATTAACCAAAACAAAATGCAGTAATCTTTTTATGAAAATTAAACTGTTTACCAAGTTACCATTACACGCTAGATATGTATCTTTTGTAAAATTTAAAACAGTTTTAAACTCCTGGTTAAAAGTTAATATATTTTACTATATGGATGAATGCTTATATGTAATAACACAACATTATTTTTTTATTTTGTATCTCAATGTATCTATTTATTCAGTTTTGAGGGTGTTAAGTTTTAAAATTGTATCCATGTTAAAAATGTTAATAGTTATTTAGTTATTATTGTTCATTTATATAGATCTGTTGGTTGTTTGGTTATTGTTATTAATTATACAGATCTATATATTTACTGGTAGGCAGGATTCAGTAGGTAAAATCTGAACAGTCTGTTTTAGTTTTAGTTTAGAATAGTTTAGTAACTTGACGAAGTCTACTACACTGTTGAATGTGTTTAACACATTCGCTGCAGTAACATATGTTAAAAAGAACCCAAAAAAATTGAAAAATAAAAATTCATAAAAACTTACTGTATGTATTCTAAAGATCAGAATATGGTCACATTTTGAAGTCAAAGTGGTCTTTCTGTTCATATTGTTCATGTTTTAGTTTGTTAACCGCTATTACTTATGTTTCCAAAACCTTTAAAAAAATAATGTTTACAATTTACAAGTTACCTGTAAACCCAAAAAATTCCCAAAAACTAAAACCAACGTAACCCTATATGAATACAGACTTGAACAACTAAGGGGAAACGGTCCTAATTGACTTCAACCGATAGCTAAGCAACAACGAGACTTGTAGCTTGCATTGTTAACCGCTGGCGTGTAACTTGCTATTTGGCAAACATCACTGTTACACGCCGGCGTGTAACCCGCAGAGAATGTGGTAAAGACCAATAAAGATCTTGAATATTGGTCATGACTAAAATGTTCTATACAAAACCAGTAGTTTTTAAACAAATACAAGACAATTTAAATGAATAAAAAGAGTGCAGTATTTAGTAACAAAATCGGACTTACAATGTAGATGTGAGTGTCCAAACTCCGCAGCTGATTGAACCAGGAACATTCGGGGAAGGGACACTCGAAGGGCTGCAGCACGCAGTGAGTCTCGTGTTCTTGTTGGACTGTCTTATTAGAGAAGGGCGTGTGGCAGCCGTACTTGCAGGACACTCCACTCTAGGGACACAGTTAATGTTGTGAGAGGTTAGTAACAAATCTGTTGCATCTTCTTAGGAATCAATGGACCTTGTAGTTTCGGTAATTTGGTTTAACCAAGTGTCTCATTTCCTCACTACGGCAGAGTCAATCAATATTGTCTGCCATTTAGACAACAGTAACACACTAGATGGTTGCTTAACAAATATGTCACTCTAAATATGGCCACAGTATCCAGTATACAAGGAATGGCTAGTATAATATGGCGGCATATTCTGACAGCAAAGCGATGCGACCTTGAGTCTGTGGCTTCTACCAAGTGGCTACTGCGATCTGGTGGTAAAATCAGATTACAAGTGATTGCGAGCACAAACATGGAAGTTAACTATGTTGCCGACAGATGGAACCACTTTACAGACAAATCTACTTAACCCTCTCCTGGTCGAATTACCGCGACGTGCTTTTGGCGCTACTGGGCTGAATTAAATCGGGCGCTCTGATAGGAGGGGACACTTATTCGCGTTTTTACTAAGTTAAGAACTTTATTTTAATAAAACTATTATGTATTGTGCATCGTTACAAAGATGATTAAATCCTCTATAATAATGTTGTATTTATTTTTTTAAAATATTTATACTTATGAGGTAAATTTAAAATCAAACAAAAAGTCAAACTTACATGAAAAATCTTGTTTTGATTGATTCTGAAAACAACTAACAAAATGATTTCAGTAAATGAGTGGTTATAAAAAGTCTCAAATAGTTCATCAAATTACGTAACATAGCAGCACAAGTCAGAAAGAATTACTACTAAACAACTAGATCACCGTCAATGAAGTAATCAATGAACCATTTCAAATTATTAATCCTAGATAGCGTCCCTAGTCATAAAAACTATGAATAAACAAGGCAACAATGACACTGCCAATAGATATTTCCAGTATTAGTTCCCTAAACAACCGTATGACAGCAGCACAAAGCAGAGGGCGTTGATAAAGCAGTTGGAGGCGTTTGGACTTTTGAGCCAGGCGCCCTGCCGAGGCGTTTGCCCGGGAGAGGGTTAAAGGCAATCAGTAATAGCATTGCATTTACGATAATACAAAAATACAGAGGCTAAACGTCATATGACGTCCTTACTCATTATGTATAGTTTACACACACTCCTTAAAGGGTTAAAAGAATGTCTAAACAACGATTTACTTACTTACACCAAGAAAAGAAAATTAGGGGGGTTCAGACAACTGATATTTTTTCGTAGAGGACAGAGAGTAAGGCACATTTTGTTCCTTAAAAAGTTCTTGACCCGATTTTGTTGTTGAGAACGATCCTTCAGCAGTACATGTCAGTAATACTGAGTTATGTAAATAATAATAATCGTTTCCAAAAAAATGAATTTAAAAAATTGAAATTTGGAGGGGGTCAGGTCCCCTTGGACTCACTTGCTGACTACGTCCATGACTTATCCAAAACTATTTACTGTAATTTCAGTCAGCATTATTATGAGCAATAGAGTAACAATTTTAAAAATGAACTGCACCTAAAAAATTTAATATTTGACAATGGCTAAAAACTAATTTGTTTAATAAACATTTTTAAATAGAACCATGTTTTACAATAAATTATGATTTTTAATATAAGGTCCTGACTAGGCATTCTGCAAGGAATGAAGCTTTCTGAACTAACACTTTTATGTGGAACTGGTACACATTCAATTTCCCTGATTAAGAATAATAATATTTAAAAGTCCAGTCTTTTAACATTTAACATTATTATTAATAAAATTTTTACAACTCTTTTTATAGATTCAATTTTAAAATAATCACATACTATGTTGACTTCAACCCAGTATTAAATGTAAAACATATATATACTTGCCATATTATTAGAGGTAGAGTTCCAGATCATTTGCTCCAGAAAATTATTCCACGTTGGGATCTCTTTTGTCGTCGTCTTTGTCTTTCCAGAATGCCCCATGATTAGTTCAGATTTTTGGTTACAGTAGTTGTTTTCTGATTTAAAGTCACTGAACGACCTGTAAAATATTTTCATACTAATCTGTGTTTATAAAAGTATGTATTATATATGTTTAAAATAATTACATTATGCAGAACAGAAAATAATAACTAACAGATTCAAAAACATGAATGGCGATGAAAAACAAATGAGAAATGTTATTAGCATAACAAATTTAAATTATATGGAAGAGAACACACGAGATAGGGATAATGGAATAAAAAAAAGACAAGTAAGAAGTAATACCAAAAAAGTTGGTTGTTTCTGTAACCCGGTATATTTTAATTAATAAGAATCACATATATAAAATAATTTCACCAGTAAAAGTGAAATTGCTCCAGAAAAACCTAACACAATTTCCTTAACACTTTTACTGCCGACAACATCATTTGACGGTGCACATGGAATTCTATAGAATGCTAACGTCTTTTGACGGCAACGACTTTTACAGTATTAAAAACGCATTTAAACATATTTGGACTTCGGCACTGATAGTCATTTGCTATTTCCATGTTTTTTTCTTACTCTATGGATTATGACCTATGAAATTTTTTGGCAATCATCTGGAATATTGAAAAAAGTGGTTTAATATGAACTCATTGTAACGTCGGATTCGGCCGTTTGTTATCGTGCTGCTAATTCGTCGTCTGCTTTGCTATTGTTTTGCTTGCTATTACTTTAGTTTACAAAGATTTTGTGAGTAAATACAATGAAGCATAACATTATTGAAGACAATCAAGTGCTAGAAGATTTATTCAGATTTTCAAGTGACAGTGAAAGTGATGATTTTATTCCAAGATGACACAGATAATGACCCTGATTTTATTACCGATGGACTTCTTGGAGATGCAACTCATTTATTGACATTGGTTTTTTATTCACATTACAAATAAAAGCTTAATAATAAAAACTGTTTATTATACTCTTTGATAATTAAAAAAAAACAGGCAAGCAAGGCTACAAAAAGATATATAAACGGATTCAACACTTAAAGAATTTCAAATTGAATAAAATGAATTGGATATTTAATTTTGTAATTACCCATTCAACCTGTTACTTGAAGAATTCTTCTGTTGACTCTCCAAATCCTGCTGGGACATTGTCATCGCAGTATTAGCCAAGAAATCTAATCCTGATGAGTCTTTAAAAGAATAATCCAGCTTTGTCTGTGGCTCCACATGTGATGACATTGGCATAGTCTGGTTGTGCTCAGCACTCTGAAACAATCAACAAGCACTTGCATTGTTAGAAATTGAAAATTAAACAATCTTTAGTGTTTAAACACACCTTGACAATAAACATTGTTTGATGTCACATTGTGTTAAGTAACATTGTAGTATATTGTGCAGGGTTATAGTGTAAGACCATTATAATGTGCTTTAAAACAAGAAATTTTTCTTGAAATTCTCTAATTAAAACCGCTTTTGCTATATATGAAATTTTATAATTTGTTGGTTGAATAAAGAATAAAATTGAACGCATTCTCTGGAACTAATTATAAATTAAATGTACATGCTAAATTTTATATGCAGACATATGGTTTCAATCGTGTTTTAATCCAAATTTAATTTCACTGTCTTAATTCTAAAATACATTTTTTAACAACTAAGGACGATATTGCCACAATGTTAAAGGGGTCAGCAAAGAAAATTCAGTGTAGCTGTATTAGGTCCTATTGGGAAGGGAAATTTGAGGTAAGAAGGAAACTTGATAGAGAACAATTTAGTTTAAATATTGTAAAAGGATAGTGTATCTCTCTCTCAAGAAATTCTCTAAGTTAATACATTTTCATGTTGAGCAAATTACATCTAGGTATAATTTAAATTCTCATCTACAGATCTATTGGTATATAACAAAATTTTTTACCAGTCTCATACTCTGAATTATTAATTATTAAATAGTAGAAAAATGAAAAAAAGGTAAAGCACCAGAACGTACATCAAGGTGATATGTTTATGGAAGATAAGTATCCATAAAGGTACAAGGTTTCCGAAACAATACTTCACTTCAAACCCTTTTACACCATTATTTTTTATCAAAGAATTATAAACTGTATGTCATTTTAATATACTTTTTAGTTTGCTTATAAAATGCAAGTTAAGAGAATTTTTCAGTATAACCAATTAAAATATTAAAGAAACTAAAAAGCGGTTGATGTGTATTGACACTTCACTAAGTGTCATGATGAACTGACTTTGAGACAGCTGGTATATTATTAATGTGCGTCCACCGTAGTCAATGTGTTAAGCATGTCTATACAAGGTAAGTTCGAAAAGTAACCGGAATTTAAGTTTTGCGGCTTAGAGAGTCCAATCGTCAAGATATTTTCACTACATTACTTTTCATGCTCCTGAAGTATAATACAATTTCCAACTGTATTCATTGTTTACTTTTTCAGTAGCAGCTGCTAAGATTAGGCATGTTGTATGAACTCAGCAAATTCTTATTTGGTAAACAATTTTAGTTAAAAGAATTTGTTATCAAATTTTATGTGAATAATGAAGTGTAAGAAAGTGTGGGAAATGTTAACAAAGACCTATAGTGAGTCTGCTATGATTAAAAGAAGGGTTTACGAGTGATATAGACATTTCAAAGATGACCGTGAAGACATTGAAGATGATGAACACTCCACAGCACATCAATAACCAATGAAAAAGTTGAAAAAAGTGGAAGAAATGGTTACGAAGTATTGCTGTATTAAGATCAGAGAAGTCTCTGATAATGTATCAATTGGCATATCAATGAAAATTAGTTTGTTATTTGTTTTAAGGGTATGAAACGTGTGGCAGCAAAATTTGCTCTAAAATTGTTGAATTTTGACCAAAAACAGTGGCAAATTAAAGTTGCTTAGGGGTCTCTAAATAATAAAGTCAACGACAATTCAGAATTATTGAAATGTGTTATAATGGATAACGAAACATGGGTTTACGGATATCACATTGAAAATAAGGCTCAATCATCCCAGTGGAAGCATTCTGGATCACCAACATCGAATAAGCCTCTACAGGTGCAGTTAAATGTAAAGGTTATGTTCTACAATTTAATGGCATAGTGCATCATGAATTCTTGCCAAAAGATCTAACGCTCAATAAGGAGTACCTCCTACAAGTTCAATGCGTTTGCATGAAGCAATCCGGAAAAAATGCCTGGATTTGTGACAAACAATTCATGGCTTTTGCACCATGACAATGGACCTGCTCACACTTCATTGCTTGTTCATGAATTGTTGGCCAAATACAGTACTGTAACGAGGCTCCAGCCTCCATATTCTCCAGACATGGCTCCATGCGGCTTTTTTATTTCCAAAAATAAAGAGACCCTTAAAGGGTTGTCGTTTTACAAGCATAGATGACGTTAAAAGTGCATCTCTGGAAAGAGCTAAACACTATCTGAAAGATTGAGTTTGAGAAGTGTTTCGAGGACTGGAAGAAGCACTGGCACAAGTGCATAATATCTAATTGGGACTATTTTGAAGGTAACAAGATGAATAAATATTTTTTTTTTTTATAAAATTCTTTTTTTCGCAAATACCTCTTAAAATGTATTCTATGACTAAAAATAATTCCATAAAAGTTTGAAGTTTAACGTTGTTTTTATGGAGCTGAAGTCAAGATGGCTGCCAATATCATTGGCTCTTTTATGTAGATTGTATAAATTATTGAGTGAACAATTAGCCTGCTGTTTCAGAATAAATTACTGCTACCTAAGATATTGAAGCTGAGTCACACTTACGACGGATGTTGAATCAAGCTGTGCTGGTTTGTTGTCGATGATCTCATCCAGGTGGTTGGAAGTATTATCACAGGCTGCCTCATTCCTGCGGATACTGCCACATATGAGAAACACATTGTAAGAAACACATTTAAACATTTAGAAAAACGTGTTTTATTTTATGTTTTTGATATTTATAAAGCTGGATCACCAATTGAGTAACCAAGACTATATATACCAGAGAACATGAATATGCGGGTTGTGAATTTGTTTAAGAAACACGATTGATTCACACTTGTTTACGCTATGGGGAAAGGAAAGAATCTAGTCGAAAAAGTAATTAATGTATTACTACATTCAGTAAAAGTATTTGATCCATTGAGAATACATTCTTCATATAAGTGAATACACAATTTCCTCTGTAATCAAATGTTAGATTTATTTTATTCAACTAGTGTTCAATATCGTCATTGTGAATGTTCAAATAACTACTAGAGAGTTAGAAACAGAATTCTCCAATCACAACACTTAATACCCTTATAAGCTAGTATTTAGCATGAACTAGCATTAACATGGTGACTGACACAACAATAGCAATAAGACTTCTTGACTGGATTCATTTTAATATCTTATTTAACCTTAGAACTGGCAAAAGACTTATGTTTATAACGAGTGGTTTCATAAAAAAATATATTGTAGTTGTTATCAGCTGTGTGGATTGTGTCTCGGTCATGCCATTTTTTTTACACTGCAGCTACTTACTGTACATGTTCTACAAGAATATTTTTTTGTATGTAAATCTATACAAGCGTAAAATATTAATTAAACAGACTAATATAGCCATAGACGTATCCAGGGAGCTTGCATTTTGGTGTGAGGTTAGCCGCTAAGTGGTAGTGGCCAGGTCAGGGGATAGAGCAAGCGGGCGAGTGTGCCGAGCAGTGGTGGGGGTACTGCGAGAAGGCGGCATCACAGCGGCGGAGGGATGCTTACCCTATCCAGCATGAACTAAAATCGCCCAGTGTATTTTTGTAAGCAGTTTACTTATGTATAATCTGAGTTGTTAACTACATGCATTTTTTATTGAATTGTCTTAGGCATTTTTTTCTCTAGTTACATTAACAAGTTGCGCATTTAGTTTCTGACACATAATACAGATGTCCCAATTTGCCATATTTCTGTTTACAATCTAACAGTTTGTTTCTTATTATAACTACTCGTACTACCATCCATCAACTGTATTGTGCAACTCTCTATTTTGGAAAAATCTTATGTATTAGCATTTAAATTTTTTTATTTCATAGTAAGCTTTAAATATTTTTCAGTAGAGGGAACGGAAACTGGTCACGATTAATTTTCTCTGACAGTAATTACGAAAGTGTCCAGAGTTCCAAAAAACTTGCTGACAACGCTGAATTTGTGTTAATAGAAGGGTAACTAAAGCTTTCATAAACATGATTGGTCACTCTGCAGTTCTCACTGACATTGAATATAATGCTTCAGAGAAGAACTTTTTTATAAAACTATGCTTCATAAGCAATCCACAATGGCCAGTGATGAGTATTTGGCCCAAGTTAGAAAACAGGTTGAGATTTGTTTAACACGTTCACGACACTTGCTAATTTCTGGACTTCTTTATTTGCTGTCTAATAATTCAATAACAAAAAAAACTGGAAATATCTTTATGCTAGTATAATATAAAAGTATGTAGGCTTCGCAATTTTGCGCAAAAATTATTTTAATATGTTTTCAATGTCTTTCTGTGTACTTGGTGTACCTAAAAAATAATAGGCGATCAGTCATAGTGTGAGGTCCTGAGTTTAATCTGAAGACGCAGCAGCATCTGATCTCTCCAGAAGCAGCAGATGGTCATCTTCTTAGATAGTGGGCCTAATCGCAAGGTGTGGAGTGAAGAAAAATGTCCACACAGTGGATGATACAACTAGGGATAATCCATTATGTAGGGTATGTAAAGAAAACTAACGAAACTACATAACGAAACTAATTACAACCCTGTACTGTTTGTTTCCTCAGTTAAGTTTTGCCATTTCTGGTACCTACTTTGCACAAAGATTGAAAGTTTTTTCAGGAAGATCTGGTCAGTTGTTTTAGCCGCTTGCTCAACTCCTGAAACTGCAAACTGTAATTTCAGGGGAGAAAAGGAAGCAATTTTTCTGGCCATTATTAAAAATTTTCTAATTTCTTGAGGACACCTAGTTGGTCTTTGAATGCAGTAGTTGACACTGTGAAATTTATATCATGTGTAATAAATACAGTAAGCTGTGATTGTAATGCTCTATCGTTGTGTTAATATTGGCTCTTCCCAATGGATTAAGGCTTGTCAATTGGACCCCTTATGACAAAAAAAGATTTTTAAGATTATTGTTTTGCTTTGATCATAAAATATAAAATATAACAAGCTGTATGTAATATTTTAAAATATTTTAGTTTAATTAAGATATTTGCTATTGTATTTTAACCCTAGTGTTGGCAATCAACGACTATTCGTCGGTGACAGTCCCGCGGAGGTCGGCAATCGACGATAGTCATGGCGTTACTATTTCAACTTATTATAGTACGTAAACTCGTCGTATCAACATGATTCGGGTACCATTGCAAACATCTGAATCTGTCCTGTCTACAGACAGTTTTTTTAATAGTTGTAGCAAGTGGATGGATGTCGCAATCAGCTGTTTAAGACGTTGGAATTTATTTTCAACTTTGTTGCTACAGCCCGGCACAGTTGTTTACTGAGTGTTTGGTTATTTTGTTCATTTATTACAATCGTTAACTGTAACTATTTATTGTTTATTGCATAAAACGTGTTTATTATTATCCTGTGATGTTCTTATGATAGCAGTTTTAGTAAATAATGTAGTTAACAGTGATATATTTGTTTACTAAATTTTGATGCAATTTCGTAGTTTTGTTTTAGCTCAACTCAGAAATAAATCAATTACAATCAATAAACATGCTAATTATTGATTTATTTTAACACTGTAAATATAATTTTGTTACTTTATTCTTTCTTTTTAAAAAGTTTCTTTTTACTATGGCTCAAAACAATTAATTTTTTGGTTACTAAATTTCAAATTGATAGTTGCTGTTTTATTCAGTTGGGTTTTAGGCACATTTTCAAATTTTCACACATATTTTTAGGTTGTTTGCATGTATTCCTAAAAACCTATCTTAAAGTTTCAAAATTCTAGGAATAAAAATATTTGAAAACCATAGTCCCAAGTAATGTAAAAAATGTAAAAAATTGGGTAAATTATATATATATATATATATATATATATATATATATACAGGGTGGGCCATAGGTCAGTTGTCACTAGCAATCCTTAGACTTTGTTTTTTCCTAGCGTAGTAGTTGTGAACTTGACTAAGTCAAACACTAGCAGTTTGAGGTTATGATTGTTTATTGTCGATATCTGAGAAAGTATGAATAGGAAATTAAACAACAGAACAGCGTGTGTTTGTTTTGCAAACATGGTGGAAACATGATCATAAATTATAGTGATGTTTATCTTGCATTCCACGGTCCCCAGATATAACACCGATGGATTTTTCAGTCTGGGGTATACTAAAAAATGATGTTTATTCAGTCAAGATTCGTAATGTTGAGCATTTGAAAGGAACGAATCCAATCAGAATTTGAAAACTTACAGTCCAGGAACATTTGCGACAAAATTTGTAAATCTGTGTTAAAAAGATGCAATCTTTGCTTAGAACAGCATGGAGACCATTTTGAGCATCTTTTGTAAGTTCATTGAATACTACATGTGTTCCTGTATTAATAAATTGTATTTGTACCACATAGTAAAAATAAATGTATTTGTATTTTCGCTTGTTTGGTATATTATTGCACCAAATGCATTTTTGACAACTGACTTATGGCCCACCCTGTATATAACAAAAAATACACCTATTAAAATTCAAGTTATCTGAACAGAATGTTATTCTTCACTCTTTTCTAAAAAAAAAAAAAACAATTTATAATACACCACAATTGCTGTTATATATGTAATTTTTTAAATAAAAAGAAAAAATACCTTACGCAACACACAAAAACGGCCTGCCATTAACAAGTGAAATGACTGCCACTACGAGGGTTTAAAGAATTTTATAAGGATTGACAACTATAATAACCATAAAATGGAATATGAAACTATTGCACTGACTTGTTGAAACTCGGTAGGCGCTCTTGAGGCTGGTTGGTGTACGGCACTGGCACTGGAGTGTATGGCAGCATGTTATTATTACTGTACCCAGAAACCAGTGTTGAAGGTATTGAGTTGCAGTTGGGCTGCATCAAGGTATCATTGTTGTACAATGGAACAAATGTCCTTTCACCCTGAAAATCATAACATTCTATTGAAAAGCTGAAATAATTAGAAAAACAAAGGGTGTATAAAAAACATTGAAACATCAAAAATATTCATTGAGTCATACACAATTTTTCTGTTTAATGCTACCTCACAGCGTTAGGGATATGCTACCACCTTGGGATATTATCCAGAAGATTTTTTAAAATTTGTTACTTTGGTTTTTTTGCTGCATACCATATCCCAAACAATAGAGCTCTCAGTTTGTATTATGTCCCAGTCAGATTATGCCAGAATTCATTAGGAAAATTCTAAATCAAATATAATACAGACTGTTTTAAAAAATGGGGAAAAATATTTTGGGTTATGGTTCAATAGATGAAAATAAACAAAGTTTTCTCTAACACTGGTGTTTTTCACTTTGTTTAGCGGCCATGTGTCTATTTTTAATTTTTTTTTAAAATCACAACTCAGAAAAGAAACCGTTAAGTTACAGGCATGGTAATTTTGCATGCTTGTATATCTTATTAATATATAAATTTCTCCTGAAATAAACACACACACACGCACACGCACACACATGCACACGCACGCACACACACACACACACACACACACACACACACACACACACACACACACACACACACACTTCAATTGTTTATACATGGTGGCCTATTACGAATTTCAAAGCGAAACTTTGTAAAAATTGACGAGAAAAGAATAAGAGCACCAAAAAACCTATCAATTAAATCACCTAAGTGACAGTTTACTTTTACTGCACTTTAAGTTTAATGAATAATTAAATTCATTTGTACTTATTTTAATAAATTGTTTAAAATAAATACAATAAATTTTGGGCCCTCTCCCGGTTGAATTACTGTGCCCTGCCTCCGGCACTAACAGACTGAATGAATTGGTTATGGGAGAACACACTTGTGCTTTATTGTTTTAACAATTTTAACAACTCTATTCGAACAAAACTATTATATATATTATACACCATACTGTGACATGTGAAAAATTATTAAGTCTTGAAGGTAAACTAAATCTAAATGAATACTCAATCGTACAAGAAATGTTTTGTTTGCATTTTAAAATTAAAATAAAACTATGGTCTTGTACAAAGAACTGTAAAAAACAACATAACCATGTGTAAAATAAAAACAGTAGCTGCAGGAAATTACACACAGGTCTAGTAATTGTGTATGAAATACTAAAAGAAGTTGGAAGGAATTTTGTTTAAAAATACTGTTAAATCACTGTCAATGAAGAAATCAATAAAACATTTCATAGAATATTCCTTGATAGCACCACAAGGCATAAACACAGATGTGAACAAGTCCCCCCCCCCCACCCCCCCCCCCCCCCACCCCCCCCCCCCCCCACCCCCCCCCCCCCCCACCCCCCCCCCCCCCCACCCCCCCCCCCCCCCACCCCCCCAAGCTGATTTTATTTTATTTTATTTTCATGTTATAAAACAGGAAATACACCCAATTACATTATGCTGTACAAACAAATCAAATGTTAAATAAGTGGTTTGAGTCCAAGTCCCATATCCATTATATCACTGGAATATTTATAAGCAAAATAACTATAAATACATATTATTCTAAACGTTACATAGGCACTATTATAAATAAATAAACAATAAATAATACACGTTCAGATAAATAACAAATACAGTATATGGTAATGACAATATCAGGAAATTAGTTTAATAAATTAATGGAATTTTTATTAATAAATTAATAATAAATCAACATTTAATAAATATAGCTTGAAATTTAAGAAATTGTAAAAGGAAAAATATACTATGAAGGACTGGTATACAAAATTAATGAAATGCATTTCTCTTTAAAGATATTTTAACTGTCAAAGTGAAACATCAATGTCGGATCCACCCAAAAGCATTGCGTTATAACCCCCCTCATCATCCGCCAACAGAGGAAAAGACGATCGCATCACTGTGCGTGAGTGAGGTAAATTAAACAAAAACTTGTTTCTGCTGTTAAAGTTCGGTACGCGATAGCTGAGGGTCCCCAAACAGTACGCGTCATCCACCCGACCCCGGACCAGGCCCCACAAATGTACTTGCTCCAAGACCCGCCTCCTCAGGCTGAGGCTCGTCAACCCAAACATCTCCAACAGCTCATTGTATGGAACTAAATACGTGTAAACATTACAACACTTGAAAATATAAATATCTCAAAAACTTCTTTTGCACTCTTTCAAGCATATCATTATAAAATTAAATGTGTAGGATTCCATACAATGGCGGCGCTTTCAAGTCTCGATATCTGACCAAGGATGTGTACAACACCATACTTGGTGGCGAGAGAAAAGAAGAGACCTGGCCCGTGCCGGCCGCACAGCTGTGTACTAGTGTGTTGCCGCGCGGTAATTTCAGGCGCTTCGCCCCACAACCAACCCTGCGAATCGTTTATCCTAGCAATGGAGTTATTTGTTTTCAGTAAATGTGGCATTCCTGCAGAGTGCCACATATTTTACATTAGCAAAATGTAATTATTTTCTTTTGACTTGGTATTTGTAAACCTGTTGATGAAAAATTTTTCTTATCCAATTTACAAATGTTCCTATTTTTTGCGTAAGAGGTTTTTTTGTTTACTGTATATTCAATATTGTGTTAGTCAGTAAGGTATCACTGTTAAATTTTATATACATAAAAGCACTACATTTACATTATACATATATGAACATTAGTAATTGTTGTCATAACAATAAAAAAATCTTCAATTTCAAGTAATTCATTCCTTTAATTATTGTTTATTTACAAACCACTGTAGAGCCTAATTATTAGAATTTATTACAAACATAAATTTTAACTCAATTTTAATTTATCAAAACAGTACCGTCATTTAAATTATCTCATAAAACATAACAATTAGGCCGCAAATCAATGAAAACAGCGAAACAATAATGGAATTACGAAACAAGGCGCGGCAACATACTAGTAGTAGCGCCTGCAATTGTCAGATAGGCCAGAATCCAGGGCTCTTCTTTTCTCTCGCCATCAGTAAAAGACCCGATGTTTCTAAAATTCGCACCTTGTCTCATAATAAAGCCCATCATTCTACTCGCAGCATTCACGCAAGTTTCTATATGAGTACTGAACGATAATTTGTTATCAATTGTAACGCCCAAGTCTCTTTTAACTAAATTGACTCTTGTAATTGATTGTCCATTTAAATTGTAGTTATGTATTATTGAACTATTTGATTTGGTAAAAGACATTTACATGGCACTTTGCGATATTTAAAAATTCATTTTATTTTGGCTAGCACATTTATACACATTATCCAGATCAGCTTGTAGTATTTCAGCGTCCCTTATTGAAGAAATGTAATAAAAAAGTTTTAAATCATCAGCAAATAACAAAGACTTTACTGTTTTTAACGTGGTCAACACAAATCGTTAATCATAATTAAGAATAAACAAGGACCTAAATTTGACCCTTGAGGTACCCCAGATTGCACCAAGAAATTAGATGACAAATAACCCTTATAACATACAAACTGTTTTCGGTTTATTAAATAAGAATGAAACAAATGTATTAAGTTACTTGACAATCCATAATGGTGCAGTTTTTTCAATAAAATCAAGTGGTCCACTGTGTCGAATGCCTTGGACAGATCAAGATATATTGCATCAGTCTGGGTCAACGAGTCCAAACCCCAAGGAGACGTAATCCGTTAAAACTTAATAGGTTTGTGTTAACTGAGCGTCCAGGCAAGAAACCATGTTGATTAGGAGATACGTATTTACTAAAAAAGTTTAAATAAATATTTGTAAATAATGCTTTCAAATATTTTAGCAGGTGTTGTCAAAACGGCTACAGGTCTATGATTTTGTATTTGGTATTCCTTCCCGCTTTTAAAAATAGGCGTTACTTTAGTCAATTTCCATTTTTCAGGAAATGTGCTTGATTTTAAACTTAAATTGTATAAAAATTTTAACGGTTTGATTTAAAATATCTTCACAGCCTTTGAATATGTACTGAGGTAACAAATCAGGTCCTGAAGTAGTTTTAGATTTCAACTTTTTCATAGCCAATTTAACATCCTGGTCGGTGACCTGGTCCAGAATCAGACAATCGCCACCCGTCATAGGGGTTTCTTTCATTGCCATCTCCACAGTTGGTTCCACTTGGTGATCATTATATACCGAGCTAAAATAGTCTTTAAAACCATCAACAATCAAACAACCATTATTTAATTGAATACCAATCATTTTCCATCACAAATAAAGTTTTATTGGCTGACTTTTTACTCTTTATAAATTTCCAAAACTGTTTACTATCTCCAACAATATTATTTTCTGCTTCATGAATAAAGTTATCATAAGCAACTTGTATGTCTTTCTTAATTATTGACCTTAAATTTTCAAATCTAATATAGTAGCCTACTCTTGATCATGAAATTTTTTGTGAAATTTTGTCTTTTAGTTTTAAATTTGAAATAATATTTTTAGTAAAACTAGAAAGGGAACTTCGACAATTTAGACTTTTTACGAGGGCAAGTTTTCATTAATAATCCCGTACACTTTATCATAAAAATATTCTAACGCATCGTTAACATCATGTATACTATAAAGTTGAGACCAATCAATTTCTGCCAAACTACGATGTAACTGAAGGAAGTCTGTCTTGTGATAACAATGACCCGTTTGGTCAGGAGACCTTGACTTGCACAATTGTTGAGTAGCGATAACAGACCTCACCTCTATCGCTGGATGATAAGGATCTTCAGCTACAAGCGGATCTAAACATCGTGTCACTTCGGTATTACTTATATTTGAAATGATCAAATCTAAAGTTTTATTTTTTATATGGTTTTTTTATCATGATATTATGGTTTAAGAATCTACTTCAGAGATAGCAAAACTTCAGCTCATAGTCATTGGTCCTGTCAGTGTTTTTTTACCGTTATCCTGCATATGGCAATAGCATTTCAAGAGTTAACACTGAGTGAATACAAAAACTCAAGAACAGTGCTATACGGTTCATTTTCAATCTTGGAGGATTCGCTCATGTGTCTGGTTACTGAGGGGCCTTAAAATATACTATCTATGGAAACCATACGCAGGATACTTACTAACTGTTTGATCCACAAGGTTCTTTCCCTCAAGGAGCCTCAGAACCTGAGTGAGAGACTAACTTAGAGGGAGGCTTCACTATCACAACGAAGCATCCACCATGATCGGCTGCTTCACTTTCCCAAAATCAAAAGGGAGATCGGAAGAAGTTTCTAGTTCTTTGGCCTGACGGTGTACAATTTCCTCCCTGCGTGTCTCAAAGAGAACATTCCTCTGAAGTTAAAAAAATATTAAAAACTTTAATCTCTGTAGTTTTTTAAATTCTAAATTACGATTTTACGTGTGTGTTGATGTATTCATTGTTATTTATTTATTATCTCGTATAGTTTAATTTAATTAATAGTTTAGATTAAGGTTTGTCGTTATAGTTTATTTGAATGTAGGTTTTGTAATACTTGTAACATGAGTTGCTCTGAAAATCAGAGGTAATTTATTTATCTATATGTCTTTGAAATGCAAAAATATTTTCAAACCAACCATATAAGTGAGATTCTTTAATAGCAAATTAAAAAGGTTCCACCAATATCAGATTGAAAAGTTTAATAAAGTGTCCATTTAAGTTCAATTAAAGGTGTTTCAAGTTCATACATATTTATAATCTCATGTTTCCCACCCAAGCTGCCATGAGTGTTGATAGAAGTAAAGTTGTTTTCAAATCTGTTTTACAGCACAGTTGTGTTATTCATAACCACGGCACCAGTCACGGCAGGATCTGAGGGGAATCCTTTTGAAATTTTGGAGGCTAGAGCCAAGAGGGAGATGATTCACTCATGATTTTTGAAGGGGGCCATCTAAGTTTTTGGTTTCCATAATCAGAACAAGTAATTTTGCATTTGGATACAATGTTTTGAAAGAAATTTACTTATCTCACAGTTTAGTTCATAAATTTAAGGTAATTTTATTTTTTATGGTAACAATATGAGAAGTTGCCGTCACAAAAACGTATATTTTCAAAATCTCAGAGGGAGCCATGACCCCTCCTGTGGATCCGCCACTGGTTAAAGCTTAGATTACTTTGAAGCTTTATACTAAGCATTCTTGCATCGTTCTGTTCATTCGATTTTGTCTGTGTAGGGATAAAATTCCATTTGTTCTCTCAAGCTAGAGTATACTTCAGTAGTCACCCACAAATCATTATGCTTATTAAGGTATCTATTATGGAACTATTTCAATCACTTATTAAATTTACTGAGTACCGGAAATGGTTTTTGTTAGTGTTGAACTACAAGCATTAGCTGCAAAATTGAGAAGAGGACAGATGTAAATCTCAACCTGTGTAAAATAAAACCTTACAAAGTTACTAATGATAAGATTACTGGAAATTGGTAAAATAGCTCTTTTGTAGCAGCTATCAGCATGTGATTTAGGTGGTATGTCTATATGTCCAAAGTGAGTAACTTGAATCGAGAAGGGCCTGTATTGTAAATGTTAGCGCTTTTCTTATAATTTTTTCCTCTGTACTTTATTTTCTTTGAATAAAATTTTTTGCAACTTCTTCTACTTCTATGGGGCGGCGTATTGCCATGCCCTTAAGCCTCAAGGGCCTTTTGCGCACCCCTGAAGAAAACCATGAGGCCGACCAGTCTACGGTTTCAGCAGTTCTAGAAACCGCCAAAAACAACTGATCACGTTCCCCTCTGGGGAAATTTGTCACCCTTGTCCAAACTACCAAAGATGGCATACCGCTCCCTTGCTATTGTAGGACAGTCAAAGAGCAGGTGTTCAGCAGTTTCCTCCTGCTCGTCACACATTCTACAGAGCGGATCCTCCCGAAGGATACTGACTCTGTGAAGATGCTTCCTCAGGTGACCATGTCTCGTAATCAGACCCATAACCCGATAAGACACCAATCTACTTAATGAGAGAAGGTCAGACAACACCCTAGGGGAAGGCAACGGTAGAACCATTCTGCTCATCTCAGACCCGGATGTAGCTTCCACGTTCCCTCATGTTCAGTGTGAACCCATTCTGAGACAGCCCCAAAGGATTCACGCCTAGAAATGCCACAGAGCGGTTAAGGTCCCATCATATTTGACACTGAGCCCATGTTCGTGTCTTCAACATGTATCAAAATGTGTACTATCAAAGTATTATTCTCAAGACTCAGATAAAGCGCCCAAACCTATCCATTAGGGTTACAAGCCATTTTCAGTATTAAAATTTCTCCAAAATTTGTTAATTCAAATAAAAAGTAATACAATATTTAATGAACTTTATAGCCAGTGACATTTAAAGATAAAACGTCCCAGGATTAGTTCTAAACTTGGCCACCAAGGAAGAGCACCAAAAATGAACAAATAAAATTTTCTGTTTTTTTCCTTTATTTTTTGACTGATTTTAGATGTAAAAACTGGTTTGTATACTAGAAAATCATAGAATTCTAAGTATATTTTAAATGACTACTAGCAATTTTTGAATTTTAAAATTTTAAATAGAAGTCTATACAGTAATTTTGTTGTTATAAATAAAATTATTATTTTATTTTATTTCTATACATTAAATTCAATGAACATCTAGTTTGCAAATTAGTTTAAAAAATGTAAATTAGGTTGAAATTTAAATTAAAAAAAAAAAAAAACAGAAAATATGGTCACGAAGATGCTACCCTCCATTGAATAAATTTCATAACATTTTCCGGTGTGTTTAATAAGAATGTATTATAACAGAGCTCTAAAATGTGCAGATTACTTTGACTACGAACATTACTTGCGACAATGTATCTTAAAATGTTGGTTTCTTTTTATTAGTTTGGTTTTTAGTATAAAAATTAACGGTTCATTTCAGTAACATTAAGAAATATATAATCATTAATAAAATGCAGCAAGGTGTTCAAGGAAGGGTATACGTTAAGTAATAATGTTTATAATAAATTGTGCATTTAATTATAGTTCAGAACTCAAATAAATACATAAATACTGATTTAGGTGTGATACATTCACATTGGTTACTCCATTTCACCTCAGATTGGTTCAGAGGTGGGGCGGACACAGCGAATTGTGAAGATAACATTTTATACCTAGTGTTTACAGACATTGTACATGCGATTCTTGATTGTTTTAAATAAAATGTAATTATTTCTGTCCCTCATTAAGTCTCTCATTTGTATATTTTATTAAAGGAACATTTTACTATAATTTTTTCAATCATGTCACTATTGATAAAATTTCACATTAGATCAAAATTGGGGGGAAAAATACTTGAGAAAGATTAAATTTTGGTTTGTGGTTTTGAGATACAACCAAATTAACAAAAAATGAGGACAGTTTTCTGACCTTCTGCAAAACAAGCTAATCTGCTCTGTAACCCGAAATATCAGTTCGTATGGTAAAATATATATATTTTATAACTGGAAAAAACGGAAAAGATTCTATTGTTTTGCAGCATTATTCCTTTTTTTAGAACCTGTTTTGCTCCTACAACCTTAACAGGCAGGTATTGCGTTGAATAGCAATTATTTGATTGTGGAGCAATTATTTGAAATCCCCCAAACACATAAAACACATGGTTAAGCATGTTGGAACTTAACAGCACATACTTAACCGTGTGGACTCCATGCTTAAGAGATCTCTCGGTCAGACGCTCGGCTCGTGAGCAAAGCCAACTCGAGTAGCAGGCCTAGCACAGGCTGTTACCTGAATTGACCAATTAGCAATTAATTAGCGTTTCTTAATGTCATTATGATTAAATATGTATTTCAATGACAACAATCAATTCTAAGATGGTTTATTGAACTTCATTGGGATCAACGAGCATTATTGCAAATTAAAGGAAAAGTTACTGTTACAAAAACATGAATCAAGATAACTACAACTTTTCTTTACAATATATAGCAATAATAATTGTAGCCAACACAGTAATTAATGATAGAACATCAAACATCAATGATAGTTAATGACTTCCTGATTGCACTGAGAATAGCTCATATTCAAATATTTAATAAGTCTACGAGTCTCTCAAGCCTTTGTTGGATATTCCCCCTAAAAAATGACAGATCGGAGAATTTAAACTTAATTGTTAAATTCGGTGGACCTTTCTAACGAATGCATTGTGTCTAATAGAGTATTTTGAAGGGGACTGAAGTTTGGTAGTGATCATTAACTGAATAATTATTACTCGGATAAGATTTCAGGGGTGAATAAAAAACACTTGATTAAAAACGTTGTATATTTGTAACTTTTTAAAACAAATAGACAATATAAAATAGAAAAACATAACTAACCTTAAAAATTTCTATACAACTAAAAATCTATACTAAAGAATTGAACTTTCCTTCAACAAACAAAACGAAAAATTACTGTCATGTTACTTTGGTTATGTTTAACGACAGCGACCACAAATAAATAATGCCAAAAATGGTGTGATACTGTTAATTATTTTCTATTTGATTAGAATCACTGTAAAACCTAACAGTGGAAATTTACTAATAATAATAATTATTTATTTTAACAGTGGGATGTGATGGAATCAAAACTCTAATCAGCTTTGTAAAGAACATTTTCCATGAAGAAAACATAATGACACATGATTACAAAAATGATATTTAAAAATATATTACAAACCAAAACAGTCTGGTTAGTTTTAACATATAATTCAATTGATGTATATGACCAAATACATTGGCCACTAAAACATGTGGTAGCTGCCGTTCAACATTACAATTACATATATATACAAAAAAGTAATAAAACTAAATATAAAAAGCTGACATTTTGTACTTATACAAATTGAATTAAATTTCATGACAGGAAAATGACAAGAAATATATACAGAGAATAGGAACAACAATTTACGATCATATCCATCCTGATAGGTTCTAATGGGGACTTAGTTGAAAGCTTGATTACCTACTGATATATTTATTATTTTCAAGGTCAATTGTGTTAAAGCATGATTCACATATTGATATGTTTTTAGAAAGCAAGAAGAAGAAATCACATGTGTAAGAAGGCTTGACTAATTACTCTTCCCACACTTCAGAATGCTTTCAGCACCACAATTCTTGAGCATAAATATTGCACGTACAGTAAATCACAAAACCTTGACTCATTACAGCACCTCTGTATTGTACTTGTATCAATGCCCTTAACCATTTGAGTGCCAAGGGCCAATATAATCGGCCTAGCAACGTTTCCGCATAGTGCCAAGTAATCGGCCCGATGGTATTGACGAAAATTGCCAAGAGCCGACTAGATCCTGTTGCTATATATTGAATATTGGTCATCCTGTTGCTAAATATTGACATATGATATCATAAAACGTATCAAATTAAAACCCAAGAAATGTACGACATAATTCACGTAGTGATAGTTTGTATATATAGTATACAATCTTTTTATGTAGCTGATATCTAGAAAGCTGTGGCGCGAACTGCCTGTTGTCACGCTGCAGTCGTTTTGTTTACGTTCAGTTGTTTTTGCTAGCTGTCTAGTATGGCTGTGTTGACATTTTTGGTTAGTGTTTTAAAAGTTTCCTACTTCAATTACTTCAGTTCAATTTCATTATTGAACAAGGTATAGTTTGCCGAAATGAGTAAAAGGAACAGATCGCCCTTAAGCAAAAATACATTACTTCAATGTATACAATCAGAAAGTAGTGCGGTGATACAAACTCACTCAGTTATTTCATCTGAAGGATTTAGTATAATAGGCCTAATGAAATAAGCCCAAAGTAATTCATTTAAGTCTGTTCATAATAAATAAATAACAGTTGAATAATCTACCTTGATTTAATTTCTTAAAACTAGTAAAATATATTTTACATGAACAAGAGTAAACGTGCATGTTGGTGCAGGTTTTCAGCATTTTGCAGCAATATATACAAAAAATTCAAAACTCAGTTATATATAAATGTATTTTTATGAAACTTGGTACATTTACTCCAACTAACACGGGGAACATAAAATTGGCAAATAAAACTAATAAAACAAAAATGAATAAATACCTTTTTGTATCTTAAACAAAAAAATGTGTTTTTCTTGTTTTTGTACTTTTGTTTACACATATAATTTTTTTTTAATGTATGGTCAGAATATATATATACCAATTTGTAGCCTGTATCTTGCTCTAAATAATAAAGCAAAAAGTGTCCCATTATGTTAATTATTAAGGATGGTGTTAATTTTTTAGAAAAAAACTGCAGTAACAAAAAATAGTGCTTGGCACTGAGGGGAATGACCTGTCACAAATGATTGGCACTATCTGCATGACCTCCACCACTTCGTGTGGCACTCAAAGGGTTAAAGAGCAGAATACAAAATCTAATCCCTACTGTTGAAAGAAATTTTGCAAAAGTAAAGTGAATAAAAGCAATGTGTATAATGTTTTTGGTCTTATTATAAATAATATTAACATATATAAAATTGTTTATCTGCTGTAGAAACAAATTGACTACATGCTTTACTTAAAGTAAAATTATTTCCAGAACTGTTCTGGAGGTGTGGGCGGATTTGGTGCTAGTAACTAAACCTAAATAATACTGAGTTGTGAACTCCTTCACACGAAAAAACTTATCAATAAAATTGTACAGTCGTAGAAATACTGACAGCTATACAATGACAAATGGTAAATCAACAAAAGTGGCACAATTACAGTGCCTTGAGGTTCACCCAAGTTCATGGGTGCGGACCATAGTGTGTAAACAAAATGGGGCAGCAGCCAACTGGTCAACGGTGATGTTGAATATGAGGCACGCCTGACGCGCAATTAACTTGGTGGGAGTGAAGCTCAACGGCTGGACACGGCCAATCCACTGGTGTAACATTCCGTCTGGGTGGGTTACCTCCAATGCAGCTGTGGAGAACCAGTGGTGATTGTCATTCAGGTACTGTTGACAAACAACATTTATCAGAGTATTTGTACAAAAGATGTTGGCAACCAGTGTGTCTGTACAAAAGATGTGGCAACCAGAGTGATTGTACAAAAGATGTTGACAAACAGAGTATGTATACAGAAGCAGTTGGCAACCAGAGTATCTGTAGAAAAGATGTTGGCAACCAGAGTATTTGTACAAAAGATGTTGGCAACCAGAGTATTTGTACAAGATGTTGGCAAACAATTTAAATGCAATACTTCCCATAACGCAAGGAAATAGGAGAGTAGGGAACATAGAATCCATAGTTATGGAAATACTGTTTTAGTATTAAATTTACAAAGTTTATGTATACTTTTCAAGAAAGAAAGCCTAGGGTACAATCAAACAAGCAAAGCTAGCTGAATTGGCCTAGCAAAGCACGCAGTGACGTCCTGATATTTAAAACGTGATGTGTGGATATTGTGTATGATTGTTTTAAAAATCTGCATAAAATTAATTTAAACACTGAAATAATATTTACATTAAATATGCCTATTTATTTTTCATAATTTACTGTAAAGTTTCTTCATGTGAACCAAAGGGATTTGAACCCTAATCAATTGGTAACTACTGGAATCTTAGAAGCTATTCAACCAAAACAGTACAGAAATGTAAGTTATATTACTGTGTTTATACAAACAGTTTTGCTCTTCAGTTTCAGGGCTTCAAAACTTTTTCAATTAAAAACCGTGTAATCTGTATTTTGTTGTGATTGTTTGTTTTATTTCAGCCATTCTCCTCTTAATTTTATGATTGAAATTTCAAAGAATTTGAGTTAATCTATCTCTTGAAAGTCTTTTATAGAAAACTCATGCCTAAAATTTGCATCAAGAGTTTAGCTCTGAGATGGCAGCAAGCCCACTTGCTTAACAAGGATATCTTAAACCACAGCAATGGCTTATTATAATCTCCTATTGTTCAAGAAATATCTTTGCAAGCCTGGCTTTATTATTTATTAGTAATGTAAAGAGGTCCCAAATAGTAATTTTAATACTAATCTTCTATACTCGTGCGAATTATAAAAATATATTTCATACCTAAATGCACTACGCAACAGTCTATTTGCCACAACCCAGACTTGAAATTATGTCATGTACTATGGCAATGTTCATGTTTTTGATAAGTCTGAAGTGTCGGAAATTCACATTACTGTTAAAAATCTTGTCTGTTTCCAATAACAATCAATTTTAATGTCCTTTGTTATATTTAATTAAAATTACTAGTTGTTACTAAATATTCAGTAATACCACATGATTACCATGAATATGCAAGGCTAAATCATATATAAACACTGTATATATGCACTGTGTATTTTGCATTAATTCATTCTCGAATTTAATATGGAATAATTTGTTGGGGCAAAGCTTTCAAATACTTAATAGACAAAATAAGAGTTACACAAAACCATTTTATACGAATCATTAAGGCAAAACGAAAATGGGAAAGTTCTTTTCCTATTTATTCTGAATTTAAAATATTACCGATCCAACATCTATATATATATTTAAAGTTCTGAGATTGTTCTATATCAGAAGTGGAAATCAAGGCACTAATACTCTTTTTTATAAAACTCGAAATTTACATAAAAATGTTTTTAAAATCCCAAAAGTTAACAAAATTATTTTTAGACAGGCTTATGGGTACAATGGCCCTAAGTATTTCAACCAGTTACCAAATAATATAAAAATGTGTACCAATTTAAAAGGTTTCTGCAATCAATTGCAATCTTGGCTATTACAAAACGCCGAAATTGATTTTTTGAATTCAGTCTTAAGTTAGATAAAAATTGTATACCTCTTAATGTCATAAGCTATCATTGTTGTTTCTTAATTTGTTCTGTTTGTTCTTATGTGTGTCACACACAATGAAGGAAATATTAACTTGTATGAAACTGAATATATATAAAAAGTAAGTAGTTGATCCTTGCAAGTAAATTCCATTTATATCTGCAAAATTATTTACGTTTATTAGCCTTAGCCTATCTCGATCTAAATGGTAAATCTTGCATTTAATGTAAAATTGTAAACAATGAATTGGTTAATTTAGCACAGTTGTTTGCAACAGATATTGCGGATTTTTATTTTGATTTGTGATAAATTGTATTTATAGTAATGCAGGCGTGCTCTAGCTTTATAATGTTTTGTAAAAAATACTGAACTCATGTTGGCCATATACTAGTAACAGGCCAACATTATTTCCATTTATTACATGTATTTTATATTTACCTTATTTATACAGTAGAACCCCTCATATCCGGCCACCACGGGACCGAGCCCCTGGCCGGATAACGATTCGGCCGGATAAATCAACCTACAGTACACAGCACTTGACAAAACAAAACAATTGTACTGTACTGTACTAACCGCACTGGAAATAATCAACGAACTGTTTACAGGTTAAACCTATTAGCTCAACTGAGGACAACACAGGAAAATGTAAACAAATAGATACACCAAAATAACGCAAGAGTCGTGGGAGACTAGTGCGTGCAACTGCGCGTCTGCAAGCCGTGGTAAATAAATTTCGATATTGGCTTCCGGGAAGTGGCCGGATAAACCGAGGTGCGGTAAAACCGAGGCCGGATATGAGGGGTTCTACTGTATGGAAATAAATCATTTATTCATTTTTATAAATGGTAATTTTGCTATTGTTCTTAGAATGCAGGTTGAACTAGAACTAGATAATGCTGTATGGAGTAGATGTTTGGATTACGAGGAGTGGGGGAACCGTTCTGGTTAGTGTTCTGTACAGCGATGACCGAGCAAAAAGTCTATTGCGCAACGGATTATCATAAAGTTTTTAACCAATGAAGGCATTAAACCACCTGAAATTTTAACTCTTTTGCAGTCACAGTTTGGGGACAGTACACTGTCTCAAGGTTAATCCTTACAGATGACAATATCGTGCCATTCAAATTCTATTGTCCTTGCAACATTTTATTAAACTATAGGCGAATTTTATTTGCCAATTTTCTGCATTATCAATGTGTAGATCATGCAGGAGTGTATATTGAAAAATGTTTAAAAAAAATAATAATTATATAAGATCCTCAAATGAAGATACAAAAATACACTACCGTTTATATTTGATTTACCCTCGTATTTTCCATTAAGTGTTACTGAAAAGAATTTCAATGTTTTATAAAGAGAAATTCTTCACATTCAAGAGCTTTGTCACAAATTGTGCTCCTCAGAATAAGTTCATGCACTTTCAATAGGTCTTGTTTCATTGTGCTTTGTTTAACGAACATAAGTATTATTTTATTTTGTTTTGAACACATAATAAGAAAGAAAAAGTTACATATCACCAAATTCCTTCTCTCACCTGTATATAAACGTACACCTGCATGCTTTGGAAATTTCCCAGAACAGATATGACAAACAGCCTGTCTTTAACTAGCTGAAGGAAGCACAGCCTTTTCGGTCCCGTATTTGAAGGTCCAGCACCGAAGGATGAGTTGTACAACTCGCTCCCAAAACTGACTGTGAAAGTACTTTCAGCATTCAAGACTACTTCATTGTGAGCCTGGCAAATAACAAATATATTAGGTACATAACTTAAAATTACATTACCCAAGATATGTTAATAGAATCTTTCTTCTGCGTTGTTATCATTTTCTAGAATTAAAAAATGCCAATACACACAAAAGTTTAACAAAATTTAACAATTTTCAAAGCCAACGGTAGGATATGTATGCTGGTTTTGGTACACAACACAATTATACTTTTCATAACAAGCGAGCAGAGTAAGCCGAAAATGACAAGCAAACAGCATTTGTTTCACAATGTACATACTGACTTACTAATTTAGAATAAATAGTGATAAAAACAAATAATCCGAATTTGGCTCAACGAGCAGGTGAAGTATCACCTAGTGGTAAATACATATCTATATTCAGTACGTTCTTAACGAGGTATTGAACAAATAATTCTCTTTAATTTAGCTGTTTATATTTAAATTTATTGATTAATAAAGTACGGAATGTCTAGTTTGTATAAACCTATTAAGTTTAAATAAACTTAATATGTATATATTCTACTGTCTCATAAGAGTAAAGAAACAACTACTAAATTTTACTACTAGACAGGACATTCATGATTACCCAACTAGAACAAAGCATCTGTTACAACTCTTACCAGTTAAATTAACCAAAACAAAATGCAGTAATCTTTTTATGAAAATTAAACTGTTTACCAAGTTACCATTACACGCTAGATATGTATCTTTTGTAAAATTTAAAACAGTTTTAAACTCCTGGTTAAAAGTTAATATATTTTACTATATGGATGAATGCTTATATGTAATAACACAACATTAATTTTTTATTTTGTATCTCAATGTATCTATTTATTCAGTTTTGAGGGTGTTAAGTTTTAAAATTGTATCCATGTTAAAAATGTTAATAGTTATTTAGTTATTATTGTTCATTTATATAGATCTGTTGGTTGTTTGGTTATTGTTATTAATTATACAGATCTATATATTTACTGGTAGGCAGGATTCAGTAGGTAAAATCTGAACAGTCTGTTTTAGTTTTAGTTTAGAATAGTTTAGTAACTTGACGAAGTCTACTGCACTGTTGAATGTGTTTAACACATTCGCTGCAGTAACATATGTTAAAAAGAACCCAAAAAAATTGAAAAATAAAAATTCATAAAAACTTACTGTATGTATTCTAAAGATCAGAATATGGTCACATTTTGAAGTCAAAGTGGTCTTTCTGTTCATATTGTTCATGTTTTAGTTTGTTAACCGCTATTACTTATGTTTCCAAAACCTTTAAAAAATAATGTTTACAATTTACAAGTTACCTGTAAACCCAAAAAATTCCCAAAAACTAAAACCAACGTAACCCTATATGAATACAGACTTGAACAACTAAGGGGAAACGGTCCTAATTGACTTCAACCGATAGCTAAGCAACAACGAGACTTGTAGCTTGCATTGTTAACCGCTGGCGTGTAACTTGCTATTTGGCAAACATCACTGTTACACGCCGGCGTGTAACCCGCAGAGAATGTGGTAAAGACCAATAAAGATCTTGAATATTGGTCATGACTAAAATGTTCTATACAAAACCAGTAGTTTTTAAACAAATACAAGACAATTTAAATGAATAAAAAGAGTGCAGTATTTAGTAACAAAATCGGACTTACAATGTAGATGTGAGTGTCCAAACTCCGCAGCTGATTGAACCAGGAACATTCGGGGAAGGGACACTCGAAGGGCTGCAGCACGCAGTGAGTCTCGTGTTCTTGTTGGACTGTCTTATTAGAGAAGGGCGTGTGGCAGCCGTACTTGCAGGACACTCCACTCTAGGGACACAGTTAATGTTGTGAGAGGTTAGTAACAAATCTGTTGCATCTTCTTAGGAATCAATGGACCTTGTAGTTTCGGTAATTTGGTTTAACCAAGTGTCTCATTTCCTCACTACGGCAGAGTCAATCAATATTGTCTGCCATTTAGACAACAGTAACACACTAGATGGTTGCTTAACAAATATGTCACTCTAAATATGGCCACAGTATGCAGTATACAAGGAATGGCTAGTATAATATGGCGGCATATTCTGACAGCAAAGCGATGCGACCTTGAGTCTGTGGCTTCTACCAAGTGGCTACTGCGATCTGGTGGTAAAATCAGATTACAAGTGATTGCGAGCACAAACATGGAAGTTAACTATGTTGCCGACAGATGGAACCACTTTACAGACAAATCTACTTAACCCTCTCCCGGTCGAATTACCGCGACGTGCTTTTGGCGCTACTGGGCTGAATTAAATCGGGCGCTCTGATAGGAGGGGACACTTATTCGCGTTTTTACTAAGTTAAGAACTTTATTTTAATAAAACTATTATGTATTGTGCATCGTTACAAAGATGATTAAATCCTCTATAATAATGTTGTATTTATTTTTTTAAAAATATTATACTTATGAGGTAAATTAAAATCAAACAAAAAGTCAAACTTACATGAAAAATCTTGTTTTGATTGATTCTGAAAACAACTAACAAAATGATTTCAGTAAATGAGTGGTTATAAAAAGTCTCAAATAGTTCATCAAATTACGTAACATAGCAGCACAAGTCAGAAAGAATTACTACTAAACAACTAGATCACCGTCAATGAAGTAATCAATGAACCGTTTCAAATTATTAATCCTAGATAGCGTCCCTAGTCATAAAACTATGAATAAACAAGGCAACAATGACACTGCCAATAGATATTTCCAGTATTAGTTCCCTAAACAACCGTATGACAGCAGCACAAAGCAGAGGGCGTTGATAAAGCAGTTGGAGGCGTTTGGACTTTTGAGCCAGGCGCCCTGCCGAGGCGTTTGCCCGGGAGAGGGTTAAAGGCAATCAGTAATAGCATTGCATTTACGATAATACAAAAATACAGAGGCTAAACGTCATATGACGTCCTTACTCATTATGTATAGTTTACACACACTCCTTAAAGGGTTAAAAGAATGTCTAAACAACGATTTACTTACTTACACCAAGAAAAGAAAATTAGGGGGGTTCAGACAACTGATATTTTTTCGTAGAGGACAGAGAGTAAGGCACATTTTGTTCCTTAAAAAGTTCTTGACCCGATTTTGTTGTTGAGAACGATCCTTCAGCAGTACATGTCAGTAATACTGAGTTATGTAAATAATAATAATCGTTTCCAAAAAAATGAATTTAAAAAATTGAAATTTGGAGGGGGTCAGGTCCCCTTGGACTCACTTGCTGACTACGTCCATGACTTATCCAAAACTATTTACTGTAATTTCAGTCAGCATTATTATGAGCAATAGAGTAACAATTTTAAAAATGAACTGCACCTAAAAAATTTAATATTTGACAATGGCTAAAAACTAATTTGTTTAATAAACATTTTTAAATAGAACCATGTTTTACAATAAATTATGATTTTTAATATAAGGTCCTGACTAGGCATTCTGCAAGGAATGAAGCTTTCTGAACTAACACTTTCATGTGGAACTGGTACACATTCAATTTCCCTGATTAAGAATAATAATATTTAAAAGTCCAGTCTTTTAACATTTAACATTATTATTAATAAAATTTTTACAACTCTTTTTATAGATTCAATTTTAAAATAATCACATACTATGTTGACTTCAACCCAGTATTAAATGTAAAACATATATATACTTGCCATATTATTAGAGGTAGAGTTCCAGATCATTTGCTCCAGAAAATTATTCCACGTTGGGATCTCTTTTGTCGTCGTCTTTGTCTTTCCAGAATGCCCCATGATTAGTTCAGATTTTTGGTTACAGTAGTTGTTTTCTGATTTAAAGTCACTGAACGACCTGTAAAATATTTTCATACTAATCTGTGTTTATAAAAGTATGTATTATATATGTTTAAAATAATTACATTATGCAGAACAGAAAATAATAACTAACAGATTCAAAAACATGAATGGCGATGAAAAACAAATGAGAAATGTTATTAGCATAACAAATTTAAATTATATGGAAGAGAACACACGAGATAGGGATAATGGAATAAAAAAAAAGACAAGTAAGAAGTAATACCAAAAAAGTTGGTTGTTTCTGTAACCCGGTATATTTTAATTAATAAGAATCACATATATAAAATAATTTCACCAGTAAAAGTGAAATTGCTCCAGAAAAACCTAACACAATTTCCTTAACACTTTTACTGCCGACAACATCATTTGACGGTGCACATGGAATTCTATAGAATGCTAACGTCTTTTGACGGCAACGACTTTTACAGTATTAAAAACGCATTTAAACATATTTGGACTTCGGCACTGATAGTCATTTGCTATTTCCATGTTTTTTTCTTACTCTATGGATTATGACCTATGAAATTTTTTGGCAATCATCTGGAATATTGAAAAAAGTGGTTTAATATGAACTCATTGTAACGTCGGATTCGGCCGTTTGTTATCGTGCTGCTAATTCGTCGTCTGCTTTGCTATTGTTTTGCTTGCTATTACTTTAGTTTACAAAGATTTTGTGAGTAAATACAATGAAGCATAACATTATTGAAGACAATCAAGTGCTAGAAGATTTATTCAGATTTTCAAGTGACAGTGAAAGTGATGATTTATTCCAAGATGACACAGATAATGACCCTGATTTTATTACCGATGGACTTCTTGGAGATGCAACTCATTTATTGACATTGGTTTTTTATTCACATTACAAATAAAAGCAAAATAGTAATAAAAACTGTTATTATACTCTTTGATAATTAAAAAAAACAGGCAAGCAATGGCTACAAAAAGATATATAAACGGATTCAACACTTAAAGAATTTCAAATTGAATAAAATGAATTGGATATTTAATTTTGTAATTACCCATTCAACCTGTTACTTGAAGAATTCTTCTGTTGACTCTCCAAATCCTGCTGGGACATTGTCATCGCAGTATTAGCCAAGAAATCTAATCCTGATGAGTCTTTAAAAGAATAATCCAGCTTTGTCTGTGGCTCCACATGTGATGACATTGGCATAGTCTGGTTGTGCTCAGCACTCTGAAACAATCAACAAGCACTTGCATTGTTAGAAATGAAAATTAAACAATCTTTAGTGTTTAAACACACCTTGACAATAAACATTGTTTGATGTCACATTGTGTTAAGTAACATTGTAGTATATTATGCAGGGTTATAGTTTAAGACCATTATAATGTGCTTTAAACAAGAAATTTTTCTTGAAATTCTCTAATAAAACCGCTTTTGCTATATGAAATTTTATAATTTGTTGGTTGAATAAAGAATAAAATTGAACACGCATTCTCTGGAACTAATTATAAATTAAATGTACATGCTAAATTTTATATGCAATTCAAACCAGACATATGGTTTCAATCGTGTTTTAATCCAAATTTAATTTCACTGTCTTAATTCTAAAATACATTTTTTAACAACTAAGGACGATATTGCCACAATGTTAAAGGGGTCAGCAAAGAAAATTCAGTGTAGCTGTATTAGGCCCTATTGGGAAGGGAAATTTGAGGTAAGAAGGAAACTTGATAGAGAACAATTTAGTTTAAATATTGTAAAAGGATAGTGTATCTCTCTCTCAAGAAATTCTCTAAGTTAATACATTTTCATGTTGAGCAAATTACATCTAGGTATAATTTAAATTCTCATCTACAGATCTATTGGTATATAACAAAATTTTTTACCAGTCTCATACTCTGAATTATTAATTATTAAATAGTAGAAAAATGAAAAAAAGGTAAAGCACCAGAACGTACATCAAGGTGATATTATGTTTATGGAAGATAAGTATCCATAAAGGTACAAGGTTTCCATAAAAGAACAATATTTCACTTTCAAACCCTTTTACACCATTATTTTTTATCAAAGAATTATAAACTGTATGTCATTTTAATATACTTTTTAGTTTGCTTATAAAATGCAAGTTAAGAGAATTTTTCAGTATAACCAATTAAAATATTAAAGAAACTAAAAAGCGGTTGATGTGTATTGACACTTCACTAAGTGTCATGATGAACTGACTTTGAGACAGCTGGTATATTATTAATGTGCGTCCACCGTAGTCAATGTTTTAAGTATGAGGTAAGTTTGAAAAGTAAACGAAATTTCAGTTTCACCGTAGTCCTCCTCCGTAGACTAATGGTTATAGTCTCGGCTCTCTAACCGAGAGATCACGGGTTCAAATCCCAGG
The DNA here is from genome assembly GCF_021130785.1 of Homalodisca vitripennis. Taxonomy (NCBI): domain Eukaryota; kingdom Metazoa; phylum Arthropoda; class Insecta; order Hemiptera; family Cicadellidae; genus Homalodisca; species Homalodisca vitripennis. The sequence continues at coordinate 234,857,270 of NC_060207.1, forward strand.
GAGGTCCAATCAAGTTTCGCCGTTTGAAGAGTCCAATCGTCAAGATATTTCTACTACATTACTTTTCATGCTCCTGAAGTATAACACAATTTCCAACTGTATTCATTGTTTACTTTTTCAGTAGCAGCTGCTAAGATTAGGCATGTTGTATGAACTCAGCAAATTCTTATTTGGTAAACAATTTTAGTAAAAGAATTTGTTATCAAATTTTATGTGAATAATGAAGTGTAAGAAAGTGTGGGAAATGTTAACAAAGACCTATAGTGAGTCTGCTATGATTAAAAGAAGGGTTTACGAGTGATATAGACATTTCAAAGATGACCGTGAAGACATTGAAGATGATGAACAGTCCACAGCACATCAATAACCAATGAAAAAGTTGAAAAAAGTGGAAGAAATGGTTACGAAGTATTGCTGTATTAAGATCAGAGAAGTCTCTGATAATGTATCAATTGGCATATCAATGAAATTTGTTTTTATGTTATTTGTTTTAAGGGTATGAAACGTGTGGCAGCAAAATTTGCTCTAAAATTGTTGAATTTTGACCAAAAACAGTGGCAAATTAAAGTTGCTTAGGGGTCTCTAAATAATAAAGTCAACGACAATTCAGAATTATTGAAATGTGTTATAATGGATAACGAAACATGGGTTTACGGATATCACATTGAAAACTAAGGCTCAATCATCCCAGTGGAAGCATTCTGGATCACCAACATCGAATAAGCCTCTACAGGTGCAGTTAAATGTAAAGGTTATGTTCTACAATTTAATGGCATAGTGCATCATGAATTCTTGCCAAAAGATCTAACGCTCAATAAGGAGTACCTCCTACAAGTTCAATGCGTTTGCATGAAGCAATCCGGAAAAAATGCCTGGATTTGTGACAAACAATTCATGGCTTTTGCACCATGACAATGGACCTGCTCACACTTCATTGCTTGTTCATGAATTGTTGGCCAAATACAGTACTGTAACGAGGCTCCAGCATCCATATTCTCCAGACATGGCTCCATATGGCTTTTTTATTTCCAAAAATAAAGAGACCCTTAAAGGGTTGTAGTTTTACAAGCATAGATGACATTAAAAGTGCATCTCTGGAAGAGCTAAATACTATCCCAAAGATTGAGTTTGAGAAGTGTTTCGAGGACTGGAAGAAGCACTGGCACAAGTGCATAATATCTAATTGGGACTATTTTGAAGGTAACAAGATGAATAAATATTTTTTTTTTTATAAAATTCTTTTTTTCGCAAATACCTCTTAAAAAGTAACACCTCTTAAAATTTATTCTATGACTAAAAATAATTCCATAAAAGTTTGAAGTTTAACGTTGTTTTTATGGAGCTGAAGTCAAGATGGCTGCCAATATCATTGGCTCTTTTATGTAGATTGTATAAATTATTGAGTGAACAATTAGCCTGCTGTTTCAGAATAAATTACTGCTACCTAAGATATTGAAGCTGAGTCACACTTACGACGGATGTTGAATCAAGCTGTGCTGGTTTGTTGTCGATGATCTCATCCAGGTGGTTGGAAGTATTATCACAGGCTGCCTCATTCCTGCGGATACTGCCACATATGAGAAACACATTGTAAGAAACACATTTAAACATTTAAAAAAACGTGTTTTATTTTATGTTTTTGATATTTATAAAGCTGGATCACCAATTGAGTAACCAAGACTATATATACCAGAGAACATGAATATGCGGGTTGTGAATTTGTTTAAGAAACACGATTGATTCACACTTGTTTACGCTATGGGGAAAGGAAGAATCTAGTCGAAAAGTAATTAATGTATTACTACATTCAGTAAAAGTATTTGATCCATTGAGAATACATCCTTCATATAAGTGATACACAATTTCCTCTGTAATCAAATGTTAGATTTATTTTATTCAACTAGTGTTCAATATCGTCATTGTGAATGTTCAAATAACTACTAGAGAGTTAGAAACAGAATTCTCCAATCACAACACTTAATACCCTTATAAGCTAGTATTTAGCATGAACTAGCATTAACATGGTGACTGACACAACAATAGCAATAAGACTTCTTGACTGGATTCATTTTAATATCTTATTTAACCTTAGAACTGGCAAAAGACTTATGTTTATAACAAGTGGTTTCATAAAAAAATATATTGTAGTTGTTATCAGCTGTGTGGATTGTGTCTCGGTCATGCCATTTTTTTACACTGCAGCTACTTACTGTACATGTTCTACAAGAATATTTTTTTGTATGTAAATCTATACAAGCGTAAAATATTAATTAAACAGACTAATATAGCCATAGACGTATCCAGGGAGCTTGCATTTTGGTGTGAGGTTAGCCGCTAAGTGGTAGTGGCCAGGTCAGGGGGATAGAGCAAGCGGGCGAGTGCCGAGCAGTGGTGGGGGTACTGCGAGAAGGCGGCATCACAGCGGCGGAGGGATGCTTACCCTATCCAGCATGAACTAAAATCGCCCAGTGTATTTTTGTAAGCAGTTTACTTATGTATAATCTGAGTTGTTAACTACATGCATTTTTTATTGAATTGTCTTAGGCATTTTTTTCTAGTTACATTAACAAGTTGCGCATTTAGTTTCTGACACATAATACAGATGTCCCAATTTGCCATATTTCTGTTTACAATCTAACAGTTTGTTTCTTATTATAACTACTCGTACTACCATCCATCAACTGTATTGTGCAACTCTCTATTTTGGAAAAATCTTATGTATTAGCATTTAAATTTTTTTATTTCATAGTAAGCTTTAAATATTTTTCAGTAGAGGGAACGGAAACTGGTCACGATTAATTTTCTCTGACAGTAATTACGAAAGTGTCCAGAGTTCCAAAAACTTGCTGACAACGCTGAATTTGTGTTAATAGAAGGGTAACTAAAGCTTTCATAAACATGATTGGTCACTCTGCAGTTCTCACTGACATTGAATATAATGCTTCAGAGAAGAACTTTTTTATAAAACTATGCTTCATAAGCAATCCACAATGGCCAGTGATGAGTATTTGGCCCAAGTTAGAAAACAGGTTGAGATTTGTTTAACACGTTCACGACACTTGCTAATTTCTGGACTTCTTTATTTGCTGTCTAATAATTCAATAACAAAAAAAACTGGAAATATCTTTATGCTAGTATAATATAAAAGTATGTAGGCTTCGCAATTTTGCGCAAAAATTATTTTAATATGTTTTCAATGTCTTTCTGTGTACTTGGTGTACCTAAAAAATAATAGGCGATCAGTCATAGTGTGAGGTCCTGAGTTTAATCTGAAGACGCAGCAGCATCTGATCTCTCCAGAAGCAGCAGATGGTCATCTTCTTAGATAGTGGGCCTAATCGCAAGGTGTGGAGTGAAGAAAAATGTCCACACAGTGGATGATACAACTAGGGATAATCCATTATGTAGGGTATGTAAAGAAAACTAACGAAACTACATAACGAAACTAATTACAACCCTGTACTGTTTGTTTCCTCAGTTAAGTTTTGCCATTTCTGGTACCTACTTTGCACAAAGATTGAAAGTTTTTTCAGGAAGATCTGGTCAGTTGTTTTAGCCGCTTGCTCAACTCCTGAAACTGCAAACTGTAATTTCAGGGGAGAAAAGGAAGCGATTTTTCTGGCCATTATTAAAAATTTTCTAATTTCTTGAGGACACCTAGTTGGTCTTTGAATGCAGTAGTTGACACTGTGAAATTTATATCATGTGTAATAAATACAGTAAGCTGTGATTGTAATGCTCTATCGTTGTGTTAATATTGGCTCTTCCCAATGGATTAAGGCTTGTCAATTGGACCCCTTATGACAAAAAAAGATTTTTAAGATTATTGTTTTGCTTTGATCATAAAATATAAAATATAACAAGCTGTATGTAATATTTTAAAATATTTAGTTTAATTAAGATATTTGCTATTGTATTTTAACCCTAGTGTTGGCAATCAACGACTATTCGTCGGTGACAGTCCCGCGGAGGTCGGCAATCGACGATAGTCATGGCGTTACTATTTCACTTATTATAGTACGTAAACTCGTCGTATCAACATGATTCGGGCACCATTGCAAACATCTGAATCTGTCCTGTCTACAGACAGTTTTTTTAATAGTTGTAGCAAGTGGATGGATGTCGCAATCAGCTGTTTAAGACGTGGAATTTATTTTCAACTTTGTTGCTACAGCCCGGCACAGTTGTTTACTGAGTGTTTGGTTATTTTGTTCATTTATTACAATCGTTAACTGTAACTATTTATTGTTTATTGCATAAAACGTGTTTATTATTATCCTGTGATGTTCTTATGATAGCAGTTTTAGTAAATAATGTAGTTAACAGTGATATATTTGTTTACTAAATTTTGATGCAATTTCGTAGTTTTGTTTTAGCTCAACTCAGAAATAAATCCATTACAATCAATAAACATGCTAATTATTGATTTATTTTAACACTGTAAATATAATTTTGTTACTTTATTCTTTCTTTTTAAAAAGTTTCTTTTTACTATGGCTCAAAACAATTAATTTTTTGGTTACTAAATTTCAAATTGATAGTTGCTGTTTTATTCAGTTGGGTTTTAGGCACATTTTCAAATTTTCACACATATTTTTAGGTTGTTTGCATGTATTCCTAAAAACCTACATATTTTCAAAACTACATATTTGACAACTTTTGGCTATCTTAAAGTTTCAAAATTCTAGGAATAAAAATATTTGAAAACCATAGTCCAAGTAATGTAAAAAATTTAAAAAATTGGGTAAATTATATATATATATATATATATATATATATATATACAGGGTGGGCCATAGGTCAGTTGTCACTAGCAATCCTTAGACTTTGTTTTTCCTAGCGTAGTAGTTGTGAACTTGACTAAGTCAAACACTAGCAGTTTGAGGTTATGATTGTTTATTGTCGATATCTGAGAAAGTATGAATAGGAAATTAACAACAGAACAGCGTGTGTTTGTTTTGCAAACATGGTGGAAACATGATCATAATTATAGTGATGTTTATCTTGCATTCCACGGTCCCCAGATATAACACCGATGGATTTTTCAGTCTGGGGTATACTAAAAAATGATGTTTATTCAGTCAAGATTCGTAATGTTGAGCATTTGAAGGAACGAATCCAATCAGAATTTGAAAACTTACAGTCCAGGAACATTTGCGACAAAATTTGTAAATCTGTGTTAAAAAGATGCAATCTTTGCTTAGAACAGCATGGAGACCATTTTGAGCATCTTTTGTAAGTTCATTGAATACTACATGTGTTCCTGTATTAATAAATTGTATTTGTACCACATAGTAAAATAAATGTATTTGTATTTTCGCTTGTTTGGTATATTATTGCACCAAATGCATTTTTGACAACTGACTTATGGCCCACCCTGTATATAACAAAAATACACCTATTAAAATTCAAGTTATCTGAACAGAATGTTATTCTTCACTCTTTTCTAAAAAAAAAAAAAACAATTTATAATACACCACAATTGCTGTTATATATGTAATTTTTTAAATAAAAAGAAAAATACCTTACGCAACACACAAAAACGGCCTGCCATTAACAAGTGAAATGACTGCCACTACGAGGGTTAAAGAATTTTATAAGGATTGACAACTATAATAACCATAAAATGGAATATGAAACTATTGCACTGACTTGTTGAAACTCGGTAGGCGCTCTTGAGGCTGGTTGGTGTACGGCACTGGCACTGGAGTGTATGGCAGCATGTTATTATTGCTGTACCCAGAAACCAGTGTTGAAGGTATTGAGTTGCAGTTGGGCTGCATCAAGGTATCATTGTTGTACAATGGAACAAATGTCCTTTCACCCTGAAAATCATAACATTCTATTGAAAAGCTGAAATAATTAGAAAAACAAAGGGTGTATAAAAAACATTGAAACATCAAAAATATTCACTGAGTCATACACAATTTTCTGTTTAATGCTACCTCACAGCGTTAGGGATATGCTACCACCTTGGGATATTATCCAGAAGATTTTTTAAAATTTGTTACTTTGGTTTTTTTGCTGCATACCATATCCCAAACAATAGAGCTCTCAGTTTGTATTATGTCCCAGTCAGATTATGCCAGAATTCATTAGGAAAATTCTAAATCAAATATAATACAGACTGTTTAAAAAATGTGGAAAAATATTTTGGGTTATGGTTCAATAGATGAAAATAAACAAAGTTTCTCTAACACTGGTGTTTTTCACTTTGTTTAGCGGCCATGTGTCTATTTTTAATTTTTTTTTAAATCACAACTCAGAAACTGTTAAGTTACAGGCATGGTAATTTTGCATGCTTGTATATCTTATTAATATATAAATTTCTCCTGAAATAAACACACACACACACACACACACGCACACACACACACACGCGCGCGCGTGCGCACACACACACACACACACACATTCAATTGTTTACACATGGTAGCCTATTACGAATTTCAAAGCGAAACTTTGTAAAAATTGACGAGAAAAGAATAAGAGCACCAAAAAACCTATCAATTAAATCACCTAAGTGACAGTTTACTTTTAATGCACTTTAAGTTTAATGAATAATTAAATTCATTTGTACTTATTTTAATAAATTGTTTAAAATAAATACAATAAATTTTGGGCCCTCTCCCGGTTGAATTACTGTGCCGTGCCTCCGGCACTAACAGACTGGATGAATTGGTTATGGGAGAACACACTTGTGCTTTATTGTTTTAACAATTTTAACAACTCTATTCGAACAAAACTATTATATATATTATACATCATACTGTGACATGTGAAAAATTATTAAGTCTTGAAGGTAAACTAAATCTAAATGAATACTCAATCGTACAAGAAATGTTTTGTTTGCATTGTAAAATTAAAATAAAACTACGGTCTTGTACAAAGAACTGTAAAAACAACATAACAATGTGTAAATAAAACAGTAGCTGCAGGAAATTACACACAGGTCTAGTAATTGTATATGAAATACTAAAAGAAGTTGGAAGGAATTTTGTTAAAAATACTGTTAAATCACTGTCAATGAAGAAATCAATAAAACATTTCATAGAATATTCCTTGATAGCACCACAAGGCATAAACACAGCAGTGAACAAGGACAACAGTACTGTCTTTAGATATTTTCATTAGCAGTTCCAAAAGTAACCACATGATGGCAGCACAAAGCAGAGAGCAATGATAAAGCGGTTTGTGGTGATCTATGGTGACTGGACATTAGTGCCAGGTTTCCCACCACACCATGGCGATTCGTGGTGATTACCCGGAAAAGGGTTAAGTAATGCTTACTTTTCCAACAAATCAATAGATATGGTTGAAGATTACATGGAAGTTTAGAAGTGACAAGATTAAGGAATTTTGAATGTTTTCATTTTTAATTCAAACGAGACACAGGAAACAAGTGACATGTAGTGCATTTCATTTATTTAAAGAGGCACAAATCTAACTTTGCCTCTAAGTACTATAATATTTTATTTATATATTTATACTTATGTACTGAGATAAGAGAAATGTTGAGCTATAATACTCACAGAGGGTTGGTGCCAAAATGGGTTGCTCAGATCGGTTTGGTAACCACTGTAATTGTATTGACCATTATGTGTGTGGCATAGAGGTACAAAAGTTCTACCCGATTTTAAAGACGGATAACGCACAGATCTCCTAGGGTCCATGAAAGTTCTATATTGAGCTTGTGTCTGCGTCTGGCAAATGGTAACATTACGAGCAGTAGTTTCTCTCACCATTCGCCGAACTATGTCCTCGACTATCTGATATGTCTGAAACACGTGGCAACATTAAGGCAAATGGTATCATTACGAGCAGTAGTTTCTCTCACCATTCGCCGAACTATGTCCTCGACTATCTGATATGTCTGAAACAAGTGGCAACATTAAGGCAAATGGTATCATTACGAGCAGTAGTTTCTCTCACCATTCGCCGAACTATGTCCTTCGACTATCTGATATGTCTGAAACAAGTGGCAACATTAAGGCCAACATTACGAGCAGTAGTTTCTCTCACCATTCGCCGAACTATGTCCTCGACTATCTGATATAATGCCTGAAACTATGTCCTCGACTATCTGATATGTCTGAAACAAGTGGCAACATTAAGGCAAATGGCAACATTACGAACAGTAGTTTCTCTCACCATTTGACGAACTATGTCCTCGACTATCTGATATGTCTGAAACAAGTGGCAACATTAAGGCAAATGGTATCATTACGAGCAGTAGTTTCTCTCACCATTCGCCGAACTATGTCCTCGACTATCTGATATGTCTGAAACAAGTGGCAACATTAAGGCAAATGGTATCATTACGAGCAGTAGTTTCTCTCACCATTCGCCGAACTATGTCCTCGACTATCTGATATGTCTGAAACAAGTGGCAACATTAAGGCAAATGGTATCATTACGAGCAGTAGTTTCTCTCACCATTCGCCGAACTATGTCCTCGACTATCTGATATGTCTGAAACAAGTGGCAACATTAAGGCAAATGGTATCATTACGAGCAGTAGTTTTCTCTCACCATTCGCCGAACTATGTCTTTCGACTATTATGTCTGAAACAAGATTGGCAACATTACGAGCAGTAGTTTCTCTCACCATTCGCCGAACTATGTCCTCGACTATCTGATATGTCTGAAACAAGTGGCAACATTAAGGCAAATGGCAACATTACGAGCAGTAGTTTCTCTCACCATTCGCCGAACTATGTCCTCGACTATCTGATATGCCTGAAACAAGTGGCAAGATTAAGGCAAATGGTAACATTACGAACAGTAGTTTCTCTCACCATTTGACGAACTATGTCCTCGACTATCTGATATGTCTGAAACAAGTGGCAACATTAAGGCAAATGGTATCATTACGAGCAGTAGTTTCTCTCACCATGTCCTCGACTATCTGATATGTCTGAAACAAGTGGCAACATTAAGGCAAATGGTATCATTACGAACAGTAGTTTCTCTCACCATTTGACGAACTATGTCCTCGACTATCTGATATGCCTGAAACAAGTGGCAAGATTAAGGCAAATGGTAACATTACGAACAGTAGTTTCTCTCACCATTTGACGAACTATGTCCTCGACTATCTGATATCCCTCACACAAGTGGCAAGATTAAGGCAAATGGTAACATTACGAACATTAGTTTCTCTTACCATTCGACGAACTATGTCCTCGACTATCTGATATCCCTCACACAAGTGGCAACATTAAGAACATAGAGTAAATTTTACTGCAATAAATGTGACACAGTGGTGTAAACAAAGTAGAACCATTGAAGATTCTTGGAGCACCAGGAAAAAATTTTAAAATAGTACTAAATGTTAATAAAACACAAATTCCAAATGGTTAATTTTTAGACGTGGCCTTTCGAAAAACCAAAGGTTTCATCATCAGGCGACTCCACAAGCCTTGGAGTACTACTTTAAAAGTACTATTTAAAGTAGAATCATTAGCATCAAATGTTCAAGCACAACAATAAATAGAGATGCATTATTGTTTTTTTGGTTTAGGTTAATTCTCTTAATCCCAAAAATCGTTTACATCTGCCATAAAATCACAAGCATGTGAATAAAATTTCAGCTATAAAAACCAAAATTGTAGACTTAATAAATGGCTATATTGATTACTATTTTATTTTTAATGTTACAAATTTTTCATTCTGTACTTTTTCTTTTTTTATAAATTTCTCTATAACATTGAATACCCAAAGAAGTCGCAATTAATCAACCTCCTGGGTTAACTTAAGCCATTTTTTATTAATAACTTTTTCAAAACTTCTGTACAATATTATGCTGAAAACACAATATTTGTTTTTTATGTGCGGGGGTGTAGAAAACTATGGGACTATGTTTGCATGGCTCTAAAAGCCATTGATAGTTTATGCAGTAATGGTCTGGAGTTATAACATACCTATAGGTTGTAGCTGGATAGTAAGTCTTGTAATTAAAACCTGTTTTATTAATCAATACATAGATTTCCTGTTAATTAAAGATATTTTATTAAAATCTGTATTATCCGAGTTTTACTGAATCCGAGGTAGTTCCAATCCTGTTTAGCGCAGTAAATCCGACTGCTCTTATATATTGGATCTTAATGTTCATAAATAAAAAGTTGGTATCCAAAATAATTTTAGTCGTCAAACAATATTTTTCCACAAATTGCATAGTGCACCAAAAAACTGCAACCATCCAGAGCAAAAGTTTTTGAAATTACACTTCATACAGTATTACAACAACAAAATGATAATGAAATTGTTTAAGACTAACTGAATCGAATCAAAAATCTCATAACAATCTAATCAAACTTAAATGTTATTATTATTTTTAATATAAAATGACAGAATTTATTAGTGTAGGCGAGTTGCAAGATGAACCATAGTCTATACATACATGCATACCAGCAAATTCAAGGCACTAAACACCTCTCTGGAGACTAACTATAATCGTGTCCACTAATGTTGCAGACGTAATTATTGACTTAAGTGCCTACAAAATAAGATGATACCACTGCAATACACAGCTGCACCGTGATCAACTCCTGACTCGCCTACAGTATAACTTTGTAACATACTTTTTGTGATCAATTTCAGTATGCAAGAAGAATGTTTACGTTTTCCTTTACATATTCTTCGGGAACAAAACTCACATTCCAGGCTTTAGAACGTTTAGCAGAACGTCAATGGTGTTGGTACAAAAGATTGGTGAACTTGAAAGATTTAAAAGCTAAATTAATACTCCTGATGAAGTTGAAAACAACATTTTACATTCTGTAGTCAAAGAAGGAACTTAATAGTTTTTTCAAAATGAATTTTCTTCATGACTGTTTTATTGAAAGAAAAACTGCCCTAATAACTACTGAGAATTGCAACACACAAAGAAAATAATTTATTCGAAATTTGATAATACTGTAAAAGATACTGACAAAACGATACAATGTACAACCAATATTTACTTTTATATCTGTATTGTAACAACTATAACAAAATACATAGATATAATTCTGGTGGCTTACCTTATCTTTCTTTCTAATGTGGAGACTGAGTGATTGGGGAATTGTTGGCTTAAAAGTTTTACATAGCTCATTTGCTTGTTCTTCCCTGAGCCTCTTGCGTTTAATCCTTGTTTCTCGTACCTGATTCAATAGATAATTCACGTCTTCTTGGTAGCCTTTCATTTTTGCTTGAAGTATGGTTTTAAGCATTTCTTTCTGAAATAAACCAAATCAATACAGATTAATTGCTATTCAAATTGAAAAATCAGTCAAAATGTGTGCTGAAATACATTTGAATACAATTCTAAAATCATTCAATAAATGTTATTTCTACAAATTCAAATTCTTTATTTGCATTTGTATTGATGTTACAACACTTTAAATATTAAATACTACAAACTATTTTATTTAATACATGACAAACATTTTATTTCTCATAAACAAGTTATCATACGATTATTATGATTTTTATTACAAATGATAAATTTTTATTTACATTTCTTGTAACTTCAAGCTTTTAATTATGTAATTTGGTAATTAATTGTATTTTTCTGTATACAATTTATAGCCTGTATATTTGTTCTCTTTTGTATGCAATGTTTTATTTATTTGAATATTGTAATTATTTGTATGTGCTAAGTCATAAGGTCATTTAAGAGGAAGGATATTTTTAACGAACATTACTTCTAGTATGAAATACTAGAACATATCTAGATTGTTACCTTTGAAACATATAAAAAAAACCTTTGAAAACACTTGTACTTAATTTTTTTCTCAAGCAATTTATTATGTAGATTTTTCATGTAATAGAAAAATGTTTTTGATTTTGGAATTCACCATTACCCAAATCACCTCTGCATGTCATGTAATGTTGTAGCTGGAGCTTATATTGGCTACTGATAACTTACTTACATTAAAACATAAAACCAACATTTAATACTTTTATTTTTTGTGAGGCCTTTCGATAGCAAGGATATCTTCTTCAGACACATCACAAAATGTTGGTATTAAATATTGGTTTTATGTTTTAATGTAAGTAAGTTATGTCATGTAATGTACTAATAACACATAAAAAATTGATATTAACTTAATATTTTTATATAACCAAAGAATAAAAATTTCTGCAATAAGGAAATAAATTCTATTTGGTAATAATTGTATACAATATTTATGTACATTTAAAATTTGCATCAATCAAAAGTCCAAAGATACATGTTACATATATCTACAGATTACAATCTGTATCCATATATTCTCGTTAATGGATTTTCAATTATTGCCACAGTTGAAGCATTTTAATATTTGAGTTTCCAATGTTTTAAAAACCGTACCACTTAAAAGATTAAACAGGGTTTGAAAGTTTAAAACAGTGTTTATTCACATAGCAAATATAGGATTAAAACAATTGAGAGTGCATTAATTACTGCAAAAAACAAAAAAAGATAAAAGAAGATGTTGTCAGAATTTTGAAATCCACTAAAAAAGGGGGAAACAACAAATATATCAGATCAACATGTCCTTTTTAAAGAGACTATAAAATCTAAATATTTTTAAGCACCACGTTTATACTTTAATTAATATTTTTTCAATACATAATTACATACTTATTTAATTACAGTCATGATGTGGAAGAAGGTGGCTTTCGTTTTAAAACAAAATATGAAATTTTAAGTTTTAAAAAATAAAAATTTTACATAATAGTAGGCATAACATATATGTTGGATGTTAAAAATTTCAAAATCGGTCAGATTTAGAGGATCCCAATTAATTGGACATTTTTAATTTTCTAGTCCCACCCTGAGAGACCAGATGTCGTGCTTTAGGAAAACATGTCCTCTTTAATTATTGTCCTCCTCCCGGCTTTAAAATAATATATAAAATGTCCAGCTTTTTTGCAGACGCTTAAATGTTCTAAAATAGTAGCATTACATTAAAAATTCTTCCAATTTCCGAAGACATTATTGCAAAACATTATTGCAGCGCACACGTAATGCAATGGCAAGTGAACTGCTGTTAGATTCAGTTGTATGTTGAGTGTTGTCTATAGTGTCACTGACTCACTGTTGTTTCTATCCGCTCAGCAGCACTGGCGCTACTACCCCTTGATTTCCTATTTATGTATTATGAGTTAATTTTGTTATAATACGTTACATATTTTTCTATTATAATAATAATTTCTTATCCACAGGGTGTTCAGTAAAAGTTTTCCAATAGTTTGGGATTTTGTTTTACGCATAAAATAAGCAGACAAGTTCATATGAAGGTATGTCCTAAAACCCTTAGTTTTCCATCTATCAATCTGTGTTTTTATAAAAAATTATATATTTTGAACCAGTTAAGATAAAGTTATGAAACTTGAGTAATGTACTAACCCTTAGTAGGCCTTAAAATAAAATATTAACAAAATCATTTTACCCGTTTTAAAATGACGTTTGTCAGAGTTTTGAGTTATTTTTGATGGAATCATTTAAAATAGAACATACACTGCCCAAAAAATGGTATTGAGGTGGTTGTACTATTCTGGTGGGGCTGAGAAAATAATTTAAAAATCTTTCCCACGAAACGCATTCGCGGAAACGGGCGGCGTCCAGCGCGACATTAAAGGGCGGGTCAGTCTACTATAGGCAATGCAATGCCGACATCCTGTCCAGTAGCGAAATAGGTTCTCTCGCAACCACGACGCCAAGAACAGCGACGCCGCGGTAGATTCCTTACATTTTCATGAAGAAATAGAAGTTCCGTTTCATATACTACGAAAATACTTACAATATTATATTTGTAATATAAACAAAACTTTGTTAACAATCTGTAACAAATTTAATGAAATATCCAACGCGTTACGCGCATTAATACTTGCATTTATTACTTGGTTTAGAAACCTTATTTTCAAATCTAATTTATAGTACATAGTCAAAAATATCGATGTGATTCAGACGTCGATCTAGCACACCAATAAATAAGTCTAATTTATTGTTTCTATTTACCTTTAATTAGGCAGTTCTAATTTTTCAATACAACAACATGTGTTTAACCTGGAAAGCTATTAAAAAAATCGAAATAAAAATTTGCTTATTTTCTTATGGTTTTATTTCACGTGTTGTTCTAATACAAATTGCATGACCGTTCCTACGTACAGTATTTTTGCAGCCATGAATTGAAGACAGCATTTCACTGTTAACAAGTTTTAAATGGGATCTAAATATCCAAAGAAGACTTGATTAAAACTATTAGAAACTAACCTACATACAGATGAACTTTGATTGCTGGACTTCTGGTAGTACCTTATCAACGCTGTTATCAATTGATATCTAGGACGGTCTGGTTGGCATAAAGGGTCGAGATAACGAAAAACAAATAAAGAATACACAGGAATACTTCGGAGTCCACCAATCTAATCTGAAAATATTATGTTACGTCCTGTTTTGCAGGTAATTGTTAGCAATGATGTTCCATAGTTTAAAATAGAAATGTAAACAATTTGTAAATCAATTGTTAAGTAATAATTTTTTTAATTGCTGTGCTTGCTACTGTGAAAAGTATACTAATTGTTTTATATGTCTTTCATAAAATTTTAAACAAAAAGTTCAAGCAGATTTTAGTAACATTTAATTAAGGTATTGTGTAAGAATAAATACATTACATAAAGATAAGATCACAACCAAATAAGGATTAAAACACAATTATTAAAGTAGGTTAGGGGTAGACTTTAAGTGGCATACTCTAGTTATTCAGATGTTTTTATCGAATGGATAGATTGGTTCAGATTGGTTGGAATGGATAGATTGGTTTTACTCAAATGAATAATTCAATATTAGATTATTTAACTTAAAATATAATTTCAATTTATTCAGTTAACTAGAGTCATTTTTAATAAAAACCATAAACAGCAAGAAGTAGCTATAGAAGTAACTATTGTTTTATAATTTGTAAGTTGTGAATTGGAGGAAATTATATGATATTACTAGATAAACATATCGGTTTGATTCCTGGTTACTTACTCATGGTGGAGAATCCTTTCCCCCATTTCAAAAAAGGGTTACTCACTGATATCCTGGCAAGCTATATAAGTATTGTTAAGTTTTTCTGATATGTAGGTCTAGGGTTGGTTAGCTAGGTTGGCTAGTTGGTTCTGTTATTTTGATAAAGTTATTGTTAAATTTACATTATTTAAAATTATAATGTATTATTCTTGTTTTTACTGTATTTTAACTCTTGTTGTGTAAAATTATTATATAATACCAATGTTGAATAATACACCAAAGTAATAGATAATAACAATTGAATAATATAAAATTAAACTCCTACCTCTCCAAAATTAAGTATAAACCAAATATAAGTATTTAATAATATCCTATTGTTTCAATTGCACTCAAATTGCAACTACTAGAACTTGCTTTCCAAACATGTTAAAGGAATTAATTCTGTATTATTTACTAACCTAACCCATAACCATATGTATTGTACAGTTGACATGAATTTCTTTCTTAAGCAATTCTTTACAAACAAAAACTTCTTCGTTAAGGTCTGTTCTGTTTTCATTGGAAACTTTAATCTATTTGAAGTTGTAAAAATGCAAAACAGCACTATGTATTATGTAATGTTTATAATATGTACTTAAAAAAAATTGATGTTATAATTCTACCAAAATTTGTTCCATAAACTGCACATTTCCAATTCTGGATTTAATATTGAGTTTTAATAAGAGCGACTTTGAAAAAAAAAACACATGAAAATGTTAACATTTGGAAAAATTAATTATACGATTAGTAGAGGTATAATTAATTTCTGGACTCATCACAAAATACAAAGGAAATAATAACTCAGAAGTAGTGCATACAATTTAGATATTTTCTTATTTTTTTACTATTAATTAATTACATTTTTACTATAAATTTATGTGTGTAATACATTATTCTTTTCAAGAAATTGTGGTATAAAAACATGCATAAACCATAAAAGACTACACTAATTGCTTTTTGAAATGAAGTGGGACTGTCCCTGGTAAAGTGTGATAATATTATATTAGAATCTGAGATAGGCAATTTATTCTTTTATCAAGTTCTGAATATATATAATGGTATCCAGATTGCTGTGAAGAAAATTATATATTTATTGTAAAAACCACAAATGGTACATGAATGGCTAGTTTTTGTTACTATAGGTACGATTATTTTCAAAAATTTACAAAAACTTTAATTATTACCTAAATGTTTCCAAAATATACCAACATTTAGAAAATTTATATGCACTACTAAGCAATAAATTAGCTAATAACCAATTTCAAATTTTTTTTATTTTTGGAAAGTGGTGGATTGTACCTAAATTTGGTTACTATAGAAATGATTATTTTTTTAAATTAACAAAATTTAAATGGATGCAAACATTTTTTGTATGATTGCCTATCTGTCTCTGTCCGCAAGACATCTCAAGAGTAAATAAGCTCTAGACCTGAAATTTTACAAGCTACCTCAGCAAAGCTTGTTACAAGACAAACGGTATGGCGTAATTTTACCTTGTAATATCTAAAATAAAGGTAACAATAAATTGCATAAAGATACAATAAAATTCACTTTTGGACAAACAAATAAAACCACAATAACAAAGTATAATTGTTTAAATTGCTATTTATTGGAATCCTAGAAAACTTTTTATCAAAAACGGATAATGTATTTTACATTTTACAAGATTTTTGTAAAGGTTGCAAGTTCAAATAACAAAACTCAATTACTAATCCATACAAAACTCACTACATAGAAAGTTTTATCCAAAAATGTAGAAAATTATTAAATTTTAAAACGTCATAATGGCAGGATACAATGTTGAATTTTAACACAATTTATATAAAAACATTACCACAAAAAACCAAATTATAATTACTACAAAAATTCATTTCCAGGAATTACATAAAACAAATTTATGAGTTTTTATTTTTATGGTTTGAATTAAAACTAATTAAATTACAAATGAATAGTAAAAACAGTGTAATTGTAAAATGCTACTTAGAAGAAATTTATTGTCACAGAACAGATTCCATTATCAGAAATCGCAAAATAGCCAAACTTTCACCAGCTGCTGGAAATTAATTTCTGAACAGAGAGTATTACCACACAGTTAAATTGAGGCCCCAGAGGAGGGTTTTAATAAATTTGAGAACAAGGTGAACTTATTTGGAGAAATTAATTCAAAAACACTCTGTCTCTATCTACTAATAATGTTTCGTTAACATTCTAATTCCCCTGGAGAGGGGGGGGGCTATATCAATCATCATTGAGCTATGTCTTGTTCACATAAAAATAAAATTTCATGACCATAGCTTATTCTTTCTCAGGAAGGTCATAGGGCAGTAAACTTTCTTAGAGCTCAGCCAAACCCCATTGGAGGGACATATCCTTCTGAACTATACCATGATCAGTCAGTCAGTTAAATATGCATCAGTTATAAATATCATAGATTTCTGATGTAGTGGTCTATTAGTTTAATAAAAGCATTTTTTTATTTATTCATTTCTTTAGAAACATTAAATTGAGAGCTAATAAAAGATATATCTTTTCTTTTGGTGTTATTGATACCTTTACATAAGCTGCTATTAAAATAATGTAATAATGGTGATATTTTTATGTGATTGGTCATTCAGCGAGTCAACTTGACGAAGAAATTTTGATATTTGCTACTCTATTTTATTGCATTTCATCGTTTAGTTTGACTTTATATTTGAATGGTTGTAATAAATATATTTTTTAATTAGAGCAAACAAAATTTTTACACTCTATTTCAACTTTGATAACTATCATGAATAGTTTATTAAGTTTTAATAGTTTTAGCACTTTCAGTGTGAATGTACAAACAGCCAGACATTTCAGTAACACGAATAAAGTGTTAAAATCTGGATTCCCACTTACTAATTTAAAGAAAAATAGCATTTTTATTCAATGCGCTTTATTAATTCATAGCCTAGTTAAAGTAAATGTCCCTTATCTTAAACATGTTGTATATTGCATACACATCTGACCATCAGCAGCAATGATAACAGTCTGCAATCAATATAGCTGGAAATAAATTTTTTTTAAGCAGTTTAATTCTAATTTTTATTGAATTATCTCCATAAAATGGTGGATAGGTATATATTGTAAAGAAAGTGTTCTTTAAGTGTGATTTGTTTAACTTAATGTGGGATTTTCTTTATGAGAGTCTACCTGTAAGCAAATATTCAAGGGACGACTTGTTGTAGATTTAATGTTTTTTTAATTAAGAAAGATTTTTGAGCAGTGTAAAATGTTAATAACTAGATGTAAAACAAAATAAAATTCAGGATAAAAAATAAATAAATATTACCAATAAAACATAAAATTATTATATCTTTTAATTGGTTGTTGTATGGTAATTACTATAAATGATAGTAGTTTTTGTAAAACATCTAAAAATATTGTAGGCCTTTTTAACTAGAATTGCAAAAAATGCCAAAATTAAAAAGTGGTATCATTTAAAAAAAATTGAGATTAGACCAATAATTTGAACTCCAAATCTATGTATGTGTTTAACAATCAAATTAAGACAAGTTGAATTTTGTTTTACAATTACAAGTGTTTTAAAATGTATTGAAAGCAATTTAGGAATAATGAATAATACACATTAAATATCAATCATACTCCCGACAAACTCAGAAACTACTCATCTTCAATAAGAATCGATCTCCATCAGCTTTCCACTTACCTTCAAGTTACAAGGGATTCCATGGCGACGAGCCATAAGTTGGAGGTGTCTATAGGTAATATTTGCCCAGTCGTAGCTACTGCGTAGTTTTGGTAGATGGGACTCATAACCATCTTTTCCAGCGTCGACAACCTCCACCTCCTCCCCTACTATCTCCTGATCCGAGTGAGATGCGTCCTCTTCACTCCTCGCAATCGACATCTTGAAGTACTTCTGCCGGTGCTGTACTGATTACTGACTGATACCCAAGATCAACAATACACTGCAGACTGTAGAGTCGACGCAAGAGGTTGCTGCAAGTCTGCGACTGACTAGTGTCCAGTCCGCTCCGCAAGAGCGCAGAAGGGTGGGCGGTGGAACTCACTCTGATTGGCTGGTATCAAATTTCACCCTGCACTTCCACCAATCACGTCGCTATCCTAGTTCAGTGAGCGTATAGCGGAATATTTGAATAGTTTACCTAATTCTAACGTTTAGTATGCCAATATTAGGCCTACACCACATGTAATGGAATTGGAAACCTGAATACTTAATAAAATAAGATTGATTTATTATAGCGTTAACCGATACTATGAAACAATACACAGAAAATAACTATTATTAATACGGTCACGATGGCGTGTACCCCACCAGAAAATCATTTAAGAAACATATTGAAATTAATTGTTGTGTGCAAAAATCCGAAGCCTACATACATTTCTCTTTATTCTTAGACGTTTCACGTAAAAAAATAATAAGGTATTTTGCCATTATCATTTAAAAATTCGACGGTAACTAAAAAAGTCAGGAATAAGTCGTCGTCGTGGATGTGTTAAAAGTTATAAATAATAATAAACCTTCATTGTTTACTAAACAATATAGAATGGTTAAAAGTCACCAGCAGGTACGTTAGTATGAGGCATGTCGTTAAAATAAACGCCGAATTTAAATAAATGTTTGGACATTTACAGTTTGTAACTGGAGAAGCAACTTGATACCAACAAAACGAACAAGAGACACCTGACTCTTTTCTTCATTCACCATCACTCATTGAATATTCTGAGTAATCTTGCTACTTGAGCTGAAATATGACCCGCTGGTGAAAACTGAGAACCTGAGATGTGGTTTTATTTCTGTTGCAAATAATGGTCATTTCCAATGGCAGTAACTTATACTGAATGATCATCCATTCTCTTACAATGTTCATTAGATGATCTGTCAGATCGAAACAAAAAGAAAATATAATATTTAATATAATAATTTTTTGCTTGTTTTGCTACAGGTTTATACGTTTTGTAGCTGTCTGATTGAATGAAGGTATACAATTTAAATTTTGAAAAAACTGTTCAGAAGCGGCCATACAAAATACTCAAAATACATAATAATTACATTACTACACAATAATTTTAATGTCTCAAAAACAGATTTTACGAAAATATTAAAACACGCGTTATTTTTTTTGAAAGTTTGAACAATGCTTACGTTGCTCGTTTATAACTACAAATGGACCCTACTGGGTAATGAAATATTAAGGGGATTCACCACTGAAAACATACTTTTTTTAAATACACAATAAAAATAGCTTAACCATTTTTTTTCTAGTGTGTAGTAGGCTAACAAAAAATACAAAAATATAAAACGGCCAAATAGTTGTCACATACAGCCTACAGTGAATAAAAAACGGGGGTTTTTCGCGTTTTTCAGACCATATTTAAAATGATATATCTAAGAAACTATCCAACATATTGCACTACTCATGGTCTAATTTTGAAGATATGGATCTAATCTAAATATTTCCCAAGATATATCGATTTTTGTCTGAAAATGTATCGAAATTCAAACTTTCGGAAAAACAGCGATAGAAAGTAAAACGTATGTTCAACACTAATATATCACGTATATTTTTTAAGTTTATGGTTCTGAAATAAATTTACACAGTATATTTAGGTCAAAAGGTTGTATTATACATCAATATTAGGTCATAATAATGTAAGTGTTCAATAAAATATACATAATATATACTTATATATACATTGTAAAATAAAAACAGAGTTCGATCGGTGACGTTCAAAAGTCACCGGCACCATATGTTTTCCCCTCCGCTTCTATTTTCCTGGTTTCTTCCTCAAGCTGTGCATGTCTCAACTTCCTTTTGTACTCTGTGAATTTCATCTTTTTGCGTTTCTGTGCCAATGCTAGTCTTTTATTGTCGAAGCGCTTGGCAAATCTTGGCAGTGTTTTTTCCAGGGCTAAGACCAATTGACATTTGAAAATCAGGATATTGCTTGCCTATAGCCTGTATTATACTGGCATACTGCTTCACACACCTGCATCTCTAGTTTTCTTCGAGATGCGAAGGTATTTTTTGCGCATTTTGTCCAAATTACGCCATGCAAAGCCTCGTTGGCGTTTTGTGTTTTTCCGGACACGCACCTGGTGAGTAACGCGTCACTAGCAAGACGCTGGTATAGTGGTAGAATTTTTGCAAAACCACTCTCTCAGTCAACGGGGTTTTTCACATTATCCTTGTGAAGGCCAGGTACTTCACTTTTGGCAATTGCCCGGTTGTAAAAACACCCAGGATTCATTTCCCACCGGGCACTTTTGGTGATTCGTCAGTTGAGGAGCAATGGGACAGAGTTGCAAGGACAGCATTTTTCATTTTTTTACATGGCCTAAATTGGTTTGAATGGCATTTCTGTAGTAGGTAGTCAGTTTCAAACTACCTTATGATTTCCCTCCCAAGGTTTTGCCCTTTCCGGTGTTTTCCGAAACAATTTTTCGGAGGCCGGAGGCGCTTGGCTACATGGTTCAAACATTCTTCCTTTTCAATTGGAGTTTCATAAAGATTTAGATTGTAAAGTGGCTAAACGTTTTACAGTCACCATCTGACACTAATGCTGTATAACGAATCCGTGTTTCTCCGATCTTTTACATATCCGCTCCGCAGGCTCAGTCTCCATAGACGGCGAAGACCCATCAAAGTTTTTTTGGCAATTTAGGAGATTGTGCCTTTCAAAACCAAGCTTGAAATCCATCTGTTCATGAACCCAGCTTCTTTTTCATTTTTATCACAAACCCTGCAGTATTTTGATAAAACTTCATAGTCCACTACTAGACCGGTTACCACATCGATACAACAACCGACACCATTTTTTGAGGTGAAACCCTCGCTTCTGCCAGCTCCCATTCGAAACTAACGGAAATATTTATTGGGCCATGGTCATCTAAATTAGTATTGTTTATGATAGTTCTTTCTTCTGTCCTTACTTTTTCCAAGGATTCGTTTGCCGTCTTGATGTATTGTTTTTCAATTTGTCTCATATGTTGATAATATGCGTTACAGCTCATAGGCTTCATATTCATTGCCATACTGAATGCCTCTAATCCCCTATGACCTTTTCCTAAGCTACTAAAGGTTTTGTACAACCCTTTCGGTTTTACATCGTACGACAAGCGTGAAGTCGCGCCCTCATGTTCAACTGTTTTGTTAGAAGTTTTAAAATTATTTTTGTAATTGCATTCTTGACACCATATGTTGAAAACATGTGCATATCCCTTTGAAGGCATTTGAAGGACTTGAAGGTTCCCTGCACACTCAGGACAAGAAAATTTTTCCATAAAATTTGATAGTTTTGTTTCCATCTACAAAAATATAGCTAGGCGCATTGTCGTTAAATGTGACTTCTGTTTTATAGCTGTTGTAAAGCGCGAAGCCAGTAGGTTTATCAGGAACTTCATTATCATTATTAGAACATGAGGTAACTGGTTCAGATGTACTTGGTACAGTAACATCATCATTAGGTAGTAACATAACCCCACTTTCATCATGGATTCCTGTGTCTGTATCAATACTTACAAGACTTGCAGGTTGCACCTCATACCACTTTGCAATATTGTCCTTATTTCTTCTAGCAACATTTTTTTTGTATTCTTGACTCTTCCCATATTTTATAGCATAAAACTGAACTAAACTTCACTCAAAACAAACAGCCTGAAACTCAACAGTAGGAATGACAGATGACTGAACACAAATTGTTTTGTTTTTATTCTATTACTACTTCTTCTTCTTCTTCTTCAGCATAGAGTAATGAAAATAAAACAGTTACAATGATTGATATGCGTATTAAACTAGATTTCAATATCTGGTTTACATATTTATAATGAAATATATAAAAGAAATTATGTTTTTAGTAAAAAATAAGGTATCTAGTAAAAAATGTGAAATTTTGGACATTGACGCGCTTGCAAAAAAAACGTTATTTTTTCATACTTAGGGTTAAAATATAGGTCTTAGGATACTATGTTTTTGTTCAGTAGGTTCCAAATGACAAAATATGACAAAAAAACTTTTTTTTAAATTTCATAATTTTTCATTATTTTCAGTGGTGAATCCCCTTAAGTTTTTAATCAAAATCAATGGTTCATTCTAGCCATCTAAAGATTTTTAGACCTTTTTAAATATTTTTATTATCAGAAAAACTAGCCATCGAGTCAAGTTCCACGGCACCTCGCCGGTGTGCCGCGACGGTACCGTCCACGGCGGAGATTCTCGTCATTGCTTCCCATCAAGCCGCCGCGCCGTCCAGTCCAGTCCACGGCACCTCGCCGGGATGCCGCGACGGTACCGTCCACGGCGGAGATTCTCGTCATTGCTTCCCCTCGAGCCGCCGCGCCGTCCAGTCCAGTCCACGGCACCTCGCCGGGATGCCGCGCCGGTACCGTCCACGGCGTAGAGTCTCGTCATTGCTTCCCCTCGAGCCGACGCGTCGTCAAGTATTTTTAAATATCGAAGGGGTATTAAACTTGAGATAATTTCTCTCTGTTCTGATAATGGAATTAGTTTGAAAAAAAGAAATAAAATTAATTGTACAAAACCTAAAAAATTAGAAAAAAACCTTTGAAGATATGTTAAAACAAATTTGAAAATTTATTTGATTGACTAATAGTTGCATTTATTTTTTTTACAACATGAAAATACAATTAGGGTTAACCTGCAGGATTAGGCTAACTGTGATTTTTAGCGGTCTTCTTCAGTGCAGAATAATTAATTGCTCATGTGCAAGAATCAAATTACGATGAGATAAAACCGTTGATATCATGGCATAGTTGTATGCTGTTTAGTAAACAGTAATCATAATCATAATATGATGTTCGATGCAACCATTTGAGTTCCATGGCAACTTTTTTGTTAACTCATGACGTCATGAGAGGGGGTGCTAAATCAGTGCAGTGACAGTATCTATGCCTTAAATAACCCCCCTCTTAAGTAGGGGGGGGGGGTCCTTATTCAGGGTACTGACTGTGTGCATGTCCTGATTTAGCACCCCCTCGATTCTATGCAATAACCACGGGCATTTTTATTCCTTCAGCCTTCATTTTTTTCCTGTACGGTACAGATTCCGTGGTAGAATGTCAAAGAATCAAAATTATGGTTACTTTACTACGTGTATATATTCACAATTTTGATAGTGAATTTTATAGCAATGTTTAATTAATGTCCCGAATACACTAAATGCCACCACACATAAATAGACGCATTGTCGTTGCTAGCACTTTGATATTTTTCGAAACTGTAGAAACTATACTTATTTTTGGTTTCTTTACTCAAAAAAAATAATTAATTTTACTGTTGAAAAAATTTTTAAATTAAAATAGCCACATCGGTCCAACCGTTCTTACATACGAACAACATTTTATTTTTAGTTATTTAGACAAAATCGTAATAAATTGTTTGCTAGCCTATCAAGTAAGCTACACTTATTCAATTGATGTTTTTCACATCAATGTGACTATTATGTGACAGCATTGAACAAATAGCAACAATGCATGAACTAAGGATATAATGTACAGTATGTTCTTCTGCTAAAATATATTCAATGATTGCTAAAATAGCGCTATGGTGACGACGTGGAAGTCTTTCTCTAATGCCACTGGTTATACCATTTTGCTGGTCTCTTTTCATCCAAGTTTGTCAGTTAATAATTATTTTATTGCTGGATAATAATGTAAGCATGATTATGAGTGCCGATAGCTGATTGGCATAATACGTTGGACTTTGCATCTAATAATAATAATAATAAATATTTTATTCCATAAGACATTTTTATAGGAAATGTATCGGAATCGTCAAATTTAGAGAGCTAAAATTGTCCATACACTACCAAAAAATTCTCTTTCATACATAGCCTACATTGTTTGCCGTCACACTCTCTCACTCATTCGAATTGTCCCACTCTAGTCCCTGGTAGATACTCAACTGAGTTGGAAGTCGCAGGTTCAAATCCATTTTCACACCTGCATTTGTAACTTCGGTACGAATAGAAATGATGTACTGAGAATTGCATTTTACCACATTACCCTTGGGTTGGCTCTAATTGTTGAGTGATTCACTCAGATTAATTCAGGTCCATAACGTGCTGAAAATGTAACCAATTTCTTTAAACAGATTCGTTAGTTCAGTTAAACCATGGTATAAAAGGAGTCCTAACAATCTTGTTAGCAACATAGGGCAAATATGTCCTTTAATTAATTGAGATCAAGGAGACCAACTGTACGAAAAAAGTAATTGTTAAGACTTTGATAACAGCATGACTATTTCAGAGATTGAAGTTGGAATATTATGTGAACTAAATGGGTCTTAGATGAGTTACTTTATATTTTCCAAACTAAGCATACGATAAAGTTTAGCTAGTTAATTATTAATCATTGTACATAATTATCCATGTAAGTTTATTTACTCTCTATACTCTGTACAGAGTGTCTCGTAACTCTCTGGACAAAGGTATACCACGTTATTGCTCAGGTCAAGACAAACACACTTCAGCATATGGACGTGGGACCCCGATGCTTACTTTTCAAGACAGACCCATGTTCATATGGTGAAATATGTTTGTAGTGACCTAGGCAATAACGCGGTATACCTTTGTCCAGAGAGGTACGGGACACTCTGTATAGGCTATATTTACTCTAATTGGTGGAATTTTATGTAACGGTTTTGTAGATCCGTTCAGCTTTTTATTACTTGTTTCTACCCATGTTAACATACAGACTATCATGGATGTTCATACATTCTTTTTTTATCTATTATAAACCCTTAAAATTTTAAATACTGTGAATAGCTGTTAGTTGCAGATTGGCCCGTACTCAGACCGGGGGTTTCGGACAATTACCAGGGCCAGGGCCGGCCTCACTACACGTCTATGGCGGGACATGACGGGGCCCTGCAAAATATCTTTTCTCGGGACCCGCCAAAGCTGGGCACGGCCCTGGTTGCAGACATGTGGACCGTTCTATAAGACTTTGATGAATGTGGTCTAAGAATAATCAGGTCATAGTAGCAACCTTGGTTGGATGATGGTTTTGAAGGAACTCTTTGGCTGATGAAGATGAGTTCTTTTTACGCAAGTGGGATGCCATTGATTATACTAAAGATTTTAAAAGAAAAACTATATAAAGCAATTTGCAAATTTTTATTTACATTCCCAAGGAATGGAATCCGTGATCTCTGGGTTAGAGCAAAGACTCCTAGCAACGGGTATATTAAAAAACAACAAAAATAGTAACCTCTACGCTAAGTTAAAGGTCAAGGCGAAGTCCGAGGTTCTCGTTATCTCTTATCTGGTTGATAAAGATGCAACCACTTTGACAAGTGCTGAAACAATAAAAGCCTGACAAAGGGGCTGTCACGTCTTATGTTCTTATGATAACGTAATTTTTTAGAAGTTATAAATTAGTATTTTAAGAAATGTTACCCCACAAGTTTTCGATCATACACCCTTTCTATGTTGGCCTAATCTTGGGGATTTGAATACGCGAGCTTCTAATGTAATATAAATACTCCTTTATGTTAAAACAATTCAGAAGCTTTCATGACGAGTGCTGTAGTCAAATGTCATGGCTAACAATCCCACTCTCCTCACCCTTTATAAAAAGCAAAAAATATTTCTGGAGCGGAAAAACCACTCTCTAATAATTACACAAAATTATCATTTAATTTATCTTGATGATTCACATTCTTAGATTTTTGGTATGGATTATAAATTAAAGCACATGGAGCAAGATCATAAAATCATGTTGAAGACCAAAAATCCATTTGGTCAAAATGTAAGATAATGTTTAAAATAAATTGTATAAATTCCAAATTTGTAAAAAATTACAAGTACTATTCCATCCTTTACAAAAATAAACAATTCCGCCAAGATTAAATAAGAAAAATTTAACGTAAACTGAACTGTATAAAAATGTTATATACTGTATTTACATTTATGTTATCTTGATTCTTGTTTACTTTTTATAATGTTCTTTTAATGTATTAATTCACATTTAAAACTTCCTGAAGACGGGGGTATTCAATCCCCCGATATATATTATACATTTGGTGTATATACACTAACACAATTAAATAAGTAATGAAATAAAAATTTACAAAGTACGATATTTTATTACTTGGTTATCTAATTGGGGGGCTTCATACACAAATTACGGCAAAAACATTTGTGAGCGATCTATAAATAACTTTCAACAATGAACGAACGCAGGTTTACACAAGTATAAATTGACAAAAAATCAATCTAGTTGTTTTGGAAGTTTTAATTTTGTTACTCAACATAGAAATAACTGTAATGCCACATAAGACATTCTTTTAGATCATAGTTAAGAAAGTATTACTTCCAAAAATCTAAGATCTGACAAAGGAGTCATACGGTATTGATAACATTTTTGATAACAACTTTCACATAACAAATTTAACAACTCTTCAATCTTGCATGTTTGACCACAAATGCCTTTTTTAGCAGTTTCTCAGTAGAAAGTATTTGGAATCCCCAAATAAAAATAAACATTTTTATTAAGAAAACCACATAAAACTTCAGAAAATATTGCAACTAGAATATTGGAATTGTGTTTTAACAGAGCGTTCCCTTTTAATTCACAAAACTATATCGGTTTTATAAAACGAACAGAACTTAAAATGTTTATAGTTTACAAATTAACGACCTACAAAAATTGAGTAGGCCTAATTATACAGAAGATGAAAAAAGTCGCAATATTAAAAACTTATTGCTAAAAAAAGTTCGACCGTGCTAGAGACTCCAGCTATTGCCAATCGCAATCCTTGAGTGTAATCTAAAATTACAGTTAAATATTATCATTTTCGTCATCTAACCGTGAAGTGAGTGAAATTTAACTCAACGGGATATCATACATAATATCCAAGAAACTTCTATAGAATTATTTTTTACTTGTCTTCTTTGCTTAAGAATATGATATCATAAAGTATTCTCAAAGCACTACAAGATTTGGCCATTTCTTGACTTTCTTGTTCAACAGCTATGCAACTCAGAGAATCTTCTTCACAATAGGTTTTGAGAATTGTATATATTCCTGTATAACGTACAACCTAATGTGCATTATTGTTTTACTAATTTAGTTAATTACTGTACTGTACATCTTTACTTCTTCTGTACTTTTTCTGAGTACATTCTAATATGAGTAATTTCTAATAAAGGTAGGATTAAGTATTATTTTTAAAGCCGTTTCAGATTTCAGCGATTAGTTAAGCACTCATCTCCCTTAGAAAATGTCCTATAACATGAGATGGTCAGAATTTGATTCCGAAGACTCCCTTTGAAGCAGTCGGCAAGAACTATGCTGGATGAAAGTTCGCTGGACTGTGCTTTTGAACTAATATACCAATTCCAGCTCTAAATGTACTAACATATTAGCAATATTAATCAGTTTATAAAGCTTCAAATGCATAGTGTAATTGTTAATGTAGTTTTAAATGTAATTTTTTTATCAAATACTAAGTATTTGATCTAAAAGACAATGCTACTATCTAACTTTTACTATACATTTAAATATTGATATATAACTCATCTATTAGTTAACTTTTGACAGATGTGGGCTTCTCTGATCTGTGATGTATATTTTCTTGATCGGGAAACAAGGCAAAAATTCTAGTATGGAACAAATCATACTAGTAAGAAGTAAATTACAATGGCCATAAATATAAACTTTTTGTTTTATTTTCTTAATCTTGGTAACAAGGCAAACTCAACATTAGCGTCGGAAATACATTCACACGAACAAGCAGTGGTCATACACGCGCAACACCTACTGAATTGAGTGCAAAACAGCGGGTAACTGCTAGC
Source organism: Homalodisca vitripennis (assembly GCF_021130785.1). Classification (NCBI taxonomy): domain Eukaryota; kingdom Metazoa; phylum Arthropoda; class Insecta; order Hemiptera; family Cicadellidae; genus Homalodisca; species Homalodisca vitripennis. The sequence goes on from NC_060207.1 coordinate 234,886,116, forward strand.
AGTGCAGATATAAGAGACAATGTAGTCTAACTTTTACTTTACATTTAAAAACTCTTATGAAACCTAAATTACAAAGTAGGCTTCTCAGAGCTGTTTATGTATATACATTTTTTTGATTGGGAAAGAGACAATATCAGCTATGGAACAAAAGTACTTCGATTGGAGTAAATTAGAGTTACCTTTTTATAATTTTCTTTACCTTGGGAAGAAGGAAAACTCAGTTTTGGCATCGTAAATAAAATACTCTCCAACCAAGTGCTCATAAAGGTGCAAAACCTGCGAAATTGCGAGCGTACGCGCGGTATTCTTCGCTAGTAGTCTTTGTTTACAGTTTGTTATTGACGATGGAACATTTGATAGGATAACCAGGTCTCGGACATTTGCCATCGTTATGTTTACAAAAAGGATAACACAACGTTTCGAGGATTGGAATATATCCTCTTCGTCAGGTGGGGGAGTTATTTGTGTATACCAAAAAGAAACCCTTTTCTTTCCTCCTTTCTCTTCTCTATTTTTGCATTTACAAATAACTCCCTCACCTGACGAAGAGGATAGATTCCAATCCTCGAAACGCTGCGTTTTACGTACTTTATTAGGATAACATCCCAACTTGTGTAATCAGTAACCTCTGTTCTAAACTCCCGCGTAGCATTGTCTTCGGATCTGATCACGCTATTGCGACCAGGCCCCGAAAGACCTGGTTACACGACTCCCAAACGCCCTGCGCGACACCAGCCGCCGGCAACCCTTGAACGCTTGGCGAGAAGACCGTACCGCCGCTGTGCCGAGCCAGCGATGGACACCCTCCGCCCAACCGAGTAAGTTGGACTGTAAGGGCGACGCGTCTGACAAGGGCGACATACACTGCTGTCGGTGGCAAAATGTCTCCACACTGGGCGCCGCGACAAGGCGGCACGTCATAAGCACGGTTATTAGGAAAATGCTTTCCTCATACTTTGTGCTTTGGGAAAGTGTAATGCTGCACCTGGAGCTTGTCTAGACATTGGAAAAGCTTGCTTATATAAACATTACAGATTGATCGTGGTTTGATTTCCTGTAAATCTATAAATTCTTTCATACGTAATCACTTATGTTTGAAGTGTGCATACAATAAATCTAGTACTGTTATTTTTTAAATAGTTCTTCGTTATTCCATTACGTAACGTTTTAACTAATTTTATAGCTTTCAAATTAAACTGGAATTTTCGGCTCCATGCGTTTTGAGTCGAATTTAAGGTGTGATGTATTTAGGATGGTAAGAAAGAAAGAAAGAAACACTTCTTTATTGAGGCGAAATTAGGACCTTATGGCCCTTTCTTACATTTAACCAGTTAACCTCTTAAACAAATTTAATCTTAATAGTGCAAAATAAGGCTTAATTAACTAAGCCTAAGGTACTGTCATATCCTTAGGGTAAAAAGCTGATAAAATGTGCACGTTTAAAAAAATTATGACTGAGAAAAAATATTGATAATCAATAATTGAGAGTAGTTTTTAATTTTAATTTGCTTTCAAAGGTTTTCAATTCGTAGAAAGATTTTATACAAGGAAGTAGGAGTACCATATCACATGTCTCGTAATAGTTTCGTTGAGGCTACATGCAAAATTTCAACTCTATAGCTTGTTTCATACTCGAGGAGTTCCGCGGACAACAGACAAAAAAGATGTTCTTACAGAACCCGGCATACAAAAGAGAAATTGTGTAAGCCTACAGAGTGATAAGCTGCAATGACGCTCCGCCAAATACCATGGTTGGACATGCACCATCACAACTTATTCATGTCCGTGTAGAAATGAAGTTCTGCGCGAAATTCAGTCTACAGATAAAATATTTCTCGGGTGAGATAATATAATGACACAAGATACATTCACAGTTGTTCTTCAATTTAGGTTCTATAACAATTAAATAGTGTTTAAATAATAAAAGTTACAGTGAGCTAGGGAAAGTACATGTACTACAAACCGACTTTTAAAATTGAATTTCCACTATATAATTTACTCTATGAGTAAAGTAACATGGTAATATCTCCCATAACCTAGCCATGGTAGGAAGGTTGGTTCGATTGAATTTTAAGTTCAGCTCCAGTTCATCTTCCTTTTATTGCAGCGTCTGGTAACTGACTCTGTCTCAGATTTTGGATCTCTTCAGACGAACATGACTCCAGATTCCAGGAGTCAAGTATGAGACAGCGTCAGATACCAGACGCTGCACTATGAGGAAGATGAACTGGAGCTCAACACAAAATTCATGTCAATATATGATTGGACTCTGTTTAAACAATGATTGATTATGCTATTTTCTTGTTGCCATCATATTTACCCATAACACCAGTGTAAAAATATTCTCTAACGCTCAGCCAAATTCTATAGTGACATCCACCATCATCAAATTCAGTGTTACCATTATAGAAATGAAGCTTCTTGCAAAATTCGAATAATACAGGTCAGTTCGTTTTCGACGTATTATGCGGCAGACAGGCAGATAGACAGATATAAATGAATTTTTTCCAGGAATAGAATTTGCTAACGCTCAGCCAACTGTAAATTTAACAGAATTGATATTAACGGCGTGATATCTCAAAATGAGAACAATCTCTTCCAATTACATGTTTGGTTACAATACGTATGTTATCGTATATAAGCTTAACGTAAATATAACAATAACGCACTTTTGATAGACTACTTTTTAGCTTTTAAGTAGAATTCTTATCTATGTTTCTATGTCTTTATTGCTCCATCAATTATAACTACTGTTGATGTTACATTAGTGATGTTATTGAAGGTAGCTTAGATAGTTTTGTAATGCGGTGTTTATAATACGGAAAAATTGTGTAACTTGTGTAAAATATACTGTACACCTCAATTTTTTTCTGCATCTAATTTTACTCTAAAAATCCGAAAAGTCATTGAAATCTACAAACTATATTCAAGATATATCTAATAATATTCTTTCAGAAAAATAACACCGATTGAGATTTTTGTAACGGCATTGCTTTGTGCGCATTAAGGAAAAGTATTACATAATACTCAAGCGCTTCATACTCTGCTACGAAATGAAAATATTAGAAAAAAACATTTGGCAAATAAACAAACACTTTATCTTCGGAATCAGATTTGTATACAATTAATTGTATTGCTAATCATAAAACTAAGAGTATATAAACGTTCACTGTACGTAGAGTAATAAATTGTAAATATATGTTTTAAAATAGCTTCTAAAAATATACTTATAAAATGCACTTAGTGGCATTTGTAAATTGGTTGAGAGTTAGCGAAGCTTATCACTCATGATTTCATTTCTGTCTGTCTGTCCACACGATATTTCTAAAACAAACTGACAGTCTTGAAATTTGGCACGAAACTTCATTTCTACAAAGACAACAATGTGTTCTACGGTGCATAAAAGCATCGCTGAGTTTGATTATGCTTCGAGTCACCGTGGGATTTCGCTAAGCGTAAGCAACACTTTTTACATTGGTAATTTGGGTTGGAAACAAACTGAATATAAGCGTATGATATCTTATCATTTAACAGATTACTACGTGGAACATAACTAATCTAACAAATACAACATAATCGCTTGGTACCTTTATCTATAGCATCCGAAATAAATGCGAAAGTGTCTTTGTTTGTTTAGCTTTCACGTATAAACTGTTTAACGAATTGTACTGAAATTTTACAAGGACGTTCCTAGGGCCCCTAGGATAAACATAGGCATATTCTCATTTCGTAAACCCTTCCGGGCTACGCCCCACTGGTCTTTAAAACAACTCTTCTTGTTTTAACACCTTAGGAAAACCAATTTATATATTCTGGGTCACAAATCAATTCACGAGGCACTAAATGCAATTTTTATGACAGAAAATTGTCGAAGTGACATCGCTTCAATTTTCACTGATACGATTCTGATTGGGTATATGATTATAAGTATAATGACATGATTTATAGACTGGACCGAGGAAAAAGTACGATATAGCGAACGTAGATTGGGAAGCAAGAAATTTACTGTATCACGTACCATATCTTTAAATATGGATGGCAACTGTCGCAATATAAGCATTGAAATGGGTTTGTATTATTAATGTCAATTTAGTTTTTGATTTTCAGTAACAAAATCTATATCTATAAGTTAAAAAACTGTATTCTTTTGAATCCAACCACTTTACAAAATTATATATAGTTCTATTTATATTGTTTCTCTGCGAAAAATATCAAACTCAAATTTTTGTGTTGGAAATATAATTTATTAGAAATAGAAGTTCAAAACGTGAAATAAGAATTACCCACACTTTTCGTTAACTTCTGGTCCTCTTAATAATGAATACTGTAAAATGGCTACTTCATGCACCTTATATGACTAATTCCACTTTAAACAATCATACGGCCCTGTCATATTAGGTCACAATCCTCTCAACAAAAAAACTACGAACTTCGATATTGGAGTTCCTCCACATTGATCTAAGATAGTTCAAGTGTTACTAAAATCATGGGAGCTTTTCTAATTAATACACGGAATCTTGCATAGAGATTGTGAGCGAAACCGCGGGTATTTGCTAGTATAGATTAAAAATAAAAATGATTAGACTTGTATTATTTAAACAACGCTATGAAACCTAACTTAATGAACAAAATATGAATACCATGTGGCAAAGTATCACGAGGAACATTTGATTTATATGTGTTAAATTTAGCTTGAAGCTTCTTTTCTCTATATACAAGAATGAGTTCTATGGTAGTGCGTGTCAAACTTTAGAATTTGGCTGAGCGTTAATGAAGCCTATCACTCAATAGGCAGACACAATTTCTTTTTGTCTCCCGGAGGACGTATAATTTATTTCCAATCGGCCTCAGGACATCTCTAGAATGAGATGAGATATATAATATATAAGGTAATTGATGTGAATTTTGCATGCAACCTTTGCGAAGGCTATTTCACGACACGTACTCCTGCCTTTTATTTTATATATAGCTTGAATATCATGAATAAAGTTTATATGCTTGTCCTATGCCCTGTGTGTGGATAATAAAAGTAAAAACTGATTTCACTATTGATTGAACGTTCTATATGTAAGAATGTGGCCCACAAAGGATTAATGTCCACAGACATTACCCACGTTGTGGCATTAGTTTCAAATAATCCCTTTCTATTTTATCAAACAATCCAGTTCGGTCATAGAACGCAATCGGAAATAAATTTCCAAACCTTTCAAACTAGTGAAATTTCTTACATATCCTAGTAGTGTAAGAGTCTTACTTAATTTTTACATTTTAACATGAAACCACACTATATTTATGTTAAGAAAATTTTAGTAGACGATTTATTGTGTTACGACTGCAATATAAAAGAATCGGTATAAGAAGCGGGCCCAAATGTAATATATGTAATGTAGGCTATAAAACATAAGGATTCTATAATCGGAGGGCAGTGAACTATAAAAGGAGGTACGAGTGTAACTATAGTTTATGTAGAGATGTTAATCCTGTGTATGATTCGTTATGCGGTTAAATTATTTATTTATTCGGTTTACGGGAACCATTCATTAGCACTGTATAAAAGAGCAGTAATTGGGGCGTTACTTTTCTTTGTTTAAAGTTTATTATTGGTGATGGAAGGTTTAAAAGGATAACAGGACTCTAGACAATTGCCATAGTTATATGTTAAAAAAGGTATAACACAACGTTTCGAGGATTGGTATCTATCCTCTTCTTCAGATGGAGGAGGTATCAATACATACCAAAAATAAAGAACAGAAAGAAGAAAAGAAGGAGAAGAAAAGGGTTCAAACATTCCCAAAAGATGCTTGGAGTCCAGCTTATGGTCATGTAACCATTATTCCAATGTTGGTGCAGGAGAGAACTCCTAAAAGTAAACGGCTAATTGATGATTTGGGAGAAATTCCATAAACACACCTTACAAAGATAAAGAAGATGGCCTGGTTTTCTTACTGTGTTTATTTTACGGGTTTTAGTACAGGCTTTCTTACCGTGTTTCCTGTTTAATTTTAGATTTCTGTAAAAATATTTTAATTTGTTTGAAATCTTTCCTCCCTCACAAAGGGTAAATTTCCGCTGCTGTGACTAGTAAAATAAATTTATTATAATTCAAACTGAAATTATTAAGCAAAGAGGATTTGAACAAAATTTTGCAAACAGGACAAAGAGGTGTCCTTGGGGCTGTGACTATTTTTAGAAATGTAGCAGATGTTCCTCACTTATCAGACATGAGCGGAATTTATGGCTCACCCAAGGTCGCTCGCCGGCTACCGACAAAGGGCTACCGCTTCTGTTGTCCTTCGGGGTGGGCGCAGCGCTGTACCTGATCGTGTTGTTCTCCAGTGTTGGGGGTGAGGTGACATTTCAAAAATTTATTTCCAATATCCGGCCTTCACTATCCTTTCTTTCTAATGACCATATTGTTACAACAGATTTTAGCACGTACCTCGGAGGAAAAAACCTTTCAAATATTCTTAGTCCCTTTGCATTTTTGTAAAACTGTGTATGACAAAGGGATTGAAAATCCCATTGGTTTCCGCTCTGTAAAATGTCAAGCATCTGGTTTTTTTGTAATACAAAGAGATTGGTTATATTAAAAATTGTTTGTTTAAAGTTAATAATGACGTTGGATGTTTTGAATGATAAACAAGATAGCATAGTACAAGACAAAAATAGATTGGATATATTAACAATTGTTTGTTAAGTTATTAACGACGGTGGATGTCTTGAAGGTTACACATGATTACGTAGTGTACAAAGCACATATACGTATTGCCTATATTAACAATTGATAGTCAAAAGTAATTAATGACGATGGGAATTTTGATGGATACAGGTGATTACATAGTACTCGGTATATACTTACATATTCAAGTCAAAATTAGATTGGCTATATTAAAAATTGTCTCTTTAAAGTTATTAATGACGGTGGGTGTTTTGAATGATACAGTGATTACGTAGTACAAGGCAAAATTAGATTGGCTTTATTAAAAATAGTCTCTTTAAAGTTATTAATGACGGTGGGTGTTTTGAATGATACAGTGATTACGTAGTACAAGGCAAAATTAGATTGGCTTTATTAAAAATTGTCTCTTTAAAGTTATTAATGACGGTGGGTGTTTTGAATGATACAGTGATTACGTAGTACAAGGCAAAATTAGATTGGCTATATTGAAAATTGTCTCTTTAAAGTTATTAATGACGGTGGGTGTTTTGAATGATACAGTGATTACGTAGTACAAGGCAAAATTAGATTGGCTATATTAAAAATTGTCTCTCTAAAGTTATTAATGACGGTGGGTGTTTTGAATGATACAGTGATTACGTAGTACAAGGCAAAATTAGATTGGCTATATTAAAAATTGTCTCTTTAAAGTTATTAATGACGGTGGGTGTTTTGAATGATACAGTGATTACGTAGTACAAGGCAAAATTAGATTGGCTATATTAAAAATTGTCTCTTTAAAGTTATTAATGACGGTGGGTGTTTTGAATGATACAGTGATTACGTAGTACAAGGCAAAATTAGATTGGCTATATTAAAAATTGTCTCTCTAAAGTTATTAATGACGGTGGGTGTTTTGAATGATACAGTGATTACGTAGTACAAGGCAAAATTAGATTGGCTATATTAAAAATTGTCTCTTTAAAGTTATTAATGACGGTGGGTGTTTTGAATGATACAGTGATTACGTAGTACAAGGCAAAATTAGATTGGCTATATTAAAAATTGTCTGTTTAAAGTTATTAATGAAGGTGGGTGTTTTGAATGATACAGTGATTACGTAGTACAAGGCAAAATTAGATTGGCTATATTAAAAATTGTCTCTTTAAAGTTATTAATGACGGTGGGTGTTTTGAATGATACAGTGATTACGTAGTACAAGGCAAAATTAGATTGGCTATATTAAAAATTGTCTCTTTAAAGTTATTAATGACGGTGGGTGTTTTGAATGATACAGTGATTACGTAGTACAAGGCAAAATTAGATTGGCTATATTAAAAATTGTCTCTTTAAAGTTATTAATGACGGTGGGTGTTTTGAATGATACAGTGATTACGTAGTACAAGGCAAAATTAGATTGGCTATATTAAAAATTGTCTCTTTAAAGTTATTAATGACGGTGGGTGTTTTGAATGATACAGTGATTACGTAGTACAAGGCAAAATTAGATTGGCTATATTAAAAATTGTCTCTTTAAAGTTATTAATGACGGTGGGTGTTTTGAATGATACAGTGATTACGTAGTACAAGGCAAAATTAGATTGGCTATATTAAAAATTGTCTCTTTAAAGTTATTAATGACGGTGGGTGTTTTGAATGATACAGTGATTACGTAGTACAAGGCAAAATTAGATTGGCTATATTAAAAATTGTCTCTTTAAAGTTATTAATGACGGTGGGTGTTTTGAATGATACAGTGATTACGTAGTACAAGGCAAAATTAGATTGGCTATATTAAAAATTGTCTCTTTAAAGTTATTAATGACGGTGGGTGTTTTGAATGATACAGTGATTACGTAGTACAAGGCAAAATTAGATTGGCTATATTAAAAATTGTCTCTTTAAAGTTATTAATGACGGTGGGTGTTTTGAATGATACAGTGATTACGTAGTACAAGGCAAAATTAGATTGGCTATATTAAAAATTGTCTCTTTAAAGTTATTAATGACGGTGGGTGTTTTGAATGATACAGTGATTACGTAGTACAAGGCAAAATTAGATTGGCTATATTAAAAATTGTCTCTTTAAAGTTATTAATGACGGTGGGTGTTTTGAATGATACAGTGATTACGTAGTACAAGGCAAAATTAGATTGGCTATATTAAAAATTGTCTCTTTAAAGTTATTAATGACGGTGGGTGTTTTGAATGATACAGTGATTACGTAGTACAAGGCAAAATTAGATTGGCTATATTAAAAATTGTCTCTTTAAAATTATTAATGACGGTGGGTGTTTTGAATGATACAGTGATTACGTAGTACAAGGCAAAATTAGATTGGCTATATTAAAAATTGTCTCTTTAAAGTTATTAATGACGGTGGGTGTTTTGAATGATACAGTGATTACGTAGTACAAGGCAAAATTAGATTGGCTATATTAAAAATTGTCTCTTTAAAGTTATTAATGACGGTGGGTGTTTTGAATGATACAGTGATTACGTAGTACAAGGCAAAATTAGATTGGCTATATTAAAAATTGTCTCTTTAAAATTATTAATGACGGTGGGTGTTTTGAATGATACAGTGATTACGTAGTACAAGGCAAAATTAGATTGGCTATATTAAAAATTGTCTCTTTAAAGTTATTAATGACGGTGGGTGTTTTGAATGATACAGTGATTACGTAGTACAAGGCAAAATTAGATTGGCTATATTAAAAATTGTCTCTTTAAAATTATTAATGACGGTGGGTGTTTTGAATGATACAGTGATTACGTAGTACAAGGCAAAATTAGATTGGCTATATTAAAAATTGTCTCTTTAAAATTATTAATGACGGTGGGTGTTTTGAATGATACAGTGATTACGTAGTAAAAGGCAAAATTAGATTGGCTATATTAAAAATTGTCTCTTTAAAGTTATTAATGACGGTGGGTGTTTTGAATGATACAGTGATTACGTAGTACAAGGCAAAATTAGATTGGCTATATTAAAAATTGTCTCTTTAAAGTTATTAATGACGGTGGGTGTTTTGAATGATACAGTGATTACGTAGTACAAGGCAAAATTAGATTGGCTATATTAAAAATTGTCTCTTTAAAGTTATTAATGACGGTGGGTGTTTTGAATGATACAGTGATTACGTAGTACAAGGCAAAATTAGATTGGCTATATTAAAAATTGTCTCTTTAAAGTTATTAATGACGGTGGGTGTTTTGAATGATACAGTGATTACGTAGTACAAGGCAAAATTAGATTGGCTATATTAAAAATTGTCTCTTTAAAGTTATTAATGACGGTGGGTGTTTTGAATGATACAGTGATTACATGGTACAAGGCAAAATTAGATTGGCTATATTAAAAATTGTCTCTTTAAAATTATTAATGACGGTGGGTGTTTTGAATGATACAGTGATTACATGGTACAAGGCAAAATTAGATTGGCTGTATTAAAAATGTTTTATTTACAGTTATTAATAAAGGGTGATTCAAAAAGAGCGCCGGTTTTGATATATCAAATTAAGAGATTTATGTTAATGAAAATCTGAAATCAAATACATAAATATGTTTATCTAACCTTCCGATTTCATGTATGAAAAATAATGTCATGCATGTGTCCTCCTCTGCTACGCTGGCACGCAACAACTCTGTCCATGAAATTAGCCATGACTGCACGACAAGTTTCCACTTCAATTTGGCCCACAACCTGTCGAATTTCCTCCTTCAACTCATTGATGGTTCGGGGTTTATTGGCATAAACTAATGACTTTAGATACGGAATTTCTGTTTATTAACAAATTAATTCAATTGGAAGTGCGCTTCATCACTGAAGATGATATTTATTGCGAAGTTTTCTTCCTCCTGTGAATTTCTCAATACCCAATCAACAAACTGTCGTCTCTTCTGGTGATCTGCCACTTTCAATTGTTGCGTCAGCTGAATTTTATAGGGGTGATATTTGAGATCGTACCAAAGAATTCTCCGTACAGAACAACATCTTAAACCCAATTGTTGAGAACGGCGACGTATTGATTTCGCTGGGCTAACAGCCACCCTGTCACGAACCACCTCAATATTCTGTTCAGTTCGTCCAGAAATTTTGAGGTCGATTGTTGAACCTATTTATGTTTTGAAGGATACACATGATTACGCAGTAGAAAGAAAAATCGATTAGCTATATCCACAATTGTTTTCTTCAAAGTTATTAATGAAATTGGATGTTTTGAAGGATAAAAATGATTACGTAGTATACAAAGGAAAATTAGATGGGCTATACTAACAATTGTATATGTAAAGTTATTATTGAAGACTTATGTTTTGAAGGATACACATGACTACATAGTGGGAAGCATAATTAAATTGGTTTTGTCAAACAACTGTTAGTTTAAAGTATTTATTGAAGATTTTTGTATTCAGCGACACACATTACGTAATGTGTGGATCCTTCCAATTCTGAGGGAAGGATCTGTAATCAAGAGTAGTACTGGTACAAAGTAAAATTATATTAGCTATTTTAACAACTGTTTGCTTAAAGTTATTATTAACTAAGGAATAACAGGATTACGAATATTCGGACGTTACGTGGACTAAATGCTGATTTCTTCTGGTTTCAAGAAGTAGCGCCTTTCTTTTATTGTAACGTTTATTTAACTATGGCAACATTTTATTTGATATCATTCTGCCACTGTCGAAACATAGAGTTTTACCGCTAACATTCAAAAGTATTTTATTATTGCTGAAATTTAACGTTATTTTATCAAATTTCAAGTTATATTCATATAGAATTTAGCAAAAGTATCCATTATGTAACAATTAATGAAAATATTATATATTAGTACTAATTTTTTGGTGATTTGAAATACCTTAATAACACTTTCAAAATATCAAAGACGATATATTTTAGTCGTCTGAATGCCAACGTGGTAATAATTCAATATGAAATAAAAGTAGCGGGCAAAAAACATATCCCCGACTTGTATGTTCTCCAGCAGTTCCTTAGTTATATCTCAGATCTTACCGAATCGAAGTTATGTGACATAATTTTTCCAAATTCTAACACCAAGTTCGGATTAAAAGTCAAAATTGTATATTTTCGCTAAATCCTTGATTATAGAACATTTATATAATCAAGGCTACAGTAATTTATTCTTATATTACGGTACCTGAGTAGTTTTTTTGAGGTAAATGAAAAGGTGCGCCTGAATTAGCACCCCCTGGACATAGCACCCCCTCGCTACTGACGTCATTTTGACGTCACGAAAGGGGTGCTAAATCAGCGCAGTGACCGCGTCCAGGCCCTGAATAAGCACCCCCTTCGAATACGGGGGTCCTAATTCAGCGCCTTGACCGTGTTCATGTGCTGATTTAGCACCCCCTTCGAATAGGGGGGTCCTAATTCAGCGCCTTGACCGTGCTCATGTGCTGATTTAGCACCCCCTTGAATCTGGGGGCTGCTAAATCAGCGCCGTATTGATGAGATGAATAATTACCCCAACGGAATAGAATAATATATATTATTATATATATATTATTCTATTCCAATGGTTATATATATTGCAATGAGTATATTTACTGCATTGCTGTGGTTTACTTAATATGCCAAAAACAAACAGTTCATTACCAATTGTAAAAATACTATGCATCAAATATACTTACCTAAAAAACTAGGTTCTAGGCATTCAAATACAGGTTTATTTTAAAGTAAAATTAATTTGAAATCATGGCACGAACAACTGATATTGCGTAAATCCGGCATGTGTAATAAATATAAATGGTCAGAGATTATATCAACCTATTAAGCACTTTAAAAACAATTATTTATTTATTTTAATTTTTCGAATACCAATCTTAAGCGGGAAAATTTAGAACAGTGAATTTGTAATTTTGCGACGGCTAAGAGCCAATTATTTTTAAGGACGCATCATAAACTAAATTATACTATTTAAACTGAATAGTATAATTCAAACACACTTGAAAAACAATTCAAATATTATTTTATATCTACAGGAATCAATATCATTTAGTTATATCCATATCAGTTAGTTCAACTATAATTTTTAAAAAAGCGTTGAGAACAATGTTAAAACACGTAGCAATAAATATACTACCGTATTTACAAAAGCGTTATTGCTTACGTCAAAACATACATTTATATACTGAGTATTATGGATCTACATTGCTTAATTTCCCCTCTGTCGGTTAGTGTACGCTTTTTTGTTGTTGTTAAAAATGGAATATCTTGGAAAATCTAAAAGGAAAACCTAATAAATTTAATCCTACCAAGTCTTGGTCAAAATTTTATGGCGGCTAAAAATATATTATGATGTTATCTTTTATACTTTCTAAATAGTGGCTATAAAAATAATTTACCTTTTACCTTTCACCTTCTTAAAATATGCAATTATTCTAAAATATTGCAAGAAAATGAATTTTAGAGGGTTCTATCACAAATATAATGACCAAATATATAAAATATCATATGCACAGATTTACTGTAACAAAACACTGTCGACATTGAGGTTCTCAACGAGTAGGTCACAATACGAAAATCGAATAAACGAATATCTTATATGCCAATTGTGCTCACATCTTAGTCCCTTCATTTAAAGTACAGGAAATATATTAATATCTGTTGCCAAGCAACTTTTTTTCTAATAAATTAAAAACTACTAGAGATATTGCAAATTTATCAACAATGAACGCCTTTATGAACAATGAAGGACAAAAACAAACGTCTAATTAACAATAATAAACTGTTGTATTTATCATAAAGCTTAAATTTATTCACAATATATGTTAAAAATCTAAATAAAGTGACTAGGTTATCTGTTATATATAAAGAATAATAAACAACAAGAAAATTCTACAGTAATATTCAGACAATAATGCTTTTATAGATGACAAAATCAAAGGTATGCGGTTTTATTGGAAATACATCTGATTGTCGCTTGACTAAATTTTCGTCAATAAATATGTCCTAAAACAACAGATATTTAAATAAATTCATTAAACATCAAATATATGATTCTATTCTATCCTTATATAGGCCTGAAACATGTATTTAAATTGTTTTGCATAATAAATGACAAAAATAAAAAATAGGGATAAGATACTCTAAAGCTGATGTTAATTTATTTTCACGGACCATGTTTTTTTACAGTAAAGATGCGCTTAATGAGTTTATTTTCAGTTTGAATTAGATTTACTTTTAGTTTGAAATAGTATTTGAGTAATTAGATTTGTGATACAATCCACGATCAGATTTATTTTTGTATACCTGCTAGATTTTAAGACATTCAAAGTTAATCAGATTTAATGGCCTCTATTTCGAAAGTATTAATGAATATTTTTTATACCTGGCCTTATTACCACAAATATTTTATCCAAATTAGGTAGGATTTGTTTATTCGTTATAAGATATTAGAGCGAATTTGTCTATAAAAAACACATACAGACTGACGGATAGGAAACTAAGTACCAAACATCTATTTCCATATTCTGAAATGCGTTTGCCATGACCTGAGCAGTTGCGTTATATAGACATGTCCTAAGAATTACAGGACACTCTGTATATAAAAGTATTAAACAGAGTGTTCCACAACCTCTACCAATATTTTCAGACATTACTCATGGACCAAAGGCAAAAACAATCATATTCACCTTTCTAAAACTCAATAATTACTAAAATAACCACAATTTTGTTTTGTTTTGTCTTTTTTTACTTTACTATTGATATTTGATGGATTGTTCAGGTTAAAATTTGGTATATACCTTTATAACCTTAAGGCCTAATTACATAAAAAATTTTAATTTCTTAGAAGCTTTGTTTTCAAAATAGTGATTTCTAAAAAATCTTTAAGCGTAAATATCTTAAAAGCGATATATGGTAAAAAAGGTTACACAATTTAATTAAAAATCCAACGATACAAAGTTTTAAAAATTGGTTGTGAAATAAGGGAGATAGTTTGTTTCCAATTACTGTTTTTTAAAACCAATTACCAAACAATATCCGCTTTTATTATCTGACAGCACTGAATGTGGGCTGTAACAATCAGCTGTTTTGATTTTAGCTGCTCTAATCAGGTGATTTTAACATTATATTGCTGAACTGTGGTCATAATATCCTTAATTATTTCTGAATATAAGTTTCTTTTGATTACGACATAAAAATAAACACTCTATACATGTTGATTACCTAGACCAAAAATTAAAAATGTCTTTATATTTCTATTTAATATTTTGTTTTTTTAAATGGAAGACCTCAGACCTACTTCTGGCTTGTAAATTTATACGGAGTTTGTAGATATGCTATTGATTACGGTGGTAAACGTATATGCTTAAATGCACCAGTAAAGATTGCTATTTGTTGCAATTGTTAAGTTTGCTTTAACCGAGGTTTGAAGATTTTGTTCTACCCGGAAAATAAAACATAAAAAAACATAAAAGTTTACTGTATACAAAATGAAATATTATGTAAATATGTATACTATTCTTTTATTATTAATGAAGTAATATTTATGCTTCTATACATCTGTTGACTACCTAGTTTACAATTAATCAGTTATAAAAATTACAACGAATTGAAAATTAGAGTGTAACAACATTCATTAGGCTTTCCGATATAAATACCCTTAAAATAAAAGTACAGATAATGTGCAATGTAATTTTAAATTTTACCTTTTTATAGACGCTTTATTAAAGAGTTCACTGAGATTTCACTCTTCATTTTACAATATTGTAAGAATGTTCATCCTTAAGTTTGACAGTTCCAGATACATGGGGTTAGAAGTGCACGTGTGACTAATGTAACACACAATAGTTAAAGATTCTTTAACTGCATACAAAAAGGCGATTATTTTAAGTTTTTGTCCATACATCATTACCGTGTTCTAGTTTATCTTTTCTCTTTACTCGTGTAAAAGTATTCGTTACCTAGAGAGTATAACATGCCACACCTTGGGCCTGTACACTCAAACATTGTTTGATTTCTTCTTATATGTTTTACGAAATTTCATCAAACAAATTCACTATACATAATAAGTTATGTATTAATATAGGAATAACAACTGGGAATAACATCGATATTATTACTCGACCACTCGATACGGCCACATCAGTTCTGAACAGTGGGGTCGGTAGTGGACGGACAGGTTTCGTCAGCTTCGTCAAAATTATGGACATACAGTCCTACAATCGATATTTGCAGGTTGATTTTACTCTGTATATTTCATATTTGGTAGACGGCCGATATATAACGAGCAACGATGTTAAGGCACAAATAAGGAGTTTCAAGTTTTTATATGTTTACTAACTGATACCTGCCCCTTCGTACGGAATTTTTGTAGAATAACTGCTACGCCATACATCTCCTTCATGTCTTTAAAAAAATGGCATACTGCTGATGAAATAAATTATGGTCATTGGAAAATATTCCAATTTTAATTTCAATGCGACATTCCATGATTTTTTGAACTGATGTTCTAAAGTAATTACAAATCACGATCCCTCCTTTCCTATAGTACTGTAGGTAATAAAAGACTTATGATCCACATTTGAAAATAGGGTTACTCATAAAAGGAGGTAAAAAACATATATGTGAGAATATTTTACATGTAATAGTTTATATCACTTAATATGAAAGTCCCAATATGAATTCGATTATTCATTCTCGTAATATGACACTAATTATCATCGATACCGTTAGAAAAAGTAATATAATCGAGGGTATAATCCTTTATCAGAGGGATATATCGGCTAGAGGTAAGATGGACAGAAGTCGACCAAACATTCTTTTTACATTAACTAGTTAGGAAGAAACCTTTGCGGATTAATATACTTCATCCTTAGCTGCCAATGCCTCATCCATAAGTTTTTTATCACAGTGTTAAGTTCATAAATTAATAATGTATATTCAATTTGTAGCCTCATGTGAAATATACCCTTCTTCCGACTCATCCAGAAGGGATATTGTGTATTTGATGTTTCTATATATTCCTTTAATTATGAAAAATAGTTAGGCATGATTCTATAGGGGATATTTTACACGTAAGCAATAGTAATACTTATGGGCGTAACCTTGAGATATTTTTGTGAGTACCATTCTACGGATTTTTTTGTAGTGTTAAGTCTATGGAGCTGATCCATTGTGCAGATGATTCACGGTACGCCTAATAGTGCATAAGATAAAAAGTTACAATCTAGTTTCTTACTGCAGATGGTTACGAGTAATTATTTAAGGGCAGGTACTGAAAAATTATTTCTGTAATAAATGACAAGTCAAAAACTGTAATTATCATGCTTCATCTGTTTCATTCCAGTAAAATGTAATTAATGTAATGAAATTTAATTAAAATTACACATGAAACAAAAATGCCACAAAAAAAAGTTTTATACTGTGTGACAGTGAACTATTTTGCCTAAAATACGAGCCTAAATTGTTTACAAAATTGTATTAGTTTTTTTTTAATTTGAGTTAATTAAACTAAAAAAATATGACTCCATTTCCATGGAGCTATTAAATGAAATATATAGTTTAATTATGGATTCATATACAAATTACATAGTTTTAATTATATCTATAAACATGTTTCATTGAGTTTTCACGATTGGATTAAGCTTGAACTGTTAATGCTCAGTGAATACCCTTAACTAGACTATGAGTAGATCTTCCATTGGTATGGACGCCCAGTACTCAATACCTGTACAATAAAAATGACACAGCATAGATACTAGAGTAATTGTGTATAAAAACCATAATTATATTTTACCTTCCGTAATATTCCAAAAATCGACTCAAAAATAGCTTTTACTTTCACAAAAATGTATAACTGTATATACAGCTGTAAATATCTTATATTCGAGAGGAAAACAAATGGTGGTAATTTTTATAGTATTCTTATAGTTGATATGAAAGAATTTAACATACAATAATACAAATCTTATATCTCAAAAGAATGAATCTATACATCTAAATTAGGACAGTTAATTAAAATTAAAACAAGAGCAGCATTTATCATTAGTTTAAATTTGTCTCTAATTACTGTCTACTCGTAATTAAAAAACGTAAAGTGAAAAGAGCCTACATGGGCTTTAATGATCTGTGCGTAGAGAATTTTGTGTTTTATTAAATATATATTTAGCAGTGCGTTAATTTAATTTACAAACGTATTAACTGAAATAATAAACTGAAATAGAATAAATGAAGGATATGATTTAATTAATTATTTTAATAGGTGATTTTAGAAAAAAATAAGGAAGCAAAGTCACGAGTGAAAATCTATATAAAGAAATGCGAATGTTTGTTTGTATGTTCCGTTATAACTCTGGAACCAATGCACGAAACATCGTGAAATTTTGTACAGTGATTCTACACGTTCCTGGAAGTAACATAGGCATACTTTTAATGGTTTAGAATTATGATTTGGTCCGATTTAAATAGTTTATTTAATTAATTTTTTATTTATGAATTGTTGTTTTGTTGTTAGAGTGTTTTATATTGGATCCGGCAGATTGCGCTACGACACGTAATACAAAGTGAACTGATACTTTCACCTGTTAACACTTTCAGCTGAAGTTCATCAAAGACACAGAAATATTTGTTTACATTAACATTTTTTGAAAATTATTATTGTAAAATGCTTGATCAGTAGTATAAGTATAGTATAGTATAGATCGCATAGAAGAAGTTTTTGCCTAATTTTAAATTTAAATTGCACCAATGATCAATAAACTATCTAATGCAATGAAAATACTATTAAACGCTGTTTTAAAAACCACCTCTACGCACAAAGCCGTGAATTTTTGCACGTAGGGTAATCGAATTCGGTTAGATCGAAGGTAAATGAAAAGAGCTGAAACAGCACGCTTTATGATCGAAATTGGTTTTCGTTGATACATTTTCTTGATCGGGGCACAAGGCAAACTCCACAATAATACGGGATATATCTTAGACAGAAAATTAATTTTAACAGACCGAATTTGATTCTTTATAACCTAATTAGTTCATCGAGATTCATCCATATAAATTGTACTGAATAACTGATCAACACCTAGCAAAACCACGAAAGAGAGATGAAGGAAATATGGTACATACCTTCATAATGCGCCCAAGAGGCTCACGAAGGAACGACTATCAATTATATCAGGAGTGTTCAAAATGTGATAGAATAAGAATACGTGAATATAGTGTACTGTTTTTCAACAGGAAATTGCGTGCGAAGCCGCGGGCAACTGCTAGTTATTACACAAATATGGAAATGAGTGTGAGAGGGAGGAGTACTAAGGTCTATTAGCCTTGTTAGTCGGAGCATTATTATGTAATATTAAGTCTATGGTAATTTTGAAGAGAAAGTAGCCATATTTGATTATTATATTATTTAATCATTTATCGAAAATTGCAAAACAATCGAAGATAGTAGCTTATAAGTGGCAGCGTCACAAAAATCCAGATAACAACTATTATATTTATGATTAAATTGAATATGTAAAAGATAAATATCCTTTTTGCTGGTTAAGAGCTAGGGGGTGCTAATTCAGTGACTGAGCCATGTCCATGCGCTGAATAAGCACCCCCTTGGAACAGGGGGGTGTTAATTCAGGGCCTCGACCATGTTCATGCGCTGATTTAGCACCCCCTTGTAGTCGGGGGGTGCTAATTCAGTGCCTGGTCCGTGTCCGTGCGCTGAATTAGCACCCCCCTGCCGTGACGTCAGAGCCCGAGGGGGTGCTTATTCCAGGGGGTGCTAAAGCAGCGTCCCCAATGAAAACAGTTTCTTGTGTTGGTGTAATTTATAAAGTAGCTCAATACGCTGTACAACGCTGTAAAAATTACGCTGTAAAAATTACGCTGTAAAAATTACGCTGTAAAAATACTGGATATGTTTGAAATAAAATCACGCGCCTTTTAGATTATTGTTTCGTTTTAAGAAGACGTAAATCAATTTCAATGATGTCAAAATAATACAACAGGGCAATGTGTGGCTGCAGGCTCCGGCAGTTTAACGATTCTCCGCTAGATCGTTCTACCTGTTGTGATATCAATGACAAAGTGTGAAGAAGCATCCCAGTAATTAAAATCAGTAGTCTATTACTGTTTTCATAACTAATTTTTAAACTAAGACTTAATTTACTAATAAACCGTGAACTAATAACAGATAATTCTGTTAATTGTGTATAGTCGTAATGCAGTTTTCAAATTAAACACGTCTTTCACATTTGAAGAAAGTTTGATAGAAAAAAATTATTAAGCAGTTTTAATAAAAATCAGTATCATTATTTTCGTATAATGCTTCCATTTATCAATATTGTACTAATGGAAGAATGAAACTGAGAAACTATTTGTTTTAGTTCAGATAATGTAAATAAAACGAATACAATCATGGTTGTAATTAATTCACACAAAATAATGTATATTACTATAATACGTGTTCAATAAATCAATGTGGAAAAACAAGTCCTGGGAATATAACGGACAAATGCAACATTTTAATAACTCAGTAACCGTAAAAATTATTTAGTAAATATCGTAACCGGAATTCAAATTTGGCACAAAGGATACATAGGCTAAACTAATGCTTAGCAGTTTAGAACAGACGTTTTTAGAACTAATAATAGGCGAACCTATTCGGTGGTCATCTTTTATGGTTCTATGTACCAGAAATGTATGTAAATGTACTGGAATGTCGACCATAACGTAAATGATAACTTGTAACTAACTAAGAACTTATAAATAATGACAGTACAAAAAAATTCTCCAATTAGAATTACATACCAAAATTACATACTACATACCATAATTTCAAAGGAATTACAGCTAATTAAATTGCTTAAGAGTATACATTTAACTGGCTAAATATTTACATCACTGTATTAGTTTAAGTTTTTTTATTGTTTGGATATGGATTTATGTAATTAAACACGTCAAACTGCTAAACATTTTATTGTGTTAAAATTGCTTCTAATTGATTCATTTAATACTCTATTGTATTCACTTTGTTCAAAATATGCGGAAGAGAGATAAAATCTACAAACTGTTTCCTTTGAGCACATATTTCACTATGTTTTGTCTGTGTTACACTATGTCTTTGTTACACGCAACACTCTAGCACTGTTTTAGTTATAGTGTTGCAATTTGACATACAATTTGAAAACTTAAATTAGTGTTAAAGGTTAACATCTTAAAAAAAACCAGCCAATAAACTGTATTAGCACACTTGACGATTGGTTTTAATGTATTAAGTGTATTAAAAAGTCTGCGCTACTCATAATTGCAGTAGTTGCCCCAACGACACTACAGAAATTTCTAATCCAACGATGTGTTATCAATTTCAAAATTGCACAAGTTTTAATATTTGCAATATTGAAGTACCTAACATACGATGTACAAAAAGATTATTGGCAAGAAACATAAATCTAGCTCAAAAATACTATTTACTAATACTATTGAACTTTGTACCATATTTACTGTGATAAAATGAACAATTGCAGAAGAAGGTTGTTATTCCATATTAACATGAACCTTAAGTAAAATTATTATATATAGTAATTTATAAATGTTATCGGATCTTTAAAACACTGATATAGGCTACTAAAGGTTTAATCTGTTTTAGCTTTTTCGTTTATATCTACAGCTTTGTTCTTTGAATAGAATCCTATGGCGTTTAGTACTAAGAGTATTTTTAAATGGCAACAGTGTTGAAACTAATGGATATACTTTATTGGCTGAGCGTTAGCGAAGCCTATTACTCATTGTAATTTTTCTTTCTCTATGTATGCCTGTCTGTCCGCTTGATAAATCAAGAACAGATTGAGCAGTAGACTTAACTTTTTTGCATGAAACTTTAGCGTAGCCTTTTACGCAGTACGTGGTTTGGCATACTCCTACCATTTTTTTTCGTACTACGTTAGTTACAAAATGATAAATATCCGTACCAAATCACACAAGTTTTTGAGTAGTTAATTAGTGAATAAAAAAAGGACAGAAATGAGAAACGAGAAGGATAAATTAATTCACTGTCAAAAAGCTATTCTGTTTATTACAGCCCATGTGCATGTACCTAAGTCTTATTAACACTACAAATTCAAGTCAGGTCTTTTGGATGCTGAAAAAGAATGGTAGTAGTCACATGCCACAGTGGTGGACTACCGTCTCAGAATAAAATAATTGAGCTTGAGAACAACCCTATGTCAACGGTGGAGTCTGCATTTCAGTATTTAGGAAAGGCTTCTCATTTTTGCCCACCTGAACATCGTAAGTGCTTATAATCAAGTTCCTCTTGATGAGAATTCCAAAAAATATACAACTTTTGTCAGAAGCTCAGGTTGTTATCAGTATAATTATCTTCCTACGGCTTAGCGTCCGGTGGTATGGTTTTGGCAAATCTGCTTGGCAAAGTCTTTCGTTATATAAAGTTTAAATTAATGTTAGTTTATTTTGGTAATTTGGTTGTCTTCCGTAATAGTTTCAACGAGCATGTTCAGAAAGTTAAAATAGTTGGTTTGATAGTCCTTAAAACAATGGTTGTGCCATCTCTTAGACTCGAATTCCTTAGTCACATATTTCATAATGGTCAAATCCAGACAGCAAACCTATCGACTCCTGCCCAACACCAAAGAATTTATATTTTTGCTCAAGAACGTAGCCAGAAAATGAATTTGGGGGGGGGGGAGAGTAAGGCCCCATTTTGTTCCTTAAAAAGTTCTTGACCCGTTTCTTTACTGAGAACGATCTTTCAGCAGTAAATATCAATAATACTGAATTATTGAAATAATAATAATCATTTACTAAAAAGGTATTGAAAAATATTAAAATTTAGGGGGGGGGTCCGGACCCCTTTGACTCCTTCGCTAGCTACGCCCTTGCGAGTTGTGCTCATATTACTTGAGATACATTAAATTTTTCTAACAATCTGTACTTTTATAGACAGCTTAAAATAAAATATTGAGTCACTTTTGAATTTTAGATACTGATTAATTGATAAATTCTAAACATTCCATGATTTAGCAAGGGAATCGCGTTATCTCGCTAATTGACTTATTAATGTAAACACGGGCAAATACACGTAAACTGTACTATATGAGTTAACATTTCCGGGCACCAATCATCATAGGTAATGGCGTCCGACTTCATTAACAGCTGTAGCTCAAACTGTTGCATTATTGTTGCATCTGTCACACCGAATATACCACTGGGAGACTTCTAATTTATTCATTACAATAACGATTGCGGCTTCTGTAATGGCAAAAGTGGATGAAGCGTTCAAATGAGGGAAGTAACCCTCTCTGTAAAAAGTGTCTGAAGAAAATGCAGAAAAAGTTAATTTCTGTTCAAATTATAAAAATTAAATCTATTAAGGAACTTGAATTTTTTTAAAAGACATCATTATTTCAATAAAGACAAAAATCCTATCGAGGCTCAATCCAAACTGTTACACTTAAAGTATGAAATTTAACAAGTAAGATTCCTTCTGTAAAGTCGTCTAAGAAACTGTTTTGCTCTCTCACATCAGAGTAACATGATGTTCTACATAAACTTTTATTTTACATCACAGCTCACAGTTGCTCACTAAAACAGCTGTGTAAAGTTGAAGATGATTTCGTAGTTGAAAACCAAGAAGACAAAATCTACAAAATGGTCGATGGATGGTTATAAAGGATTACAGGATTTCGGTCATTGGCATTTCTGTATTCTACATTTCTTGCTGTTGACTGAAGGTGGTTCTTTACAGCAAAGCCCATACATTCAAAGGAGTTAATAGTGTAACCAGTGTTTGGTGTGAACCAGAAGACTTCGATGTTAATTACGATACCAGCCTCGTAAAGCTAAGAACTAAAATTTTTAAATAAAATAAATAATGCAGGCAATCACCACGGAACTCTAGAGAAGCGCTAGAAAGAATAAGTCACTGTTGTTACTAGCGCTGCTGTTTAGTTGTTAATATTGAAACTTTTATAAGCTATAGCTATTGGCAGATTCATCCCCTTGTTGCAACAGCATTGTAACAAGAACATACATACCCGCTAATTTGATTTGATAAAATCAAAATGAAAAGTTGATGCCAAGCATTATATACCTGCAAAGTTGAAAATAAAGTTTTCATGGTACTTTACTATAAAGTACTCCTACTTTGTTAGTATTACTACAAAAGTGTTTGTAACATAGTATAAGTTGTAACTCTGTTATATTAACTCCAAAATATAGGGTTATCTTCATATTAGTATAATAAATAGTTAATTAAAACCCTTAGTTTAAAATTATTTTATTGCAAAGCACATGTTGCGGTATTCATCCATCGTCAGTGCACATTACCTTCTAGATATCGAAAGGAAACGAGACAAATAAACACAAAAGAAGAATTACATATCTACAAAATGTATAATAAAGATCCTCATAACATTCTAAATAGCAATATGAAAAATAAGACAAACCCAATTTTTGAAAAAAATTATAATATTAATACAGAATACTAATCAAAATTACAACTGTGTCATATAAATTTAACATCTGTTTAAATGGTCCACATGTGTATATTTAGGTGTTTATGTAGAGGTTGATGTACATTGATGATAGTTGAATACCGTTTATGGCAATAACATAATATTAAAAAGGGCTTTAGTTGATTTAGGGCTTAGTTCATTATACTAGTTGTAAACTCCGTATAAATATTGTTTATTATAATAAAATATTATACGTTTTAAAAAAATTCTGGAACTTGATAGTTATTACAAAATATAATTGTACGTTCTTGGGTAAACCGTTTAAGGTGAAACAAATTTCGAAATTCTAGGGCCATAAAGGGAGCAAAATTATCTTGTTATAGATCAAAACATACAATGAATAGCATCCGTACACCTCGTATAAGTAATAACTAAATGAATGTTGCAACATTCTGTGAATGAACTTACAGCCTTAAGAGACTTATGAATGTAACGTGCTGGTGTGTGGGGTGAGGAGCTTCCTGGCCCAGTAATTAGGGAAGGCCCAGGCCGCCCTGAGAGTTGTGTTTTGACAAGCAATAAAGATATAATTCATAGAGAGGTGCACAACTCTAGTGGGCAGACCTTCCATCTATTGTCTGGTCTATCCCTTCCTTGCACCTGCGTGGCAGCCTGACCGGCAAAAAATGACAAAGAATTTGGAATTCATACTTCATGAACTGTGAGAGAGTTGTTTGTTGAGTTTTCAAAGTGGCACGCTTCCCTATATTGTTGATCGATCCAGCGCAGATAAATGATCACATATAGCAATTTGAGAGTATGGTAAAGGGTTGATTCAATTGAATTTTGAGTTTATCTCCAGTTCGCCTTCCTCTTAACTGCAGCGTCTGGCATCTGACGCTGTCTCAGACTTGACTGCTGGAATATGGAGTCATGTTCATCTGAAGAGATCCAAAGAATTCGACAACGAAAAATTTCTTTTCAGACGAACATGACTCCAGATTCCGGCAGTCAAGTCGAGACAACGTTAGATACCAGAAGCTGCAATTAAAAGGAAGGTGAACTGGAACTTTACTTAAAATTCAATTTGAGGGTTTGGAATTAATATAAACACTTGTTTTTGGATATAGGCCTATACACCTTGGGGCATATAGAAAAATCCAGGAAAATGTAAATGTTGTCAGAGTTTGAAGTCTTAGCCCATCATTTGGAAGAGCCTGATAATTTTGGACTCTGAATTTTTCCCATAAGATTATCATGGAAAATAATTACACGCAAATCTCATGTAAATAAAATATGGGCCTTTACGATACTATATATATATATATATATATATATATATATATATATATATATATATATATATGTACTTGCAGACTTTACTAAATACTCTCAATTTTTTTTCATATAAAAACAATATGAACAGTGTGTTTTGTATGCCTTACAAACCTTTTAAATTTTGCAATTCGACGGTTTTTCACATTTTTCTTAGACTGATATTTAATCCCATGGATATGCTTAAATTCAAGTTTTTTGTTTTTTGGGTTGGTAAGTGATTAACTTGTATATTTAGAGTATATTGATTGATGAATTTAGTTTTATCCTAGTGTAAAGAATATATACAATGTTGAATGTACCAAAATTACGAGGAATTCAGGAATTCAGGAAACCAGGCATTTTATATCAAATCAGATAATCGTAATATTGCGCAACTTTCCCGCTTTGGGTTTCACACACTTACCATATTTTAAAACCATAACCATATTATTCCAGAATATAGTTTTTCAACTTCATCAATTAAAAATGCAAATAAGAGGGTATTGTTCAACTAATTTGATTCATTGGACTGTAATTCCATAATCAACATTATGTCAATGTTGAGTCATGTGCTGATCAAGGGTCATTCTAGTGAAGCCAAATGAACACTTAGTAATATTAAATTTGTTTACAAGAGTTTTTCCTCTTGACCAGTCTGTTCCTTAATTATTTTATACTTAAATGTTAGTGGTAAACCCAGTTTCACAATAGATATATAACGGCGCCCAATTTGCTTTTTAACATTTCACACATTAATAAGACAGAAACACTAAAAATAGACGATAATCGAGAAAATTATACCAGTAACGAAAGTTAATAATTAAAAACAAGGAAGTACAAAACAAATGAATGAAAATTAACAATAATAAATATAAAATATTAACACAACAGAGGCGTATTGGTGAGGTAGATTAGTTAAGGGGACTGTTACCGCCTATCTTAGTCCATATAAACTTAATGCAGGTTTCTAAAATAATGAGTCATGATAGAGCTTTGATTTTTTTTTTGTCTTTAAAAGCACACCTTTTTATAGTTCGTGACCAACCAAAATTACAATTTATCATCTTTTAGTATTAAAAAAAATAATTTTAAAAAAGTTCACCTTTTTAAAACTAAAAAAATCACAAAATATATTTTATTTCTAAGATAATACTTTTTATTTTGTAAAACCCTTTGGTCAGGACCTAAATTATAGTACAAAGTACAAGTGGTAAAAATTTGAGAGGTCTGAGTTCATAAATGGCTGAGAAAACTTGCATCTAAATAGAAAAAAACCAACTTACGGGAATCGAAGAAAACGTCTTAACTACAATAGCCTAGTAGTTTCCTGAGCTGTAGGATGGATTATCTGGGTCTTCACTTTGTGTAAACATGTCTTCAAGGCGTTTTCTTTTCAAAGCTCTCTTGTTCCTTATTTTCTTTTCTAGTTCTTGAACTTTCTTGTCCGCTTCCTTCACTCGCACTATTTCTAGGCGCTTCATCGCTTTTACAAAATTTTTCCCTGGACATAGGTTTAATGCTTCCAAAACTTGTAATTTACTAGAAAAGCCGTCACTAAAGCTAAAGCTACAAACTGCAGAGTAAACACCAAATTTAAGGGTAGGCAGAGTTACAAAAGTTCTTTTTGGTATTAGGGACCAAATAACACTATTCAATGACTCATTTTGGTTTTGAGTTTTCCCTTTCAAACATCGCTCCAACAGTTTGGTTTCTGAAAGGTCTTTGAATATGGATTTTATAAAACTCATAACACACTCAGGGATGTGAAAATGTTTATCATGGTCATACATTTCATTGGTCAGTAAACTCAGGTTATATTTACACCATGTCTCATTGTCTTTAGGGCATAGCTGATGAGTAGGTTTATCATTTGATGACATCGTGTGAAAGTACACTGCCCATATTGCCTTTCTCATCTCTTCAACACTCTGCACATTTCGCCTTATAGCCAGGCCATAATAGGTCTGCAGTTTTTGAATATTAGGCTCACTTAGCCTACCCTGCCCACCTAATCCCTTACCGTCCTCAAGTTTTACTTTACCCGAGACAGATTTTAATTTTAAAAGCCGCTTTCCCATCCTCTTTTGACAGTAGTAACAATAATAGTAACCTGAAATAAAGATGCTAGACAGTATAGCCAACATAAAAAGTTAAATACAGCAAAACAATGAAATATATGAAAGTGTTAGCTAGTGGAACATGACTGATGTTCAGTTAGTGTCGAAAAATGACATGCAAGGGTTTCAATAATATATTTTTTTACCAACTTATAGTAATCATAGGAAAAAACTAATTACTGCAATGAAATCAGTACATTCCAAAGAAAAATAAGGAAAAATAAAAAAAATTATTATTTTATTAATTTTTTGGGTAACAGTCCCCTTAATGTTCCTCAATTATGAAAAGGCTATTAGCGATGAAATCGATTTTAGCACACCTCATACAAAAGCTTTTTAATATCATATCCACCACTGTTTATGAAAAACTGAATCAATATTTTCTAACCTATTTCATCAACTTAACAAACATTAACTCTCAATAAAAAATATGAAAAGAGTTTAGAAGTCACAACAAAGGCTCTGGAACTCTGGGACGATAAGAGACGTAACGTATAGTCGTAAAATCGTCACAATGTAAGTTCAATTTTGTTTGATTTTCTAGATAAGTAAAGTACGCAGCTCTATAAAATACGACAACCGCTCATAATAAGTGCACAATTTCATTATTGATTATTGAGATTTCGGCAAGTGTAAAAAACCTTTTGTCGTTAAATGGTAAAGTTGAATAAAACATTTACTAAAATTGGAATTTGAAATTCTTGCTAAACACAGTTAAATTCTAACTCCGCGCGTGGTGATTGGTCGGTTTAGTTCGTTTGTTTGGTCGCACTGTTATGACAGGTTAGAGGTTATAATTTGTTATTTTAAATGTTTGACTAGCAATACGCGCTGTTTCTTCTCAATCGACTGAATTACGATTGATTGCAGAGTGATTTAAACTAATAATTTACTTAACACTATCAACATTTGTCAATAGTATGACATAACCTATAAACTCAGTTTCTCAACTTTTGTGTCAATCTAACAATTAATCAATTAATCATAGTTTACGATAATGAAATATCAGTGTACAATTATTTACCTTTATTGTTGTAGTTGTTGTAAATGACGAATCTAAGCACTCCACATTTTCACGAATAAACATAGTTATCTGCTTTATCCCGTGCGGCGGACCCACAGTTATCTGCTTTATCCCGTGCGGATCCCGTGCGGCGGACCCTCTGGACGGGCATCGTAACGTTACCGGGCGTTACACTTTTTCATGAGTGACTCCAAGCCGCAACCTAATTTAAGACGTTGTCACGTCAAAACACCTTGTGTATTTAAATGTATAACAAGTTGTAAGTTTGTCTCCAGCATCATACTATACAGTTTAATTCAATAAAGAATAGAAAACCTGTATTGTGTGTAATTTTCTAAATCATTTCTATGTGAAGCTCTCCATTGCAGTTATAAGTGAAACCAGCCCTGTTAGAAGTTATGAGTAACCACACTTCAGGTGATGTATGCGCGAAGTTTGATGTAAAACACTCTTGTTCTTCAGATTTGTCTTCTGCTCTAGACTTCTCTTTTATAAATATTCCTGTTTCTGGAACGATAAACTTAGACTCATTCTGATTTATTTCATTGAAGGGCGCAAATTATTAGGTTATTTAGCTATAATAGACCAAGGTGTTGTCGCAATGGTTACTGACAAATAAATCACACACCATGTATCAAATGTTCAATACTTAACTGTAACTAAATTATAACGCCACATATGCTTCAATTCTCATTCAATTCATTCTCATACATTTTATCGAAGAACGCATACATTTTTTAATTGGTAACCTAGCTATACAGGCCGAAGTGTCATGAAAAAATGTACAAAAACGCTTACACATAAAACATTTTACCAACAAAAAATAATATAAATTTAAAGTATTAGATTGTAGGTTCAATCAGAAAAGCAAAAACGTACCTAGGACAAAGTTTGGGGGGTCCAGACAAATAATATTTTCTTGTAGTGGACTGAGAGTTGAGAACAATCTTTCAGCTGTACATGTCGGTAATACTGAATTATTTAAATAATAATTATCGCTTACTAAGAAAGCCATTGAACAATTTTAAAATTTTTGGTTCCGGACCCCTTGGACCCCCTCGCCGGATACATCCTTAAGCAAGAGTTGGATGGAAGAGAAAACTACCTTAATTCGACAATTAACTTCTAATATACTGTAGTATGAAAACCTTTTGAGGGTGACCTCAAAAGCTTACATTTTAGATAGCAGCCGTACAATTTTTAAGAATTGTACTATAACATTGTGGAAATACATATGGTTTATTTCCAATAATTGGTTTATGACAATAGCGTCTGATCTTATATGTGCATGGTGTCTCACTAGGTTGATGGCGGTCGTATAACAACTTGAGCTGGATACAACAACAACACACTAGTTACGTTAGTTACGCAAACCATCAGACTTGTTTGCAGATTGACCTTCAAAACTAATAATGCATCTTCAGTTCGATCATTCGAAGTGTGAGCCACACATGAAATCTACCTTCCTGTTAAGTGTGCTGAAAAGGAATTGTATATCAGATTTAATAAATGTAAGTTGCATGTAGGGTGTAATAAGATCAAACTACAGGCGCTGAAGGCGTCGGATATAAAACCAACTAAGCCTGTAAAACAAATTAATTTCAACTGAACAAAAATCCATTTTCAAATTTTTATTGACCCGCATAGTAAATCGAACCCGTGAACTGTACGTTAGAAAGTCGCAGCCGTTTTTCCACATGTGTGTAGTATGGGAGCTATACTTTGTATCATTAATAAATTACTTCACCGCTTATTAGAGTAGTATGAATCAGTATGTCCACAATATGTGTTTGTTCTGAAATGTGTAAATTGATCCCGAATAATCATATTTTTAGAACATTAATCAACACGGTTCTATAATTCATCCTATATAATAACATTAATCTTAATATCTTTATTAATAATACAATCCCCACATAGCAAACCCCTATGTGATGTAGAGGAAACCAACAAATATTATTTCTCGTATTGGATATGATTAAATTAGTAAATAAAAACAGAAGATGAAACCAAAGCAAATGAAGCAAACACATGAGGTAAAATTATTCATCTGGCTCTTTTGTCACGAGTTATTTTTTGCGTCCTTGCACGTAGCGTCAACGGACTAATGAAGTGTGAATCTTCTTTGTTTTCTCGCCTCAGATTAAGGTTTTGTTAAAAACAATGGATTTTTATGTTGGGTATAAATCTCTTACAAGAAGTTTAATTCCGTTCTCACAGTGGATTATGTTCTGAGTTCATTGTTTAGATTTTCAGTTGTAATTAATTATATTTAAAAACGCTCAGCTAAAGGTTATACACGTGTTAACAATGGTATAGTGTAGTTTACTGAATTATTTACGTCTCAAATAGTTTTATATTTAATATAATAGAATAATATTATTAAACACGTAACTAAGTGCAAAATTCTACGAAATTACGTGTGAAGCCACACATCAAATCAACTAATTAGGATTCTTTGTCAAAAGTTGGTTATTAACGATGGAAGTTTTTAAAGGATAACAGGATTTTTATAGGAACAGGAACTTTTACATAATTGTCCTTTATATTCCCTGGACGGTCGTTTATACCTTGATTTATTGAATTGTAACACGTATTATGTCAATATACATTCCTCTTTGTCAATTAATTACAAACATAATCGTATTAATTTTATTTAATAGGATAACAAGATTTCGTACTTTGCGTAGGTAGTACAAATGGTGCAAGACAACGTTTCTTTATTTATATAAAAACACCATTTTGTAAACCTTTCTTACTAAAAAAGTGTTATATTTAGAAAAAAAAACATAAAAATGTAAAAGTGTTTAGTTTTTATGTTATTTCCTCTAAGTGGAGAAAAGTTGTAGGTTTATCACTTTGCAGATCATATAACAAATATGGCACAAGTTACGTAAGTATCTCCCGTGTATATCATTTCCTGATATCGCGGAAGAGCTCTTTAACATAGATATAACTTTGGATTCATGATGAATGTTGAGGGAATGAGTAAAGTTCCAATGGCTTGTAGATAACTGACCTGAATTTAAAACATCCACAGTTTCAGTTTCAGATAAGATGAGAGCTCAAACTCTTTTGCAAACTTCCTATTTTATTCTTCTGCGTTTTTCCTCGTTTAGGTGATTTAAAAAGCAATAACTATACAGTAATCAATCTATATTTAATCAAGAGTTATGTCTGTAAATGTCTATGTAAATGCAAATAGAAAGTTGTTTATTTAACACTAATTTTATGTGTAATAAACCGTGTTCATTAGTTGTCTCCTTAAAATTAAT
Organism: Homalodisca vitripennis; assembly: GCF_021130785.1. Lineage (NCBI taxonomy): Eukaryota > Metazoa > Arthropoda > Insecta > Hemiptera > Cicadellidae > Homalodisca > Homalodisca vitripennis. The sequence continues at coordinate 234,917,941 of NC_060207.1, forward strand.
TAAATAATTATTTAAGTATATATGTATATATATACATAGGCTAATTATTAAAGAATAATTTATATAATTCATTATATAAATAATTATATAATGAATAATTTATATAGGCTTAAGTAATTATTTAATTAATTTTAAGGATACAACCTAATGAACACGGTTTATATATATATATATATATATATATATATATATATATATATATATATATATATATATTTAGTTAAGACTTATGTTAATTTTGTTTGTTTGTTTGATGTTTTATTCTTTATTATACCTTTTTGATAACGGCAAATGCCAAAATATTAAAGGAAATGTTATACTAAGAAGTTTAATAATTGTTATGTGTGTGTGTGTGTGTTCAAAGTTCAAGTTCAAAAGTAAAAAACACATAAGTTTGTAACACATAAGTTTGTAACACATAACGATCGCATACGTCCGTAATCCTGTTCTTCTTTTCAATCAAATGAATACGGTTATGGTTGTAATTAATTCACACAAAAAACGATGCATATTGTTATAATACGTGTTACAGTTTAATAAATGAATGTGGAAAACCCGTTACAAATATGTAACAGTTCAATGTAATACCTAATGTAATACGTTAAATGTAATATATAACAATCGAAAACGTCCGAAATCCTGTTATACGAGTACTTTTAAATCACATGAATACGATTATGGTTCTAATTAATTAACAAAAAAATGTATATTGGTATAATACGTGTTACAGTTCAATAAATCAAGGTGTAAACAACCTTCCAGGGAATATAAAGGCCAAATATGTAACAGTTTAATATAATACCTTTTGTAACGTATAACGACGGAAGTGTTCGAAAAATCCTGCTATCCTTTCAAACGTTTCATCATCAATAACAAACTTTAAACTAAGAATATAGAATATAAACTAAGATTGGTTACGTGTTTTATAATGTTATTCCATTATATTGAATATAAAACTACTTTTATATTGAATATAAAAACTACTAGAGTTATAAATAAAGAATAGAAATAAAAAAAAAAAACTAGTAAATAACTTAGACACAGTACCACCGTAACACGTTTATAAACTTTAGCAGAGCGTTGTTAAATATAATTAATTACGCTCTAATTACAACTGAAAATCTAAACAAAGAATTCAGTTAAATGTAATCTATTGTGAGACGGAATTAAACTTCTTGTAAGAGATTTATAACCAACATAAAAATGCATTGTTTGTAACAAAACCTAAATCTGAGGCGAGACCACAAAGAAGATTCACACTTCATTAGTCCATTGAAGCTTCGTGCAAGGACGCAAAAAATAACTCGTGACAAAAGAGACAGATGAATCATTTTACCTCACGTGTTTGCTTCATTTGTTTTGGTTTCATCTTGTTTTTATTTATTTATTTAATATTATCAGATACGAGAAATAATGTTTAAGGTTTTCCTCTACATCACATAGGGGTTTGTTATGTGGGAATTATATTATTATTAAGATATAAAGATTAATGTTATTGTACGAGGTCTGTCCAAAAAGTATCCGACCGGCTCGAACCGGTTATTGGAGGGGAGGGGCGAGCCTACTCCTTCCTATATTAGGCATTGAATACGATCCGGTCACTCGTATAGGATGAATCATAGAATCATGTTGATAAATGTTCTTAAAACTATGATTATTCGGGATCAATACACACATTCCAGAACAAACAGTATTGTGGACATACTGATTCATACTACTTTAATACGCGTTAATGTAATTTGTTAATGATTCAAAGAACCACTCCCATACTATACTGTATACGAGTGGAAAAAATTGTCTAAAGGCAATTTTTTCAAAAGTTAGAGAACAGTGTGAGTTGTATAATGACAAAAAGTCACTACTAAAATTAATTTCCCACTCAAAATGTGTAAAGGCCTTTTCAAAATATGAGAGACTATTTAAAAAAAGTTGCAATTTCTTCGACATTATAACTGAATAACAAATGATTTGTTTTAGTATTTCTTCTACCGGTTTCTATCATTATATATTTACCCTACCTTGTCCAACAGATGTGAATTATGATTAGAATCGACAAAGCTGAAAAAAGTAAATTGTACTTACGGCTGAGCGCCTTCTTTAATTGAATACAAAAAAACTTACTGTGATTATATTGCCAATAGATTCACAATACTGACTCCATCATTATTTAGAAATAAGGCCGTGGCCCTCTAACCAAGAGGTCACGGGTTCGATTCTTGAGGAGGTCAATACATATTTGCAAATGGGTTTTCTTAGCTGAAATTTATTTGTTTTACAAGTGTTGTCGGTTTTATATCCTACGCTTTCAGCGCCTGTAGTTTGATCTTATCACAACCTATCTACAGGTTGATTTTAATAGTTATTTTGAAGTTTTTAATTTAGTTTTCATTTATTAAATCTGGTATACGATTCCCTTTCAACACACTTAAGAGGAAGTTAGATGTCATGTGTGGCTCACACCTCCAATGATTGAACTGAAGATCATCGTTAGTTTTGAAGGTCAATCTGTAAGAAAATCTGATGTTTGCGAATCTAATAGCGTTTGTTATTGTATAAAGCTTAAATGTTTATATAACCGTATGCGATACCAAACACTTGTAAGAACAGTCGCTGTTGTAAATAATCTGTTCTTTGTCTTATTGATCTAAATTGAGAATTGTATTTATACTTAGAAGGTAGATGTTGCAAGCTTAAGTGGTCTCGAAAAAGTGGAATTACAAAAATTGCATGAAATCTTGCAAAAGCTTCTAAAAAATCGCGTCTCTCTAGGTGTGTGCTGTTAATTAGTTGAGATAGTAATGTTGCATAAATGCTAAAGGCCACCATATTGAAACTTTTTATGTAAGTAACTGGGAGAGGAACTCATATAAGGTTATGTGTAAGTCTATCTCTATACACTGTTTAGTTTGAAACAGTTATGAATCACGTCAATTCCTGACTGTATTCCTATCTATTTCCGCAATTTTATATTATACTTGCTAAAAGATGTACTGCTGCCATCTAAAATCTTAGGCTTAGGTAGATTTGGATCAAGTACACTGTTTGAGGTCGCCCTCAAAATGTTTTTATACTACAGCATATTAAGGGTTAATTGTCCAATACAGGTAATAGTCATTCCCATCCAACTCTTTCTCAAGGACGTAGCCAGCGAGGGGGTTCAAGTGGTCCGGACCCCCATATTTTAAAAATTATTCCATGAATTTTTTTAGCTAAGGATTATTATTGTTTAAATTATTCAGTATTACTGATATATACTGCTAAAAGATTGTTCTCAACAAAGAAACGGGCCAAGAATTTATTAAGGAACAAACTAGGGCTTACTTTCTGTCCTCTACGGGAAAATATCAGTTGTCTGGCCCCCCCCAATTTTTTCCTGGCTACGTTCTTGCTTTCTGATTGATCAACGAACCTACAATCTAATATTTTAAATTTATATATATATATTTTTTTAGTAAATTGTTTTACGTGCACGTGTTTTAGAGTAAGACACTTTGGCAGTTAAGTTACCAACAAAAAATATGTATGTTCTTCAATGAAATATATGGGAATGAATTTATATAATAGTACCAAAGCATGTCTGATGTTAAAATTTAGGTACAGTTAAATATTAAACACTTGATACATGGTGTGTGTTTTGTTTTTCAGTAACCATTGCGACAACACCTTTGTCTATTATAGCTAAATTACCTTATAATTTGCGCCCTTCAGTGAAATAATTCAGAATTAAGTTTATCGTCCCAGAAACAGGAATATTTATAACAGAGAAGTCAAATGCAGAAGGCAAATCTGAAGAACAAGAGTGTTTTACGTGAAACTTCCCGCATACATCACCTGAAGTGCGGTTACTCATAACTCCGAACAGGGCTGGTTTCACTTATAGCTGCAAAGGAGAGCTTCACATGGAAATGGTTTTAACTGCAATGGAGAGCTTCACATGGAAATGGTTAAGAAAATTACACACAATGCAGGTTTCCTATACTTTATTAAATTAAACTTTATTGTATGATGCAGGAGTAGAACAAACACAAATGCAAAAGATTTTTCTACACTCGCCGAAAGTTTAAATTTAAATCAATTATAAGTGTGCAGTTATTAGGAACGGTGTCATATTTTATAGAGCTGCATACTTTAATTATCTACAAACTCAAACAAAATTGAATTTACATTGTAAATTCAAAAGATACATTGTAAATAGAAACACGTGTATGTAATAAAAAGTTTTATTTTAAAGGGTTTTAGTTACTTTCATTACATTAATTTACATTGTAACATTTGTAGGATTATATGTTACATTTCGTATCGTTCCGACAGTTCCAGAGCCTTTATTGTGGCCTATAAACTCTTTTATTATATTTTTTACTGAGAGTCAACGTTTAATACGTTGATAAAATAGGTTTTAAAATATTGATTGTTTTCATTGACAGTGGTGGAATATGCTATTAAAAAAGCTTTTGTATGAGGTGCTTAAATCGATTTCATCGCTAATAGTCATTTCATAATTGAAAAATACTAACTAATCTGCCTCACCTATTTATTTATATTATTATATTTCATATTCATTATTGTTAATTTGTCTATGTTTAGTGTTTCTTTCGTATGAATGTGTGAAATGTTAAAAAGCTAAGTGGGTGCCGCTATATATATATATATATATATATATATATATATATATATATATATATATATATATATATATATATATATATATATATATATTGTTAAACTGGGTTTACCGCAAAACATTTAAATAAAAAATAATTAAGGAACAAACACTGGTCAAGAGAAAAAATCTTGTAAACAAATTTAGTATTTCAACGTATTCATTTGGCATCTCTAGAAAATGAATCTTAATCAGCAGATGACTTAAAATTGACATAATGTTAATTATAGAATGTAAATTAAAAAATCACATTGGTTGAGCAACACTCTCTTATTCGCATTTTTATTTTATGAAGTTAAAAAACCAGCACACTTATTTTCTGGTACGAAGGCAGTATGTGTGGACATTATCTAATCTCCAGTAATTCCATGAGTGGATGGAAATTGCTACTTTCTCTTTGACCTCAGAAAATGGCCAAGATCTCGGGAATTGATGAATTGCGTCACTTGAAACTTGAATTGACATCATTATTCGTGAGTATAGTAAGTAGGAAATACTATCAAATATGTTTATGGCCAGGAGGCATGAGCAGTGAAGAAAAACATCACAGATGTCATATCACGTGATTATCCACGTTACAATGAGCGCCTCATGCTTCTTGAGGAATCAAGAAACCACCGACACAATGAGATGGGAGCAGATGGGACTGTTCTAAAACCCCAGGAAATGACTTAAAAACAACGAGTATCACAGCAAAGTTGTGAGGGCAGGCTCACCTTATAAAATTAAGACAAAGGTTGACTTGAAGCAGATACAAAAAGCTAGTTAATTTTCGAAATAAGAACATAACATTTGGTAGGAAGTACATAAAAATCACAGAAAAAACTTTTTTAGACCAGTGTTTCTCTTCAATTATTAATTGCTACTCTAATTGCTTAAATTAAATATAAAACTAGTTTACCGAATAGTTTTAGTATTAAATATTTATTCCCTATCAATTAGCTTACTATCCGATAATTTTAAGGTCTATTAGGTGGGCGACTTAAAGTTGAAGCGTTACCTTCCTAAAGCTGCAACTTTCCTTAAGATGCCTTAATGTTTCAAAATCCGAATTCGCTTTGAACACTTTTAATAATGAAAACGTTACAAAAGTATTAACGCCGTTTTACACTTCACCTCAGAAAAGTTTAAAGGTTAAAAGTTTAATGTGCGATTGTTTCAAAAGTAGAAACCATTTGTAAAGGAGACTAAAGATTTCAGTACTGAGGTATAAAGAGTGCTTACTCTATCACGAAAATTAACACAGGATGCTAAAACATACCTATTATGTATTATTTTCTTCCCTTTTCTACTTAATCATTTATTGCGGTTTTGTACCTGTTATTCAACGTAATGTTAGTCTACGTCATTTCCTATACTAGGAAGCATGAACATAACAAATATTACTATAACAATAGTATAGTTTGTCACGTTAAAAAAAACGATTTACATTTTCTATAATGCATATTTTTACAGTCAGATATATTCACACCTATATTAACCTTACAAAAACTGTATGTCAATATGAATGTATCATTGTTTAATTATTTTTAATTTTCTTGAAGTAGTCCTATATTACATTATGTAACAATGACGTAATACGTTAATTCCGTAATAATTAAATCTCTATTATGTTCAGATTATTTGTTAATAAAGGTTCGCTATCGCTGTTTTATAAAAAAGTAATTATTTTACACTATTTTATTTTCTGTGCGTTTTTAATATAAATTGTGTAAGGATCACGCTACTTATAAAAATTTTTATTAATTTGATCGAATTTTAACAACTTGAGTTCAGGCATTCACAAAACAAAATTATACGTTGTGCGTAGATAATGGTTGCGCCATTTTGTTTATTTCATAAATTAGATTAAGGTTTGTCGTTAGGAGTGAAATAATAGTTTGTTAAATAACTTCCAGATTTCGTTCAGTTTGTGTTTTTACAGATTATCTTTTTAATGCTAATAAACTTTGTAGACTGTTTGTGAATAGGAACGAGCTAATCTGAATAAATTGTAAACAGTTTGTTGTTGGAATAAACAATCTCATGGAATAAACAATCTCTTGCAGCCAGAACCATTTGCATGCTATGTGGGGTTTCCATGTAGAATGTGCCGTATGTAAAATGACATGTAGCTTCAAATGACAGTGTGACTTCGTGTGACTGTAGCTTCAGTCACTCTCATTTATAGAGATTGTATTGTATTGTACATATAAAGTTTTATGTCATTTTCCTTTTTCATTGAAAGAAACGATACTTTTAGGAAATATTTGAAAAAGAAATAAGCAATTCCTCAATACAACAGTTTATAAACTAACATTTTGCCTGCAAAAAAGGAGTTTTGTAGCATATAGTGATGGCGACAGGAGTCGTGATGTTGGGGGTTGGTTATTTTAATCAACTAGCCAATGTGGAGTTAAAGAATATTAATATTACAAAGCTTTTCAATCGTTAAACTAATGAAGTTCTGAAATCGAAATATGCGTTTTTATACGGTAATTTTGGATTGTGAGAAGCAATTATTTCTATAAATGTTTCTTAGTTTACATTGAATTAATAGTTTTCATACCAGTTTATTCTTTGTTCGGACATTCATAAAACATGGAACAATTGTTTTCTTTTTATTACAACTCTTCTATACAAACATTTACTAGTTTGGGATATGCTTTATTGTAACCAACACCTGTATAAGTATGAAATAGTTAAGTTAATTACTTAAGTTATTACTTTTCTGTAAATTACACCTTGATTATGTTAGAACCCTATAAGCGCCTACAAAAACTGCAATACCACATGCTCCTTGGTTGAGGTTGTGTATTGCGGCACTTATATTGAAGGCGTTCCACAAATACGTAAGTAAACACTCATGAGAAATTCTTTCATGTTTACTTTGGTTTGACCATTGGTAGGCTACAACATTTTCTGCACTAAAAGATTTAGTTGTCAATGGTTTAAAATAAATTATTACAAAGAAGTTTAAATATGCCTCGAAAAGACAACAGTATAAATAATGCAAACGTTAATTATATGTCTGAGTGGATATCTTTCACTATGTCATTAATTTATTTTTTTAGTTAATATTGTAAATACTTGACATTAACCTCAATTAAAAATTGTATAGCTTATGATTAATGCTAAATATATCAAATGTTTCAAGATTCTACTACGTTGTCTATAAAATATGGGTATTAACAAGTGATTAATTATTATTTTATTTGCGGCTTTGTTTATTTTTTAAAGGTTTTAAATTAATTATTAAAACTTTTACAACAACAATTTTAAATATACAAGTTTAACCGTGTATCTGACTAAAAAATATTTAATTTTTAATTAGTTTTGAATTTTAAATGTATACTTAGAGTTTAATTCCACGTAGAAAATATCATTTATCATATTAGATATTACATATATGAAAAGATATGTGTGTTGTTTCCACTAGATTAAACTAGTATAATAATTAGTAATAAATAGTAATAATCCTAGACATTTTTATTAATAAAATATGCAAATAGTGTTTAAAATGCGTTAACTTTTGATAGGCAAATAGGTAGTTATTATATTATATTATATTTTAAAATATGTAACAATATCATAGTAAATATCCAACATTTTATGATACTTTAAAATTCATAAATATCCTTCAACAACAATCTTTACTTAGTTCTTAGGAAATTGATTCTCTTTTAAGATAGAAATACATAGTAAAAACGTACCGTTTCAGAGTTAAAACAAAAAGTAAAATGTGATGGGGATATTTTCGTTATGGAACTGCGCTCATTGTTGTACGGAGGTTAATAACTTTATTTCCCACCCATGTTTTAGGCTTATATTAAAATTTGATTTTATATTTTATAGTAAAAATTATCAGATTACTTGCATTAAATAATTAAAAACTAAAACGAGTGTTATTTTAAAACAACTTGTTAGTAAGATCAACAGGTATTTGAATATCTGTATCATCAAGTCGGTGTCAAAATTTAGTATTGGAACATTTTATTTTCATATGTTTTTATGAATTAATTTAATTTCACTAAATTACTCTGCCAGAACAATAAAGCAATAAATGATAAATAATAGGACAGAATCTGTTTTTTTTTCACGGATAAGACGCAATGAAAGTCGGTCAGTAAAGCAGACTTTACCTTAGACAAGTTAACCTGGCAGAACTATGTAATAGAGTTCAACAAACATTCCCAAGGGTTATTTTCCTAATGAGAAAAGTTAAATCATGTGTAAGTACGAGTGTTGTGTTAACAACATGTTTGGTTTGTTCAATTCTATTCTGACATATGGTATTCTGGTAAGGAGAAATTATTATTCTAAAGTCAGGTACTTTAGTATTATCCACAGGCCACTACTTTTACGCGACAGTTTTTCTAACCGGGGACCTAAAAAACTATATTATTAGAAAGAACAGTATTTTCTCTTTTTCACAAAAAGACCACCTTCTTGCCGACACCGCTTCCTTTCGGGAGGCAGAAAACAAGAACCGTTAAACATAATGACATGAAATTTTCATAGTAAGTCAAATACAGTCTGTTCTTTATAATAGTGTAGATTTTTAGGTCCCCACATAGGAGAAACTGTTCCAAAAATAGTGGCCTTCCCGATATACCAAAGTACCGTCTTGGCTTAATACCCGTAATTTTTATTACTAAAAGTTTTCTTGAGATAATATTAAATATAATTTCTTTTGATAAACCTAAATATATGGCGATTCCAATATTAAAACCAATTAGATTGTGAGAATAAATAGGCTTCTTAGTTTTAATGTCTTGAATAATCACTTTAGTAGTATTTTGCAACGGATGGTGTGTATTCTCTATTAGTTGAATAATCAAAGTCATTTTATCCAGGGCCGAACTCAGCTTTGTTGGGCCTTGTCATGTCCCGCCTCCTCGCCTACGTCACCCCGTAGTAGCGGGGCACGGCCCGACCACCTGGGGGTCCGGGCCCCTTTAAATCTTTAATATAAGAAGATAAAATTGACGTCCGTCTGTCCGTACGAAACCAAAAACTCGTATCACATACAGTAGATTCTCGTTAACTTAAAACAACTGATTACTACAACAGACGTGAACGTGCTCATGCCGTAATCCCATAAATCAGTAACCAATTTAATATCAGCTGATTTTCTTGTAACTTATATTCCATGTGAAAATCTATTTATATTTTCATCTTAAAAGTAGGTTTGTAGTTGAGTTTTTATACAAATACGGTAGTTGAATCTTAATTTGGTGTATTATTAAACGTTTTTATAAATGTTGTGGTGGTTAAAGTTTAACGGAGAAATTTTAGGCTCGTCTCTGGGTGCGGGTTAAGGCTAGGTGACAAGGACGTAGCCAGCGAGGGGGTTCAGGGGGTCCGAAACTTCCCCACAATTTTCAAATCTTTTAATTTCATTTTTCATAAACGATCATTATTATTTAAATAATTCAGTGTTACTGACATGTACTGCTGAAAGATCTCCACAAAGAAACGAGCCCAGAACTTTATAAGGAACAAAATGGAGCCTTACTCTCCGTCCACTACGGGGAAATATATCAGTTGTCTGGACCTCCCCCTGGCTTTTCCTGGCTACGTTCTTGCTAGGTGATTACAATAATAATGAAATTCAGAAACCGCAATAATTTTATACTACGATGAAAGCCCCAGTCAGCTTAGAAGAAGTATAATATTAAAATTGATTAATATAAATATACTTTAATTATTAAATGAAATAAACCCAAGGGATAGTAGAGTGTAACAATAATATATTGCACTGCCTTTTTTGCAGTTTGTCGTATCGAGAAAGCTTATTATGTTCAGTTCCACATTAATCCCTAATGACTGTAATTCTCTGTAACGTAGGCTATAATATTCTCAATCCTTCTACCTAACGTCCCTAATTTTTATATTTTGCAACGCATTTTACTATTCAATCGACACACCCACAAATAATACATATATGGTAATTATCAATACAAGATCTCACACAGAGAGCTGCCTGTCTGACAACACTTTATATTACTTACCTTGGAAAATGATATGTGTTACCTTTAAACCGTTGTTTGAATTTTCCCAATTAATATGCTACACTTAAGTATATCTGAAGGAAAACCATGTAGACTGCAGACTGATTTCTAAGAGTGAACAAGTTCCAACGCTCCACAGGCATAACGGGACACAAAGAGATCTTAGCGATAAAAATTAAGATTACAATCCTACCACGTTTTTTATGGTTATAATTTAACGGATCATTATTAGTGTGTATAAAGCGTCTGGAGTAAGTATAAAATAGGTAAGAAATACGGGGACAGAATGCAAAAGACCCGGTTAATTGTAAAGTGTAAAATTGTTTGTTGAAGGATTTTATGTTTTGGACAACTCGATTTCTTACATAAACCACTTATTGTATTTTACATTATAAGCTATATTTTTTAAGTTATCCGTTACATAAAGTATGCTACATTTGACACATTATTTTGTAAAACCGTTTTACCTAATATCAACACTTTTTATTTACACAAAAACAATTACTCTATTATTTTTTAGTCACGACACTAAAAGAATTAGTGTTTTGTTTTTTATGCGCTATGAAATCAATGTTGGACTCATTTTTCACTTAATTAATGCAGAGTTGGTTGTAGATAGTTTAAAAAATATGGAGCACGTTCCTTACGAATCTCTCGTATATATAATTTCATGATATCGCAGAAGAGCTCTTTAACATAGATATAGCTTTGGATATATGATGCATGTTCAGGGGATGGATAAAGTTTCTGAGGCGTAGATAAGTATCCTGAATATAAAATATCTACAGTTTCATTTTCAGATAAAACAAGAACTCTTTTTAACCCTCCAATTTTATTCTTCTGTGATCGTCCCTTCTTAAGTTGGAATCCAAGAAGATTTATATACAACAATAATTTTTGATTGTTTTACTATCTGAAATCGATTCTGTGAACTACAGTGTATCATATATTAATAAGCGGTGTTATGCTTGACTTCAAATAATAAATCGTACTTATTAACTTTAAAATAACATTTTAATTTATTGGACAGTGATTTTCACGAAATAAAGATTTACAGAAGTATGATAAATAATTGAGAATAACCGTTAATTATTTAATATTTTATAAAATTCATTATCATATCATAAAATTAAGTCTTCATTCAGATATATCACAACTTATAATCTAATAATAATCACTTCTTTACTATCTAATAACGGGGTTGATAAATAAAAAACGTTACAGTAACTTTAACCATAAGATGGAGTTGAAAATAATCTATTACCACTACTCTTTTTTCTTTTAGTCAGGAGCTTATACCCAACATAAAAATGCATTGTTTATATCAACGCCTACATTTGAGGCGAGAAAACTAAGATTTACACTTCATTAGTCCCGTTAACGCTTTCTGTGAGAATACAAAAATATCTCTCGACAAAGACTCGGATGAAACTGTTTACCACACAAGAATGGTTCGTTTGATACGGTTTCATTCTGACGCTTTTTATTTAGTTGTATTAAATATTTAGTATAAGTAAATAATTAAATCCAATACAAGGTATAACGTATATATATTATTGCAAAACTGTTTGGTTTAAATTATAATATATGTGGACATACCGATTACACCATTTTACACTTCTTTAATTGTGTGGATTTTTGGAATACAAATCTACACAATTTAGGATGAAAGTAAACATATGTAAAGTGTAAACAAACGTTTAAGCGAAATATAGTGGTCGGTGAAGCTTTTCTGTAAAATTTAGAAGTTTTTTTTCCCCACTTAAAAATCAGTAAAATAATTTGCAATTAAATGCAAATACAAAATATGAATAGACAGTAAATAAAAAAATTTTTAGTGTCCTTAAAAGTAATTGAAAAAATTACTTTTTTGGTACATACCGTATTTTTGTACAGTTTTGAAATATACCATATTACCCTAATCACATTGCGACACCTTTGATTATTACAACTAATTACTAATATTATTTTGCGCTCTTAATTGAAATAATTCAGAACGAATCTAGCTTTGATGTATATCTAGAGACAAGAACATTTATAACAGAGAAGTCACACCCAGAAGACAAATCTGGAGAACAAAGAGTGTTTTATTCAAACTTCGTGCATACATCAAGTGAAATGCAGCTACACGGAACTCCAAACTGGGCTTGTTTCGCTCATAGCTGGTGTGGAGAGCTGCTCATTCAACTAGCTAAAAAAACGGACACACAAAAAGGATTGTTAAGGAATTAAATCAAATTTAATCAGTGATTCAGAAGGCAAAATTATAAGTATTCATAATTTCCATTAGAAACATTCTTTGGTTACATAGAAATTAATAAAACACTTTAGTGGCAGTTAATTATTAATATTCTTAAGGTATTCGGACACCTGAGGAAGAGGTTGGATGTCAGTCTTCGAAAAGTACTGTTGTATGTTTTGTAACATAAATTAGTGTACAACAGTTTTAACGTCAAATCTAGAAAAAGACGTAATTTAAAATTTTAGCCTACCTTTTATACTAATTAAGTTCGTTTTTACCCTCAAAAATAAACTAAAGCTGCTACTTTCTCAATGATAACTACAAGTTTTTAGTTCCTAATTTACCGCGAACACATTTAACAATACAGACATTACGAAAGTGCTTACTTCGCTTCACTTCAAGAAAAAATAAAAGGTTAAAGTTCAAAGTGCAATTGTTTCTAGAGTAACAAACGTAGGAACCGCCTCAGAAGGAGAATAATTTAAAGCCTTCAGTTCTTACAGTTGAAGTAATGCTTGCTTTATAATAAAAATTAACGAAGGGTGGAAAAACAAGTCTGTTCATTATTATTTTTGTTTTATTCTCTACTTAACACTTCATTGCCATTTTATACATCTTATGGTCATTTTAGTCAATTGTTCGGTTATATCATAACCATTCTCTGCTTTTATATCTTCTATTAGGGTGTATTTTCATGTTCCCAAGATATAATAAAATTAATGATGACAAACTTATATTACTTTATCTAGTCCAATATTATAAAATAAATATAATTATATTCTTTTAACAGCCTACATATGCCATTGTTAGATACATAAATTTACAATTAATTAGAGATTTATATTTCAATCGCCAAATTATTATCTATAATATAATCCTAACACCGGACGGCGGCATCGAAATAACAGAATGATTCTAGAGGACGATCCCCTCGACGAGCCGATAATTAAAATTGAAACCTGTTCGGATATCAACAATTTTAAAAATTCGACATATTTCAAGCGGTCCACTAGTAACCGCGGAACCACATTCAATATATTACACCAAAATATTCGAAGTTACAATAAAAATATAGATGAATTTTTAATTTTATTGGATAGTTTAAAAATTAAATTCAACTGCATAGTCTTAACAGAAGCATGGCTTGATAACGAAAGTGAACTAATGCATTTGAATGGGTTCAAATTATTTAGATCCTACAACAACATTAATCGATCAGATGGGCTTGTTATCTATATAGATAGTGCGTTATCGGTGTCTTGCAGTGAGCTGAGACTTGGAGGGGTGGCCACCGCCTTATCTCTTGACTTCAATTGGGCCGGTCTCCCTTGTCAATTATTGGCTATTTACCGCAGTCCTAATTCAAACATTGTCCTCTTTAATGACGCCTTGGATGAGTACTATAATATCAACAGAAACAAACTTTGTTTCTTAGTAGGGGATATTAATTGTGATATTCTTAATATTAATTCGAATTCACAGGAAGAACGGTACATGGATATTCTGAGCGATGCAGGTTTCGTGGGGTGTATAGATAGAGTAACGCGACCGTCTAGTAACACTTGTATCGATCACATTTTTGTAAAATTTCATAATTTGAGTCAAATTAATTCTATAATTCTAGAAACTACAGTGACTGATCACTATCCAGTATTGGCCCAGCTATATTTACAAAAACATACACACTACTCAATGCCTGAACCGTTTTATAATACGTATGACTGGGTAAATATTGGCAAAGATCTTTTGGACACAAATTGGGAACCTGTTTTAGAGAGCAATTGTGTTAATGCTTCTGTTGATACATTTATTGATATTCTGCGCTCGGTTATTAATCGTAATTCTAGAAAAGTAAAGATAAACGCAAAAAATAAAAAATTAAAACCATGGATAACTATGGGTTTGTTAAAATCTATTCGATATAGGGATAAACTCAGTAGATCGTTAATAAAAGAGCCATTTAATACTCAACTGCGAAATAAATTTATTCGGTACCGTAACACGTTACACTCGACGATAAAGCGAGCTAAATTTGTTTATTACAATAATAAAATTGCTGAAACTGCAGGTAACATGAAAAAGTTCTGGTCCGTGGTTAATGAGGTGGCTGGTAGGACATCTGATAAGGAGCGATTTCCTGTTGAGGCATTCTGTGATCCGGAAAACTCTGATACATCGCCATCTGTGGAAAATGTCTGCGATTCATTTAATAACTTTTTTGCCTCTGTGGGACCGATGCTGGCGGGAGCTTTGCACCCCAGCGACCCTGCGGTGGTGGACGACGCGGACCACGCCGCGAGTGCTGTGTTTGATTTCCGCCCGGTTACACGGCAGGAAATTTTTAATATAGTGGCTGGTCTAAGAGGAAGCTCTTCACCAGGATGGGATAACATTCCTACAAAATTAATTAAAGATAATATTCAAGCACTCTCGGAACCCCTTTATAATATCATTAACTGTAGTATTAGAACAGGAGAATTCCCTAATGCGTTTAAAGTTGCCAAAGTTGTTCCCATTTATAAGTCAGGTGTTAAATCAGCAATGAATAATTTTAGGCCGATCTCTTTGCTTGCTGTTGTATCAAAGCTACTTGAAAAATGTATCAAAGTCCAATTGATGAATTATCTAGAGATGAATTTATTCCTTTCAAATAACCAATATGGCTTTAGGAGTGGTAAAAATACATCAGATGCTCTCTATGACATAACTAAATTCATATCGTCAGAAATTGGTTCTAAAAAGCGAGTCCTGGTCACCTTTCTTGATCTTGCTAAAGCTTTTGACTCTTTAGATAGGCGGAAACTACTATCAAAATTAGAATATGCTGGAGTAAAAAACGTAGCGCTCAATTGGTTTGTCAGTTATTTTAATAATCGCCAGCAATTTGTTTCAATTAATGGAGTTAAGAGTAGCCAAACAAATGTGGATTACGGAGTGGTGCAGGGAAGCACCCTTGGGCCATTGTTGTTCTTAGTCTATATAAATAATATAACAAAAATTGACATAAATAGTAAGTTGTTTCTGTTTGCTGATGACACAGCTGTGGTGTCATCTGGCAGTACGTGGGAGGAGGCATTTGAACAAGCTTCCTTAGATCTGTCAAAAATAAAAAATTGGTGTGATCACAATACTCTGACTATTAACTTAACAAAAACAAAATATTTACCATTTGTTTCTAGAATAGATTTTAATCCGGGTCAGAGATGCCTCAAACTGCACTCCTGCGGTGATCCTTACTCCGAGTCCTGCGGTTGTGGTATCATTGGTCGTGTGGACCAATACAACTATTTGGGAGTAATTTTTGACACTAAATTGAATTGGGTACCTCAAATCCATTACGTGAAGAAAAAAGTTAGAAAGTTGTTATTTGCATTTAATCAGCTTAGCGCGGTATTGAGTGGGGATCGTATTAGGTCAGTTTATTTTGCCTACGTGCAGTCGGTTCTGCAGTATGGTATTCTCGCGTGGGGAGGAGTGTCGTCTGCTGTACTGGAACCACTTGCGGTCACACAAAGAAGTATATTAAGGATCATTTTGAGGAAAAGCCGCAGATATCCTTCTAATCTGTTATATAATGAGTTTCCTGTTTTAAGTGTAAGGCAATTATATATAAAATCTCTTTTACTGCATATACAAAAATACAAAGATTTTATTTTTATAGCGCTTCACCACAACTATACTACCAGAAATAGAATACAGTTTGGATATCAGATACCAAGACCAAATTGTTGCATAGAAAAATTTAACTCTTTTTACATAGCTCATGTGCTTTATAAAAATCTACCAGAGCACATATTGGAGGCAGAGGGTGGAAGTGTAGTCGAGTACAAGCGTAGGGTGGGTCGGTGGTTGCTCAGCCTGGGTGATGCTGCTGCAGAGGCACTGATTCGTTCCAGTTACCAATAAATTACGAAGAAGCCTGTTAATAGCAAATTATTTGGGAATTTTGTGTAAGTAGGAATTATTATTGTGGGATGTGGTTTGGTGGTGCTGTTGGATTGTTTCCATCCATCTAATAGTAATATGGTGGTTAAGCGGTGCCTAAACTGTATAGAGATGTGTGTGTGTGTGTGTGTGTGTGTGTGTGTGTGTGTGTGTGTGTGTGTGTGTGTGTGTGTGTGTGTGTGTGTGTGTGTGTGTGTGTGTGTGTGTGTGTGTGTGTGTGTGTGTGTGTGTGTGTGTGTGTGTGTGTGTGTGTGTGTGTGTGTGTGTGTGGTGGTGTGTGTATGCGTATCATGTATGTAAGTATATGTATATACAATTTTTACAACAATGTATTTTGTACTACTTAAACAGATCTTTGGTAAATCTTTAGGTTAAAGTATGGTACACAATTACAATTACGATTACAATTAAGAACAATTAAGTACAATTAAGAAAAGACTGATTGATGGACTCTTCCCCTTACACAGACCTATAGTCTATATGGGGAATTATTCATTTAAATTATGGAAATGTATATTTTATTGTTTTATGTGTATGAATAAAAAGATTTTGATTTGATTTGATTTTATATTATACATTTGTACGACTTCATATTTTATATCAAATGCTAGAAACATGAATTATAGTTATTTACTTACTCCTGATATTGTTGACGTATTGCTGTTTTTGCACAGTTCTTGTACTGTTCTAGGAAAAATGTTTCCATAATGTTCCTTTCAACTATTTCTAAAGGTATAAAAAACCAAATGATCTGAAGATCTATAGAATTTGACCAATTTCTTTAGACAAAAATAGGGTAACTATATCTAAAGAATCCTCGAAGTATTCTTCGAGGGGTACCCGATGAAGGAATTTTGTAATAGATGTTTCTCCAAAATTACATTGACTTTCTCCTAGAGCTTCAAAATATCCGGTATCTCTAAAACGTTCCACTATACTATTCAGTGTTTTGCTGTAGGATAATGATTGTTCAAGGATAATCTTGAACAGTTCAATACAGTAACTATCAAATTACACTACTACTCTTAGGTGTTTTTTGGAGGTATATTTAACTGTAAATAATGGTTTTCACTAAAAATACCTTGTCAACATTATTGCCAACTTAGTTATAATACCCTAAATAACCAAGATACAAAATAAAATAAATTTTGTGAATTTCCTTTTAGTTACAACTTTAAACCATTCTAACGACTTTTGAATTTTATTATATTAATATTATTATATAATTATATAGTATATTATACATATATAATTTAAACACCAATATTTTACGTGTGTACTGGAGCACACTAATCAGATGTTCAAGCAAATAGGCCAACAATTTCCTGACCATAATTTCAATTTATTTTGGCTACAAGTTCTGTAATAAACAAAGACAACTCTGTATTATCTAGTAATGTGCACAAAAGTATGCTTCAGTAAATAGTGTATTAAAATGATGTTTGGAAGACATTGACACTTACGGTTTAAATAAAAATTTTTTATACCTCATTAAAATACAGTTTAATGAAAATATAAAACAATAACTAGCACTCTATATAAAATCTTAATAGAATATGCTTGAAGCTTGGATTATGTATTAATTGTTGTTTCACTATGTATTTCAAGAATCCACTATCACCTCACTTCTAGTATTAGATTAGATTGTGATGTTGTAACTAAAATAATAGTTTGTTTAGTACTCGCAAGTAATTTAAAACTGGATGATTCCAGTTCTTAGAGGATATTATAAACTCATATAGTTTGTAATATTCCATTTTATGTTTATAGAATATGTTCGTTTGCAGTATTATTACAAGCGGATTTGTGGGCTGTTTATGAATAGAAACAAGCTAATCTGAATAAATTTACTGAATAGTTTGTTGTTGGAATAAACAATCCTACAGAATACACAATCTCATGCAGTCGTAGCAATTTGCATAATATTTAGGTTTTCCATGCAGAATGTACCGTTTGTAAAATGATTTCTTCGTATGACTGTAGCTTCATTCGCTCTCTGTTGCAGTAAAAAATTGCACTTAAGGAAAAGTTTGGCATCGCTAATTTCATGAAATATTTGATAAAGAATTGAGCTTACCCTCAATATAAGCGTCCTCAAAATTTGATGCCGGTTGGTAAAAAGACACTTTTATTGTTGCATAATTAATATATGGAATTAAAGAAGATTTAATTTTGAAAGTTGATTATTAAGTATTTAGATATTGAGTAGATATTGAGTCCTTAATCAATCAATAATAGATGGGGCCAATTCTGAATTTTTAGAGCCAGTCGAAATGTTTCGCAACTGTAAAAATAACAGTGTAAATATTTTAAGTTGATGTTTTTTATAGCCTTTATTTGAAGAATTAGCTTCAATACTTTTCCATGCATTGTTTCCTGCTAATATCTTGTTACATATTAATAAAATGTGGTTGTATTTTGTTTTTTTTTGTTTTGTGTTTTCCTTCTTAGCCTACTACACATACCCGTCTGGAATAGCATTAAATGTGTATAAAATATTCCATATACCTTATAAGTGACGATTAGCTAAATTAGAGCATAGGTCGAGTAGTACATTAAATTAAAAGTCTATATTAGTAGAGTGCAATTTAACGTGAGCATAACTCAATATGTACATTATTTTAAACTAACAATATTTGTGAAGAGTCAATAACTACTTTGAACACTATTTCTTATATCCAGTATTTATTTACTAATTTTAAATTTAACAGCTTAAGCCAAGAATAATAAACTGCCCATAACAGGTCTTGCATTTTAAATGTTTCAAGCTATAACCACCGTGATTGTTTAAAGAGTTATCCTTTTCAGATCGGATTTGCAGCATTTTACTCTACTAATAGATACCTTTAATTTTATATACTACTCGAACTATGTTCTAATTTAATATTTCCTTCTAACTATGCCCCTGACGTGACAAAAAATGGTAGTTACTTCAAAAAGTATATTTATAATGCTGCAGTAATAATGATGCAAGTTTTATTGCTTTAGCTGTAATCGTTCAGGAATTATCAAGCATGTGCGTTACATTTTTTTAAACTTGTATATAAAACATTTTAACAGTGGGTCATATTTTGGAAATGATGCATAAATCATCGGCAACTGATAGCAAGAGGGCAATTATAATAGGCTGATTTTGTACATAACATGTACCTAATAGGAGAACATAAAGGACTAATCAAACCTAAACGATCACAAAATTATATCCACCCGAAGAAATCTCAGACACTGACAACTAAACAGCAAATAAGGTTCGACATGTAAAATATAATTTGTAAGCTGGTGGGGTAGACTGCACACATGGCTTGTCGGGAACCAGCAGCTGTTACTACAGGCGGTACAAGTTGAAACGGCTTTTGCTTAGATAACAATCTGGTGTGTTGTTGGCTGATCGGATCTGAACACGGGCTTCAGCTGAGTTCAATATCAGTAAAAAAAATGTAACCGTAGAGAATGTATACTTTGTTTGAAGTTTATTTTTAATTATGGAAGGATTGTGAAGGAGGAAACAGGATTTTCCGGACATTTACCATCGTTCAGTAATACATAAAATGAGTAAATACACTTTTCGAGATCTGCAATCTAATGTATTTTTCAGGTAAATAACTAACCTAACACATAATTATAAACTAGGTTAAAAATAAACAAACCCAGTCGAAGGTGGTTTGTCGGCGAATACAAACCTATTGTAGCCTGTATTCTGTAGTTCAGTTTTAATAATTAGTGCTGTGTTTAGTTTTTTATTAAGTGCATGTTTTAGAGTTAGTGAATGAGACGTTCTGGTATAATTTGTTTATTTTAACCTAGTTTGTAAGTATTTGTTGGGATAGTTATTTACCTGAAGAAGACATCAGATTGCAGATCTCAAAACGTAGTGATAGGCTACTGATTTTTTGTATCACTGGACAATGTATACTTAGTATTTAGATACAATACACAGTGCTGTCGTGTGTATCATAATGTGAATAATGGTAACTAAATAATAACTGGAACGTCCGCGCCTATGTTACCATTTCACAAGTGGTCTCTTAGTTATGTTTTTTAACAGACCGAAATAACCTTAAAACCTAATAAAAGTAATTTAGAATTGTGTGTATATACAATTTATTTATTTGTCTTAATATGTACGAAATAAATATATAACTGTAATAAATTAAAATCCTTACAAATAAAATGAATTACATAAAATGAATAACAGTATTTCTGACATTTGCCATCGTTACAGGTTATAAAAGGTATAACACAACGTTTCGAGGATTTGAATCTATGCTCTTCGTCAGGTGTGTTTCTGTAGGAATTTTTACTTGGGTTTTACAAAATTTCCTAATTTTTAATTTGTGACCTGTATTATCATTTCAAGTGATAAACATGTTTATACTTTTTCTGTATCCAAGGACGTTATCTTAAAAAGCTGCGATTTTTGCTTAAAATACTCTTTAAACCCACATCGATTGCACAGCCTTAAAGATAATAGGAATACCAAGAAATAAAGATAATAAAGCTGTTATCTCTAAACAAAGATTATTGTTGTTGTTTATCAGAATTATAATTAACCACCTAAAATGAACACACTCCGTACATTTCCCTTTGGATATAACTTAAATGAAGCTCAAATACAAAAGTTAAACCACTATTGTTTCAAAAGTGGCAAACAGAGATAATATTTCTAAGGGAAGTAATATAAAGTTTTAGCACCAATGGGAACTACCTATGTGTATTTGAATGTAGATGAATACATAGTACCCATACATACCTTTTGTATTACTTGTCTTGCTTCTTTAAACTTATCTTTTAGTATGGTTTTGTTGTTTGTTCAAGATCATGTTTAGTCCGAAGTGGAATGATCCCCAAGGAAGTCTGTTCCAGAGCAATCTACTACATAGTTTACATCTAAATTTTTCTGAAATATCCACTGGTCTCTGCCCAGTTGGTCATAATAATTTTTTAATCCGTAATACAAATGTTATAAATCTTTTTATTTCAAGTAACAAAGGTATGACTTATTATAAATTTTCAAAGTTATAACTACATTTATTACATACTTTTATAATCATCGTACTAATTTCATAAGAGGTAATAATTCTAATGCAGGCGTTAAAAATAATTGGGTTGAGTGTCATTAAAAACTATACTACTCAGCAGGATGACACAAATTATCTACCCTGCTAGGGTTGTAAATATTAATTGTTTTACGAATTTCCGTCAATCCGTCTGTCTGTAGGACATCTCAAAAACAAGATAAACATCAGACTTGAAATTTTGTACCTTGAAATTTTTGTTGCGCCACACGTGGCATAGCGTACTCCTACCTTGTAATAGGAAAACCTAACGTTTTTATTTACTGAAAGAGGAAAATGCGTGTAAAATATTTCCAATACAAAGGAAACAGGACTTCCGGTCATTTGCCATCGTTCAGTGATACAAAAAATCAGTAACATTACGTTTCGAAAGCATCCGTACACCTCGTGTAAGTAATAACTATAATAAATGTTACATTATACTGTGAATGAACTACAGCCTTAAGAGACTTATGAATGGAACGTGCTGGATTGTGGGGTGAGGAGCTCCCTGGCTCAGAAGTCAGGGGCCCAGGTCGCCCTCAGAGTTGTGTTTTGACAAGCAATAAAGATATAATTCATAGAGAGGTGCACAACTCTAGTGGGCAGACCTTCCATCTATTGTCTGGTCTATCCCTTCCTTGCACCTGCGTGGCAGACTGGCCAGCAAAAAATGACAAAGAATTCGGAATTCATACTTCATAAACTATGAGAGAGTTGGTTGTTGAGTTTTCAAAGTGGCACGCTTCCCTATATTGTTGATCTAGTGCAGATAACTGATTACATATAGCAATTTGAGAGTATGGTAAAGGGTTGATTCAATTGAATTTTGACTTTAACTCCAGTTCGCCTTCCTCTTAACTGCAGCGTCTGGCATCTGACGCTGTCTCAGACTTGACTGCTGGAATATGGAGTCATGTTCATGTGAAGAGATACAAAGAATTCGACAACGAAAAATTTCTTTTCAGACGAACATGACTCCAGATTCCGGCAGTCAAGTCGAGACAACGTTAGATACCAGAAGCTGCAATTAAAAGGAAGGTGAACTGGAGCTATACTTAAAATTCAATTTGAGGGTTTGGAATTAATATAAACACGTGTTTTTGGATATAGGCCTATAAACCTTGGGGCATATAGAAAAATCCAGGTAAATATAAATGTTGTCTGAGTTTGAAGTCTTAGCCCATCATTTGGAAGAGCCTGATAATTTTGGAGTCTGAATTTCTCCCATAAGAAAAAATTACACGCAAATCTCATGTAAATAAAATATGGGCCTTTACGCTACTATATATATATATATATATATATATATATATATATATATATATATATATATATATATATATGTACTTGCAGACTTTACTAAATACTCTCAACTTTTTTTCATATAAGAACAATATGAACAGTGTGTTTTGTATGCCTTAAAGACCTTTTAAATTTTGCAATTCGACGGTTTTTCACATTTTTCTTAGACTGATATTTAATCCCATGGATATGCTTCAATTCAAGTTTTAACAATTGCAGGCGGATAAACAATTTTTTTGGGTTGGTAAGTGATTAACTTGTATATTTAGAGTATATTGATTGATGAATTTAGTTTTATCCTAGTGTAAAGAATATATACATGTTGAATGTACCAAAATTACGAGGAATTCAGGAAACCAGGCATTTTATATCAAATCAGAAAATGGAAATATTGCGCAACTTTCCAGCTTTGGGTTTCACACACTTACCATATTTTAAAACCATAACCATTTTATTCCAGAGTATAAGTTCGCTAATTTTTCAACTTTATCAAGTAATAATGTAAATGAGAGGGTGTTGTTCAACCAATTGGATTCTTTGGACTGTAATTCCATAATCAACATTATGTCAATGTTCATGTTCAATGAGTCATGTGCTGATCAAGGGTCATTCTAGCAAAGCCAAATGAACACCTAGCAATATTAAATTTGTTTACAAGAGTTTTTTCTCTTGACCAGTCTGTTCCTTAATTATTTTATACTTAAATTTTAGTGGTAAACCCAGTTTCACAATAGATATATAGCGGCGCCCAATTTGCTTTTTAACATTTCACACATAATACGAAAGGAACACTAAAAATAAACGATAATCGAGAAAATTATACCAGTAACAAAAGTTAATAATTAAAAACAAGGAAACACAAAACAAATGAATGAAAATTAACAATAATAAATATAACATATTAACACAACAGAGGCGCATTGATGAGGTAGATTAGTTAATGTTTCTCAATTATAAAAAGGCTATTAGCGATGAAATAGATTTTAGCACACCTCATACAACAGCCTTTTTAATAGCATATCCACCACTGTTTATGAAAAACTGAATCAATATTTTCTAACCTATTTCATCAACTTACCAAACATTAACTCACAATAAATATATGGAAAGAATTTATAGGTCACAACAAAGGCTTGAACTGTCGGGACGATAAGAGACGTAACGTATAGTCGTAAACGTCACAATGTAAGTTGAATTTTGTTTGATTGTCTAGATAAGTAAAGTACGCAGCTCTATAAAATATGACAACCGCTCATAATAAATGCACAATTTCATTATTGATTATTGAGATTTCGGCAAGTGTAAAAAACCTTTTGTATTTAAATCTATAACAAGTTGTAAGTTTTTCTCCCGAATCATACTATACAGTTTAATTCAATAAGGTATAGACAACCTGAATTGTGTGTAATTTTCTCAGTCATTTCCATGTGAAGCTCTCCTTGCGGTTATAAGTGAAACCAGCCCTGTTCGGAGTTATGAATAACCACACTTCAGGTGATGTATGCGGGAAGTTTGGTGTAAAACACTCTTGTTCTTCAGATTTGTCTTCTGCATGTGACTTCTCTGTTATAAATATTACTGTTTCTGGAACGATAAACTTAGGTTTATTCTGATTTATTTCATTGAAGAGAGCAAATTATTAGGTTATTTAGCTACAATAGACAAAGTTGTCGCAGTGGTTACTGACAAACAAAACACACACCATGTATCAAATATTCGATATTTAACTGAACCTAAATTTTAACACCACAGCTTCAATTGTCATTCTATTCATTCTCATACATTTTATTGAAGAACGCAACCTAGCTATAACGGGCGAAGTGTCATGAAAAAATGTAAAAAAACACTTGTACATAACATATTACTAACAAAAAATAATATAAATTTAAAGTATTAGATTGTAGGTTCAATCAGAAAGCAATAGCGTATCTAGGACAAATTGGGGGGGGGGGGGTCCAGACAACTAATATTTTATTGTAGTGGAGAGGGAGTTGAGAACGATATTTCAACAGTACATGTCAGCAATACTGAAGAATTATTTATATATTATTATTTATAAAAGTCATTGAACAATTTTAAAGTTTGGGGTTCCAGACCCCTTGAACCTCCTCGCTGGCTACGTCCTTGAGCAATAGAAAATGGAAGAGAATACTAACTTTACTCGACAATTAACTTTTAATATACTGTAGTATGAAAACCTTTTGAGGGTGATCTCAAAAGCTTAGATTTTAGATAGCAGCCGTACAGTTTTTAAAAATTGTACTATAACATTGTAGAAATAGATATGACTACTCTAATTGCAGTGATTTGTAACTGTTTCAAACTAATCGCTGTACAGAGATTGTACTTACACGTGGGTTATATAAATCCCTATGCCAGTTACTTACATAAGAAAATGTTTCAATATGGCGGCCTTTCGCATTTATGTAAAATTCCTATCTCGACTAATTCACAGCACAAACCAAGAGGGGTGTGATTTTTTAGAAACTTTGCAGCATTTCATACTACTTTAGTAATTCTACTTTTCCGATACCTCTTAAGCTTCCGAGATGGTAGTCCATATAATTTTAATAAAGGAGTACTTGTTATCAGTCAATTTATAATGCTAATTTTCAATTTAGATCAAAAAGACAAAGAAGTTGTGAATTACAGATTATTTTCACTGTATAGTATGGGAGCTATACTTTATATCATTAATAAATTACTTCACCGCTTATTAGAGTAGTAAGAATCAGCATGTGCACAATACTTACTGTTTGTTCTGGAATGTGTAAATTGATCCCGGAATAATCATATTTTTAGAACATTTATCAACACGGTTCTATAATTCATGCTATATAATAACATTAATCTTTATATCTTAATAATATACAATCCCCACATAGCAAACCCCTATGTGATTTAGAGGAAACCCATAAATATTATTTCTCGTATTGGATGAGATTAAATTAATAAATAAAAACAGAAGATGAAAACAAAAAAAGCAAGCACGTGAGGTAAAATTATTCATCTGGCTCTTTAGTCACGAGTTACTTTTTGCGTCCTTGCACGAAGCGTCAACGGACTAATGAAGTGTGAATCTTCTTTGTTTTCTCGCCTCAGATTTAGGTTTTGTTACAAACAATGCATTTTTATGTTGGTTATAAATCTCTTACAAGAAGTTTAATTCCGTCTCATAATGGATTACGTTTAACTGAGTTCTTTTTTTTTAGATTTTCAGTTGTAATTAGATCGTAATTAATTACATTTAACAACGCTCTGCTAAAATTTATAAATGTGTTAACGATGGTATAGTGTAGTTTAATAAGTTATTTACGTCTCAAATAGTTTTATATTTAATATATTAGAATAATATTATTAAACACGTAACTAATTAGGAGTCTTTGTTTAAAGTTGATTATTGATGATGAAACGTTTGAAAGGATAGCAGGATTTTTCAGACACTTCCGTCGTTATATGTTACAAAAGGTGATATATTAAACTGTTACATAATTGACCTTTATATTCCCTGGACGGTTGTTTACAACGATTTATTGAATTGTAACACATATTATATCAATATACATTCCTCTTTGTCAATTAATTACAACCATAATCGTATTCATTTGCTTTAAAAGGATAACAGGATTTCGGACATTCCTCATCTTTATATGTTACAAAAGGTGATATATTAAACTGTTACATAATTGACCTTTATATTCCCTGGACGGTTGTTTACATTTTGATTTATTGAATTGTAACACGTATTATGTCAATATACATTCCTCTTTGTCAATTAATTACAACCATAATCGTATTAATTTTATTTAATAGGATAACAAGATTTCGTACTTTGCGATAGTTATATATTAAAAAAGGTGCAAGACAATGTTTCTTTATTTACATACAGCTAAAATGTTGTATTTTTAACACCAATTTGTAAACCTTTCTTACTAAAAAGTGTTATCTTTAGAACAAAAACATAAAAATGCAAAAGTGTTTAGTTTTTATGTTATTTCCTCTAAGTGGAGCAAAGTTGTAGATTTATCATTTTGCAGATCATATAACAAATATGGAACAAGTTACGTAAGTATCTCCCGTGTATATCATTTCCTGATATCGCGGAAGAGCTCTTTAACATAGATATAACTTTGGATACAAGATGAATGTTGAGGGAATGAGTAAAGTTCCAATGGCTTGTAGATAACTGACCTGAATTTAAAACATCCACGGTTTCAGTTTCAGATAAGATGAGAGCTCAAACTCTTTTGCAAACTTCCTATTTTATTCTTCTGAGTTTTACCTCGTTGAGGTGATTTAAAAAGCAATATACATTAATCGATCTATATTTAATAGCTAGTCATGTCCGTAAATGTCTATGTAAATGCAAATAAAAAGTTGTTTATGTAACACTAATTTTATGTGTAATAAACTGTGTTCATTAGATGTGTTCTTAAAATTAATTAAATTATTATTCAAGCCTATATATACATACATACATTAAATTTGTATAAATGGCAATAGCCTTATTTAATTTCAATAAACATTGAATCGCAAAAAGTACTTGCTCCGCCGAGACTCGAACCCGAATCTCTCACTTGCCGGGTGAATGTGCTACCATTACACCACAGATCCCTCACTTTTTACAATTCAATTTATTTTGTATTTGGCCGTATCTGTCACATATGCGTTTAAATAACCAAACTAACATATGATCGGAAGACCAAATACCTGTCAAATGATTTTTGTTTACATTAGATTTGTATTAATGGCAATAGCCTTATTTAATATCAATAAACATTGAATCGCAAAAAGTACTTGCTCCGCCGGTAATAATATATATATATATATATATATATATATATATATATATGTATATATATATATATATATTGCTCCGCCGGTAATAATATATATATATACATAAATATATAGTTAAGGCTTATATTAGTGTTGTTTGTTTGTTTGATGTGTTATTCTTTATTATACCTTTTTGATAACGGTAAATGCCGAAATATTAAAGGAACTTTTATACCAAGAAGTCTAATAATTGTTATATGCGTGAGTGTGTGTGTTCAAAGTTCAAGTTCAAACGTACAAAACACATAAGTTTTTAACACATAACGATCGCATACGTCCGTAATCCTGTTCTTCTTTGAAATCAAATGAATACGGTTATGTTGTAATTAATTATTCATAAAAAAAAACTATGCATATTATTGTAATACGTGTTACGGTTCAATAAATCAATGCGCAAAAGCACGACCAGGGAATGTAAGGAACAAATATGTAACAGTTCAATGTAATACCTAATTTAATACGTTAAATGTAATATATAACGATCGAAAATGTCCGAAATCCTGTTATACATTTAAATCACATGAATACGATTATGGTTCTAATTAATAAAAAAATGTATGTTGGTATAATACGTGTTACAGTTCAATAAATCAATGTGGAAACAATAGACATGGAATATGAAGGCCAAATATGTAACAGTTTAATATAATACCTTTTGTAACATATAGCGATGGAAGTGTCCGAAAAATCCTGCTATCCTTTCAAACGTTTCATCATCAATAACAAACTTTAAACCAAGAATCTTAATTGGTTACGTGTTTAATAATCTTATTCAATGTATTAAATATAACACTATCAGAGACATAAATAACTCATTAAAACACAGTACCACCGTAACACGTTTATAAACTTTAGCAGAGCGTTGTTAAATGTAATTAATTACGCTCTAATTACAACTGAAAATCTAAACAAACAATTCAGTTAAATGTGATCTATTGTGAGACGGAATTAAACTTCTTGTAAGAGATTTACAACCAACATAAAAATGCATTGTTTGTAACAAAACCTAAATCTGAGGCGAGGAAACAAAAAGATTCACACTTCATTAGTCCGTTGAAGCTTCGTGCAAGGACACAAAAAATAACTCGTGACAAAAGAGCCAGATGAATAATTTTACCTCACGTGCTTGCTTTTTGTTTGTTTTGGTTTCATCTTCTGTTCTTATTTACTTATTTAATCTTATCCGATACGAGAAATAATGTTTAAGGTTTTCCTCTACATCACATAGGGGTTTGTTATGTGGGGATTGTATTATTATTAAGATATAAAGATTAATGTTATTGTACGAGGTCTGCCCAAAAAGTATCCGACCGCCGACCAGTAGGCGGCCCGCGGCGTAACCAACCGGCTCGAACCGGTTATTGGATGGGAGGGGCGAGCCTACTCCTTTTAGGCATTGAATACATAGATTAAAATAAGACCAATAGATAGGTCATCGGGTGCTCGCAGGTGAAGCCACTGCGGAGCGGCTAATACTCAACAATATGGCGGCGCGGGCGTGAGTCACCCTACTGAGGAGCGTCGACTTGCACCCCCGCTCTTCACTTCGCCCTTGTCGAGCTTACTGTAGTGACCTGCTATGTACAGGCCAATGATTGTAAACTTATGTACTTTCCAGTTTACAAGATCAGTCAAGATCACCTAGAAAGACTGTTCGGGTACATTCGTTCTCGTGGAGGCTTCAACAACAACCCATCATGCAGAGAGTTCACTGGTGCCTTTAAAAGAATTCTATTTCATAAAGAGCTACATGAGAGGGAAACAGGAAACACATTGATTCTGAACAAAACATTGATTCTGAGCCTTTCAAATCAGAGGAATGAAGTTCAAGAAATCAATTCAAATACACCAGGGTGGAGGTCCTTGGACGATGAAGAACAAAAATCTTTGGATCAAGAGGAAGCAGGCGAAGAAGAAGAATTTGTAATGAATATTTTGAGTAACACGTCGAATATTACATGTGATATTGTAGAATATATTGCTGGATATGTTGTAAGTAAGCTTAAAACTGAAATTGTTTGTTGTGAGTGCGTGGAACTTTTGGTAGGCAACGTTTCGTGTTCTCAAAGTTTGGTTAAATGTAAAAATAGGGGGGGTTTAGTGCAACCGTCAGAGGCTGTAGAAAAGCTCTGTTTAATTGCCGAGTCTGTTGTTAAGTTTAATTTGAACAAAGGAGACATCACTTCAATCAAAAATTTAACTGAAAAGATGACGTCATCAGTAGGCCTAATGAAGAAATGTATAGGAATGGATTTGTTTCCAGGGGACCATTTCCTTGACAATGGCCCCGAACAAAGCCATTTTGTACTTCTTATAAACGCAATAGCTAAGAAATATTTTACGTTGAGACTACACCATTTTTCAAAGAAATTCAATGAATCAATACACAGAACCAAACTTAGAAATTATCTCTTGAAAACAGTTACGTTCATGGGGCAATAGTTGGTCCATTGAATTTTAAAGTGTTCAAGTTTTTCAATTGTATTGCATTTTTTTTCTTTTGTTTTGTTTGTCATCATGGTTGGAAATGGTCACCTAAAAACAAATCTATTTCTATATTTTCTTTCTTTTTCGCGCAATTTCAATTGAAAAAGGTCAATAAACTAACATTTATAATATATGACTTAAAAGTTTCTCCTCTTCTCAACTGAGTATTACAGATTAGTTACAATTAACTGAGTTGTAAAGTTGACACTATATTTTATTGTACGTTTAAGTAATTTTCCATACTTTCTTATAATTAATCTATAAATCTTACTTATTGCCTTACTAATTGTATAATAAATGTTTACAGACTTAACAAAATATTTTATTAAACCTTTATACACTTTGTTATAATATGTAAACATAAACTTTAGATGTTGTGTTTTGGGATATTTTGAGCTGAAGGATTATAAGGTTTAAAGTCATGTTTCCCTCATCTAATAATTTACCCGCATATACAAACTTTGCTCATATTATAGTATATATGCAAAAAATAAATAGCAAATAAACTCTTAGTTATACTTGGTTAGAGTATTGACTCAGATAGAATTCCTTCATTAATTACATAACTTGAAGTAATTACTGTAAACAAGTATAAATAAAGCGTGTTCTACTCACTGTTTATAATATGCTATAATGTATGATACGAGGAAACAGATGGCCCGGCACGGACCGCACGGAGCGTTGAGCTCCAAGCGGTCGCGGCACTCGTAAACTAACGTCTCACAAACAATAACTTTCTGGCCAAACCATAAGAGGTAATTAAAAAAGAAAATATGTTCCGAAAACTTCAACTATTCAACAACATTTTCCACCATTTTTAATCTTGCCTGACCAAAAAACGGCAAAAGTAGCAGGCGACTAACTTTTTTATGTCAAGTTTTAAAATGTAAACATAATTCTCGACTTTATTTCATTATTTAAATTGCAAAACTAAATTTTTTGAACATTTGAATGATACCACAGGCATCCATACCTTATTGAATTCACTCATACAAAGTTTCAAAGTATTTTCTTTATTCTAAGTAGGGTAGATCACGAGTTGATTGAAACGGGAGAACTGAATTTTTACACTAATCGGAGCGTAGTTTTGAGTTTCTATCCCACGACAACATGGCGGACCTGGCTTCACCTGCCCCAGTGTTGGCAAGATAGGCATAGCCCATCTATTTGGTCTTATTGTAATCTATGATTGAATAAGATCCGGTCACTTGTATAGGATGAATTATAGAATAATGTTGATAAATGTTCTTAAAATATGATTATTCGGGATCAATATGCATATTCCAGAGCAAACAGTATTGTGGACATGCTGATTCATACTACTTTAATACGCGTTAATGTAATTTGTTTATGATTCAAAGAACAACCCATACAATATACGAGTGGGAAAAAATTGTCTAAAGACAATTATTTCAAAAGGTATAGAGCAGTTTCAGTTGTATAATGACAAAAAGTCACTACTAAAATTAATTTCCCACTCAAAATTTGTAAAGGCCATTTCAAAATATGAGAGACTATTTAAAAAATTGCAATTTCTTCGACATTATAAGTGATTAATAAATAATTTACTTTAGTATTTCTTCTACCGGTTTCTATCAATATATATTTACCCTACCTTGTCCAACAGATGCGAATTATGATTAGAATCGACAAAGCTGAAAAAAGTAAATTGTATTTAGGGCTGAGCGCCTTCTTTAATTGAATACAAAAAACTTACTGTGATTATATTGCCAATAGATTCACAATACTGACTCATCATTATTTAGAAATAAGGCGAATTATGATTAGAATCGACAAAGCTGAAAAAAGTAAATTGTACTTAGGGCTGAGCGCCTTCTTTAATTGAATACAAAAAACTTACTGTGATTATATTGCCAATAGATTCACAATACTGACTCATCATTATTTAGAAATAAGGCTGTGGCCCTCTAACCGAGAGGCCACGGGTTCGATTCTTGAGGAGGTCAATACAAATTTGCAAATGGGTTTTCTTAGCTGAAATTTATTTGTTTTACAAGTGTTGTCGGTTTTATATCCTACGCTGAAAGCGCCTGTAGTTTGATCTTATCACAACCTATCTACAGGTTGATTTTAATAGTTATTTTTAAGTTTTTAATTTTCTTTCATTTATTAAATCTGGTATACGATTCCCTTTCAACACACTTAAGAGGAAGTTAGATGTCATGTGTGGCTCACACCTCCAATGATCGAACTGAAGATCATCGTTAGTTTTGAAGGTCAATCTGTAAGAAAATCTGATGTTTGCGAATCTAATAGCGTTTGTTATTGTGTAAAGCTTAAATGTTTATATAACCGTATGCGATACCAAGCACTTGTAAGTACAGTCGCTGTTGTAAATAATCTGTTAAGTCACAAATTCTTAGTCTTCTTGATCTAACTTGAGAATTGTAATTATACTTAGAAGGTAGATGTTGCAAACTTAAGTGGTCTCGAAAAAGTGGAATTACAAAAATTGTATGAAATCCTGCAAAAGCTTCTAAAAAATCGCGTCTCTCTAGGTGTGTGCTGTTAATTAGTCGAGATAGTAATGTTGCATAAATGCTAAAGGCCACCATATTGAAACGTTTTATGTAAGTAACTGAGAGAGAAACTCATATAAGGTTATGTGTAAGTCTATCTCTATACACTGTTTAGTTTGAAACAGTTATGAATCACGTCAATTCCTAACTGTATTCCTATCTATTTCCGCAATTTTATATTATACTTGCTAAAAGATGTATGTACTGCTGCCATCTAAAATCTTAGGCTTAGGCAGATTTGGATCAAGTATACTGTTTGAGGTCACCCTCAAAATGTTTTTATACTACAGCATATTAAGGGTTAATTGTCCAATACAGATAATAGTCATTCCCACCCGATTCTTTCTCAAGGACGTAGCCAGCGAGGGGGTTCAAGTGGTCCGGACCCCCATATTTTAAAAATTATTCCATGACTTTTTTTAGCTAAGGATTATTATTGTTTAAATAATTCAGTATTACTGATATATACTGCTAAAAGATTGTTCTCAACAAAGAAACGGGCCAAGAATTTATTAAGGAACAAACTAGGGCTTACTTTCTGTCCTCTACGGGAAAATATTAGTTGTCTGGCCCCCCCAATTTTTTCCTGGCTACGTTCTTGCTTTTTGATTGATCAATGAACCTACAATCTAATATTTTAAATTTAGATATTTTTTTTTAGTAAATTGTGTTACGTGCACATGTCTTAGAGTAAAAAATTCGTACAAGATACTTTGGCAGTTAAGTTGCCAACAAAAAAAATATGTTCTTCAATGAAATATATGGGAATGAATTTATATAATAGTACCAAAGCATTTCTGATGTTAAAATTTAGGTACAGTTAAATATTAAACACTTGATATATGGTGTGTGTTTTGTTTTTCAGTAACCATTGCGACAACACCTTTGTCTATTATAGCTAAATTACCTTATAATTTGCGCCCTTCAATGAAATAATTCAGAATTAAGTTTATCGTCCTAGAAACAGGAATATTTATAACAGAGAAGTCACATGCAGAAGACAAATCTGAAGAACAAGAGTGTTTTACGTGAAACTTCCCGCATACATCACCTGAAGTGCGGTTACTCATAACTCCTAACAGGGCTGGTTTCACTTATAACTGGAGTGGAAAGCTTCACATGTAAATGGTTTTGAAAATTACACACAATGCAGGTTTCCTATACTGTATTAAATTAAACTGTATTGTATGATGCAGGAGTAGAACAAACACAAATACAAAATATTTCTCTACACTCGCCGAAAGTTTAAATATAAATCAATTATAAGTGTGCAGTTATTAGGAACGGTGTCATATTTTATAGAGCTGCATACTTTAATTATCTAGAAACTCAAACAAAATTGAATTTACATTGTAAATTCAAAACATACATTGTAAATAGAAACACGTGTATGTAAAAGTTTTATTTTAAAGGGTTTTAGTTACATTCATTACATTAATTTACATTGTAACATTTGTAGGATTATATGTTACATTTCGTATCGTTCCGACAGTTCCAGAGCCTTTATTGTGGCCTATAAACTCTTTTATTATATCTTTTACTGAGAGTTAACGTTTAATACGTTATAAAATATGTTTTAAAATATTGATACAGTTTTTCACTAACAGTGGTGGAATATGCTATTAAAAAAGCTTTTGTATGAGGTGCTAAAATCAATTTCATCGGTAATAGTCATTTCATAATAGAAAAATACTTACTTATCTGCCTCACCTATGTATTTATATTATTATATTTCATACTAATTATTTTTAATTTGTCTATGTTTAGTGTTTCTTTTGTATGAATGTGTGAAATGTTAAAAAGCAAAGTGACGCCGCTATATATCTATTGTTAAATTGGGTTTACCGCAAAACATTTAAATAATAAATAAATAAGGGACAAACTGGTCAAGAGAAAAAAAAATTTTAAACTAATTTAGTTTTAATTTTTTTTATAGAATTTAAATTTAAAAAATAACATTGATTGAGCAACACTCTCTTATTTGCATTTTTATTTTATGAAGTTAAAAAACCAGCACACTTATTTTCTGGTACGAAGGCAGTATGTGTGGACATTATTTAATCTCCAGCAGTTCCATAAGTGGATTGAAATTGCTACTTTCTCTACGACCTCAGAAAATGGCAAAGATATCGGGAAATTGATGTATTGCGTCACTTGAAACTTGGATTGACATCATTATTCGTGAGTACAGTAAGTAGGAGATACTATTCAAATATGTTTATGGATAGGAGGCATCGACAGTGAAGAAAAACATCACAGATGTCATATCAAGTGATTATCCACGTTAAAATGAGCGTATCATGCTTCTTGAGGAATCAAGAAACCACCGACACAATGAGATGGGAGCAGATGGGACTGTTCTAAAACCCCAGGAAATGACTTAAAAACAACGAGTGTCACAGCAAAGTTGTGAGGGCAGGCTCACCTTATAACATTAAGACATAGGTTGATTTGAAGCAGATACAAAAAGCTAGTTATTTTTCGAAATAAGAACATAAAATTTGGTAGGAAGTACATAAAAATCACAGAAAAAACTTTTCTATACCAGTGTTTCTCTTCAATTATTAATTGCTACTCTAATTGCTTAAATTAAATATAAATTTAGTTTACCGAATAGTTTTAGTATTAAATATTTATTCCCTATCAATTAGCTTACTATCCGATAATTTTAAGGTCTATTAGGTGGGTGACTTAAAGTTGAAGCGTTAACTTCCTAAAGCTGCAACTTTAATGCTTCAAACTCCGAATTCGCTTTGAACACTTTTAATAATGAAAACGTTACAAAAGTAGTGACGCCGTTTTACACTTCACCTCAGAAAAGTTTAAAGGTTAAAAGTTTAATGTGCGATTGTTTCAAAAGTATAAACCATTTGTAAAGGAGACTAAAGGTTTCAGTACTGAGATATAAACAGTGCTTACTCTATCACGAAAATTAACACAGGATTATTTTTCTTCTCTTTTCTATTTAATCATTTATTGCGGTTTTGTACCTGTTATTCAACGTAATCTTAGTCTACATCACTTAATCCTTTACTAAGGCGCGTGAACATAAAAAATATTATTATAACAATAGTGTGGTACGTTTAAAAAAAACGATTTACATTTTCTATAATGCACATTTTTACAGTCAGATAAATTCACACTTATATTCACCTTACAAAATCTGTATGTCAATTTGAATGTAATTTTTGTGTATTTTTAATTGTCCTCCAAGTAGTCCCACAATACATTATTTAACAATGACATCATACGTTAATTCCATAATAATTAAATCTCTATTATGTTCAAATTATTTGTTAATAAAGGTTCGCTATCGCTGTTTTATAAAAAAGTAATTATTTACACTTTTTTATTTTCTGTGCAGTTTTAATATAAATTGTGTAAGGACCATGCTACTTATAAAACTATTTTATTAATCTGATCGAATTTTAACAACTTGAGTTCTGGCATTCACAAAACACAATTATACGTTGTGCGTAGATAATCGTTGCGCCATTTTGTTTATTTCATAAATTAGATTAAGGTTTGTCGTTACGAGTGAATTAATAGTTTGTTAAATAACTTCCATATTTCGTTTTGTTTTGTGTTTCCACAGATTATCTTTTTAATGCTAATAAAATTTGTAGGCTGTTTGTGAATAGGAACGAGCTAATCTGAATAAATTGTAAACGGTTTGTTGTTGGTATAAACATTCTCATGGAATAAACAATCTCTTGCAGCCAGAACCATTTGCATGCTATGTGGGGTTTCCATGCAGAATGTGCCGTATGTAAAATGTTTTCTTTGTATGACTGTAGCTTCAGTCACTCTTCTTTATAGAGATTGTATTGTATTGTACATAATATAAAGTTTTATGTCATTTTCCTTTTTCATTGAAAGAAACGATACTTTTAGGAAATATTTGAAAAAGAAATAAGCAATTTCTCAATACAACAGTTTATAAACTAACATTTTACCTGCAAAAAAGGAGTTTTGTAGCATATAGTGATGGCGACAGGAGTCGTGATGTTGGGGGTTGGTTATTTTAATCAACTAGCCAATGTGGAGTTAAAGAATATTAATATTACAAAGCTTTTCAATCGTTAAACTAATGAAGTTTTGAAATCGAAATATGCGTTTTTATGAGGTAATTTTGGATTGTGAGAAGCAATTATTTCTATAAATGTTTCTTAGTTTAAATTGAAATAATAGTTTTCATACCAGTATATTCTTTGACCTCAGAAAATGGCTAAGACCTCGGGAATTGATGAATTGAAAATTCACACACTTGAAACTTGAACTAACATCATTATTCGTGAGTATAGTAAGTAGGACACTTTTGAAATATTTGTATGGCCAGGGGGCATGAGCAGTGAAAGAAAAACATCGAAGATCTCATATCACGTGATTATCCACGTTACAACGAGCGCCTCATGCTTCTTGAGGAATCAAGAAACCATCGATACAATGAGATGGGAGCAGATGGGGCTGTTTTTTTAGCCAATTAGCCAATGTGGAGTTAAAGAATATTAATATTACAAAGCTTTTCAATCGTTAAACTAATGAAGTTCTGAAATCGAAATATGCGATTTTATGATGTAATTTTGGTTTGTGAGAAGCAATTATTTCTATAAATGTTTCTTAGTTTAAATTGAAATAATAGTTTTCATACCAGTATATTCTTTGTTCGGACATTTATAAAACATGGACCAATTGTTTTCTTTTTGTTACAACTCTTCTATACAAACATTTACTAGTTCGGGGTATGCTTTATTGTAACCAACACCTGTATAAGTATGATATAGTGAAGTTAATTACTTAAGTTATTACTTTTCTGCAAAGTACACCTTGATTATGTTGCAACCCTACAAGCGCCTACAAAAACTGCAATACCACATGCTCCTTGGTTGAGTTTGTGTATTGCGGCACAAATATTGAAGGTGTTCCACAAACAAGTATGGAAATACTCTTGGGAATTTCTTTCATGGTTACTATGGTTTGACCATTGGTAGGCTACAACATATTGTTCTATACTTTAAAATTTAGGTTTTTAATAAATTATCACAAAGAAGTTTAAATATGGCTCGAAAAGACAAAAGTATAAATAATGCAAACGTTAATTATATGTCTGGATGGGTACCTTTCATTATGCCATTTATTTATTTTAGTTAATATTTTAAATACTTGACATTAACCTCAATTAAAGATTTATAGCTTATGATTAATGCTAAATATTTCAAATGTTTCAAGATACTACTACGTTGTCTATAACATATGGGTATTAACAAGTGATTAATTATTACTTTTATTTGCAGTTTTGTTTATTTTTCAAAGGTTTTAAATTAATTATTAAAACTTTTACAACAACAATTTTAAATATACAAGTTTACCCGTGTATCCGACTAAAAAATATTTAATTTTTAATTAGTTTTGAATTTTTTATATATATTTAAAGTTTAATTCCACGTAGAAAATATCATTTATCATATTAGATATTACATATATGAAAAGATATGTGTGTTGTTTCCACTAGATTAAACTAGTAGAATAATTACTAATAAATAGTTATAATCCTAGACATTTTTATTAATAAAATATGCAAATAGTGTTTAAAATGCGTTAACTTTTGATAGGCAAATAGGTGGTTATTATATTATATTTTAAAATATGTAACAATATCATAGTAAATATCCAACATTTTATGATACTTTAAAATTCATAAATATCCAACAACAATCTTTACTTAGTTCTTAGGAAATTGATTCTCTTTTAAGATAGAAATACATAGTAAAAACGTACCGTTTCAGAGTTAAAACAAAAAGTAAAATGTGATGGGGATATTTTCGTTATGGAACTGCGCTCATTGTTGTACGGAGGTTAATAACTTTATTTCCCACCCATGTTTCAGGCTTATATTAAAATTTGATTTTATAATTTCTAGTCAAAAATATCAGATTACGTGCATTAAATAATTAAAAACTAAAACGATTGCTATTTTAAAACAACTTGATAGTCAGATTAACAGGTATTTGAATATCTGTATTATCAAGTCGGTGTCAAAATTTAGTATTGGAACATTTTATTTTCATATGTTTTTATGAATTAATTTAATTTAACTAAATTACTCTGCCAGAACAATAAAGCAATGAATGATAAATAATAGGACAGAATCTGTTTTTTTTCACGGATAAGACACAATGAAAGTCGGTCAGTAAAGCTGACTTTACCTTAGACAAGTTAACCTGGCAAAACCAGGTTAAACAGAACCAGAGTTCAACAATCATTCCCAAGGGTTATTTTCCTAATGAGAAAAGTTAAATCATGTGTAAGTACGAGTGTTGTGTTAACAACGTGTTTGGTTTGTTCAATTCTATTCTGACATATGGTATTCTGGTAAGGAGAAATTATTATTCTAAGGTCAGGTACTTCAGTATTATCCAGAGGCCACTACTTTTACGCGACAGTTTTTCTAACCGGGGACCTAAAAATCTATATTATTAGAAAGAACAGTATTTTCTCTTTTTCACAAAGAGACCACCTTCTTGCCGACATCGCTTCCTTTCGGGAGGCAGAAAACAAGAACCGTTAAACATAATGACATGAAATTTTCATAGTAAGTCAAATACAGTCTGTTCTTTATAATAGTGTAGATTTTTAGGTCCCCACATAGGAGAAACTGTTCCAAAAATAGTGGCCTTCCCGATATGCCAAAGTACCGTCTTGGCTTAATACCCGTAATTATTATTACTGAACGTTTTCTTGCGATAATATTAAATATAATTTCTTTTGATAAATCTACAAATATGCCGATTCCTATTTTGATATTAAAACCAATTAGATTGTGAGAATAAATAGCCTTCTTAGTGTTAATGTCTTGAATAATCATTTTAGTAGTATTTTGCAAGGGATGGTGTGTATTCTATATTAGTTGAATAATCAAAGACATCTTATCCAGGGCCGTACTCGGCTTTGTTGGGCCTTGTAATGTCCCGCCTCCACGCCTACGTCACCCGTAGTAGCGGGGCACGGCCCGACCACCTGGGGGTCCGGGCTCCTTTAAATCTTTAATATAAGAAGATAGAATTGACGTCCGTCTGTCCGTACTCGTATCACATGAAGTAGATTCTCGTTCACTTAAAATAACTGATTACTACAACAGACGTGAACGTGCTCATGCGGTTATCTCATTAATCGGTAACCAATTTAATATCAGCTGATTTTCTTGTAACTTATATTCCATGTGAAAATCTG
Organism: Homalodisca vitripennis; assembly: GCF_021130785.1. Lineage (NCBI taxonomy): Eukaryota > Metazoa > Arthropoda > Insecta > Hemiptera > Cicadellidae > Homalodisca > Homalodisca vitripennis. Next base: position 234,958,236 of record NC_060207.1, read on the forward strand.
TTTATATTTTCTTCTTAAAATTAGGTTTGTAGTTGAGATTTTATACAAATACGGTAGTTGAATCTTAATCTTTATTGGCTAGGTGACAAGGACGTAGCCAGCGAAGGGTTCAAGAGGTCCGAACCTTCCCCCAAATTTTCCAATCTTTCTATTACACTTTTCATAAACGATTATTATTATTTAAATAATTCAGTGTTACTGACATGTACTGCTGAAAGATCTCCACAAAGAAACGGGCCCAGAACTTTATAAGGAACAAAATGGAGCCTTACTCTCCGTCTACTACGGGGAAATATCAGTTTTCTGGACCTCCCCCTGGCTTTTTTGGCGACGTTCTTGCCAGGTGATTAGAATAATAATGAAATTCAGAAACCGCAATAATTTTATACTACGATGAAAGCCCCAGTTAGCTTAGAAGAAGAATAATATTAAAATTGATTAATAATAAATATAATTTAATTATTAAATGAAATAAACCCAAGGGATAGTAGAGTGTAACAATAATATATTGCACTGCCTTTTTTGCAGTTTGTCGTATCGAGAAAGCTTATTATATGTTCAGTTCAACATTAACCCCTAATGACTGTAATTCTCTGTAACGTAGGCTGTAATATTCTCCATCCTTCTACCTAACGTCCCTAATTTGTATATTTTGCCACGCATTTTACTATTCAGTCGACACACCCACAAATAATACATCTATAGTAATTATCGATACAAGATGTCACACAGAGAGCTGCCCGTCTGACAACACTTTATATTACTTACCTTGGAAAATGATGTGTTACCTTTAAACCGTCGTTTGAATTTTTCCAATTAATAAGCTACACAAGTATATCTGAAGGAAAACCATGTAGACTGCAAACTGATATCTAAGAATGAACAAGTTCCAACGCTCCACAGGCATGACGGGACACAAAGAGATCTTAGCGATAAAAATTAAGATTACAATCCTACCACGTTTTTTATGGTTATAATTTAACGGATCATTATTAGTGTGTATAAAGCGTCTGGAGTAAGTATAAAATAGGTAAGAAATACGGGGACAGAATGCAAAAGACCCGGTTAATTGTAAAGTGTTAAAATATTTTGTTGAAGGATTTTATGTTTTGGACAAGTCGATTTATTACGTAAACCCCAAAACTGTTATATTATTTTATTTTATAAGCTATATTTTAAAAGTTATCTATTAAATAAAGTATACTACGTTTCCTACATTATTTAGTAAAACCGATATTAGATCAACACTTTATTAACACAAAAGCAATTATTCTATTATTCACGACACTTAAAAATAAATGTTTTGTCTTTTTAAATGCCTTAAAATTATTATTGGATTTTTCACTTAATTAACGCAGAGTTGGTTGTAGATCATTGAACACATATGGGACAGTTATTTACGAAAGTCTCATATATATCATTTCATGATATCGCAGAAGAGCTCTTTAACATAGATATAGCTTTTGATATATGATGCATGTTCAGGGGATGGATAAAGTTTCTGAGGCGTAGATAAGTATCCTGAATATAAAATATCTACAGTTTCATTTTCAGATAAAACAAGAACTCTTTTTAACTCTCCAATTTTATTCATTTATGATTGTCCCTTCTTAAGTTGAAATCCAAGAAGATTTATATAAAAAAAATTATGGTTGCCTGTAAAGTCGGTTTTACGGGCGAAGATTTTACGTGACAACGTCTTTTTCTCGGTAGAATATTTATTGATATGAATATTATTAAATTGCACAATAGGAACAAGGAATTGAATGAAAATAAGAATTGCACAAATTTTAACTATAGAAATATATTTTGTTTACTAAAACATTGTACATAATTTGAAATTAATTAAAATTTGTTATTGTAAATGGTAAAATTGAATAAAACATTTACTAAAATTGGAATTTGAAATTCTTGCTAAACACAGTTAAATTCTAACTCCGCGCGTGGTGATTGGTCGGTTTAGTTCGTTTGTTTGGTCGCACTGTTATGACAGGTTAGAGGTTATAATTTGTTATTTTAAATGTTTGACTAGCAATACGCGCAGTTTCTTCTCAATCGACTGAATTATGATTGATTGCAGAGTGATTTAAACTAATAATTTACTTAACACTATCAACATTTGTCAATAGTATGACATAACCTATAAACTCAGTTTCTCAACTTTTGTGTCAATCTAACAATTAATCAATCAATCATAGTTTACGATAATGAAATATCAGTGTACAATTATTTACCTTTATTGTTGTAGTTGTTGTAAATGACGAATCTAAGCACTCCACATTTTCACGAATAAACATAGTTATCTGCTTTATCCCGTGCGGCGGACCCACAGTTATCTGCTTTATCCCGTGCGGATCCCGTGCGCGGACCCACTGGACGGGCATCGTAACGTTACCGGGCGTTACACTTTTTCATGAGTGACTCCGAGCCGCAACTTAATTTAAGACGTTGTCACGTCAAAATAATTTTTGATTGTTTTACTGCCTTAAATCGATTCTGAGAATGACAATGTATCATATATTAGTAAGCGGTGTTATGCTTGACTTATGGTGAAATAAAATTTTAATTTATTGGACAGTGATTTTCACGAAATAAAGATTTACAGAAGTATGATAAATATTTGAGAATAACCTTTAGTTATTTAATATTTTATAAAATTCATTATCTAGTGATAAAATTAAGTCTTCATTTAGAAAAATCACAACTTATAATCTAATAATAATCACTTGTTTACTATCTAATAACGGGGTTGATAAATAAAAACGTTACAGTAAATTTGAACATAAGATGGAGTTGATAACAATCTATTACCACTACTCTTTTTTTTCTTTTAGTCAGGAGCTTATACCCAACATAAAAATGCATTGTTTATATCAACGCCTACATTTGAGGCGAGAAAACAAAGATTTACACTTCATTAGTACCGTTGACGCTTTCTGTGAGAATACAAAAATATCTCTCGACAAAGACTCAGATGAAACTGTTTACCACACAAGAATGGTTCGTTTGATACGGTTTTATTCTTCTGTTTTTTATTTAGTTATACTAAATATTTAGTAGAAGTAAATAATTAAATCCAATACAAGGCATAATGCATATAAAATATTGCAAAACAGTTTGGTTTTATTTATAATATATATGGACATACTGATTACACAAATGTCCACAATTAAAATTATTTATGTAAAGTTTAAACAAAATTTTAAGCGAAATATAATGGTCGGTGAAAATTTGCTATACATTTAAAGTGTGTTTCACCACAAAAAAACCAGCAATGGATTTACACTTAAATGCAAATAAAATACGAGTAGAATATAAATCGAAAATTAGGATTGTCCCAACAAAAATTGAAAAATCTACTTATCGGTTACATATTTTTTTACAGTGTTCTAATACAACATCATTCTAATCACATTGCGACACCTTTGGTTATTACAGCTAAATAATATTATTTTCACTCTTCATTTAAATAATTCAGAATGAATCTACGTTTGATATATATCTAGAGACAAGAACATTTATGACAGAGAAGTCACACCCAGAAGACAAATCTGAAGAACAAAGAGTGTTTTACTTCAAACTTCGTGCATACATCACCTGAAGTTCAGCTACATGGAACTCCAAACTGGGCTTGTTTCGCTCATAGCTGGTGTGGAGAGCTGCACATTCAACTAGCTAAAAAAACGGACACACAATAAAGATTGTCAAGGAATTAAATCAAATTCAATCAGTGATTCAGAAGGTAAAATTATAAGTATTCAAAATTTCCATTAGAAACATTCTCTGGTTACATAGAAATCAATAAAAACACTTTAGTGGCAGTTAATCATTAAAATTCTTAAGGTATTTGGACACCTGAGGAAGAGGTTAGATGTCTATCTTCGAAAAGTACTGTTGTATTTTTTATAACATAAATTAGTGTACAACAGTTTTAACGTTCAATCAAGAAAAAAACGTAATTTAAAATTTTAGCCTACCTTTTATACGACTTAAGTTCATTTTTACCCCCACAATTAAACTAAAGCTGCTACTTTCTCAACGATAACTACAAGTTTTTAGTTCCCTATTTACCGCGAACATATTTAACAATACAGACATTACGAAAGTGCTTACTTCGCTTCACTTCAAGAAAAAATAAAAGGTTAGAGTTCAAATTGCAATTGTTTCACGAGTAGCAAACGTAGGAACCGCCTCAGAAGGAGAATAATTTAAAGCCTTCACTTCTAACAGTTGAAGCAATGCTTGCTTTACATAAAAATTAACGAAGGGTGGGAAAACAAGTCTGTTCATTATTTTTTTTGTTTTATTTTCTACTTAACACTTCATTGTCATTATATACATCTTGTGGTCATTTTAGTCAATGGTTCGATTATATCAAAACCATTCTCTGCTTTCATATCTTCTGTTAGGGTGTATTTTAATGTTCCCAAGATATAATACAATTAATGATGACAAAATTATATTACTTTGTATAGTCCAATATTATAAAATAAATATAATCATATTCTTTTACATTAAACATTTGTACGACTTCATATTTTATATCAAATGCTAGAAACATGAATTATAGTTATTTACTTACGCCTGATATTGTTGACGTATGGCTGTTTTTTCACAGTTCTTGTACTGTTCTACGAGAAATGTTTACATACTTTTCGTTTAAACTATTTCCAAAGGTGTAAAAAAACTCAATGATCTGAAGATTGGTTTTTTTTTGGTCGTTGGACTTTGAGTCTGAGTTAGAGATAGCGCAGTTTTAAATCCTGTCTGTGACCGTTGCACTTTTTATCAGTACAATCAACCTCATACTGTATCGACTCTCCCCCTTATTCTGTTTGATAGGATACTCGCACGGACCGAATAAGGCTTAAAAGGGGATCGGCCTCTTCTTAAAAAATCTTTAGAATTTGACCAATTTCTTTAGACTAAAATAGGATAACTAGGCCTAAAGAATTCTCGAAGTATTCTTCGAGGGGTATCCGATGAAGGAATTTTGTAACAAATGTTTCTCCATAATTACATTGAATTTATCCACGAATTTAAAAATATGCAGTTTCTCTAAAACGTTCCAATATATTAATCAGTGTTTTGCAATAGGATTAAGATTCCTTAAAGATAATCTTAAATAGTATAATACACAGACCATAAAATTACAGGACTACTTTCTAGAGTTTTTTGAGGTATATACAGCGGTTTTTCACTGGCAATACCTTGTCGACATTGTGACCGTCTTAGTTATAATACCCTAAATAACCACAATACAAAATAAAAGTCATGTGGTAAAATATTATTAGTAAATTTTCTTTTAGTAAAAATTTTTAACTATTCTAACGACTTTTGAATTATTCTGTAAGTTTAAACTACCACTATTTACCTGTCTACTGGTAGCACTCTAATCAAATGTTCAGTCATCTATTTCTAATGCCAACAATTATTTGACGATAATTTTGATCTATTTTGGCTGTAACATCTGTAATGAAAACAAAAAACTCTGTATTAAATAGCAATGTGCACAAAGTATGTTTCAGTAAATAGAGTTTAAAAATAATTTTTAATAATATCAATTATGGTTTAAATACAAATTAGATTTTTCAAGAAGATGTATACCACATTCAAAAACAATTAAATGGAGGTGTAAAACAAAAGTTAGGGCTCTGTTTCATATCTAAATAGAATATGCTTGAAGCGTGCATTGTATATTAATTGTATGTAATTAATTGTATATAAATATGTCACTATGTATTTCAAGAATCTTCTATTTCCTCACTTCTAGTGTTAGATTTCATTTTGATGCTAAAATTAAAATATTAGTTTTTTTAGTACTCGCTAGTTATTACAATAACTGTAATAACTGGCATTGTTATTCGTAACTGTAATAACTGTAAACTGTAATATTTCAGTTTATGTTTATAGAATACGTTCGTTTTCAGTATTTATTACAAGCGGATTTGTGTGCTGTTTAAGAATAGAAACAAGCTAATCTGAATAAATTTACGGAATAGTTTGTTGTTGGAATAAACAATCCCACAGAATACACAATCTCATGCAGTCGTAGCCATTTGCATAATATTTAGGTTTTCCATGCAGAATGTACCGTATGTAAACTGATTTCTTCGTATGTCTGTAGCTTCATTCGCTCTCTGTTACAGTAAAAAATGTCACTTAAGGAAAAGTTTGGCATCGCTAATTTCATGAAATATTTGATAAAGAATCGAGCTTACCCTCAATATAAGCGTCCTTCAAATTTAATGCCGGTTGGTAAAAATGCACTTTTCTTGTTGCATAATTAATATATGGAATTAAAGAACATTTAATTTGAGAGTTGATTATTAAGTATTTAGATATTGAGTCCTTAATCAACCAATAATAGGTGAGACAAATTCTGAATTTTTAGATCCAATCGAAATGTTAAACAAATAAAAATAACAGTGTAAATATTTTAAGTTGAAGTTTTTATAACCTTTATTTGAAGAATAACTTTCAATAATATTCCATGCATTGTTTCCTGCTAATATCTTTTAGTTACATATTCATAAAACGTCGTTGGATTTTGTTTATGTTTGTTTTGTGTTTTGTTTCTTAACCTGCTACACATCCCCACCTAGAATGACATTAAATATGTATAAAATATTCGAGTAATAAATCAATTTAAAAGTCTATATTAGTAGAGTACAATTTAACGTTAGCATAACTCAATATGTACATTATATTAAACTAACAATCTTTGATGTGAAGAGTCAATAACTACTTTGAACACTATTTCTTATATCCAGTATTTATTTACTAATTTTAAATTTCACAGCTTAAGCCAAGATTAGAATAATAAACCACCTATAACAGGTCTTGCATTTTTAATGTTTCAAGCTTTAAACCACCGTAATTTTTTAAAGAGTTATCATTTTCACATCGGATTTGCAGCGTTTTACTCTACTAATAGAGACCTTTAATTTTATATACTACTCGACCTATGTTCTAATTTAAGATTTCCTTCTGACCATGCTCCTGACGTGACAAAAATGCTAGTTACTTCAAAAAGTAGATTTATAATGCTGCAGTAATAATGATGCCAAGTTTTATTGCTCTAGCTGTAATCGTTCAGGAATTATCAAGCATGTGCGGTACATTTATTAAACCTTGTATATCAAACATTTTGAACAGTAGGTCATATTTGGTAAATTATGCATGAATCATCGGTAAGTGCTAGCAAAAGGACTATTATAATAGGCTGATTTTGTACATAAAATAGATTTTGTACCTAGTAGGAGGACATAAAGGATTAATAAAACCTAAAAGACCACAAAATTAAATCCACCCGAAGAAAACTCAGCCACTGACAGTTAAACAGCAAATAAGGTTACATGTAAAATATAATTTGTAAGCTGGTGGGGTAGACGGCACACATGGCTTGTCGGGAACCAGCAGCTGTTACTACAGGCGGTACAAGTTGAAACGGCTTTTGCTTAGATAACAATCTGGTGTGTTGTTGGCTGATCGGATCTGAACACGGGCTTCAGCTGAGTTCAATATCAGTAAAAAAATGTTACTGTAGAGAATGTATACTTTGTTTCAAGTTTATTTTTAATGATGGAAGGATTGTGAAGGAGGAAACATGATTTTCCGGATATTTGCCATCGTTCAGTAATACATAAAATGAGTAAATACACTTTTCGAGACCTGCAATCTAATGTATTTTTCAGGTAAATAACTAACCCAACACATAATTATAAACTAGGTTAAAAATAAAAAAATCTAGTCGAAGGTGGTTGGTCGGCGAAAACAGGCCTATTGTGGCCTGTATTCTGTAGTCCAGTTTTAATAATTAGTGCTGTGTTCAGTTTTTTATTAAGTGCATGTTTTAGAGTTAGTGAATGAGACGTTCTGGTATAATTTGTTTATTTTAACCTAGTTTGTAATTATTTGTTAGGCTAGTTATTTACCTGAAGAAGACATCAGATTGCAGATCTCGAAACGTAGTGTTACTGATTTTTTGTATTACTGGACGATATATACTTAGTATATAAATAAAATATACAGTGCTTTCGTGTATCATAATGTGAATAATGGTAATTAAATAATAATTGGAACGTCCGCGCCTATGTTACCATTTCACAAGTGGTCTCTTAGTTATGTTTTTTAACAGACCGAAATAACCTTAAAACCTAATAAAAGTAATTTAGAATTGTATGTATATACAATTTTTTTATTTGTCTTAATATGTACGAAATAAATATATAACTGTAATAAATTAAAATCCTTACAAATAAAATGAATTTTAATTGGAAAGATAACAGTATTTCTGACATTTGCCATCGTTACAGGTTATAAAAGGTATAACACGACGTTTCGAGGATTGGAATCTATGCTCTTCGTCGGGTGTGTTTCTGTAGGAATTTTTACTTGGGTTTTAAAAAATTTCCTAATTTTTAATTTGTGACCTGTATTATAATTTCAAGTAATAAACATGTTTATACTTTTTCTGTATCCAGGGACGTTATCTTAAAAAGCTGCGATTTTTGGTAAAAATACTCTTTAAACACACATCGATTGAACAGCCTTAAAGATAATAGGAATACCAAGAAACAAAGATAATAAAGCTGTTATCTCTAAAACAAAGATTATTGTTCTTGTTTATCAGAATTATAATTAACCACCTAAAATGAACGCACTCTGTACATTTCCCTTTGCATATAACTTTAATGTAGCTCAAATACAAAAGTTAAACCACTATTGTTTCAAAAGTGGCAAACAGAGATAATATTTCTAAGGGAAGTAATATAAAGTTTTAGCACCAATGGGAACTACCTATGTGTATTTGAATGTAGATGAATACATAGTACCCATACATACCTTTTGTATTACTTGTCTTGCTCCTTTAAACTTATCTTTTAGTATGGTTTTGTTGTTTGTTCAAGATCATGTTTAGTCCGAAGTGGAATGATCCCCAAAGAAGTATGTTCCAGAGCAATCTACTACATAGTTTACATCTACATTTTTCTGAAATATCCACGGGTCTCTGCCCAGTTGGTCATAATAATTTTTTAATCCGTAATACAAATGTTATAAATCTTTTTATTTCAAGTAACAGAGGTATGACTTATTATAAATTATCAAAGTTATAACTTTAAAAATTTATTACATACTTTTATAATCATCATACTATTTTCATAAGAGGTAATAATTCTAATGCAGGCGTTAAAAAGTTATGGAATTTGGGTTGAGTGTCATTAAAAACTATACTACTCAGCAGGATGACACAAATTCTCTACCCTGCTAGGGTTGTAAATATTAATTGTTTTACGAATTTCCGTCAATCCGTCTGTCTGTAGGACATCTCAAGAACAAGATAAACATCAGACTTGAAATTTTGTACCTTGAAATTTTTGTTGCGCCACACGTGGCATAGCGTACTCCTACCTTGTAATAGGAAAACCTAAGGTTTTTATTTACTGAAAGAGGAAAATGCGTGTAAAATATTTCCAATACGAAGGAAACAGGACTTCCGGTCATTTCCCATCGTTCAGTGATACAAAAAAATCAGGAACATTACGGTTCGAGATTCAGGGTCTACTGGAAGAAGTGATCAGATTGCAAATCTCGAAACGTAGTGTTACTGATCTTTTTGTATCACTGAACGATGACAAATGTTCGGACGAAAATATCCTATTTCATTTACAATCCTTCCATCATCTAAAACAAACTTCAAAAGTAGAATTTCGAATATGTTCACTATAAATTCATTTTTTGACATAGCCCCATAAATAGGGACCAAAAGGGATAAGATCAAGTGCTCGACCTATCTAACTCCCAGTCAATGTCTCGTTTAGAAACACACGAAGGAGTTTGCCATAGTGGGGAGATGCTCCATCATGTTGAAAATCAAATTTCCGTTTTTAATTTGTGGAAAAGCACAGTGTTCTAACATATCGAAATAAATAAATCTGTGGATAGTGTTTTCAACAATGAAATATGTTCTAATAACACGGTATTGTAACAGAGCACACAACACATTTATTTTAGATGGAACGTGCTGTGTTACTAAAACCGTTAGCCGCACATCATGATCATGACATTTGGTAACTAAATTAATAAAAACACAACTTTATAGAAAGCTTTTTTAATTTAAATGTTTCATAGATTTGCGATCAATAATAGAGTATTTAACCTATAAATACTTAAAGTTATGACATAACTTCGTGGACACACTGTACAGAAACCGGTAAACGGACTGTAGGTCCACGTAGTAAAACTACCATTTCTTACCTACTTCTTAAGTGGTGGACCGTGGGCCAGCCTGGGACCTATTCTCCGACTCACGGGTTTCTTTTGAGGAGGGGTTGACAACGGATCGTCGTACTCACTCTATAGCACTCTAACGGATGTTTTTAAATCTCTATATATCTGCTAAATATTGTTCAGTAAAAGAGAGCTGCAGAAAGCATTAAACAAAATCTGTATACATAAAACAAAGTCGGGTAAGTTACACCATTTATAGTAACAATTACTCGTATAATGATCTTTGCTTTATTGGATACGTTTTCGCCCAAACTAACAGAACAACGATTTAAACATAGTAAAACTGCACAGAGAAAATAAAATAAAAGAACAAGATTTGTATATAATATATACAAGTCAACTGTTGTGTGTAAACATTGTTTTATAACAGCACAATCATATGTGTAATTAATCTTAACACTATTTTCAATTTGTTTACATTTTGAAAACGAGCATAGAGTAAGCTTGATAATAACAAAATTCTTATTTTAACCATTTTAGCAACCACTGTTGAGCGTAAAGCAAAAAAATATTCAGATAATAAAATGAAAGTTTTAATAAAAATATACTTTTAACTATGCACTTAACAAATATTGAGTATACTTAACAAATATTGATTAGGCAACATCAACTAAGACATTGAACTCCAAATTTTGAAACAGTTAACGGTTTATTTTAAAGAGGGATAAAACTGATAGGATTTAACAATATATTTAAGAATTTGTTGCGTTCGTCGCTGGTAACTGCTAGTAGAAAAAAACTAAACATGTCGTTGCTGGATCACTATTTGAATTAAATTTACACTTTGTCGCAGCGGGATATAACGATGAATTATTAATAATTGGAAGTTTGATGAAACTAGAAAATCTCTTATATCTGGTCTTCATGGAATTGAAGTTTGAGTGATATTTACAACCTATCGTTAGCAGCATATGGTCGCTATTATGTATGCTAGTATGTCTCTGTAGGCAGACATTTTTCAAGTAAACAATAATAAAACTTTTAAAATTTGAATCCGAAATGAACATTGTACAAATAACATATACTAAAGCGTTAAAACTTTTATTATTGTTTACTGATATTAAACACTTTTCGAGGCTACATTTCTAATATATATAAGTTTCGTCCAATTTTGGGTTTTTAGGCCAATTTTAAGGTAATAAAATATGTTGTGTTCAGGAAATGCCGAATTACTCAGATAGTCATATAGTGCTAGCTTAAATTTGTTTAAATATAATCCCAATTAGTAATCCACTTCATATGTAATAGTTTGAGTTTGGTTTGAGTAAACTTTTATATTTACTGCCTTAGCAGTAAGCTGCGCGAATGTAATGGAAGCATCACAGATCAGAATGAAGAGTGAGTGCAGGTAGAAAACCAAATGCACGGCCAGGTCAGTTTTGAAAAGTAGGATAGTTAGTCCACGTGTGTTGGCGTGGACTAACTGTCCTACCTTGCAGAAAAGTGACGTCAGCCGACCTCGTCAAAACTAGGCCTGGACCTACAGTCCTACAATCACAGAAACTCTAGCAATATGTGCAGGCGGTACACAATAAAACAATGAATGGGCACCATAGCAATTATCTGGATACCCTAAAAAGACTTAATCGACGATTATATACCAATTAAATGGTCCAGTGATGGAGTTAAAAATATTCTTCTTTCACTTATACAGTTTAAAATTCCGTTCTTTAAAAGTCTCCACATAATATAAGCTACCTGGAGAGACTTTATTTAGATCTTTGTTTAAAGTTTGTTATTGACGATGGCAGGTTTGGTAGGATGACAGGATTTCGGACATTTGTTATCGTTATGGTTACAAAAGGTATAACACAACGTTTCGAGGATTAGAATCTACCCTCTTCGTCAGGTGTTGTTTCTGTTCTTTATTTTTATATGTACTAAATCCTCCCCCACCTGACGAAGAGTATAGATTCCAATCCTCGAAAAGTTGTGTTATACATTTTTTAACCCTAACGATGGAAAATGTTCGAAATCCTGTTATTCATACACTCGTAACATTTAATCGTAACCGTAACCCAAGGTATATAAAGAATGTCGGTTTCACCATCACATAATCTAGAAAGTTCGATATTTCAAACTCAACTTCTAAGCCAGAAAGGGTGGAGGAAACACACAACATGGTGGCATGGCGGGAACGAACAGCTGTTACTCAAGTTAAACTGGCTTTAGCCGAGATAAGAATCTGATGTGCTGTATGCCGATCAGATCTGTGCTCGATATTCGATGCATATTCATTCAATGACAATTAGGGCACTTTTTTACAAACCAATGGAACCTCGTCTTATCGTTTATTTTTAAAGAATGAACAGTGGTAGGGCGTTTAATTACATTATTCATAAATTCTCAATGTAAAGTGGTCATGCAAGTTTCGCCAATTGTGAACGATACAGTTGGTAGAATGTACAGTAAGCTTTAGCAGTTTGTAACCAAACTTTAAATAGACCAATTATAAAAGGTGAGCAAATAAATTATAAATTCAAAACAAACCCCTATCATAAAACCGAACCATGGGAATTTCCGTCCGTTATAATGCGGTAGGATAAAATAAAATAAAATTACTTGGTGCGTAATGCAAGCTTGCGTATATGCGTAATGCATTCTACTCACATGTAACGTCCCTAAGTACTATATCTAAGATGTATTTGTTTTGAATTGGATATATCATAAAATGTCTAATAGCTATATTGTAATAATCTATAATATCTGACTGAAAATCGTCGAGGGGATAACGCAACCATTTCTCACTGATGAGGTAAACGATACTGATTAGGTATATAAATACTGATATAATGCTTAGACTGGGCTGAGGAAATATTACAGTGTTCATGTTTTAGAGGACCAGAAGTTAAGCAAAAGTGTGAGTAATTCTTATTTCAATTCATTTACCTCTAGTTTAAATGAATTATATTTCCAAAGCAAAATTGGAGTTTGATATTTTGGACTGAGAAGCAATATAAATAGTAATAATAATTATATATATATATATATATATATATATATATATATACATATAATCTTGAAATTTGTAGTTCCTCTTCATAGATCTAAAATAGTGAGAGCTATTTAAACAAATTCACGGATTGTTGCATAGAAATTGCGGCCGAAGCGCGGGTATATGCTAGTTTATTGTTTAGTCAAGAACAATATCGTTCATACAAATATTGAATGAAAACCAAACTTATGATGAGTACGTAATCTAGAAAGTTTTATATACGTCAAACTCTGCTTGTAAGGCGGAAAGGGTAAAGGTACACAAAACATGGCGGCATGGCGGGAACCAACAGCTGTTAATTCGGCTCAAGTTTAACCGGCTTTTGCGTAGATAACAACACAGTGTGCTGTGTGATGAGCAGATCTGATATGCTCTAGCAAATGTTTTTAAAATGACTCATAACACTTTAAATTAATACATTTAAATAATTTATTAAACATATCATCATCTATTACTGTGATTCATGAAAAGCATAATAATTATTCCATGGAAAACAATACAAACTTAAATAATACGGGAGATGTGGTATAGTTGTCTCCTACATAATGTTGAAGTATTATATGCACTATTTACGTAAGTATATATATTATTTCAAATATTTTACTTTTAAATGTACTCTTAATAACTATCTGTCTCAACTATTGTTAATAAAGGAACGTTTTAAAAACATTTTTTGTATTTAGCCATAACAACATTAAAATTATTAGTTAAGTTTTAATATATTACTTTCAAAATTTATTACTAAACAGTGTTAAGATCACATAAGAATATTTAATTTTTACGTTGAAGCACTATTAATTACTATAAAAATAATTTATTTATTTATACATAACTTCGTTTTTTGGATCTATTTCGACGAACATGACTCCATATTCCAGGAGTCAAGTCTGAGACAGTGTCAGATACCAGACGCTGCAATAAAAGGATAGAGAACTGGATCTAAACTCAAAATGTAATTTAATTATTTATTTCAAAAAGATTGTACTTGGTTTACAATGAATATGTCTAAAATTTCTGGTGCCAATAGTAATTTAAAATTGGAACAAAATTACATAAACTTTATTGTTCGCTTTTATTAATTGTTTAAAAAATACAAATATTTTTAGTGGAAAAGTTTATATTTAATCAAGATGTTTATTTAAAATTAATATTAGTATAACGTAAAATAAAAATAACGTTGAATATCTCTCATAAGAAAGAAAATATCGCAACATTCTTTCTCCATTCAGACACAATGGAACTGTAGACCTCCTGCAAGTTCCGGGAGTGGCGCTATTTCACCAACGTTGTTACATTTCAAGTGGCATGGGGTTGTCAGTAGGCAGCTTGACTATGCCTGGTGAGAAAACCTTCTTGCCACCCCAAGGGCATCACGTCGTAAGTTACACATATAAAATGCCAGGAAATCTACTGTGAACATCAAATAAATCTTATTGCCATGTAGCTGGATTATTTGATCAAATCTTGCAACTTGGTTTGTTCAGTCAGGCCAAGAAACTGAGGAAAGCACACTTGGAGTTAGTCATGAAAAGAGTGATGCGCTTGCTTCTGGAGTGACAGGATTTTCAGGATTGATATCATCATGCCCAGATCTCGCAGAGGGGGATAGCGGACTCTATCTTCGTCATGTACCTTGGATGAAAGTGGCTAGCTCTATTCCAAACTCTTTCAGTCAATACACGGGTAAGGGAAAGTACTACCTCACATTCAGTATCCCACTTTCATCCGTGTCGGTGTGATATGTGATTGTGTTTCTCGTACTGGTGCTTTGTGCTCGGGACTTGCATTCTCTGCAGTGACAAGGCCTGGACTAGAGTCCAAGTAGCTCTTGGGTATGTTTGAACGCTTTTCTTTTCCTTCTCTTCTTCTTTCTGTTTTTTTTGTGTGCTAATAACTCCCCACCTGACAAAGAGGATAGATTCCAATCCTCGAAACGTTGTGTTATACCTTTTGTAACATATAACAATGGCAAAAGTCTGAAATCCTGTTTAGGATAGCAATAGCCTTTAACACTAAGGGAACTCCACTCACTCCAACAGTGATCCTCCGCAGTAAGCTAGACATGTCGATCCACCCTTTAATTTACTACTATAATGTACCACTGCTGAAAATCTATGGGGTTACCCAGATATGTGACACATTGGATTTTGCTGTAACTAGTGAATGTTTATCCAAAAGGTGCAAGATAGCTCGAAATGGACCCTTCTGGGGATGTAAAACTTGGTTAGGATAGTAATAAAATCTATATATAAAACGATTGATTCAGAAATACATGTAATCAAATAAATAACATTATTCAAATTTTTTTGAAACACCTGCTATTAAACCGTCATGCTGTTAAAGCGTACGATGAACAAGAGTTTACTAAACCAGTCATTTCTTTGCTCTTGAAATTAAGAAGTACAACTTTTTTTATTAAGTATTAATTTTAAGTTACATGAATAGTTAAAATAAAGTGTCAAACAAGGCGATTTATAATATTCTTGTTATTTATTCGATGAGTATTAAAATAAAGTTAATGCAGTGAAATTTAACTTTTTAGGCTTGGATGTTTATTATCCCTATAATTAATGGGAAAAGAACATAGCAGTGTAATATTATGTTATTTCATTGTTAGTTATAATTATATCGAAATAAAAAATAAAAAATCATCGAAAAGATAATTATAACAGGTGAACATACATTAGCTGGAAAATCATTAGCGAAGAGATGAAGAGATATATAACAGGAACATGATTAACATCTAGCTGGCCTAAATCTCTTCTTCATCTTGGCATGGCGTTACAAATTAAATTTATTACCTCGTCGTATTTGTTCATATTTTGGATAGTTTCATGTCCTTAAAACGCTTGAAAAGATTAGAGAATTCTGAGTTACATTAGCAAAAACCTGCAAGCCTGATTTGACATTCACGTTGATTTGAAGTAATTAATGAAAAATCTGTACTAAAATGTCACCAAAATAATAAAAAAATATACGCTATAATTTCCAAAAAAATTTTGTGAGGCAATAATAAGATGCAAAAAAGATTGTATGAAAACGTACTTTAGCAGTATTTAAAAAATGTGATTATTTTTGACAGGAAGAGATCATATTTATGAATATTAGAACATTGATTAGTGTTTAAGTAGAACAAACCATTGATGAGGGTTGATATTTGACGTGTATTATTATTGGTAGATAAACAACATAAAATATTACAGAACGCAACAAAATAATTTAAAATGTATGTTAATAAAGAGAGATATCATATAATATGTGCAGAAATGGGAGACTAGATTGATAAAATAAAAATACTTGTCTTTAATAAATTATTCATCTAAAATAACGGAAATCATGAACAAGGTTACAAAACAGCAAGAACAGATTAGCTAAAGAGAAAAGAGAAAGAAATAAATGCTTTAGTTGACACGTTAACTTAATTTTCACGATGATGTTCTCAATAGTTCAAATAAAACTGAATAACTCTAAAGTACTCACTTAGAAATGTTTTATCCGTTTGTCACTTTGAAACAATTGTACTTGAACTTTGTCTTTTAAACTTCTCTGAAATGCTGTCTCCGCTGGATTGTGAACTCTTCTGCAGTCTTAAAGTGGTAAAAAGGTTGGAATATTTAACTTTTCCCTTTAACGTATTACTTTGGTACGTGTTAGAATACTAAACGTTACAAGTTTTGGGGAGATTTAAAAAGGTCGAGTCATAGTAAAAATACAAATGAAAGTTTAGAACTGGACCTACTGATTCTTCTCCTTGTAGTCAGAATACAACTAATTATTTAACTGGATAAAATTGTAACTAGTCCTGGTTTTTCCTTGTTAATAGATTCAAGCAAATTAAAAAAAATATAATATTTTTCCTAAATACGTACATATAAAATACATAAGGATATTTATATTAAAAATACATTGGTAACAATCTGACTTAAACCACCTAAACTATTTTAAACCAGGTCAGATGTCAACATGTTTTACTGCTGCAACTTATGCCCTGACACTGATCCCAGTGAGGGGCAACGTGCCGCATGGAATTGTTAACAGCGTGCACTATAGCAAGGGCATTGTTGACACATACAGCAGTTTAAAGTAATAAAGTAATATTGCTAAGTAAGTTATTGGGATAAAATTATCACAAATACTCTTGTATTTAAGGTATTATTTCATATGGTTTGTGAATCACAAATGTATTATTATTCCAAATTTCACTAAAACATAGACATTGCGATTTAAGGAACTATACACAGATTTTTCATTCTTGTTATGTCTATTAAAGAGTATTGTGCTTTTTAATTAGAAAAATGTATAAATTTTAATTGAAACTTAAATTTTTTAATACGTATTAAAAATTAATTTCGTTGGCTGATTTTTTAATTTATTGCAGTAGAGAATATACCAATAATAGAAAATGATCCAAAAATATACGGCTATTAAAATAATAGACTAATACTTAAACTAAGGAAATAACAAAAGTTCTGAATGACTTCAGTGTGTTTGACAAATATAATGCAGTCCAGTTTTTGAAAGTGAACGTGTTTCAGAACCACTTTAGGGCTATTCAAATAAATATTGAAAAAGTTCTAAACCAATTTTTAAAATTTAAAAATTTCATGCGTGGGAAATCCTTCATAATTTGATCCTGTTAAAATTACCTCATAACACCTCTGCTAAAGTCTAAGATTATTATGTTACATCGAATTGCAATACAATGGGGTCTTAGGATTGAATATTTTCCAATGACTGAAAAAAAGGATTTACATTCCAAGTTCAGTTCAACTTCCTGACTCATTAATTTAGCAATTTTTTTTATTGGGATTGGAAGAACTGATTTGGTCTCCAAGACCATCAATTCTCAGTAGTACACCACCGCGGCATGACCTTACTAATAATTTTGGTTCCAATCTATTCATTCAAAAAATATGCAGTTTTGTTGCAAAAACGGTTTTGACTATTAGCGCCATCTATTTAGGACAAGAGTCGCTTAATTACTTTAAGAAAAAACTTCTTTCATAGAATGCCTATGGTGGTTTTGGTTAGCATCTGTGCATACAAATTGTTTTAAGAGCATTAGATTTTAAAATGATTTTGCCTCTAGAAATCCGTTACTTTTGGCAATAATAGGCCTGAACTCGAAGTTGAACTTTTCACTTACTACTAAAATGTCTACGCCGGTCTTCGTAAAGTTCCATCAAGAATTACCAGCACAATTACCACAATACACGTGCAACGAGTTAATTTGTGACATCTGCAATACAAATTTATCTAAAAAAGTTGAAATTCTTGGAACGCTTCACTAATAATTACAGTAAGTACCTCAAATTACATGTAATATTGAAAGGAAGTAGAGTTTGCCTAATGAATTAATAATTATGTGTTGTAATGTTTCTAAAACTTTCTGAGGCAATGACATAGAAGACAATTTGTACACAATTTAATTACAAATATCATGATTTTTATTAAATCCATTACCAATCGAATTGATATTTCTTGTTAGCTACCAAAAATTTATATTAAATTATGCAGCTATGATTATAAAAACATTGAATGCACTGGTATAAGATTTATTGCTATAGATTTAAGGATAATCTGATAATTAGTTTGGATAATACTAATGTAAATGATAAAAATTATAATTAAATTGGTACACGCAAATTTATATATTAATGATATATTAGTAAAATTATATTTGACATTAAATATAGATTGTATATATACATATATCTTTATCTACATGTGTTAAAGAAAATTTAAAATTGATTGGAGTGTTATTTATATTTTATGTTCCTTCGTTGAGGAGGAAGTTTACATAATTATAAAGACTTTGCCTTTAAAATTTAAACCTTTAACTCGTTCACGTAAGCTAATTAGGCTGATTACATCTCTGTCTTGATGAGCTTGTAAATATTTTTAACTAAAATTTAATTTACCTTTCTTAAAACAAATTAAGGCATAAAAATAGCATTATTATATAATACGCGGTAAATAAGAAATTTTAAAGTACATAAAACCGGCTGCAACGTTAGGTTTAAATAAATCATAACCTTACTTTTAGATTTATTACTTAACTCAGAATCGTATCCAATAAACGATAAAGCAGAGCTTGTCAAATCGCTCGGTATATGTATGCGGATGTATCGATTTGTAATAAAGCACACTCCGCAGCTTTCAGCAAAGTAAACTAAAGCCAATGTGATTGACGTAGTGTAAAGTTGCTGCACGTATATACTTTCCGGGTTAGTGGGCTTGTAACGACAGACCAATCACTTAAAAATATACGTTAAGGTATCAATTTTATATTTTATCCAAAACGATTTTCGATGACAAAAACAGGAAATACTCAAGAACCTATCAGTATATGGCAGTAAAATAGGTTTCGGGAATATATGTAATACTACGTTTTAAGGTTTTAAAATCCACCCTCTTCATTAGGTGTAAAGAATCTAATGCCATAACATGCATGCCTTTAAATAATTTGTTAGGCCTATATGTTAAATTTCTTACAGCTGACAACGATGGCAGATATAAATCCTCGAAACGTTGTGTTATACAATTTGTAACACATAATACTTTTGAAATGTCCGAAATCCTTTTCAAAACCTTCCATCGCCAATAACAAGCTTTAAACTACAGTATATGTTTTGAGATGTTATGTTAGCTGTCCAATTAATTATTGGCTTAGATCACAATTAATTGTACTTATATTTGGGAATTTGTCACTATATTTATATGGTTAACACTGATTTAATATTTTATTTATGTCCCTAACAGTTGATTTCAAATTTCATTAATAAAATAATAACTTTTCTGTAAAGTAATAAAGTAATACAATTATTTGTACAAAGTTTCGTCTTTAATTAAACATTATTTTTTAATGCAATACTGATCCAAATTATGCACATATGTACGAATATGTTCAAGATTCCATGTCGTATGTTCGTCATTATGGTACAGCAGATTTGTTCATTATATTTACATGCAATCAGCACTGGATAGAAATCAAGCAGAAGTTAGTCCCTGGTGAAATCACCCATTGATCGTCATGATATTACAGTCAGAGTCTTAGACAAAAGTTGAAATCTTTAATGATTTAATCGTAAAACATTATGTGTTTGGTGAGACACGCTGCTAGATCTATTTTGTGGAGTGGCGGGAAACGAAGATTGCCACATGCACACATTTTGATTTGGTTGGTTGAAAAAGATAAGGCCAAATGAAGTTGATGCAGTGATATCAGATGAAATCCCTAATGTACAAGTAGATCCTGTATAGCATGAGGTAGTTATCAAAAACATGATACATGATCCCTGTGGAACTCTTAATCAAAATTCACGTGTATGATGAATGGTAAATGTTCAAAACGAAATCCACGGACATTAATATCGGAAACAATCCGGTTATCCATTGTATCGTCGCTGATCGACAGCAGATAATGGAAGATCAACAATTGTCAAATTAAATCAACAAGATGTTGAAAATAGATACTCGTTGGATTGATTCTATATTCACCTATTTTGTCAAATACCTTCAAAGCTCACACAAACGTTGAATCTTGCCATTCGGAGAGCAACTTTGCTTCGAGGTGGTCGAACAGCCCACTCAGCACTAAACTTGCCATTAAATATTCAATGCAATGAAACTCCAACCTGAAACATTTCGAAGAAACTCTTCAATGGCAAAGGTTTTGCAGCAATGTACATTGATTGTTTGGGATGAACGCACGATGGCATATAAAAAAATCTTTGGAGGCTTTAAACGGAACCTTAAACGATGTACGGAGCAATCATAACCGATATGGTGGTGCAATGATTTTATTAGCAGGAGATTTTCGTCAAACATTGTCAGTAATTCCACGAAGAACGCCAGCTGATGAACTCAATGCATGTGTAAAGTCCTACAATTTGTGGGAAACATGTCAAAGTACTTCATTTAAACAAGGATATGCGTGTCGAGTTGCAAAATGACCAATCTGGAAACATATTCTCTAAACAACTCATTGAAATTGACAATGGCAAATTTCCTATAGACATGTTGACTGGCTGCATTAACTTTCCTCAAAGTTTTTGTCAGTTAACTCGATCAAAAGATGAACTTATTCAGAAGGTGTTTCCAGATGGTTCTCAAAAATTCAAGAAAACCATGATTGGTTGAGCGAACGAACTATATTGGCTCCAAAAAACATGGATGTAAATGAATTCCAATTCCAAAATGCAAGAATAAATTACTGGTGAATCGAGGATATATAAAATCTGTTGGTTCGGCTACTAAGCAAGATGATGTAGTCAACTATCCACCGGAATTTTTAAACTCGCTGGATTTGCCAGGATTGCCACCTCACAATCTTCAATTAAGGTTGGATCGGTAGTTATAATGTTGCGAAATATCAACCAACCGCGTTCTTGCAACGGAACACGATTAGCGATTAAAACATTACGAAAAAATAAAAACGTGATAAAAGCAACTATACTTAAAGAAAAGTGTAAAGGAGAAGATGTTCTGATACCGCGTATCCCAATGATTCCGTCTGATGTGCCATTTGAGTTTAAACGACTACAGTTTCCAGTGCGGCTTGCTTTTGCTATGATAATAATTAAGTTCCAGGGGCAATCATTAAGTGTTTTGTGGTATTAATCTGGAAAACCCATGTTTCTCACTTGGTCAATTGTATGTTGCCTGTTCCCGTTTTGGTGTCCCGTCTGGTTTTGGAAAACTATCAGATTTGTTTGTCTATGCGCCAGGTAATCAAACAAAACCATCAGATTTGTTTTGTCTATGCCGCAAGGTAATCAAACAAAAAACATCCTATATCACAAAGCACTACAGTAAAAATAAAAACTGATTTTTTCTTAATAATTACGATTTCATATGATTAACAATAAAGCGATTACTTACTTTTAAATGCTTATATATGTTTTATTTAATTATTTTTTATTCACAAACGCCCTATCACCAGGGTGACGGTTCTGTTTCTGGAGAATGTTTTACCCCGACTATAAAATAGGTAGGAAAAAAAACTGCCTCATTACAAATCTTTTTGATAGGACGAAGTCTGTCGGGTCCGCTAGTTATGAAATAAAAAAAAAAACATTTTTCAAAATTTTAAATTGTATTAGCAACACAGTACGAAGCTGGGACGAATGCCGAACGATCTGGTTCTGAAGAAGCGTGTGTAATTAGTGTACTGCTCTGTGTACAAATGTGTGTACTGCTGACTGTTGTGTGTACTACTGTTATGTCAAGCCAGACATCGTGTATACTCACGTTGGTGGCAGCGAGTACGTTGATAGTCTGACAACAGACAACGTCTACACTCTGCCAATCGATGTAGTATCGAGTCTAAAAGGCTAACGACTCAATTTGGTTCTGTACTATTTAGAATTGTTTATTTGCTTTACTTTATAATGCTTTTCCATAAGTAAAGGAAACTTTCTTAACCTAGCGTGAGAAAGCATTACATTGAATAATGAGCAAAATGGATTAATACTGACTGGCTGGGACATCTGTTAATTTGGCAATTGTGAAAAATTTTCCCACAACATTTCTTGGTAAGTACATTTTTGACACTGTCCGAAATAAAATGGCGACAACATCGTGGGTTTTTTGTCTAACCTAAATACATTATGGGCAAAAATGTGTATGCAAAAGCAATGCTTGATATCACACGTGGATACAAAATTTTATTTTTCATTACAGCTGTGATAATAGAATCAATGGATTTCTGAATTTATGTGGATTTAAATATGTATGGGGTTCTTCGAATGCCTTAGGTAATCTCTTAATATTGGTAATTGTTCCATTTTTTGAAAAGAATTTAGGGTTTTTATGTTTAGCGCTCAAATACTGATGATATCAAATTAAGTAAAAGTGCTTAAATGGTTCAGATTTTGAAGTTAGCTTTTGTGGGACATTCAGCTGTTAATATTTATAATTGTATACATATGTATAAAGAATATTTTTAAAAAGAAACGTTATATTTGGTTACCCACCAAATAACATTGCACTAATATTGCATTTGAGTTTTAAGAATCTACAGTTATTTTAGATTAAATGTTGATAAATGTTCCTTTGTTAAAATTAGACAAATATTTGGTTCTTAGATTTTTTTTTTACGAACCAAGTTATTTTTATTTTCCAGTGAAGATTTAACAGTACGAGTATATCAGTTTTACCTTTTGTGTCCTTGTGAGAAATCTACAATAAATCACCAGCAGACTTTTCCACGATAAAGGTTCTAATTTTGAAAGCTCTAGCCTAAATATATTTAAGTAATACTTAAGAACAGACAAACTAGGAAAGCAGTGAACAGAAAAATAAGCTACTAGTAGCTTTTAGTATTACGTGCCGTTTTATTTGTTTAATTTACTACATTTAATACGAAGTAGTCTTAAACTGTAAATACTTCTGGTAAATACTGGTACTAAGACTAAGTTATTCAAGCAGAGGAAGGCGGCGCTTACTTAACGATCATTAGGGTTTAAAACGTTTAATGTTTAAAGAGCAAGGAAGCAGCTGCTACAGGTTGTCGTCGAGAGGTAATTATTAATTCGCAACGTATTACTTAAAAAGGCCACTCTATTAAATATAAAATTATATTTTTTATAATTTTCCTTACGCTAAACACGTACACTTTTAACCTTCATATTTACGCTAAACACATACGCGTTTTACCTTCATAAAATTACGCTAAACACCTACGTTATTAACCTTCATAGTTACGCTAAATACGTACTCTTTTAACCTTCATATTTACGCTAAACATGTACACTTTTAACCTTCATAATTACGCTAAATACGTACTCTTTTAACCTTCATATTTACGCTAAACATGTGAACTTTTAACCTTCATAATTACTCTAAATACGTACTCTTTTAACCTTCATAGTTACGCTAAATACCTACTCTTTTAACCTTCATAGTTACGCTAAATACGTACTCTTTTAACCTTCATAGTTACGCTAAACATGTACAATTTTAGCCTTCATAATTACGCTAAATACGTACACTTTTAACCTTCATAATTACGCTAAACACGTACACTTTTAACCTTAATAATTACGCTAAACATGTACACTTTTAACCTTCATAATTACGCTAAACATGTACACTTTTAACCTTCATAATTACGCTAAACATGTACACTTTTTACCTGATGTATACAATGTATTTTTCAAATTTTACGAAATTTTCACACGTAATTAGAACAAAATTATGGAGTTGTTTATTTCATGGACAAAAATATGGATTATTTTAACATGTTGAAATATAGTTACACCCAATGGAAGAAATTATATGCATAGTATTGACTGAGAAATTCAGTTTTCTGCGTAAATAATTTAAAATTTAGTGGGTCTTTAATATTTCCGTAGCAATACGAAAATATTATAGTTGATTCCTAACCGTTAGAATATTTTCCAATAAGAGAGGCAAACATTTAAACTGTTAAACAGGTCCAATTATGACACACATTTCATCATACAGACCTACAGGGATTTGCACAACACTCTAAAAGCTAAAGTGTGTTTTTATATTCTATAATTCAATAAAGAGTTTTATTCCTGATAATAGAATAAATCTTAAATAGGACCCAATTTTGTAATTAAAACCTTACTTTGGATATTTGAAATAAAAGACGCAAATAATTACATGGATATTATTGTTTTTAAATAAAATATTAGAATCATACATACACAGTACGCCCATGAAAACTGACATGAAGAGTAAATTTAGCAAAGAGTGTCTTGTAAAGAACAAAGAGGTGAAAACAATAATATTTTACTGGCGCAAAATATTTTCTGACTGTTCATAAAAGAATCCTTTAACACAAAGTAATCTATAAGGAGTTTTATCTCCTTTGATATCCAAGGATTAGGAGACGCCCGGCCTTCAATAACTCTCTTCCGCAACAACAAATACAGAAACGGCAGTTATTAAGCTTTCTGTGGTTTATTTCAAAGCGGAATTGTGTTAGAAAAATATTTTCCACAGCTCATGTCAGAAAAAATACTAATCTCACGAGTACTAAAATTACTTTGCTGAATTTCGAAACTAAAATTTTTTCAAATTGAGGTTTGTTAAGAGCTCTAACGCGCATTATTGTAGTCATATGCAATTACTTAAAATGAAGTAAAGTTTTTAATATTTAATAATTGTTTCGGAATTCAAGAAATCTTTAGAGTTGATAGAGTAATTTTTTTATCTCTTTATTATATATAGTAGTTTTCATGCATTTTTAAAATAGTGAGTTAAAAAAAATTATTTGTTAAGTTGGATATTTTTTATTCAATGGGCAGCTAAAATTAATATAATTAGTTCATTGTAATTTGAATACATATTTAATTTAATTTAAGAAAATAGGTTTTTATTTCCTTTTTGAAGTGAAAACAAATTTTATTTTTATTTTCTATATTGTAAAGAAATTCATACAGAGAAATTAAAAAGTTTTATTGAATTAGTCCTGTAATAATTTTAGAATTTAAATCATTTAAAATGTACACTCTTCTCTGTCTGTTTGTTTGATTACTTCAAATATTAAATTTAAGTAATAGTTTATAAAAATTAAAGATAAAATGTATCCTTTGATCCAAGTTCCTAAATTCGGAAGCTGTTAGTTCCTGCATACAAAAAGAATAAAAAATAAAAATAAAATAATAAATTGTTGTTTTTAATTAAATTAAATTAAAATAGTTCATACATAAAAATGTAATGTACTTTTATGCATAACTAAATAAATAACTATATTACAATCCCCTCTTTTCTCGTTTTAATTGTTGGCCATATAAAATAGCTTGCAGGCCTTTGTTAATAATTATCATTAAAGTTAAACAACCTTTACCTCTTAGTATATGAATTAAAAAGCAATACTTCATAATCAAGACTATTTCTTAACAAATATCCTCGAGTGATCCAACGATTTAATTACAAACTGTCAGGGATTAATTCACATAAATATGAACCAAGGATAATTAATTATTCTTGTGATAATAAAATCTAATGAACCATAAGGCGAAGCTCTAAGTCCGTAAATATTTTTCACACAATTACCTTGCACCCCTTACAGAAATTACCATGTACATTCCCTAAAATAAATGATAAACCTACGACATTATTTTCGTTCTTGGTGAACTAATAGGGATTGAACTTAAAAACCACGTATATTTTGATATTTAAATTCCTGATTTTTAACTAAAACTGAAATGTATGATGCAATGATAAGGGAAAATATTATTTAAATTTATCATTATTAGTTTTAGCCAAAATAGTCCTTTTAGAGCCAAGAAAGTCGTGAAAATATTCTTTTTAATATGCAGGCTTTGTAAGTTTTATCGTAGAGCAGACTGGTGAAGTGTTTTATGGCCACGAAACAGATTCTTAAGAAACTACACTTAATAAATCAGGTCCATACTAATGTATGGACTAAAGATCTAAGCTGTGGGACCATACATGTGTTCCCATGTACGTATTTGTGGTTTAATCTCATTCCTGCATCGGTTCAACGAAAATTTGGATGAATATTTTTTAGAACAAAGGTTTATAGAAGAATCCGTTAAACACTGTCGCAATAAAAAGATTCACTTCAGAGGACAAAATTATATTATTATAGATAAATCTCATGGTTAGGAATTTATAGAGGCCGGGAGATTTTGAGGATGGAACTTTATAGAACTCGAAATTCCCAGTAGAGGAGGAAAAT
The DNA here is from genome assembly GCF_021130785.1 of Homalodisca vitripennis. NCBI lineage: Eukaryota > Metazoa > Arthropoda > Insecta > Hemiptera > Cicadellidae > Homalodisca > Homalodisca vitripennis. The sequence continues at coordinate 234,985,205 of NC_060207.1, forward strand.
ATCGAGTAGTTGGAACCTTAAATTGTAATAGACAAATTAGAGGAAAAAACATCTAGAGTATAAAATCCAAGTCAGGGTGCTACGGTTATATGAAAGGTTGAAATTTTTCATAAGTCAGGACCTGAAAGAGGCCAAATCTTTTAGAGACAGTAAATATTCAGAGAATTTCCGAAGATTAGAAATGTCCAGAGAATGGCAGGTCCCTTGAAAGTTCTAGCGTCTAGTGTACCAGAGAAAGGCACCTTCTAGACGCCAGAACCTTCCAGAAATCGAAATGTGCTGAGGCTTTTATTGATCGAGAAACATCAATATCCGAAACCTCCCATAGGCCAGAGCACATTGACAAATTTATCATAGATTAAGAATTCTTAAAACGTGAGACCAACTGCGCATAACCTTTAAGCAACAGTCGCCGCCATCTTGTTCTTTATTATCTCTTGCGATGTATCGCGTTACCTCAAGAAGTGAGTGATCATGCTCAAATGATTCAAATGATTTATTCAGCCGATCTACAAATTGTAATAGGCTACGTCTAGTAAAAACAACATTCAACTACAAAACTTAGTTGCGTGCAATAATTATAGTCCGTGCACAAATAAATGTCCATCAGGTCATGTACTAAAAATATAAATAAAACTAAGCATTAAAATAGGTATTAAAATTAAACACTAACCAACATTTAAAAATTACTACATGAAAGAAAATAAAGTTTTGACTAATAGTTACAAACAGTGTGCACTAGTTCATGTCCCTGCACTAATTGATTAATTAATACATAACAGGCCCTGCACTAATACGAACATAAATACAACTAGGCGTAAATGTAAATATTAAAACTAAAATTAGGCATACATTTTGTGAGAGACTACATCTAAGAATACAAAACAGTCATGATTTGACTAAGAACCGTTATGTAATCAGGTCTCATTAATTCAAGTACATTATATCAATCTAAAGAGTATTGGGTCATGCAATATACAGATAGTAACTCACTAAACACATGCAGAAATTAAAAAACAAATTAATTTAAATAGCCAAGCAGAAGGGAATGGTCATATTCAAAATATTCAGTTAGGCTGTAGAAAGGGATATCTGACAACCAGGATTTTAGGACAGACCCAAACTTCTGTACCGGGAGCTGTCTAACTGTAAGGGGTATGGAGCTGAACATTTTAGTGGCTATAATAGGGAAGCAATTTGAGATCTTGTGTAACCTAGATCTATTTACATGGACATCAAGGCATCTCCTGGTTTCATACCCATGTACACCTGCATTAGTGATGTAGTCATCTTCTTTATGTTTAATTGCTAAAAGACATTGGTATATATATATATATATATATATATATATATATATATATATATATATATATATATATATATATATATACATTGTACACTGTCATAATTTGGTGTTGAGAAAACAGTGGTTTTACAGTGTTCAAGCAACTGTGCCCCACTTAGTACCCTAAGGGCTTTTTTCTGTAACCGAAGAACTCTAATTACACAGCTCAATTTTCTTCATTCACTCGGCTTTTCTGGATTGTGCGTTATGTGCTGTTTAGTGCGCCTGTTTCGTGCAGTGGCACAGTTTGTGCTTAATCTAATCACTCTTGATTCTCAGATAAATGCTTGAGTTTTCCACGCACAACTTTTTCTGCGGTCAACTTTCACTTTGGCTATTTTCTCACGGTATATTAATACGATTGTAATTTTGATATATGCTTAACCGTATACCTTGTCATTGTTTTGGCAGAAGTAAAGGATAGCTCCAAACAATCCAACCCTCAAAACATAGTTTTATTGTAAAGATATGTTATGTCCGAAAACTATATCTCAGTAGTATTATCAGTTTATGCTGATTCTTTATCCATGGCTGTGGTCAAAGTTGTTTAACTAATAAATCTTCATAAGAGAATTATATATTATCAGTTTCTAAAGCCATATAGCTCTAGGATTATATAAACAACTACGAGTAGAAGCTTACTCTTCAACATGTTGCCAGAATTGTATACTGTATAAGTATATAAATTAATACATCATGCGTTACTATAATCATATAAATAAATGCTAAGTTGTTACTGAAGAACATTATCGCAAACAAAGAACATAACACAGGAGTACAGGATTAAATGGAACGAAAAGAGAAAGAGAGAGAAACGGAAAAAGAAAGGCTTGTGTTGGGATTTTGCGTTAATATTCGTGATAATACTTTTGTTGTTTCAATAGACTTGAAAAACTTATATTACTTCCGTAATAAACGTTTTCGTAGTACTCTTAGTTTACTTTTGAAACAATCATGCTTTGAATATTGTCTTTTAAACTTCTCTGAAGTGAGCTCTAAAGGCCGTAAGCGCTTCTTTAATGGTATGTTAATAAAAGTTATTATTTGGAATTCTATTCTTACTATTTATATCTAACTATTCTTACTTTGTGTCAAACGTATCATTAGTAAAAGTTTGGATTGATTAAAGTTTAAGTTCACAAATGAATTATATAGAATATAATTTTAAATTTGAGATTAAAATCAACACAGACATATTGGTTCATTTACTGCTCAATTTAAATTAAGCAAAAAAAGGAGAAATTGTGTTTGCCTACTGAGTAATAGACTTACGTGATGCTCAGACAAATTCCAAGATTTGACATCATAGAACTCATTCTTGCCTATTTAGAAATGAAGTCAAATGCAAAATTTAAAGTTGAAAGGTAAATATTTTCAAGAATCTTACCATATAAATTGCCTTTTTTTTGGATCAAATTAGGTATTATAGCAATGTTAAAATAATAAAAGTTTCGTTAAACAAGGGAGTGTACTACAACGCAAATGTAAGCTAAAATAAATTATTGTTACCGAATTTTAACATTTTTTCATTATACATTTTATTAATTTTGATTGTTTCAGACAAGTTTAAAGGGATTTTTAATATACGTATGATTTAAAAACAAATAACTCTGAGAGAAACAAAAGAGAGAGACAGAAACTAATATTATAATCAATTTATATAAAGTATAGATTACTTTTGGAATATATTGTATCCCATTCCTGAAAGTAGCAAACAAATTAATGAAATAAAGAAAATAAAGAAATATCGTATCGTAACATTGAAATTTGTGACTTCTCTTACAAATCATACCAATAAGTAGGAACAATAATGTAAATACTTTAAATGTGGTAACTTTAATGGAATTGAATTTATAGATAAAATATTTTATTTAAGAACAGTAATGGTAGCCTTCTAATAAAAGCAAGATTGTTTATTTCTATTTGAAAAGTTGGGATTAGTTTACACTATTAAGGTTTTGTTACGGTTTAGAAGTAATTTTTAAAAAGTCGGGATGAGTGTTTCTAAGACCATATCTATATTGAAATGTAAATAGATATCATTCATAGGATGTTTTATACAATGTTGGTTTCTAAAAAAATATCTTTCATAATTATGAATGATAGGGGGTTGTCTGTTCAGAGATATATTTCAGCTATCAACGAAAACATTAATAACATGCGAGCAGTGTAGGCAGTAAGCGATTAGATGGTACTAATGTAATTAGATTACAAATCGATTATGGTTACGGATGTTTCTTAGCCACTGATTAGTTAAAACATTGCTATTAGAGTTACAAATTTGGAAAACATTTTACAATTTAGAAATATTTAATTTAGATAATATTTAGAAATTCTATACCATAATTGATTTGTAATTATGGGATACTTTCGACAAAATACCGCAAAAGTTTAGAATCGGCTTTGTTAATCACTTAATTCAATCAAATTATAGCTACTTCTAATTATAATTATGCATTCTAATAGACTAGAATACATGTTAGGTATTCCGTGTTAGGCCTCTTACATGTTATATGTTGTTGTTACATGTGTAGGCCTCTTGGTATTAATTACTAGCTGTCTACCGCGGCTTCACACGCTTTTCATAACCTTTGTCCCTGTATGAGCTCTTCTGGTTCAAGTGAATTATATTTCCAATGTCGCCGAGGCAGAGTGTACCTTGTTGCCAAGATCAAAAAAATCTGTTAGAAGTGTATGGTTATAGCCTTTGTACACGTACATGTACTTTATTATAAAGTGTTCTAACAGTCAAGCTTTAAATCAACCAGAAATTTATTCTAAAGACATATATACATAAAAACTTAGCGCCTTCAAATAGTGTTTGGCTATTTAATATACGTAACTGTCACAAAATGCAGTTTATAATGTGCAGGCGCTTTGATAACTTTTATATTTTGCAGCGCTCCTGGTGGTCAGTTACATCAATGGGCATAGCATATAGGTACCCTCTACGTGGAAAGATACATATAAATACAAATTTTCATATCGCACATCGTTCATCTCAAATTACATTGCAGATAACTGATGTACAGTTCTGGTTTTAAAATATTTACTCACATGATATTATGCTTTACACACATGAATGGTAAAAAGTGACAAACCATAAATTTTAATCAAATAGCTTCTGTTTTGTCAGGCTCACAAAAATAGTAAGTTGTAAAATATTACACTTTCCTCCTCATGAAATGACCGCTGAGGCTTGAGTACGTTCAATGAAACGATGATGGCTTAAACCCGTTCATCTTTCATTCCTGAGAAAAAAATTAATCCATTAAACGAGAAGTTTACTGAAAAGCGCAAACTTTACTCATTGATATTATTGTTTACTAAAATATGTAAAGGCAATATGTACAACACTTTACTGCTGTATTCCTTAAGAACCCATATAAACTCAACAACTAAACGACTTTAGGACTGTTTGACCAATTCTGGAGATTACCTCTGCTTCCCTCCCGAAAATATGGACTTATATGAGTTAAATTTGTTTTATTTCTTACAGCTAAGTTAGTTGCTTTGCTAAATTAACGAACGATCAATCAAGTTTCAGCTAAAGTAATAGAAACAAAGTTTAACCTTACATAACTATAATTTAGAAAAAAATAACACGTAATTTTTAAATTGAAAATTATTGTAATGAACGCGTTAAAATAAAAATGGTGATTATAACGAACGACTCTTTTATAAATAAAATCTTTCACATTAATCTGTGGAGATGCTTATCTCCTTTGAATTTTAAACTTAGGAGACGCTGGGCTTCAATAACTCTCTCCCGCAACAACAAAATACAGAACCGGCCATTGTAATTACTGTAATCCTTTTGTGGTTCTCTTCAAAGCGGAATTGTCTTGTAAAATATTGTCCAAAACATCAAACATTCGCAAAAATTTTGGATTAAGAAGTAATCACAGTTTACGAAATAATAGAAACTTTTTTAAATATAGGTATTACATTAATTGTTCAGTGGTATGTAATTAATGTGAGTACCAGTGAGTACGTTTGATTGACTAAAAATACTTTAATGTACCGACGTTATCCTTCTATGAATTCTGTTACAAAATTTTCCTAAGTTCCATCCTAATAGTCCAAGCAAGTCCTTAGAGTGTCCATTGTATAGGTACTCAACCTGGTATTTCTTGAAATCCACTAAGAAATTTCCTCTAAGAAAGAAACTAATCGTCAACCGCATTAATTTTGGTGGAGGTCAATATGAGAGTGTATCAAAAGGGTTAAAAACCCTTTGATAACCCTTTTAGTGATGATTATTTTCTCGAACCATATGTTTTTTTAGTTTGAATCTCCAAGCTATGTTTTATCTATCACTACACGCGACACTTTATATCAACTATTATTATTTACATAAAATTACACCGTAAAATTCACATTATTGAGTATAAATAAGGCTGCCTTTTGAACATTGACGGTGAAATTTCTCGCAAACTATAGGTTTTTGTATGTGTGGTTGTTTTGGTAATTAGTTTTTAATAATTACGATGCCTGTAAATTGGAGTAAGACATTTACATCTGTGAAAGTTAAAAATTATAACAATAAAACTATAATATACAACTAAATAAACCTTAATAAGTCAATGTAGTAAATTCTATTAAAACAGCTAATTTTCAGTATTTTTAGCGTTAGATAGAAAACCATAGTTAAACGTTGACACAGAAAAAGTTTTCTTGCCTAAACTAAATTTTGAAGTGTAATTATGTTTCAAATAAATAAAATAATATGATTGATGCCAAATTTTCAATCTTGTGCATGAAGTATAGTTGTTTTTCATGGCTTATGTTTTTGCCTGCTGCCATCAATATAATATAATATATAGGCTCGCTAATGTGTAATTTTTCAAAATACTCAATGCATATTGTGATGTACTCTCATGTTCTGGTTTCTGTTTAATAAACCAATTGCCTAATACAATACCTTTTGTCAAGTACATTGGAGTCTATCTGCTTTGGTGCACTATTTTTCTTAAATAATTTAACAATTGGTTTAAATTTACAATAAACCAAATAAAGTTTAAATTTACAACCGTAATATATTATTTACTTGCTTAGTTATACCTCACCGTTGTTGTGAGTAACCAGAAGGAACTTTACTGCAATGTTTGTATCATTTATACAATTAAATAAAATATACAAACTTTTTGCTAGGGTATAGAAAATCGTAAATAAGGATAGCTAGCAATTATTTTGTATGGTTGTAGGTACCACCTTACCCGCTTCCCACCCACAACCCACATGCGGGCATAGCGTGGGTAATCCGGTCGTTATACTTTTATTATATCGTCTCAGACGAAGACGAAACTAAATATTTCCTTCATACGACGATAAACTTTGTTTTACAAGCTTTTTACGTTTGTGGGTTCTAAGTTTAAAGTTTGTCTCTGTTTATTTGTACGATGCCACCCCAGTTTTCTCTGGTGAATATAAAATTTGATATGGATTTACCATTTCAGTGCGAACACATTATTTTTTAGACGTTTTTTTTTTATATCAATTTGCATTAAAAATGAATGAGCTTTCTTTTAGGCATGTTTTATAGTGCACAAACACAGCTGATCAATCAGTAAAAATTACGAAAGTTAACGATCAAGTTAGTCGGTTGCCAATGACGTAGTCGAGACGCTTTGTTTTCATAGTTGTCAGTCTGCTGTTTTTGTGCGTGCTCTGTTAGAATGTTGTGGTTATGTTTACGTTTGTTATAATTATAACATAACCAAATCTTGTGTGTGTATATTAGACGTTTAGTGAAGTATTATGAATCGCTCAAGGTCCCCACTGAGTAAAAATACACTTAGAAGAGTAGTGGAGGAAGAGTACCCAAATGACAAGTTTGTAACTGTTATTAATTATTCTATCATATAAATATATGTATAATTAAACCTATTGTTTTGTTCTATCCTACAGTGTTGTATAGTTATTATTGTGGCTATCACTCATGAAAAAAAGTAGTAAAGTCAATAAAGGACATGAAGATTTGGTAATAAAGATATGCATTTGTGTTCTTCATAAAAAGGCCAGCGGCGTTAAAAGTGCTATAATATTTTTATTTTGTGTGATAATTTAATAAAAATGAGTGGATATGTATATAATAAAATTTTATTTTAGTGTGCTTGATTTAGTGAGTTTGAAAATATTTTGGTACTTATTTGAGTGTCGAACTTGAAAATTAAAAAAGAAAAAAAAAACAAGGATAAGATTTTATTGTTGTTATATTTTATTTCTTTTGTACATATTTTGTTCTTTTTTGTACATTTAGTGTTAATATACCTATTTTTGTACAGATAAAATAAAAATTATAAAAGTTCGTTAAAAATAACGAAGTTATGACATTTTATAAGCGTATGCAAATAGCTAAATATGACACGGCAATTTTGGATAACACCCTTAAAAATATCTTTGGCTTTAAAAATATCTGGCACTGAAAGTAAAAGAGGACCTTTAGTTCTAAGAATAATAAATAAAAAAAGAATACTGTAAATATTCAGCCTTACTACTGATGAAATTATAGCCATGGCTGTATATAAAATTATAATCTGTATATAATCTGCACCATGTTCATGAGGTATAATTTCAGAGATAGTATGTTTCTCAACAATTTATCAATACAGCAAAATGACATTTTTTAACAAAATATTTAAGGTAAAGCGAGGAGAGATTGCGCACAATTCAAAAATATCTAAATAAAACGAAAATTTTTAGTTGAATATACAATTTTTTTAGTGTTATATTTACATTGTATGGTTGTCTATTCTCTGTAATTTTTCCAGAATTTTATATTATGTTAATAACGAAATAATAAAAAAAATCGTAAAATGTGTTTTTGCGCAATCTCTCCTCGTAGGGTAGGTGAGTTTGCGCACATGGGTAGGAGAGATTGTTTATGGGAATAACTACTGCAATTCACACTTTAAACATATTTAATTAATGTTAAACTAATGAAACCTTCAAACTTGATGTAAGAAATTGAAAATTAAACATTTTTAACTTGGGCACATTTTAAAAACATTATTACATAATAGAGCATTAAAATCATTTTTTTTGACGTTTTTCACGGCGTCCACAGTCAATGCACTTTCCTTCATAAAATTGTACAGCTCTCGTGCATCCATCTTCCACAGAACCATGCACTTGATCCAGTCAGATGTCGAAGTAGTCTCCTGATATAGTTCAAGACACTCTGTACACTCATCATCTTCATTATCGCTGACATGATCGGAAAGAAGTTCAATGTCTGCGTCTTCTTCCTCAGATGTAGAAAGATTGCTCAAACATCAAACCGTTTCTTTGTTTTAAGTCCTTTTTTTTGTATCTTGCAAGATTTTGGTTGTTCTTTCCATGCAGGTTTCTTATTTTCATCTGGTCGCTTTTTCTTGTTTGATGCTAACTCTTTTTTTATCTTGATTTTTGGTTATGTTATTTGGAATCTGTAACATTCATGGCACTTTGCTTCCTTTTTGATTTTGAAGGCTCCAAACTTTTAGGAATCGGTGAAAGTTTTTGTAAAACTTTTGTTGGAGTTTCTACAGATGCGGGCTGAACATTGTCTTGAGGTTGATGGTTGACAGATTGGAGGGATTAAATGATTTGATTGAGATGATTGGATTGAAATAGGTGGTTCAGTGTTTTCAGATACTGGATTATTAACTGATGTCAAGGTTGGTTGGAGTGTTGTGGGATCAGGAACAATCTGGTTTACATCTTGGTCACAATGTAAAAAGATATGCATAGTCTGGTATCACATCAATATTTAGAGGATGGATTCCTGTGGCACGAAACGCAGCAACTCCAAGTTGAACAGTGGCAGCACGAGGCCAAGATAAATTCAATAGATGGCCAAAATCGTCCCTTGAAATTTTGCCAGTACCACAACGAGATGTGACTAATTTGTTACAAGCATCTTTTAAAATAAGTTTTCAAAGGCTTGAATACTACACGATCTAGGGGTTGTAGGTAGTGTGTTAGTAATGACTAGCAGACATAAGATAATGATGTCATTATCATAAGCCTTTTGCAACATATTGGGACAGTTCATGTGTGAGGCATGGCCATCTAAAATTAGCAAATGCTTTCCAGGAGACTTTCTTGGGATGAAGTGTTCAGAAATCCATTCCATGAACAGTTCACTATTTATGTACGCACTTTCTCTTCTCATTTTTTAAAACAGTTCCAGGGGGAGCATCTTTGATATATTGTGGTTTAGCGTAAACTCCCTTAAAAATACAAAAAAGGTGGTAGGAACTGTCCCTCTGCATTGCAGCAGGCCATAATAGTTACAGTTTCTCCCTTTTCAGCACTTGTAACGACGTGAACGTCTTTGCTTCCTTTTTGGGCAATAACTTTTCCAGGCTCATTATTAAGCTGCACTCCTATTTCGTCGCAGTTCCAAATACAGTTGGGCTTATCTAAAAGGTTGTTTTTTCTTTTAAGGTGGAAGTGAGAAGATTTGAAATAACTTTTTACTTCTTCCCTATTCATTCCTTCTGTTCTTGCTCCACTTAATGCCTTGAGCTTTTCTCACACTTAAATTAGGATGTCGCCGCATGAATGACGAAAACCAAACTTTTCCAGCGGTTTTATGGTCTTTGTTGAAGGTGTGTTTAATACCCAATGTTTCTGCTAAATTGTAAGCTAACATTCTAACATTCTTTTGTGTAGGTGCAAACCCTACAGATTGAAGTTTTATTATGTGCAAAGCCAATTTTTTCTCGGCTTCCAATCCTAGTTGGCCATCTGGACCCAAATTCCGTTTTGCAAAATCATTCTTCTTCATTCGATGTCTTAATGTAGACTCTGGTATTTTAAACCTCTTGCTTGCTGCTCTTATTGATAATGATCCATTCTTTATTGCTGATACAGCTGATGATAGATCATCTTCTGTCCAGGATCCTTTGTTTTGTTTTCCTCTTGTACACGTTAGGCATGTTAGCCTGTAAAAAATAAATAAATAATAGTCATCTTGGTAAATAATATGTTTTAATTTTTTTTTTTAAGTTGTTTTTATTAATGGTAATATGCAATTCATATTAATAAAATAAATAAAGATTCATAATATACATTTAATGAATTTCTAACGAATATGTAGATTCACAAATAGTTAATATTAATTATGAAATCCATGCGCAATGTCTCCTACCATTACATTAAATGGAATAAATGCGCAATCTCTCCTCAACATGAAATGCGCGTACTGTCCTAAATCGGTAGGAGAGATTGCGCAGGCTTAAACTAAGATGGCCGAAGCGAGATTTGACCAACCACTATCTGTACAGTTTGCCTATGTCATTACCTCTCTAGAAAAAATGGTAAATACCGAATAATGTATCGTAGCATCGTACTGATTAAATTTTCATGCATCCTGCAGACAAAATTCAGCCACTTACCTTTGAAATGAAAGTTGTAGGTTTAATATATATCACTAATAAACAGACTTAGCGTATTGAACTTTTGACAGAACACTCAACTAATGAAAGCGGATCGAGGCACTGAGGGACGCTGCGCGCGCACCCAAACTCCAACCAGCTGGAACAAAAGAGGGCGCAATCTCTCCTACCGCGCAATCTCTCCTCGCTTTACCTTATTAAGAAAATTACATTTTCCACAAACGAAAACATGTTAGTTCCTCTAGTCATATTTCATGTAAATACTTCAAACGCGTTATATAGGTCTTTTAACTGTTTTATTTTGGTCTTACTATAAAATAATATAAAAATAATTAAAATATACTCCTATAAATTCTGATCAAATGTCCAACACTCATCGTAGTATATTAAAAAAACGTTTTTTTTGGTGTCTTAAGGTGGTGGAAATATAAAAATAAAAATTTTTCCTAAGAAAAAGAAATAAAAAATTCCTTGTATTCTTAAATTTTATTTTATATAGAGCTGGTTTCATCTGGACCTCAATATAAAATTGCCTAAATTTACTACTTTAAAATTTTGTAATACTTCTTGGTGTTGAATTAAGCCATTCAGTCGTTTCAGTCTTCGGAGAATTTATCTTCAAAGGGCATGAATGAAAAAATATCCTTACTAAAAATAGTTTACATCTCCTTAATTCTAGCCCTGTCTCAGAAATATAATTTTCAGGCAATAAAGTTATGATAACTTGGCAAAAAATTTGGTCTTGCGCGTTCTTGTTACCTTTGAGCCCAACAGCTTGGGCGCTCACTGGAATCACGGCTATAGTTGCACAGAGGCAGCTGTACGTGGTATAAACTGACCATTAGAACTGCAGGGGACGTTCGGGGTCAAGTAATCTGCCGTCCTCCTCCATTGTTGTCGCCAATTTTATGATCCCATTAATATTTATACCCTTACTCACATCCCTTCTAGGTTGCTAGAAAATCAATATTAATTCTTCCAGTTGAGTACTGAGTTCTCTCGTTGTTTAATGCATTGGACTCTACACAGGAAATAAAACACACCACTCAATACTACTTAACCAATTAAATGGTTACTTTTAAACCTTCACAAGCCACAGATAAATTCCATAATTTTCCTTTAAGGACAAGACCTCTAGAAAATTTAATTTTATTTAAGTTTAAAGCAAATTTTATTCCCAATATGCTATAAGAGGTTAAAAATAAAGTTTTATTTAATACTAGCATATTTATTGATACAAATTTGAAAATAACCTATTTACCATACTGTTAATTTGATCAAAATTCAAATTAACATTTCAAGCTGATAAAATTGAAAACTTATTAAAACTCTATATAAACGTCTTATCTTATCATCTGGGCGCTGATATAGATAACAATCCTACTGCAGTATTATATTATACTATAGATAATACTACAGGTTATGGCTTTGTAGGACGCGTTAAATAGACGGCCAAGTGGAAGGTGCTATCTCCCCTGTCTAGGAATGCAGGTCATCTAAAAATACGTCATAGTCAACCGCGACAGTCACGGAGCGCGTGTTTGCTATTTCGAAGGCTTTTTCTGAACGGAAACACCTTCCAAGAAACACAATGTATAATTTTGTATATTACCGTGTTTATCGTTTCCGTCAAAGTCTATCATTGGAATATATCCGTCTACGGCGTGGGAAGGGAGTCATATCTAGAGTCCATCATTAAAATTTGTCCAAAAGTTACTAATGGTCTCTGCTGTCAGTTCTTTGTCGTCTTCCAGAGGTTCAAATCAATGGAATTTTCATGCTTTAAATACACGTTTTACATACCTATATAGTTAATTAACGTAACTAAGTTATTTTCATAGTTATCGTGGGAGACTAACATAAAAAAGTGTAGTTATTTTTAAGTATATAATTTATAAATGCAACTAAAATACACAAGTAACAATTACGAAAGCAAAATACTCGTAGGAATTTCATTATGCTGTGGATTATATAGGTTGTGCGTTTAAAAAGGAGAAGGAAAAAACACGGAGAAGGTTTGTGTGGTTGGCGGTTGTTTACAAGCCCTGAATACGTCCCACAATCTGCTGTAGGATTACTGTTCCGTTATACTTTCTTACCGTGTTTGTGAGTTTATTTTTATTCTTATATGGTAAAGCTATTAATGTCCATTTTTCGTTCCACCTACAATAGTGCAGTCGATGAAAAGGATATTTACCTTCACCACATCTTCAAATTCTATTTTAGTCAGAAATGAATATAGAATTTATGAGAATTTCAAGAAAAGGTGCCTTGAAAAATAGTTTTAATGTGTTACGTACCCAAAATCCTTGTGGAGCTCAAAAGATGGGATCTGGAATTGCAATGTAGTAAACTTAGAAAAATTAACAAATAGCTAAAACTCAAATATCCACGGTTTGGATTGGGCATCAAAGTTTAGGACACTTTGATTGAAATTGGTTGCTATGGATTTTTAATGGGATGGTTAAAGTTTTTTTTAATTGTTATACAAGGTCTCGGACATACATACGTACAATAGGAGAGAATACATTTTTTACAACCACCAGACAAAAATAAGAGAAGGTGTAATAGCCTATTGAGTGACTTCAATTACGTACAGTTAAAGCCCATGGAAATACGAATACCTTCATTGAACACATTCTTGTCTATAACCTACAAATAGACCGATATACCGGAGTATGTAAGGACCCAATAGAAGGTAAAACACCCCTACCAAGTAATCCACCAAGTATCATATGTTGGAATATCATATTAACGATCTCAGTCTGTTTACAAATTTTTTTATTCTTTTATTTTCTTGACACATGGGTACCCACCAATGTCAAAATATTAGCCAACGTTCACTTAAGTCCTATGGGGTGCTATACTCCATAATGAAACTTGATATACCTTGAACAGAAGCTTCGTGAAAAATTTTAAATTTACACTCAATGTTTGTTCTCGAGATATCGTGCGGACAGACGGATAGACAAACAGAAATGAACTTGTGTAACAGTTAGATCCTATTTTACAATCCCTATTTGTAGTCAGTAGTTCTTTGGGCGTGATTTCTTAAAACCAAAAACATTTGTTTTCTCTATGACTGAAGGTTCAGCACCTACGTCTACATTAGCACATGCGTTGAGCGTATTATCTAAAAATTGAATATATTGAAATGTATGCATTATTACATAATCTACTGGGTGTCCCACGAGTAACCGGACAATCTTCTCAGGTGTTATCCTCTCATCAAAATAACGAACAATTGGTTTATAAACATATGTCCGGCAAGGCTTTGTTAGCGAGCGACGGCTAGCGAAATATTTCGCTCCATTTTCTAGAAAAGGACGAACAAAAAGTGAAACTAATGTTTTATGGCGTAAAGATAGTTGTTAAACTTATTGGACTTTATGTACAATGAACTGGAGAATTGAATAAATTACGTCTTAGACATGTAAAACAACCATTTTTTAGATATCAGAAAAAATAGGCAACATTCTGTCTCGAAAGACATGCTTTGTTTAAATTTGAAGTACATTAAGTTCATTATGTGAGTAATAAACACGCAAACTTTTTTATCAAAACTTTTAGAGTATTTACTTTCTGATATAAATTTTTGAAGTGAAAACTTCTTTAGGCGCGTTGAGCGTTTTGGTAGAGGGTAAAATCCTCGGTTCGCGTCACCGACATGCTAATGATACTAACCTGCATGACAAAGTCAGTCTCGCTGTGTTTTTTAACCGTAGACTTGGCCGCGGACTACTAACCTGCATGAAAAAGTCAGTCTCGCTGTGTTAAAAACTGTCCCGGCGGAGTATGAGAACAGACTGCGAAAATCAGTGACCTTTACGGCTTCCTCTCGCGATTTAATCAAATCAAATCAAATCACTTTATTTCCACACACAAAGAAATGAAATACAAAATTAATAAATCTTTACATTGAAATGATAACAAATGTAGCATTTGTATATTATCTAACTCATATGAACATACAATAGTATTCTAGTAGTACAATTCAAAATCTAAAATTAAATAATTAACATTAAATAATATAGAAAAGGACTTATGTTACATAAATAAATCAATATAATGAATTAATAGATGAAACATACATATACATATATATATATATATATATATATATATATATATATATATATATATATATATATATATATACATACATATACATGTACATACATACACATACATATCCACATCCATAGACGCATACCTAGTAAAAACAGCATTAAATTTGCTACATAATTCTAGATAAATTCAAATAATGGGAAAAGAGCCTACATGGGCCTTAATGGCCTGTGCGTAGACTCGAGTTGAAATTGTTAAGATTCGAATTTTATCTCGAGCAGAGTGTAGATTAATTATATAAAATTTGATAATTAAAAGAAGACATCTAAAGCAGAATAAACGACGGATATGACCTCGAATTCCGATAATCAGCAATATAGAGGAGAAAGTAGACAAAACAAATGAAAATATTGAGTGAACAAAAGTTACAAAAAATAGGCTAATTACTTAAGTGAATGGATTTTATTATCTATAGTTTGAAGAGGAGAGGAGAGGGGACAATGCCGTCAGTCAGTTGTCAGACAGTCTAGGTCCGTCTGTAGTCAACAGAGATAAGTAACTGGGCCCTCTCACTGCTTATGAGAATCAAAAACTCCTTGACATGTTTCTTAAAAACCTCAAGAGAGGGAGAGTCGAACAGCTTGAAATTTCTAAAACTATTAGAATAATTTCGATATAAAATGTGTGCTAGATAAAAACTGTTTGTTGTCGCAAATGATTTGTGTTGGTGAATAGTGTTAATTCCGACTATATTTGCATATCTTGTGTTATAAAAATGTGGGATTGTAGAAAAAATTGAGCCGAAATGTTTGTAAATATGAATAAATAAGACTTTAATAAACATTTTTTTAATTGGCAGAATTCCTGTTTCTCGAAACAATAACTCAGAGGGATATCGTCTACACTTCCCAAAACCGGCTTTCAGAATAGATTTCTGAACTATATCTAAACTTTCAATATGTGAAGGAAAAGCACCTCCCCAAGCTAGAATGCCATAAGAAAAAAGGGATTGCACATAAGCAAAATAAACGATTTTAGTTTCATCAAAACTCAAAATGCTATTTAACTGCCTAAAAGCAAATATATACTTTCTTGCTTTATTTTTTAAGAAATTAATATGATCTATCCATTTCATTCGAGAATCAAACAACACACCCAAATATTTGTATGACGACACTTTCTCGATTTTATTACATCCACAGGCATTGTTATAGTGATTGTTACAATTATGAATAATTAAATCGTGTAAGTTGTAATCTGAATTTGATGTAAGAGAAAGGGGCATAAATTTAGTTTTTGAGACGTTAAGTGATAAAACATTTTGGTCCATCCATTTTTTAATTGTCATGAGGTCATTTAAAGATTTATTTTGAACATCCTGCCAGATTTACCTTTGATAATAATTAGCGTGTCGTCAGCAAAAAGAAATAGTTTACCATGAATCTGCAGTTTTGAAATGTTGTTAATGTATATCAAAAATAATACAGGGCCCAGAGTGCTTCCTTGAACTACACCATAATCCACAGGAAGCTCATCGTCATTCACACCGCAGACAGACACAAACTGCCGTCTGTCCGCAAGGTAGCTCCTAAACCATGCGAGAGCATTACCCGTTACACCTATAGCTGATAATTTGTAAATTAATTTGTTTCTATCTACACTATCAAATGCTTTCTTTAGGTCAAGGAAAATTAAAAAGCTCCTCATACCATCTGACAAAGTATGATAGATTTCTTTGTTTACATCAAAGAGAACGTCTGAAATGTTTTTATCAGCCCTAAACCCGTATTGACACTCCGCTAAAATATGGTTGTGTTGAAGGTAATTTACAAACTGCTCTTTGACGATTCTCTCCAACACCTTAGAGAACACACTTAACAAAGAAATGGGACGATAATTATTTTTCTCCGTAAATGTGCTAGCCTTGTGAAGTGGGATTACTTTAGCTAACTTAAAACTATCAGGAAATATACCGTACGCCAAGCTAAGATTTAAAATATGTAGAAAAGGTTTAGAGAAAATATGAATATTATCTTTGAGTGCAGAGGCTGTGACGCCGTCACAACCAGGAGCGGACCCGCCACGTAGTGCAGTAATGTGTCTGAATAGGTCCAGTTCAGTGACAGTCCGAAGCGTGAACAGTGAGTCTCGCCCGTAATCTGCATCATCGATAATTAATGCACCCCCGGTGTTAATTGAAACTTGCCAAGTTATGTCCAACGCTAGCAAAAAACATGTTGAAATCGTTAGCGACTTCTTTACATACACCGTGAGTAACACTTGGTACATTAGGCAGATACCTTTCAACCGAAATAACCCCTTATTATTTTTTTTTACCTGCCAATTCGTTAATTACAGTCCAAAACAATTTAGGATTATTTGATATTCGTTTTAATTTAGCCCTGTAGTAAAATACGCTTAGACGTTTTGATAGAATTGGCAATAAATTTGCCTTAACGATCGATAATTATTTTTAAGAATTATATTAAAAGGCTGTTTTTAATTTTTTTGCTCAATTTATCTCTATCGCGAATTAATTTAATTAGATCATTTGTAATCCAAAGGCTTTAGCCTCTTGAATCTAGATGACTTTTTAATTGGTTTCCTAGAATTATCGATCGCTTGGCCTACCATTTTTACAAAAATTCGTTATGCAGCACCGTTTACATTTTCGTTCTGAAAAATCGTCTTCCAGTCAATATGAGCAAGATTTACGGGACAATAGTGCAGAGTCTATAATCGTGTGTGAAGCTGTATTTGTCATAACCGATGGTGCTTGCAACGGGAAAAGTAATGGTAAGACCAGTGCTATAGTGATCATAATCTCAGTCTGTAACACAGCTGCCTGTACGTTGTTCATGTCGTTATATCGTATAATAAAGTGATTCCAGGCATGACTTTCTAGATTTTGTTACTATAGGATGCTTCCTATATTATTGAATTATTTATAGGAATATTTTTATTTTTAATTAAGAGAATTGTAAACTTATATAGTAATTGAATTGTAAGATTGTGAACCTTCCAGCAGTGCTGAATTTCTTGTCAATTCGGGTTCAAGAATGCTAGAAGCTTCCTTTGTATGTAGGTATTGAGCACAGGTTACATGTCTGGGTTGGATAGGTACCATTCAACTCAGACATTGTGTTGCTCAATTTTGATTGGCCAATGTTAGCTTGATTAGATGGGGGGAGGGACTTCTAGATCCTTCCGGTGGCTTTCAACCACGTTTTCAGGAGATTCTTTGCTGTGTGCTCAGAGAGTGTAGACGTATTAAGGTTTAGCCTACTCTTGCCGTTTTGATTTTTTCGGGAAGAAGGTTGAGTTTGTTGAGTTGTAAGATTAAAAATTTTATTTTCAAAATTTAAAGTCTCAAGTTTGAATTAATTAATCTATAATACTCATTTTAGTTACTTGGAGAAGTCTTCAGCAGATGTGCGAGGTACTGTGAAAGTTAGAATTTAATATTGAAATAGAAAATTACTTGATGATCTTTTCCTGTTCAATTTTGGTTTAATCAGGAATAATCTACTGCAAAAGAAAATTTATTTAATCTTCTGAGATCTATATATATTTTAAAACAAGTTCCTAAATTTTAACATTCAAAGCCAAGCGGATAATTCTAGGATAATTTCAATAATTTGTAAATTGGGAAATTTACAGAAAAATAAGTAGTTTGAAATTGATACAATTTTGACTTTAACTGGTTGGACATTGTCTTTGTTCATAATTTAAATATTAATATTATCTTAATTTGTTTGATTTTTATTTTGAGAAGAAGTCGTATTTTATTATTTGTTGTAATTTTATATTATAAGAAGATTATTTTATTTTGAAGTTTAATGAAGATTTTTATTTTGAGTTTTGTGTTTGAAACATTAGCACTGAGAACTTGAAGGACACAATTATTGAATGATTGATTGATTGTTAGTTTTAAGACTGGACTTGTGAACTTTTGATGGGTTAAAAACATCAAATAATTGAGAATAAATTCTAAGTAAAAAAGATAGCTTGGCGTTGCTGTATTATTGATTTTAAATTTTATTAAAATTACTATTATTTTATACTGAGTTTAATTATTGAATTCCATTTGAACTTGTGCATGTCTTAAATAAAGGGTTATTAGTTCAGAACACAATTAGATCGCTCTTATACTAAAACAAAAATAGTTGTGATTTGTTTATAGAAGATAACCTTACTATAGACACGTACATAATTGCGCAACTCTGCTGGGTATAATTGAGCGGTTGATGTGAAGGAGATTTGAACAGTGATTAGTATTTGTGTGAACTTTTAAATGAAGACATTAAATTAATTAATAAATTGTTTTAATAAAAAAAATCTTTCTGTGAGGAATAAACTTTAATATAAAGTGACTTTTGTGAACAGTACTGAAACTTTGATTAGTGAACGATGTCGCTGAAAGAGTGGACCTACTTAGAAAAAGAAAACTGTTGTTTTGAATTTAAAATTTAGGGGTATTTGTACTAAACCTGACTGTGGCAGTACAGTTTAAGAAAATATTATGGACAGCTTACTAAATAAGAGGTAGTAGTCAATGTGGAACATCTTAGAGGGATATCAATATATAATGATGATTGTAGAAGATATGAATAAATTAACTTGGTGCCTTCCACGGCGGGAAATAACATCAGGTAATGTGTTAAGAGCCTTAGAAAATAGTATTACTTAATAATTACTCATTACCTGAATGTATAGTGGATGACAATGCAACTTGTTTAACTACTGAAGAATACACATTATTTTTAATTAAAAGGGGAGTGTCTACCTACGAAGTTTAAATCAAGTTGTAATTGGTTATTATTCTGAAAATAAAAGAGGATGGGCTAAATATATGGGAAAAATTTCAATTATCAGTAAATGTTAAAATTCAATGAAATTGTGAAATCAACCCATTTGAAACTGATGTTTAATTATAAACCAAATAATAGTTTAAGTTTGAGGTGGAATCTGAAGGACTTAATAGATAATGAATTAAGGGGAAAGAATAAAAATAAATTAATCAATGCAGTCAAAAATTTGAAGCAACAATGTTTGAAAAATCAGAAAACTAAGTAAATATGGTAACAATGTTAGATTTAAGAAGGGTGATATTGTGTATTGTAAAGTTAATTTTCAGAGAAAGAAGTTGGATGCCATTTACGAAGGACCCTACAATACTATTGCAGTAATTTCAGATGTCAGTTTTGTGGTGCAAAGTTCTGAGAGATGCAAACATATATAAGCGAATTCACAGCATGAACATGAAGCTGGTAAAACAAATGATGGTAAAATGAATATAGGTGTAGAAAGTGTATGGTGTAAATTTCAGGGTTAGGACATGGACTGTGAGTCTTTAATACATGAAACTTGTACTATTAATGAATATGTGATAATGTGAGATTTGATAAACAAACCCAATTAGTTATAGATATTACTAATGTTTTATTAATCTACGTACATGTTACCATATGAGTGAAAGTACAATGAGACATGTGTGCGATTGGGTTGGACATGGACTGTGAGTGTTTTAATACATGAAACTTGTACGATTAATGAGTATGTAATAATGTGGGATTTTATAAACAAACCAATTAGTTATAGATATTACTAATGTTTTATGAAATCGACATACATGTTTACCATGAGTGAAAAGTACAATGAGACATGTGTTTTATTCACGCATACAGACACACTATATATATTTTGGTGAATGTTGATCCTATCCTAACGATTGTAATAACAAATTTGGATGGAAAAATAAATCTGTATTTGTTGTGGAAATCCCAGGTTGTGGTCTATAACATGAAATGTTCCAACAACCCTGAGTAAATGTTTTACACAGTGAAAGTGAGAAAGAACAACATGATATTACCTCATTATAAGCACTAAACTAAGATTTAAAATAATTAGTGAAAAAGGATACAGCTTATATATAATTGTTACCTGGATTGGTTATCCATAATAACTTAACAAGTAACTAGCACTGATTAAAATTAAAATTAAAAGAATTTTAACTTGTATTAATTTGCACCACAAATGATTACCAAAATTCTTTAAAGAAAGAACATTATTTTAACAGCACTGCACTGCACAGTTAAAGATGAGAAGAGATGATCTTGTAGAAAGCTCCTTATGGTGAAGATTTGTGCTGTGGATTGATGAAGTTGTTGACTGACGAAATAAATGTATTTATGAAATAACTTAAACGTTTTGGGGGTATACAAAGAATTCTACTGAGTGAGTAAAAAGGGACATTTGATGATTTAACCTTTACAGATATACTTTTAAAGGGTTCTAAATAAATGTTTCATATGGAACCATTGCTGAGAACGAGACAAATTCAAAACCAGGGAACGAAGTCATGGGGTGTGAGCGAGGTGAAGGAGATGACCGAGCTGGAACCAGGAGCAGTCTGCAGAATAACCTGCTTCGGAAGGGACTGTCGTTATCAGCGGGCCTCACAAAAACAAAGGACCGAGATAAGATTGTTAACTGCTCTCGATCAATAACCAGGACCGTTATCTACAGACTTTTTCCATTTCTAAATTCATCGAAATAGTTTAGTTTTAGAATACTTACTTTTACATTTAAATTAATGAATTATGTAAAAATATGACTCTTTGTATTTGCTTTAAAATGATTTCAAAATTAATCAATTGTTTATGTACTGGACTAATATTTTATTGATTGTTAAACTAAAGTTTGTAATAATTAAATAAATTACTTTCAAAGAACTTTTAAATTTTTGATTTAATGATAATAAATATAAAACATCATTGTATTTGCATCATTTGTATATTAGATCATTGTATTTGCTTAAATTCATTTTAAAATTAATCACAATTGCTTATACACCGACTAATATTTTATTAATTGTAAAAGTAAACTTGTAATAATTAAATAATTAATTCTAAAGATTTTTTAAACTTTGATTTAATGATAATAAATTCAAAATAGGTTATTATACTTTATGTACTTTTAAGGTACAAAACAAACTTGGAGAATTAAAGTTTTAAAAATTCAAAGATTTGTAACAATAAATAATATTTTAGTAGTCTAAATTGATGTTAAGAAACATAGTATATATATTTAACTTTCATTAATAATTCTTGTTTGTTTACATTTTAAACTTTGTTTGTAAACATATGTTCATCAGTTTTGGACTTAACCAAACATTAAATGTAAATATTTGATTTATATATAGCTGAGGACTGTTAGGTAACAAGATTTTAGTGATTCTAAAATGTTGATTGTTTTGATGTAGTGTAATTAAATTAACAGAATAAATTATGGTTTTCAATAGAATAATGTTTAGAGAAGTAACTTAGTGTTTTTAAACTGTAAACTTAATTGATGATGTACTAATTTAAATATTCTGAACTTAAATTGAATTTAACTTGTTTTTATTGTAGGAGTGATTAGGTAAACATATTGTAAGTAATTGTAAGTAAACATATTTGTAGGAAGAAATTATTCTTTGAATCTGCTTGGTTTAAGGGATATTCCAAGGTTGAACTTTGTAAGGTGAATGTTGTATAAAAAATTTTTTTTTTATTTCTGGTAAAAGGTAGGTGAGGTCTAAAGCCTCTTGCTAATTGATGTTAGTAGTTTGTCCTCTTTATTACTAAAGCCTCTTGCTAATTGATGTTAGTAGTTTGTCCTCATTATTAATAAAGCCCCTTGCTAATTGATGTTAGTAGTTTGCCCGTATTATTACTAGAAGCCTTGCTTCTAGCATTGAAGGTAGGGAGGATATAGGATGCTTCCTATATTATTGAATTATTTATAGGAATATTTTTTATTTTTAATTAAGAGAATTGTAAACTTATATAGTAATTGAATTGTAAGATTGTGAACCTTCCAGCAGTGCTGAATTTCTTGTCAATTCGGGTTCAAGGAATGCTAGAAGCTTCCTTTTGTATGTAGGTATTGAGCACAGGTTACATGTCTGGGTTGGATAGGTACCAATCAACTCAGACATTGTGTTGCTCAATTTTGATTGGCCAATGTTAGCTTGATTAGATGGGGGGAGGGACTTCTAGATCCTTCCGGTGGCTTCAACCACGTTTTCAGGAGATTCTTTGCTGTGTGCTCAGAGAGTGTAGACGTATTAAGGTTTAGCCTACTCTTGCCGTTTTGATTTTTTCGGGAAGAAGGTTGAGTTTGTTGAGTTTGTAAGATTAAAATTTATTTTCAAAAATTTAAAGTCTCAAGTTTGAATTAATTAATCTATAATACTCATTTTAGTTACTTGGAGAAGTCTTCAGCAGATGTGCGAGGTACTGTGAAAGTTAGAATTTAATATTGAAATAGAAAAATTACTTGATGATCTTTTCCTGTTCAATTTGGTTTAATCAGGAATAATCTACTGCAAAAAGAAAATTTATTTAATCTTCTGAGATTCTATATATATTTTAACAAGTTCCTAAATTTAACATTCAAAGCCAAGCGGATAATTCTAGATAATTCAATAATTTTGTAAATTGGAAATTTACAGAAAATAAGTAGTTTGAAAATTGATACAATTTTGACTTTAACTGGTTGGACATTGTCTTTGTTCATAAATTAAATATTAATATTATCTTAATTTGTTTGATTTTTATTTTGAGAAGAAGTCGTATTTTATTTATTTGTTGTATTTTATATTATAAGAAGATTATTTATTTTGAAGTTTAATGAAGATTTTTATTTTGAGTTTGTGTTGAAACATTAGCACTGAGAACTTGAAGGGACACAATTATTGAATGATTGATTGATTGTTAGTTTTAAGACTGGACTTGTGAACTTTTGATGGGTTAAAAACATCAAATAATTGAGAATAAATTCTAAGTAAAAAAGATAGCTTGGCGTTGCTGTATTATTGATTTTAAATTTTATTAAAATTACTATTATTTTATACTGAGTTTTAATTATTGAATTCCATTGGAACTTGTGCATTCTTAAAATAAAGGGTTATTAGTTCAGAACACAATTAATCGCTCTTATACTAAAACAAAAATAGTTGTGATTTGTTTATAGAAGATAACCTTACTATAGACACGTTACAGTTACCCCTTGTTGGTTTATCTATACAATGAATGAGACCAGCACCTACTATACAGTTCAAGTATCTGTCAGTATAAGGGGAGTTTGTTTCAAGCAAGTCAAAGTTGAAATCTCCAGCTAAGATAATTATTTCGTCCTTATTCAAACTGTCAAGATAATGTTCTAAAGAATCCAAAAAAAGTTGAATGTCGCAGTCAAAAGTACGGTAGAGAGCCACGAGACAAAAAGTTTTATGACAAAAATTAAAGTAGAGTTTTATGCCGTACGTGTCACCTATAGAAATCTGTGATGCAGTAACTGACAACCGGTTATTGTAGTAAACAACTACACCATCAGCCTTGTTACGCTGCTTATCAGTAAGTACAAAGTCAAACCCGTCAATGGTCCACCCCTCCTCACCCCCCCTCAACCAACACTCTGTCAATATTATTATATCTATCGAAGGAAGATCATTTAAATAAATCAAAAGTTCGTCAAAGTTTTTTGAAATACTTCTGATATTGCAATGGAATATTTTAAGTTTATCAACAGAATTACTACTAAAAAAAAATCTTTGTATTCAAAATATGATTCCAGTTCTAAACAATCGTTGTGGAAAAACAAAGAGTTGTCATCATTCTCACCCATTTATGCCGTTCAAGCCCAATCACCCGCCCGGCCGGTCTAAATAATTGAAAGTAATAGAAGTATACTTTATAAATGCGTATACGTAACCTGGCATACACAGAGGTTTAATTAGCACTTAAATATTGCATATAATATGTTACTTATTTTTACTTCAGTAAGATGTATTTATATAATCCATATTATTACAATGTAATTACATTAAATGACCATTTCAGCAGACGATTAAAAAGATTGCATAATTATTACATTTTAAAGTCTTTCAAATTTAAAGATTGCAGTCTTACATAGACAATTTTAGAAGTTTGTGAATTCTGAACATTAAGATTTATCATAAAATGGTTTCTGGTTAAATAATAAAGATATTGAATAGTGGAAAGACAGACCAAATAAAGTCATCTGTGTACATAAATTAAATAGTACTAAATGTATTTAACTATATATTATTAATCTTACTTTTTTACACCAAGGCCTATGATGCGTGTACCATAATAAACATAATAAGTATAATAAACAAGCGTATGCGTATTTAAAAGTGAAGCCAATGTCGTACAATTCTGTAAGATGCGTCAAATTAAAGCTCTTAATATTGGCAATCTATTGGTTACATTTTTAAATATTAAAAAAATTTCGAAATAATTTTGATTATTGTTTATATTTTACATAGCGTTTACAATGACAAGAAAAAAGTAGTAAGCGAGGATTTTTTTTTATTTTTTGGTCAGACAAAATTTGTCAGCGAGAAAGTTGTGTGAAAATAGATGAATATTTTTTTTGTAAATTATCATTTTTTTATTGGAAGTTTAGTTTCGCCTGTAGTAGCGTATGAAGTGATGAGTGAACGTTTCTGCCGGAACTGTAGTTGGCGCATTGGCTCACTGATACCGTATTAACTCAATAAATTAGTTTATTGTGCAATAAAAATACCTTTACGAAAGAACCAAGTTAATTTAACTAATTTATTAGTTTTAAAAATATTGTGGGTTTAATTGTTATTGCAATTATATACTTTATCCGTAGCAATAACTGTATTATTTACAACGGTGTTCAACTCACTGTTGTTCACTCGGTGTTTACTCACTTGTATTCTATGTTTAACTAACTATTAATATTGAGCAATTACAACAAGTATAATGATTGCGTTGAACTTTTTTTCATTAAAATAATATTCTTTAATACTTACAGTACTTTTGTATTAAGATATTGTTAAGATAATTGTATATTAATTATTTTTTCAACCACTTTGTATTTATATTTTGTTCATGATTTGTTTAACCCATCATATGTAACTAATAAATAAAACATAAAAAATTTCATATAATTTTTGCATATAGTTTTAATTACTCTCAACTTAATAGTTCCGTTTTCACTTCTATCGGCAGTCCCACGACTGCTACTGTTTTTTTTATTATTATTTTAATGAGAGGGGTTTGTCACCTTAAAAGTTTGTCAGGTTACTCGTGGAACACCCTGTATATACATTTCTTATTATGATATATGTGTGTAAAAATACAGTACAACTATCCTGATATATCTCAATGTACGTTATCTATGGTCTAAGACACTCTTACT
The DNA here is from genome assembly GCF_021130785.1 of Homalodisca vitripennis. NCBI lineage: Eukaryota > Metazoa > Arthropoda > Insecta > Hemiptera > Cicadellidae > Homalodisca > Homalodisca vitripennis. The sequence continues at coordinate 235,011,245 of NC_060207.1, forward strand.
CCACACAAGATAACGGTAAAAAGGTCAACTAAATTGTGGTGTTACCGTTTTCTGAGGACGGCAGTAAAGAATGATACACTGAGCTATTACATTATCAGCAGCGGTTTCTCAAATCCCTGTTATTTACTGTTCCCTGTTACAGCAATACTTTATTGAGGTTTCCATAACAGTATCTTTGGCTGTGTAATAACGAGCAATAGATATCTTCGTAGATGATTTAATATCAGGACCGTTTATAATATATTGATTTAGTATTATAAGGTTTAAATTATTACCTTAATTAAACACGGTAATTAAACGGGTTTGGTTATTGATGCAGTACATAACAAATAACTCAATCATACTAGCAATATAATTAGGATTACTGTACAAATATTAATTATTTTCTTGAATCACTGCATTCATATATTGGTAATTGATAAATGGCTACTTTATGATTAAACGCAGGCTGTCCATTCAGAGCACGCACGGATGATATGTTTGGGCAAATTTATTGTAAATATTATAGAAATTGTTTGTTCTTCATTAATGTAGTTGTCAATACCAGGAAAATTATGTCTGATCAGTGACAGGAGTCAAGGTCAGTGTCAAGGTCAAGGTCAAAGCCAAAGTGCAGGGCTGCACTGCACTGATGGCCGAAAGCATTACTGCCAGCCCTTACAAATGCTACTTCCTATTACGTGGGAAGCCTATAACAATATATAAAACTCTTAAATACGTAAAAATAATTATATTTGCTTCTCCATGAAATTTTTTAAATGGATTTTATATAAAAAATTGGAAAATTGGAATCAAAACATTGGAACTGTTCTAATTCTAGAACTGTAAGAACAATTCTCCACAATTTGAAACATGACACCAGAGCATAAACCGCCCTCGTTCAGGGTTTGCATATATATAACAAAAAAAAATATATATATATATATATATATTTTTTTTTGTTTTTTTTTAAAGGAGAGGCGATCTCCCCTTTTAAGCCTTATTCTCTCCGTCCTCATGGGCCACTGGCCTGTGCGAGGATCTTATCAAACAGAATAAAGGGAAGAGTCGATACAGTACAAGGTCGATGGTACTGATAAAAAGTGCAACGGTCACAGTCAGGATTTGAACCTGCGTTATCTCTAACTCAGACCCAAAGTCCAACGACTTAGACCGCTCGGCCATCGCACTCCCTATATATCTTTCGCGTATATGCAACGTGAGTGTGGAAATAATAATCAAAAATAGCAACAAAAAAAAAAAAGGAATTTAGGTACAAAAATGTATTAAAAGTACAATTTTATAGCTTAGTATGCCATTTCCAAGATAATAGCAGTTTAATGTTCAAAATTATAATTTCAAGATAATTAGATGTGAGAAAAAATATTCTGAAATTCTTATATTTCCTAAGACTTTAAATGATTAAATTTGTATTTCAGACGGTTATTTATCTCTTGACATAAATTACTTCCTGGTTACAAAAAGCTGAGACAACTTCAAACTTGGTAAAACATTATTCTTATGACATTATTGACTAGCTTGATACTCCATTTAATTTAATTATGGTGACTGTTAAACCCTAAAAAAATGCAAAACTCTGTTATTTATAGACATAGGTAAAAAAATCAAAAGTGTTCAGCAATGCTTATACCATCTCCTTAACGTTATATAATAAACAAGTTTTTGCATTGGTAATGGTTTTAGAGGCGATAATTCATAAGAAATAAGTTATTAATATTTCGGTTTTCACAAAATCTACTTCCTTCTTCCGACTGAGCCGGAAAGACTATTTGAACATAAATTACTATTAGGACTCAAAGTGTCATCCTAATCTTGATTTACGGTAAGCGTATATACGCTATTCCCTCAGGTAGGTCTGGACTGAAGATAAATGAATCTTTCGCACTTTTAACGCTGGGTATTATTTTTGAACGTTAACATCTTGTTGGATATAGTTTTTTGAACATTGATCAATGAGTCTAATATATGAGTGACTATTGTTTATTGGAATATATTTGTGTTCAGTACAATAGGCAAATTTAGTTGCTGATAGTTCAGTAGCGCTTGAAACTCAATATTGTTCATATCTCATATAATTGTCACTATCAAATAAACTGAGAAACGGGTTTGAAATACCACAAACTAACAGCAAAACCACGCAAAACCGTGATATTTGTATGAAAATTCGTATCACATTTATAATTGTTAAGAAATTACAACGGCTTTCAGTTTTGAAAATACTTATAGATACGCTCATCTATAGGAAAGTAGATTTTTGTTGTTTTTATAAGTACGAAATTTATGAAAAAACTAAATACAGTTAATGAGAATTTTAATTACATTCCTAATATAATCATTTATCTGAAAATAATGAGTACGAAATTTATGAAAAAAACTAAATACAGTTAATTAATGAACATTTTAATTAAATTCCTAATATAATCATTTATCTGAAAATAATGAACGCATTTATATGGAAGTGTGTTCATCTACCTCCTAGTTCAAACTTGTAAGTAATAAATGCTTTTTTGAAAATTCTCAGATTAACCGAGTAAGCAAAATGAAACCACCAGACTATTGAATTTGCAGAGTTTATACCGATGGGAAAACATGCTTGCACGACAACCCCTTCCTCCCAATCACACAAACACATTAAAACAAACAATTGAGAATAAAGTATTTAACGTAAACTCATTCATTTACCGCTTATTATTGATGTTGATACGCAAGCAACCATAATAATTCATTTTAAATTATTGGGAATTGTGAATTAAAAAATGTTATTATAACAATCACGAAGCTTATTCCTCATTTTTATGTGATCCTTACACTGAAATACGATTAGGTTATTACGAACAATCTAAGAGAACTGCACATGATTCTCATCATTTTTTAAACAATTGTTATAGATGTCGATACGAAAGCAACAATACTAGTCAGTTTAAATGAATGGAAGCCGTGAGTAAGAAAAGACTACTATAACAATCACGTAGCTTACACTGCAGTACGAATAGGTTTTTAATAACAATCTGAGGGAAATGCAATATGCTTCTCATAAGTTGTTAGGAATTAATTATTGTTGATGATGATACTAAAGCAACCAAAGTTCTTCATTTCAAATAAATGGGATCATGAATCAGAAAAAAAAAACTATTATAATAATCACGAAGCATATTCAATCAATTGTTATGTGTTTCTTACACTGTAATACGAATAGGTTTCTACTCACAATCTGAGAGAACTGCAATCTGTCTCTAATAAGTTCTTATCAATTTTATCAATACCACAACCTAACAGGCAAAATACGCAAAAACCGTAATCCTTAATTGAAAATTCGTATCACGTTTATAATAAAAAAATACAATCAAGTCTGATTTTGTTGGGCAGGCTGTAACCTACACAGCAGAAGGTTTATGAGTTTTTATATACAAGATCTTCACAGTAAAAATGGAATTGTTATAGCACTCTGAAGTTTTTAGTTTGAGATAGACTGAATATATTTGGAGCCAGGTAATGTGTAAATCATTGGTGTACAAGACCACTTAGCAAATCCTACCTGAGTGTTTTGTGTCTTGACCTTGTCGTTTACGCGCTTTACTTAGCATTTAATTCTATTAAAAAATTGTAGAATTTAAATGAAAAAATAGGTTTATTTTTCAAAAAAATAATTTAAAGAAAAAAAGTGTTTATTAAGTTTTATAAACAGTGTTGGTAAGCTTCTATTAATTTCAGAACACACTGCTAGTACTTCTAGAATATATGAAAGCCGTTATTTAATTAAAAAATTCATAAAACATAAACATTTAATTATTTTAATTTAATAGTTTGTTTTTCATTGAATGATTATCTTTTGGTTCTAAAAGTAATCTCTGAATATCAGTAATAAGCATTACTATCATAATTTATTTTAACTTCAATAAACATTGAATCACAAAAAGTACTTGCTCCGCCGGGACTCGAACCCGGATCTCTCACTTGCCGGGTGAATGTGCTACCATTACACCACAGAGCCCTTACTTTTTACGATTCAATTATTTTGTATGTGGCTGTTTCTTTCACATATGTGTTTAAATAACCAAACTATCATAATTTATGTTAGAAATAATAATTTTGTTTTGTTTTTTATAGTAGTATTTTGATTTAGTAGTGTAAATGATACTGAGGAAAACGTATACAGTAGTGTTACTCTCGCTGTTAGTAAAAAATAATTATTTTGCTCTATATTTTGACACCTTACGGTTTAAAAATTGTTTAGATTATGGATTTCCGATAAAAATCTCGTAGAGAGTTTAAAGAGGTTAGTCTGATGTTGGGTGAAAGTTTAGACAATAATCCACAACACCAAGCCAGAGGCAGCCTAAGCTACTCAAGTCTTAAAGTGCTAAGCGTTAAATCTGACAAGCAAATTACAAAGTTGAAGTGCTTAGTCGCAATATTACAGCTGTAGGAGTCTGGTTGGAAAATGAGTAATTAAGTTAAGAAAGGTTTAGAGTAATAGAAAAAAAGAAGAAATAGTGTTGACAGTCAGTATAAAAAAAGAGTTTATACTTTTAACAATCCATCATTTTATTTTTATATTTATAAAAAGGAGAAACTAGTAATATATTTTTAGAATAATTTATATGAAAGAAAATAGAATTTATTATAATATCAAAAATCTACTTAAAAATATAGGAGAGAGGCTTGCATTTTTAGGTAATGTATTTTTAATTTTCTAAATACGAAATTTTTTTGAATTTTTGTATTTAGAAAATTAAAAATAACATTAATTCTAATTAATTTAATTAATGAATTAATTAATTCCTAATTTGCTCGTATTATACAATCAAAAAAGTGTTTTTGATGATAAGTGAAGTAATTAATAAGTAAAGTAAGCTTTTTACTACTATATAATGAATGCTATCAAAGTACTAAGCTCAACATTAAAATAAATATCCCAACCCACATATTAGGACGAAAAGAGAATTAAATATGTATGTATTTTTTCTAGCAACGTCAAATTGAAAATGCATGGACAGTACGTAGGATAAATACAAATAATAATGGCATAGTAACAAGGGATTCTGTAATGGTTGACTTATGAATTTATTATTTTAAAATATTTAGAACTAATATAATTTGTAATATAATAAGGTGTATAATGTATGTACTACACCTCTCATAACCGCGAACTAATTAATTTCTATCCAATTAATTACTAATTATTATAATATAAATATCCTGCTATAGTTGATACCAATGTGCCCAATAAACACTAAAAAAACTCACTAAATCCGGAAGGAAGTTCTCATACAAAACTCTTGAACTTGCAAAGGAGAATTTACGAATAATCTTCTCAAAAACATTGAGATGAGTTTTAGTTTAGTAATTGAAAAATACTGTGTAATTTGGCATGTTTGGAGTAGATTTATTTGTGTATAACCTTGGATATGGCTTACAATATTTCAGTTTTAATCAAGTAACTCTTTCTATAGTAAATCTTGTTATGCGTATTCTTTTTATATATTCCTTAATAAATCAACTCTTTAAAGATAATTAAAATTCTTTAATGAAACATTATATTCTTTTGAATGTTGAGCTTAGCTCCAGTTCACCTTCCTTTCATATATTTTATTTATATACATTTGATTTATATATATATCATTGATAGTTGTTTTTTTTTACTAAATGGTTGTTATATTTCTTAAGACAATGAAAATTCACAAATATGATGCATTCAAAACTTTAAAGTTAATCACATATTCTCTAATTGTATCTTATTTTACACTTTTTCTGGCAGTTCGGTACTGGCAGCAGTGACACGCACGACATGAATATTTCCTTAAAGACCGAAAATGTGGTAATGCTTTTTTTAAGTTGGCGCAATCAACTCTTAGTTCAGTAATCCTTTTAAACATTCCTTCCCTAAACATGCCTTCTCAAGCCACTGCCAGACTCTTCCAATACAATTAAGAAAGGATGGTTTTGCAGGAAATTTAAATAAGGCCGTTTATGCGTATTACATACACATGTGAGTCCATACACACTAACACATACATGTTAACAATACACATGTTACTCCCCAGGTATAAGTATTAAAACAACCAAAGTATGCTACTTTAGCTATTGAAGAATTATTGGACCTTTTGAGTGACAGTTTGTCTGTGCAATAATATACACAAAAATTCTTAATCTCAATTTTAAGCTACCTACACTACAGTATGATAAGGATGTTTAATCGTATAGCCAGCAACACTCTTGTCGAAGAATTATCAAGAGATTAATTCTTTATCTTGATACGAAGTTGAATCTTGAGGGCAATTTCAGGAAATGGTGTAGGTGGGATCGGGAGTTGTATGTTGACTGGTGATGGAACACAATGTCCTCTAGCTGACATAGAGCCTAGCAGAGATATTCAGACAACATTTGGAGCGGTGAAGGGAGGGGGATTTGGGAATGAAATTGGATTCCGGGGAGCTAAAACTATCCCAAACTGCTTGGTCTGAACTACACGTAAAACCATAAGAATTCCAGTTTTTTTATAAGTGTTGTCATTAAATTGCACTTAAAGACACTCAATCACGTTTATTTTGCTACCATTAACCCTAACTGAAAAACTAAACGATATCGATTCTTAACAATTAAAATTTTTACCATCGACTCATGTCTGCTTCAAAATATGTATTTGTCTATGTCTTCTCAACCCGAAGCTGATTATAGTTTGAAGCCAATAGAGCTGGCATTTTCATTGGAAAAATCATTGTTTCATTAAATTTTCATGGGATCAATGCATGCAATAATTCTAATTGGGAAGATCCATAAATCAGTTCACGATCTTTCCGAAAAAAACATTTCGGGTGTCTTCTATTTGAAAGTTTGACTTATAGTTCACTACTGCTAGCAATGCCGTACGACGTGCATGTTCCGGTAAATACTGTAAATGTTTTATTTTAAGCTGGTTCAATCAATCGTTATAGATAGTATACAGCTTGAAGAGAAACCTATGCAGAAACAAATAACTAAGCAGCCGACGCGCAGGAGAGGCCCCCTCCAATGGTGGGGAGTGGGACAAGCATCGTATCGTCTCCATTTTACAACTGTGAGGATCGTATCTCGCTTGCGCTATTTTGTTTACACTGCAGATACTTATCAATTCCATAAGTATATTGTATTCTTGCGTGTAAACCTGTACAAGCGTAAAATATTAATTTAACAGACTAATGTAGCCTTAGATGTTAGATTGTTATATACGTATCCAGGAAGCTTGCACTTTGGTGTGAGGTTAGCCGCTAAATGGCAGTGGCGAGGTCAGGGGTTAAAGCAAGCGGGCGAGTGCCGAGCAGTGGTGGGGGATACTGGGAGAAAGCGGTGTCAAAGCGGCGGAGGGGTATTTACCCCACCCGCATTAAATAAATGCGCCCAGCGTCCTTTTTTAAGCGATTTACCTTATTGTTGGGTATATTTTCTTACATAAATATGTCTTATGTAAAAATGAGAAAAGTAAAACAATTTTGATCTTCAATACAAAATTAATATTTGCAAATTATTTCAGAAAAAATTTTTGCTTGATTTGTTTAAAAAATCAGGATAATATTTCATTGAAACTAATTACAATATTCGTTCACTAGTATAATAAAAGAAATAATATTTCTTATAAGCTTTTTTCAATTTTAAACGAAAACAATACACTAAAATGGTCCTCGTAATACGTCGGTGACTGACAAGCAATAATGTTTTGTACATCCTTGTTATCCAAAAAAAGTACAAAGCTAGGTCAACTAAACTGTGGTGTTACCGTTTTCTGAAGACGGCAGTAAAGAATGATACACTGAGCTATTACATTATCAGCAGCGGTTTCTCAAATCCTTGTTATTTACTGTTCTCTATTACAGCGATATTACATTGAAGTTTTCATAACAATTTTGTCTGTGCGGTATGGGACAGTACATTTATTTGTAAAGAGATTTAATAACGAAACAGTTCTTGTTTATTAATAGTACTAGTTTCGTGGTTGTTGTCTTATTTACTTAATCACAGTAATATCATTAGATCATATACATTATTTTATGCATTCCGAGTAACATTGTTTGTTGAGCACTATAACTTATGTAATAACAGAAAATTTTAACATAGATGTAATATTTTTCTTTTAGCAATACAAGAAAATGTACACCAGGAATGTAAACTCGCTAATTACACGTTTCTCTGGCCATGTTCAATTTATTTATAAGATTGGTTGCAGGAAAAGTAATTAGTACGAGTATTAACCGTAACGTAAGCAAAATAATATAATTTTATTGGAAATTTATACATTGGTTCACTTTAAATTGAAATAAAAATTGTATTATACTAAATGAATAAAATTAATAAATGATTTATTTCCTAAAAAAACACAAATATTAGTAGAAAGACAAAATAATGAGTATTACAAATGTATACTAACATAATACAAAATTCTATTATCACAAATCAAATACAATTTTAGTAGGAAAAATAGGGTCCCAAAGGCAAAGCCTGATGAGGGATTCCATCAGATAAGTTCATTTAGATAAAGAGTGAACCTTAAAATATTATCAATTACGAACAATCCGCTATTAATTGATTTACGGTACATATTTATTAGCTTTTTCTTGAAGTAGATGAGGCGAATTTTGAATCCATACACATAAAATTTATTGATTTAGGTACCAATGTATTGTATTGATCAGAACTCGTAGAGTCTGTAATCGAAAGTGAAAGTTCTAAAGCGTATGAAACTCAAATCTTCTTGTTCATTAAACTAACTGAAAATTGCAAAAAAGCCTTACTTACAGATTTTAGATACCTTAGAATGAGGAAGACAAAGAGTTAATTTTCACTAATTACGAGTAGAATATTGAGTTATGCAACCAATAATTTATGCAATCAAACAAATGAAATGGATGCCATGTTGCCTTTTAACGTTCTGTGTTCTAAATGAACAAGTAATTGCATAAATTACCCGATTAAGATTGTTCAGAGAAGATCTCATGAATATTTTAATAAGAAGTTGTGAGAAGGAGGCAATTTATGAAACGTCTTACAATTTACACCATCTTAGTGTTTACACTTTAATATCTGACTTAATGTACTAAAGAATATTAAGTTTTAAAAACTAATAAGTTCAGCTTATCTTTATGTTTTTTTTAAAGTTATATTTATTTGTAACATATATATGTTGACTAAGGTTCTTTACAGTTTTGAACCAAATCATACTGCCTCTTAGAACTAATTTAGAAAAGATTTTTCCTTGCCATATATTTAGGCTCTATTAGACTACCGTACTGGCCATATTCATCGATAAAAATCGATCATTATTAAAAATATAACGAAACATATACCATGATATTACTTATTGAGGATTTATTGCTGTGTGATGTCAGATTTACGACGCCATCCTGCAGAGTTTAGATGTTCAATAGCAACTATTTTAGAAATTTAGAAACTGCTCGATCAAATGCTGTTGAAAGAAACATAGCTATTCAAGTTACTTTACAAATCATTGGTAAGTATATTTTTTGCTTTATGACTTCAGGTTTTAGGATCAATCTGGGTTTAAAGACTCGAAGCTATTGACATTTCAGAAACTGATGTATCAAATACATAATAGTTTAGTTACTATTAAGTTACTTTTTAAATAAGTAGTCATGGACTCATAGATATTGTCAAATTAAAATTATTATTAAGGATCCTTATTTGAAGAAATGCATACGAAGTTGTGGGTTACACATAGTAATAGATCTATTACACAAAAGTTGTACCATTCATTGTCGTGTATTGTTTCCTTTTTAATAAGATCGCATTTTGTCTTCTATTGTTCGCTATCCTTTTTATTTAATCCCAATAATTTATTATTACTATTTAGTAATGCTATGATTGGCACTAATGTGACAAAAACACAATTAACACGGAAAAAGCCTACATAAAACGCAGAGACTGTTTTTAACACAAATATAAAAACATCTCCACACAAGGATGAAAAACTCCATCTTTTAAAAACTGAGTATATACACACAAACTGGGCTTGGAATGTGCATACCGAGTAAGGTTGCCATTTGGCTTCAACTTTTTAAACCACATTGTTGATCGAATTTCTTTTGCATCAATAAATCAGGCACTGAAATGTTTCGAATGTTTAGGATTTTTTTGACAAATGGTTACAAAGTCCTAAGCAGAATATCAAATTTCATAATTTGATACAGCTGGTTTCATGATTTAGAAATAATTTAAAACATATAAGCTTCAGGTATTTAAGAGATTCATTAAGTTATTGCTAAGTCTTAATTTTTAACAAAGTTTAAACTCTTGTTATGTATTGGATTTTTAAGTCATATTTTAATTCATAGTATGATTTTTGTGAACGATATTACAAAATTAGTAATAAGAAGTTTATTAAATAATATTTCCACGATAAAGTAAATATTTTTCAACAACTTCATAATCAGAAATATACACTTTTAACTGGTTGTATTGTATGGCTGATTATACTACTAAAGGACATTTGCCATCGTTCAGTGATACAAAATATCAGTAACACTACGTTTCAAGATCTGCAATCTGATCTCTTCTTCAGGTTGATTACTAACCTAACACATAATTACAAACTAGTTCAAATGAAAAATTCATTCCAGAGCGTTGAGACAAGCGTATATCAGGAATCAAAACCACCATGTTGTGTGTCAACTTCACTAACTCTAAAACATGCACTTAATAAAAAAACTAAACACAACACTAATTATTAAAACTGAACTGCAGAATAAAGGTCACAATAGGTCTACATTTGCCGACCAACCACCTACAATTGGATTTGTCTATTTTAACCTAGTTTGTAATTATGTGTTAGGTTAGTTATTCACCTGAAGAAGACAACAGATTGCAGATCTCGAAACGTAGTTGTACTCATGGTTTGTATCACTGAACGATGGAAATGTCCAAAAAAATCCTGTTTCATTTACAACCCTTTCAACGTCAAAACACTAGCTAAAAACAAACAATTGGGTTCTCCAAATTTGGGAATGGCATTGATTACGGACATAATATGTTATAAAGTTCCAAGAATCATCGATCAAACTGTCCTGATATCACTTATCAATAAATGTATAATTGTTATAATTTTGGCTCCAAGCTCATATTTCCCTGGCAAGCTATCGGTAAACAGCGCACACTCTCCGGCCGTTAACTCATCAGTCGGCTCTGAAAGCTTTCTCTCGTCCACTTGTGTTGATGTTATATCGAGCCGGAAGTACAATGGCGATCAACGCAGTGAAAACCTGCACCAGTCTGTAAAGAGACAGTATAATCTAACTTGTTTTCGAGTTTATAGTTATGTTATTATTGAGAAATTAGAACTAAAATTGAATCATTATTGAACAAACTAATCCTACCACTATGCTTTGCATTGGTATACGTTGTTTAGGAAAAATAGTTAATCCAGTCAAATGCTATTCAGAGGTTGAAAAAAAGTAAAATAAAATCATCCTGCAGTTCAGTACTTCTGACGAGATGTCCCTTAAATCGAACATAGCTACTAAGGCACACTTTGACGGACTTGGAAACTGTCTCAGCTGTTTGGAACCTTTTTGTAGCAGGTAAAAGACAGCGACGTCTTCAACCCTTTTCTTACAATTCATATTTACTCGAAAAATACTCAATCTGTAACCGACTGTTTCCTGTCGTATTATGTAGGCTTAAACTTACAATGTTTTAGATTTTAATATTTTCGTTGTGAGTGGGTCATTGTGCTTTTTTGTGTTAAGTATGTTGTACTGTGTATCTTACGAACACAACGAAGACACTAGGTTAATTATTTTTATACTGCACTGTGAAGATGGTATCTCCGAAACATATAAAAAATGGCCATACTTCTTTGGTTTGTTTTTGGATTTAAGATAGGTGAGTATACTTAATGAATTAGTCAATTAAGTCCAAAAGGGGAATAATCAACGAATTTTAGTTTCAACTGATTAGAAAAGTGTATCAGTCTTGTCTAAGTTAACCTAGCCTCAAAACGAAAATACGACATTTTTCTAAACAAAAATCTCCAAATCCCATTTTCTCTATCGGATTTCGCCATTAACACAGTCTTCCAAAAAATCAAAAAGGGCCTGTACAAATGTTTGGAACCAAATTTGAAAAAGCCGTTGGTAACTGCAGAGGTCACGCACAAACGCGCGCACGCACGCACACACACAAAACAGACACACTAACAATATTCTTCTGTGAACATTTTACTCTCCAGTAATAATGACAACGAAAACAGCCTAGGTAGATTATGTTGGATGTAGGAATCCCTTTGCGAGTTAAAAAGATAAATCGTATAAAATAAAGAAATATTTTTTCATCTCATTTTTAAGCGACCTATGCAATATAATATGTAAAGTTTAACTTTAAAAAATAGCTGGTTTTATAATAGTATTTTAAACTGTTAAATGTGAAGGTGATATTAAATTCAAGCTATAGTAAAATGTATGATGTAAAGGGGATAATTTTCAAGTTCACAAGCATATCGAATGTTATTTTATTGTTATAAAGTTTATACACTCACTATAAACGACGTGATTGCAGCATATCACTGAGGTTAAGGAAGTTTGTACGTGTTAAACTGACTGAATATATTTGCAGCCAGGTGATGCATAAATCATTGCTGTACAAGACCACTTGGCAAATCCTACCAGAGTGTTTTGTGTCTTGACCTTTTTGCTTTTTGGTATAGCACGATCATATAACCCAAGCTGCATTCAATTACGTAGATTATGTGGAAAAATTTGAATCACAATCTTGGCAATAATTGTCTTCCTTACAATTGGTTATGGTAAGATAATCTATCAAATTAGTTACAATTTGTTTATTTTAAAGTTTGATTTTAAATTGTGTTACCATTCCTTCTGAAGTAGTGTAAAAGGCAGTTTCTAATGGTAAAAAATTTCTAAAATGTTATAATTCAATTATTATAAATTTGTGGACCTTATTTGGTAAAGAATGTTTTTTTGTATAATTAATGAATTTAACTAACAAAACATAATATTTGGTTAAAAATAACATGCGTGATTATAATTTTTGTTATAGCTGTATTAGGTTATTTTGTAAAAAGTCTAATAACAAATTATTCATTGTATCTAATATCCAGCGATTAAGTAATATTTTAAATTATATATTTGACATTTTATAGGCTAATATGCTCCTAGGAATAATATTGTGGATATACGTTTTCTTAATACAGATGTATGATACATATCTGAGAGAAATGTGTAAGTGAGTAGTTCTATTCTAGGCACAAGTTTAGTCGGTAAGCCACAACACCACGCCAGAAGGCAGCTTAAGCCACAAAGTAGTAAAGTACCATGCGTTAAATCTGACAGGCAAATTACAAAGTTGAAGTGCTTAGTTGCAATATTACAGCAGCAGAAGTTTTGTTTCAAAATCAGTCTCAGTGATAAACATTAGTTTAATTGAAATATTATAGAAGCAATTATTAGTATGAATACACATTTTTAATATTCTACACAAACTATCTCATTTTATTTAATATGTCTACAATTACATGTTTCTTTTTCAAAATATATTTCATAAAATCAACATAAAATTTCAAATAAGCTCATTCTTCTGAAATATATCAAGATTACCGGATATATTTATACTGAATTATAGCTTATGAAAGTTTAATTGGTATCAATAAAACAAAATGTAACATACTGAACCTTAAAAATTAAAATTCATGTTTGTAATAGTTTATTTGTTACTTGTTGCTATTAAAACAGGTAACAAGTACCACGATTAGTATGAAAATATATTTATAATCCAATGATTTTAATCTTACAAGATATGTATATTCTTAGTTGTGTACATCCCCAGACATTAGAAGGAAGAGGAATGTACGTTTGAAGTAGAATTCTTCTAATTCACTATAAATTTCGAATAACGGGGTTAAGTTAGATCGTTAAAATAATGGCTTTTCATAAAATAGAAAAACCCAGTTTTCCTACTTTGATGGACTGGGAAATTATTAAGAAATGAAGGATTAAAACATAATTTTGAGTCCGGTTGAAAATATGGAACAGATCACATTAAAATCATTACTACAGTTTTTGGGATTGAAGAAATAAAATTTGTATCTGGAAGAGAGTATCGTTCTCTAAGCTGTATGATTAAAAAGGTGCCAGTCTGATAAAATTGGGTGTTAGTCGAAAAAAAAAACAATTCTTCGGTTGTACTACGAACTCGCTCCTTCTGTCATCGTGCTATCAGACCTAACGAAATCGTAAATTTATCACCGAAGTACGTTCAAAAACTAATGAAATTAGAGCCATGGAAATAAAGCCTTCAAATAGTGCAATATTACGACGCTTAATGAAACTGTTATACATAGGTTGTCCCATACACAGGATAAATTCATTGTAATGTAGGCGAGAATAAGCACTACAAGTAAAAGCACTAAGTGTAATTTTTGATAAAAGGTTTCTTTTAACAATATGTGGTTTGTTCTTATAACAGCATTAGATAGTATTAATAAACAATGAGGTAATACAGTAACCTATAAATTATCTGATTTTATATAACCTCTTACCTTTATTAATATGTATTTAGACATTTTGATATAATTTTTAGTGTCTTTCTCTCAATTTACATAGATAAGTACAGGTTATTGTAGGGTTGATTGTGTAAACTGCTGTCGATGCTAGTTTTTATGTATGAAAAATTTTGCATCGATGGATCTAGCACCTTCCAGATGTCTCTAGGAAGGAAAATATGACCTTCACTAGAATTTTCATGTTAAACCTGCCTTCTGGAGCCATTACATGGAACCCTGGACAACCCAACATGTGAAACCTTCTGGTTCTTTGGTGACTAAAGGGAAATATTCCATAGACAAAATTAAAGGTAATCTAAAATTTTAAAGAAATTATATTTCTCCATGCAAAATGGTTGGTTTGCTTGAAATCCTTTAGTTTCTATTGAGGTTTGTGTGGCCAACCGATTCTCTTCAGCCAAATCTTTAAAGTGATCTGCCTTTACCACATGCGTACATCTTTAGTATATAGCAATCATTATTGGTTAGGTTTCTCCTAAACGCACATGTGTAGAGCATATGTTAGTCACACTGAGGTGGCAGCAGTGGTTCTCTGATGTTAGAACAGAATGCATTGTGGAATTGAAAATTTTACCTTAAAAAGGTCTCTAGATAAGTCTTGTAAAAGATATCAATTTTCGTTTACATCAGTCAGAGGTTTGGATATTGTAATGTGAATATTTAGTGTAGGTTTTGTTTTAGTTGTTTCTGAATCACTGGAATTTTCCCCTTTTCGCTCACCTAAGACCATTGGAGTACTTAGAGAAATATTATAAACCCGTAATGCATCAATCTCTTGGCTGCAGTCTATGAAAGATATATTGTGTGCTTTATTAAAAATCGATACATCCGCATTATCGTATCGAAAGATTTATCGCCCTATTCACTATCGGTTATTTGTTACTACCCCGACTGAAGTAATAAACTATACGGGTTGTCACATCGTGATGGTTTAATACAGTGTAATGTTTCAGATATATAGTGTAGTTAAGTCTTTTAATGTTTCAGCTTTAATGCGCAATAATAATGCGTTGAAAATAGTACCACTGGTTCAAAACATCTTTTGAACATGATTTAAAGTTTAAATGTTTTTTTTAAACACTGCGAAATGCAAGAAAAACATATACTATAATTTAAAATACGAGTAACAATATAAGAACACTTTTTAATAACCTAGAATCCTGTCTATAATGACTTCAGCAACTCATTGAGCATGTAAAATCAACAATATTAACTCGAAATCGTAAAAAATCGTCATGCAGAAGGCGTAACGTCATCGTTGGCCATGTAATTCAATAGCAGTTATTGAATTTTATAAACTTGAACTCTGCCCAGACTAAACTTTTATTCCATTTCAAAAAACAAAAAGTTCTCCTTGGGATGCGGACTGTTGTCTATTTTCTTATGGTAGAGCCATGTCTTACATGCGTGGACATTGAATAGTCTAGCTTGAGGTTTATCGTTTGAGGTACATGTGTGATTTTATATATATATATGAGAAAAAATATATGTATTTTTGTAAAATTCTCAATTAAAATCATAAAAAATGAATATAACTAAAAAATGCAATGTTAAAATTAACTTATTTAATCATTCTTTAAGTTTATGGTAAAACACGATGTGCATTCAAAAAGGAAAGGAAAATAACACGGAGAAGGTTTGTGTGGTTGGCAGTTGTTTACAAGCCCTGAATACGTCCCGCAATCTGCTGCAGGATTACTCTTCCGTTATACTTTCTTACCGTGTTTGTGAACATATGGCTTTCTTTTTAATACGATAAGTTTCTATATTATTGTTATAATGGTATAGCTAACTCCAGTGTTGTCCAAGATGAGCTGAAAAATCATTCAAATAACATAGATTTTTTATTTTGCAGACTATTTTAGGAAAACGTGGACTAGACATCCAGGTTCCTTCCTCAGTTGACGTGAAGGAAAGATATTCATACTCACATACTTCTCAATGGCGTAAAGCAAACATATTCAGGCTGCCTTCACAGCGGTGAAAGGGTAGGATTTACTCTTAAATCTGAGTTTAACAAACTAGCCAAACCGGGAAAACTCTTGGTTAAAAGTACACATACGTGGGTTCTCGTTTCCTTGATTGTAATTAGTTAGTGGTATATTAATTTATGCCACTTGTTTTTTTTAAACTTGACCATGTTTAATGTTATAGTGTTGCCTAAAAAGAAAAATACATTATTTTTTATATTCATAATTTTTATCATAATTTCATATTGCCTAACAGTCCTCCTGATTCATTGTATATATACTTATATATATATATATATATATATATATATATATATATATATATATATATATATAAGTTTTAAAATACTGTTTTGGGACCATGCAGTCGGACAGTGAATCAGTGTTATAAGAATCTAAGAAATAACTTAAATTTCCCGTCTAACTTTCATAATATTTTGTTGAATAGCTCCAGTGGTTTAAGGAAAATTTGAACTTTTTATTCCTGTGTAGAGTAATCCTAATGTCGTAGACCTTAGCTTTTCCGTTATCGTACTTATGGTGAAACAAATGATGGCGCTATTTGAAGTTTTCAAACGCAAATAGGCATCTATAGGTACATACTATATCAGGTGAAACGAAATTGCTAACACCCCTTGATAATGATCACTTTTGATTTGATGAACAGAAATTATATTTCTGACGCCAAGATTAAGGTTTCTTCAGTAAAATATACGTATAAAGGAGCATATTTTAGGCATTTTTAATTTACTCCACTCTTAGTATATCTGGTGCCATAGTTGATTTTGTCTTGTTTGCCTGACTAAGAAAATTATATATACATAAACTAGTCTGAGAAGGCTTCTTTAGCCGTAAAATCGTGTACTTTCGATCATTGCAATTTAATCCAATCTAAGATATTTCTCGTGCAACAGCTGAGTTTCCGTTGATATCAAGACCAAGAAAATACATACATAAGCAGGTCTGAGAAGCTTACTTCTGCCCAAAAACAACTAATGTGTGATTTTATAACAGTATTTAAATTTGACATCTATATTAAAGCACTAAAAAGTATATTTGTACTAAAACTTTAAATTTTCGTATGTAGACACACTATTTTCTCAACAGTGATTGCGAAATAAGAAGTGCTGTTATTACAAAGCTCTCTATATGTTTTAAAGACTATAAATTTAAAAAGAATTTTAATGTTTGTAAAATTAATTAAACCTATAGTTGGCCTATTATTTTGCAATGTTTATGCAGAACAGATGATTTTATATAACAGAATCTTTCCATAAAATAATAATAACATGATTATTGAAATGCATTTGTAATGGGAATTTTCAGAAGACAATGGGGCGAGAGCCTAATGTCGTAGAGAAAAACGTCCCTTAGTGTGCCTTTAGAGTATATGATTAACGTGTGTACCAAATTTCATATCTTTTATAGTTTGTATTAGGCACTGATGAATCTGTCAGTCACTTAGTCAGACCACATATTTTTTTATATAAAAACTATAATTTTGGCTGTAAGCTCATATTTCCCTGGCAAGCTGTCGGTAAACAGCGCACACTCTCCGGCCGTTAACTCATCAGTCGGCTCTGAAAGCTTTCTCTCGTCCTCTTGTGTTGATGTTATATCGAGCCGGAAGTACAATGACGATCAACGCAGTGAAAACCTGCATTATTGCCTAAATTTCTGTTATGTTATCGTGTAAAGCTACAAAAACTGTATTTAATTTTACATTCTTTAAAATAAAGAGTATGTTATTTGAAATAAAAACGGAACCACGAAACAGAAGCAGTATTAAACCGTCTTTGAAATAGAATAGAATAAGTTATAGAATAGAATATACTTTATTCCAGAAAATATAATTAACAAAAATTGACATCAGTACTGGTAGGAATTACTAGCCACAGTATCCAGTAAGCGTGGCTAGCTCAACTGAAAGTTGTACTTCATTGTATAATGATCAGTCAAAACTTAACAAGTACATCGTGCGGTTAGTCTGCAGTGTGCACACCCCAAAGTTAACATTATTTTAAACATATAATTTTTTAGTTATATATTTACAAATTAAAATCTTTTAAATTATAACTGTACAAATTCCTAAACTAAAATTTGAAAAAAAGCTATCAATATTAATAAAATTTAAAAGCCAACTTTTCAATTTATTCTCATATTTGCTTCTATTTTTAAAATTTTTTTATTTGTAAAGGCAAAAGATTAAAAAATTTTGGACCCAAAAAAGAAAAACTTTTTTTGAAAATTAACTTTTTTACCTTCGGTCTCATGAACAGCCCCAGTATGTCACCTCTTGTTCTTTGGTAAACTCTGTCGTTCCTGTTTAGAAAATTTTTAATACTGTTATTAGAAATAAATATTTTAGTGCTAATATTCTTAGACATTTATAAATAGTTAATGCAGATTCATATCTTTTCCTTTTTGCAATTATGGACATAAAGGAATAGATACTAATACTAAACTTCCTAAATAGTATGAATGGACAACTAAACATGGAATAAATTTAAATAGTACTATGTTAGAGATGTAGCCTCTAAAAGTGTTTTTATAATAATAACATAATATTAATAAACTTTTATCACTTTTAAACTTTTATTTTTCGTACGATGTACATTTCGGAATCATTGATTCCATCTTCAGGTACAAAATAAGGTTAAGTTAAAATAAATAATTAAAATCAATTTGTCATGTGTTTTTTACTACCTTGGTGGCTAAATTTGTTGTATTTAATTTTATGTGAGATCATTCATTGTATATTGTTTAAAAGTCTATCGAATAATAAATTTTTTGTTAGAAAATATTTGTCATTTAATAATATATTATGATTAATTTTGGCACTTTTGTAAATTTCAAAATGTTCTAAAGTAGATAATAAGCGACTTTTTTTGCTTGTGTGTAAAATTTCAAGATTGTTTTCGATGTTAGTGTATGTATGGCCGGTGTTGTTTAAATGGTCTGCATATTTTGAATTTGATGATGTTTTCAATGCTTTTATGTGTTCATTAAATCTAATTTTGAATGATCGGCCGGTTTGACCAATATAGTGGGATTGACAATCGTTGCAATTTAATTTGTATACTCCACTATTGTTGAATTTTGAATTTTGATTTTGGTTTGTTGAATTGCTTTTGTTTTTGATTAAACAGTAATTACAAGTTTACCAGCAGACAAACAAAATCAATCAAGAGTGTTAGTCGATCAAACAATAGAAAAAATTCAGAAAAGTCCTAACCTTAAGATAGAGAACAAAATACAAAACAAAAATGATTGGCAAATCATAAAATCAATAAACAACAAAATTGAAGATGATAATTTAATTATATGTAAAGCTGACAAAGGTAACTCAATTGTAATTTTAAACAAAACTGATTATACAGATAAAATAGACAACTTTATTTCTAATAACAATATTACAAAACTAAATAATGATCCTACAGAATCCTTTCAAAAAGATATCAAGAAATGCATAAACAAAATTAATCATATTTTTCCGAATAACAAAAAACAGGAATTAAAAATGATGAAGCCTTCTGCACCAATCCTCAAAGGTTTGCCAAAAATTCACAAAGAAAACTACCCAATAAGACCATTAGTAAATTTTCAAAATGCTCCTTCTTATAATTTAGCAAAATACTTGGACAGCAAAATTAAAGAACATTACAAATTTAAAACTGACATAAGACTGAAAAACAGCATTGACCTAGTAAACAAAATTAATTATATAGATATACCAAACAATAGTAAGTTTGTATCCTTCGATATAACAAATTTATACACAAATGTTCCAATCCAAGAAACAATGCTTATAATTAAAAATAATTTAACAGAACAGAACATTCTAAATACACAAGAAATTGAAGAAATACTTGAACTCACAAAAGTAACTCTAAGACAAAATTACTTTACATTTAACAACAATTACTACATACAACATGAAGGATTACCAATGGGATCACCACTATCCGGATTATTGGCTGATATATTCCTTGACAACATAGAAGACAAATTCATACTAAGCGATAAAAACAAACATCTAACACAAATAATTTATTATTACAGACACGTTGATGATATAATATGTCTATTCAAAGGAAATGAAAGACAAATAGACATGTTCAAAAACTACTTAAACCAAATCCATCATAATCTAAATTTTACCAGTGAAATTGAAGAAAATAATGCAATAAACTACCTTGATTTGACTATAACCAAGATCAACAAAAAACACAATTTCAAAATTTACAGAAAACCGACATACACAGATTTAGTTATTCCTTCCTCATCGAATCACCCATATCACCAAAAACTGGCTGCATTCAAATCAATGATCGACAGATTACACAAAATTCCAATGACAAATGAAGATTTTTATAAAGAATTAAACATTATTAAATACATAGCCCAAAATAATGGATATAAACCAAGCAAGATTGATATATTATTGAAGAATTACAAAAAGAAAGAAAATAAGAAGAAAGAAGAAAGAAATATCAAATACATTCAGTCAGACTACCTTGGTAAACATTGTCACAAAATTAACAAATCATTTTATAAACAAGGATATCAATTGGCATTCAAAACATCGAACAACCTTGGACTTTTAATCAAAAACAAAAGCAATTCAACAAACCAAAATCAAAATTCAAAATTCAACAATAGTGGAGTATACAAATTAAATTGCAACGATTGTCAATCCCACTATATTGGTCAAACCGGCCGATCATTCAAAATTAGATTTAATGAACACATAAAAGCATTGAAAACATCATCAAATTCAAAATATGCAGACCATTTAAACAACACCGGCCATACATACACTAACATCGAAAACAATCTTGAAATTTTACACACAAGCAAAAAAAGTCGCTTATTATCTACTTTAGAACATTTTGAAATTTACAAAAGTGCCAAAATTAATCATAATATATTATTAAATGACAAATATTTTCTAACAAAAAATTTATTATTCGATAGACTTTTAAACAATATACATTGAATGATCTCACATAAAATTAAATACAACAAATTTAGCCACCAAGGTAGTAAAAAAAAAAAAAAAAAAAAAAAAAAAAAAAAAAAAAAAAAAAAAAAAAAAAAAAAAAACACACATGACAAATTGATTTTAATTATTTATTTTAACTTAACCTTATTTTGTACCTGAAGATGGAATCAATGATTCCGAAATGTACATCGTACGAAAAATAAAAGTTTAAAAGTGATAAAAGTTTATTAATATTATGTTATTAAATAGTACTATTCTATATGTTATGAAAGGATTATTTCTTTATTCGGACGAGATTTGATTCATAAAATGCTTCAAATATCGAAAGGTTACTACAGAAATCAAAGAAACTATTTTTCATGTTCACTATTAGAGAGCATTATATGAAACACAGCCTATAAATTCGTATTGGTCCAATAAATATATACACACCTGCGAATTGGGGTCAGCTGTTTTAAAAAAATACAATTTTCTATTTATTTCCTCACATACCTTATGGCGTATTTTCTTAGTCGTAGTAACAAGGCAAACTCAATTTTGCGATGAAATAGCTTTCAATGGAACCAGCAGTAGTCATACATGTGTAACGCACACTGAATTACGTGCAAAGTTGTGGGTAACTGCTAGCAGTGCAGATATAAAAGACTTTTACTACTCATTTAAAGCCTATTATAAAACCTATCTTATTATGTCATTTGACAGAAGTAGGCTTCTCAGAGCTGTATGCGTGTGTGTATATTTTTTTCTTGATCGGAAAAAAAGGCCAATCAACAAAACATACAAATGCCGGAGTAAAATTACAATGGCCGTAAATATACGCTTTTTAACATATTTTATTGATCGTGGCAAGAAGGCAAACTAAACAACATTGGCGTCGGAAATATAATTCACTTGAACCAGCAGTGCTCATACACGTACAGACTACGAAATACGTGAAAAGCCGCGGGTAACTTCTAGTGTTACATAAGTATATTATTTAGAAGAGGTAAAATAAAAATTTAGGTTCTTTAAAAAGAGACACCTCCCATAACCTCCCATTAGGTCATTTCGTGGCAGCCAACTCTTAAGGGAATTAATAAGAAAACTCTATATACTATAAAAATTACAAACAATATTTTTTTTTACCTTCTTTTAAAATTTTATAAGAATGCGCGTATACAAAACGTACTAAGTACATTTTAAGCAGACCCATAACAGATTTATCTAATATTAGTTTTTTTTTACTATTATGAACTTGCAATAGTAAAATATCTTGTAATTAAAACTTATTCCAACGTTAAATATCAGATAGCTGATGAGTTGAATTTTAAAAATCCTTTACAATATAAATGGAGTGGTTATAGTACTATGACTATAAGGAAGTCCGTGATGTGCTAAACTGACTGAATATACGAGTATTTGCCAGCTGTTGTATAAATCATTCGTGTACAAGACCACTTGGCAAATCCTACCAGAGTGTTTTGTGTCTTGACCTTGTCGTTTACGCCATGACAATGTATTTACTCTCAATAAGCTCTAGCGATTACAATTAAATATATACCCTCCGGATTTGTCGGAAGAAAGGCAGATTTAATTTCAAGACTGTCATCTTAAAATGTCATACTGAATGTATATTAGTTTAGAAGTTTAATTTTAACAACATAAAGAACAAAGCACGAGGGTAAAGGTTATTCAAAGTTACCAATAATGTATTTGGAATGTATCATTTTGAGTTCTTATTGTGAAATAACGTTGTGAACGTTTTTGCATTCACAAATAAGAAAGGTGACCATATTTTTTTGTTTAAGAATACCGGGGAACAAACCCACCCAAGCTATGTGTTTCTGTATCACGTTTAGTTTCAATCTATTAACAATCACGGCAGTTATCGTGTTAAAAATTATTTCCAACTATTATCGATGTGTAGTGTATTACTTTGTACAATAGCTATCTAGAAATATCTAGCGATATAAAAGAAACGTTAAAATAATCATTTCTATAAATGACCCGAGAATTCTGAAAGACTCTTTGTTTTGTTTGCAGAACGTAATAACTATATATGTTTATAAGTTTTAAGATCATTGTGATTTTCTGTTCTGGGGAGCATAATCGTAGAAAATCTAAAATACAACTGAAAATTCCCTCATGAGGGCGATTATTATTGATTATATTTTTATTATCCTTTTGTTCCATGGTGCAAACAGCAATTTGACCCGGGGCTCCAAAAATGGCTATATGAACAGTTAACAAGCTAAAATACGTCATATTGTTCAATATATATGACTAAATGGACTTTTAATCGAGATAGAAACACTGAGGGTTATTTAATCATAGTCAGGGATAACTACTGTTATGGCTAATACAGGACGGCAGTACACGCAAATTTGCCTTCTCAGGCAAGCGTCCGCTTTAATGTACTTGCGGTAATATTTGACATTACAAGACATTTTGTTAAAATGTTAGCTATTTAGAAACTATTTACATTATTTACACAGGCTGTGGCGGCAAGATAGTGTCAAACTCGCTACTAAAAAACTCTCCCAGTGAGTGGAATGCTCTCCTCAGCAGCCAATTCTTGACCCTAGACCCCCAGCCGTAGATGCCTTACTTGTAGAGGCAGTACATTAAACATTTTCATAGCCAGTAAAGGAAAAGAGTTCATCTTTTTACCGAGCCTACAGTAGGGTAAGGAAATGGTGTCCCCTCCTCGTAAAGTACGAAGGTGGATGTTGGCTCTGGTGGGTTAACTGTACTTCCGATATTGTTTACTACACGTGTTCGAGTAGCCTTGGAATTCAAGTCTCCTCTGGGTCAAGCTTCTCAAGCGTTTTAATATGTCGGCTAGTTCTTGACAGTAGTACGATTTAAGTAGCCTATTCCAACTAATTAATTCGAATAATGGAGGGAAATTTAAAGTAAAAAATTAATGTTTGAACACTAGTATAAATCAACGTGATCATCACATATGTGACTTTTGCAATAAAATTTTTACAAGAAATTTTTGAAGATCATAGTAGTTTCTTCCGAAATATTTGAAAAGCCCGTATACGAAGTAGAAATTACCAAAACTTACATTCTACTTCTACATCATTACTTATCTTGTAAATAATTCCATATTCTAGTCTGTAATATAACCTTTGATATTCTTAAGATTATTCTGATTGATAAACATAATATAGTACAAAATACAAATTTCAGATGTAAGAATGTTTTGTTTTAGTGGTTTAAAACCAACATATTCTTTAATGAAGGATGCGTTTGAAATTGTTAAATGAAATTTTTAACCCATTTTAAAATTATATAATTGACTATCAGTTACCCGTGACTTCGCAAGCAATTTCGTAGGCGTTTTCACCTGTATGGGCATTTCTGGTTCGAGTTAATTGTGTTTTCGACGATAATGTCTTGTTGACACGACCAAGAAAATATGTCAAAAATTTATAATTATGGCCATTGTAATTTACTTGGTTCTCAGTATGTTTTGTTCCATAGAGGATTTTATTTTGTTTCCCAATCAATAAATTAAGTATTACATATCAAAGAAGCTTAATTATATAAAAATATAAATAAGATGGGTTTTATATCAGTCTTTAAATATATATATATATATATATATATATATATATATATATATTAAACTTTTTTATATTAAAAAAACCTATATTTCGAATTGTTACATTAGTTCAAATTGCCCAGCAAAATCTACCTAACCACTGAAATCTAAATTCCGAATTATTTGTAAAAAAATACCCGTAATTAATTGACTCACTATTAATGTAGTAATGCAATAGAAAATAATTAGCAATGTTTACACAGAACAGTTGATTATATACAGACTCATTCAATTAATATTACACAACTTTAGAGACCAAGACGGGACTTTTCGCTATTTTATAGACCAGTGGTTCGTAACCCGGAGGGATTTTAGAAATCAGAATAGGCCTATATCTATCCTAGGAACCGTAAGAATGTCTATGTAAAATTTCGGACCAATCGGTTGAGTAGTTTACGCGTAAAAAAAAACAAACACAAAAGCAATTTCGCATTTACTGTATAATATTATTATGACATTTATAGATTAAAATTAATTCGTCACGATTTTATGATGTAATAGACGATTTATTACTGTTAATAAATGAAAAGGGTGAAGCCTTAATGTGTAGTCCCATTCCGGGCGAAAGTTTGGTCGTGTGAGCCACGCCATCGTGCCAGAATTCAGCTTAAGCCCTGAAGGCGTAAACTGCACTTTGTTAAATCTAACAGGCAAATTACAGTGTTTTACTGCTTAGTCTTTGTTATAAAAAATTGTATGAAAGAAATATAAATCTTTGAATTAAAAATATATTAAATTGAATTGTATTATGAAATGTTTGGTTTTACAAAACTTTTCAAACTAAAGATATGACAATGCATTCGGTAATTTGTTTGTATTTATTAACTGGCGTAGGTTATAGCTCAGTGAGCTAGCAAAATTTGTCACTCTGTCTTCTGTATGCAAGTTACATAGAGAACTTACTTACCTATAGACTTAAAAATTTTCATCATTCTCCTCAGAACACGAAATTAGCAGGCGATTATGTAGAGTAACTTAAAAATGTGTCACATTTATCACATTGACTGCAGTCTATAGAAAGATATACTGTGAGCTTTATTAAAAATCGATACATCTGCATTAATATATTCAGAGATTTATCGCTCTTTTCTGTATCGGTTTTGTTTATGACACAGGCTGACGTAACAAACTTCACATATTTTCAAGCAAAAATGGTTTAATTTAAATTGGTGTTGAGCCATTTACCGAAATTTTTAAGCATTATATAACATTTAACATGTTTTTGATGATTAAGTTACAATAATTAAAGGATTAGTTATTGAAACTATTTAATGTTTAAATAAAATTAATATAATAAATTGTATTGTAAATATCACAAATTAAACTATCCATAGTAATATATTTGATATTGAAATAATAATTTGAAACATATTTATTTCTAAACATTGAAATTGTGCAAAATTATATACGTGTGTGTACAAAACATTACGTTTGTATTGTATATAAAGTATTTTTTTATTTCAGGATAGTAAACTTCTGCTCTTGGTTCAAATTCAATTTTTTAACTGACACAATGTCAGTGGATTGATTTCCAATTATGGAAAATTTGAAATATACACAAATAATTAATATAATTTAACAATCTTACTTTTAGTGCGGGTTTATCTTGAATTTGGTTTAACAGATGCTTTTTTTAGGAAATATTCTTTCAATTTGAAGCTTCCGCAATGTCTCTAGATAGTCTGCGTTTCAACTCTCTTGTTGTGTAAAATGAAAATTGGACATGAACTAAGGATTCCATAGTGTACTTGCTTCTCACTACGTTCCACATTCTCAGATGTAATAATGAGTGCAGTATGTTTAAAGTTATTGATTATTGTAATTGAAATTGTGGTTTAGTTATAAAACGCAGGCTTTAAAATTTGCCAGAGTAAAGTAAATATTGTTTTAATAATTAGTTTCAATGACCTTCATACGTTTATTTTAGCTTTATTCCAAGGAGTATATATGTTAGGAATAAGAGAGATTGGTGATCAGAAAGTTATGCAATAAATATAATGTTTGTATAAAAACTGTGATTAACTTAATTGGGTTTTCTTGATGCAACTTTACAGTCCAATGTTTTAAATTATGTAATACAGTATATATTATTATTTACAGTCGAGACCAACAATTATCTTACTTACCCGCAGAAGGGTTCACTTCTGGCTGGTTTTGTACCTTTAAATTGAACCCACAAAGGGTACAGCAAAAACCGATGTGTCACTTAAATCTGGGCATCCTTTTGGATGTCCAGAAGCTGCAGATCAACGTCGAGATTCTGGGGTGCAAGGGTAATTCAATAGGTCTAGTCTACTGCGGGAGATGACTGTTGGAGTTGGTGGGGTTTGCTAAAGGTCAAAGGTTCTTGCCAGCCTAGACATAAGGGTGTGCCACCCCCTGTCTGCTTTGACTGGAGAGGCTAGTTCAGAGCTGGCTTCTACTTCTTCCGAGGGAGCATGACTTTTGAGCAATGATTAGTGTCCTAAGCTTTTCCTCATAAATCTCGACAGAAGACGACCCCTAATCCCAACCTTACCCATCCAAAATATCCTATTACTCCCGAAGCAGCGCAAAAGTCCTTATAGGACTATGTGAAATCTTACAAGTTTCTTACCCTAAGACAAAAAATTATCTTATTTTAAAATATGACTACATGATGCAGAATATGGCGTTTTCGAAACTTGAAGTTGACGATACTTTAATTTAAAATCAGGTTGCTTTGGATACTCTTTGGTGTTTTTGACCTAAGTCATAATGTATGTATTTAAAAATACGTATATTATAAATGTGGATATTTAAAATACTCTAGAATAATCCTAGAATAGCCTCTAGTTTCACACAGGATATACAAAGATCTAATTTATCCACCCTCAACCTAAATGAGTACGCATAACTCTTTTTATTTTTGTTATTGTTACCAACCTTGCTTTAATTCTAAACGCAGGTTTGTGGTGTTAGCAAAGAGCCTGATAAATGAAACCAAAGTGATATATTCGCGACCTTGTATTGTACTCTGCTATCACCGGCGTTAAACAAGACCTTTTGGCAAGCGCCCCCGAATGTTTTGCTTCAAGCCTATCGTCTATCCAATTGTAGCGTTATTTTTCACAGTGCTCTGTAATCACAGTTTTTGTAGGTAACCATGCCAAATTGGCCATATGAAAATAATAACACGACTTACTGTGTTTCAGGTTCGAAAGAGAGTGTCCTGTTGGTAAGCAGTATAGTAAAAATAACACTAAGAATTTAGTTGTGGCCTCATTTTAACAGCTGGCACTGCATCATACTCTTTCCACTCTTAAAATAATTATTCCTGAAGAAGAGCCCATTTTCATTTTAAAACTTGGTTCAGATTATTCAAGAAGTCCTGTATGAAAATTTACAGCCAGAGTAAGGAAGATAAAATACAGCATGAGGTGGACTGTGCTGAAAAGGGCAAGTCTGCTTGATAAAACCGAATAATTAATTTACATCATTATAAGCATGAAGCCAACTAAAAAATTATAATTCTTTAATTTTTTCTGCCCATCCTGTTTCAGTCAAGGAATTTTTATTTTTCTGGACATTTGCATTCAGTGATACACTACGTTTCGAGATCTGCAATCTGATCTCTTCTTCAGTTAAATGACTAAAATAATGAATGAAAGCTTATATGAATAAAAGCTACAAAGACATACTTGGTTTGAAGTTTGCTTTAGACGATGGAAGGACTGTGAAGGAAACAGAATTTTCCGGACATCTACCATCGTTCAGTGATAAAATACAATCAGTAACTTGGAACAATGACTACAACCTTGGTGCATTAGTTTAGTCATTTACCTTAACAAGAAATCAGATTAAAGATCTCGAAACGCAGTGATACTGACTGTATTGTATCACTGAATGATACAAATGAATCACTGAACGATGGAAAATGTTAGGAAAAATGCTATTTCCTTTACAACCCTTCCATCGTTAAAAACAAACATCAAACAAAGAATGTCTCCATAGCTTTTATTCCTGTAAAAGAAGGTCGTGACGTGATTTTTAAAATACGATATCACGACTGATACAATATAAAACAATATGAAACAACAACAATATGATAAAATATGAAACAATATGAAACGACTGATACAATATAGACACAGTTTTAAACGAAATAACCGCACTCTAAGTAGTGTACATTAGGAAAAAAGCGCATTATGTTTCTTCATGTGTTATGTATATATTTTTAGCAACACTTGCTCTGGAATAAGGACACCACGATACTGATTTTTCTGCTACCTTTTTTCTAACCATAAATACACTTTGTATTTATGGCCGAGCGCTCTAAGACGTCGAACTATGGATCTTTGAGATAGCGCAGCTTCAAATCGGGTCATTGACCACAGCACTTGTTATCAGTACCATTGACCCCATTCTGTATCAACTCTCCACTCCATTCTGTTTGATAAGATCCTCTCACAGGCCAGAGGTCCATGAGAAAGGGCATAATAAGCGTCTAGAAGAGATCGACCTGTCATAAAACCACTTAAAATCTCATAAAAAGTTTGTATACTTATGTACTTTGTATATCTCAACTGAAACATACAGCATCGTGAAAGTAATGCACATCTTCTAAAAAAATAGATTTATTCTTCGGGTATTAAAAATGGTTAAAATTCCTCAAAATAGTTTCCTCCAGCATAGATGATTCTGCCACGTCTGGAAAGAACCCTGGAACTCCTCGACTGGAATGCCTCTCAGGAAATTTTTAAATGAAAACTTGGATGTTCTCCACCGACTCCCAGTGCTTCACCTTCAACTCTTTCTTCAGTTAGGGGAAGAATACATTCACACGCCAATTCAAGGCTGTAAGAAGCTAGGGCACCATAGGAGCTTTTTATGTACCAGGTACTGGGTAATGACGTAGACTGTGTAGCTCGGGGAATTGTCGTGGTGGAATTTGAAAACTTTATTGATTTCAAAACTGATACACGTGACCACGTGTACCATTTTACTTGAGTACCTTCAGGTAAAATACTGCGTTCACAGTTTGTCCTTGCGGTACAAACTCAAAATGGACGATTCCTCGAACGTCAAAGAAGACAATCTGCATTATTTTGAACCGAGGTTTGCTCATGCGAGCTTTATTAGGTGCGGGAGAAGATTTTGTGTGCCACCTTCCACATTGAGATCTCATAATTTATTCCTCCTCAAAGACCTCTTGAAGCATTTGACAAGTTTCCTTTGAATTCTTCCCAAGACCCATACGAAATTTGATCACGTACCGCTGTTCCAGCGAGTGTTCCATTGCGCTGTGACACAATACAAAAACAGATTTTGAGCAAAGACACGCCCTACCACTCCTACAGCTTGTAGGGAACTGATCCTGGGGGCGTATGGAAGGACAGAACCCCTACCACATTATCTGACCTGTCCTAGCGCGCTGCGAAAATAGTAGCGGCACAATAAAATCATGTGCATTACTTTCATGATGCACCCTGTATATTTTACAACGTAATATGTGTTGTTTTATGATGATAATCTCAATATTTATTTAAACCAGGCAGTGAGATAAAGCCCAGTGAGACTTTAAAGAGATAATACATGTTTTTTGTGTAATAAATCTACAGCTTAACAACAGCACATAGGAGACAGGTTAAGCTACCAAAGGCCGTAAACTACCAAGAGTTTAAAACATACGAATAAACTACAGCCCTAAGCTGGACCGCTTAGTCTTGTAGGCAATGAATACAAAATGTTAAGCGGTCTTTGATACACATATGGTTATTGCTACAACCACAACACTTTAAAACTCGGAAGTTTTCAATGATCTTACATACATAGTACAGCCGTGTGGGAAACAGTGTTCAGCTTTGTATATCTGGAAAGAATAAATAAAAGTACAGAAATTTTGGATAAATGTACCTCGTTTAAAAAATCTCATGTAACGGTAGCAATATTCAGATCATACATGATAACAATGGTCTGTATGTATAGCTTACAAGATTTTTCTACTGCATCGCAACCGTTCCAATTTTAATTTATTCTTTCTCTCACAAGTTAAAGATCTGGTTCACAAATGTTTCACAGCATGAAGTCATTATTCGTTTTAGCTTAAAACTGAATTAACCTTTCCTAGATAACTGTTTAAGTTTGAAGAAGACATTTTAAATCTAGTTGTCGTTCGAAGTTAAAACAAGAACATCTGCTTGGATACTAAAGCTTATCAAAATATCTCAATTTGTAAAAACTGACCCTCTTTGATGCATCTGTTATAAATGTGGTTTGTAAATAATTATAATGTTTTTAAATATTGGTGAATATTTCAAGAACGATGATCTCAGGCCATTACAGTTGGAAAACTTTTCTTTTTACCTTTCTGCCCTTAAATGGTCCTAGGAGGTAAAAGTAACACAATAATTATTATTCTGCTAATTCACATAAAAAGTTTACGAATATTAAATTACACATTTTCTTTGTTATTTGCTGAGATTAAAACAGTATAACTTGCTCAGTTAAATATTTATATGGAGTATTGGATCAGATAAAAATAAACAGTTTTCAATTTAATAATCATATTATTAATGTCTACACTTAGATATGCAAACTTTAACAGCAAAAAGTACTTCTGTGATAAACAAATAAGTTGTTACTAATTACACATACGTATAATTTACGTTCCTAAACTAACATCTGAAACAAAAGAATGAATTTAAACATATTTTACTTGGAGTTGAATAAAATTATAAACATGTTTTAAGAAGAACAATTATTGATATCAATTCTAAGTTCTTCTAAAGAACAAAATAAAAATTAAGCTTTTTTTAATCAATACGTAAGCATTCACTTATTAATTTGAATTTTTATGATTATGTTTCATAATATGAAAGCATATCTCAGCTAATATGAACTTAAAAATCCATAAATTTTATGTTTGTAAAAACTTTTACTGATACGCACGTGAAAGCACTTTGGTTGAGAAGAAAATCAATCCAGTGTCCATCTATTCAGGGTGTCCAGAATCGTGCTTCCCAATATTACTTCTATCGTGACAAGGAAACCAATTGAAAGTCCTTGTTCTTCCCAGTTTAGTTTAATTAAATTTACATTCAGAGCAGAGTTTTAGATCAATGAATTACCATCTCAGGTCTTCGGCTTGTAAACGGAGAAGTACTGAATACAATTTAACTTAACAGGCATTGTACCCATTATTTTATTAACATTTGCATAATGCGTATTCTATTGTAACAAAACCTATTGACTGGTAAATATAGTGAAATAACTAAAGTACTAATAAAAGTGAAAGAATTTAAAGTGAGTCAGTTACATATATGTCATCGTCATATGCAACAAAATAACCAAAATATGGCGTTTCGAGAAAAAGTATCTGCTCTCTTCTTCAAGGGACAAAAACCAACAGTTTTACCTTGCATAAAACTCCATGCAGAAGCTCACGCATAACTCGTTAACTCACCACAGTAGATATGTACGTCAAATACTGTTACAAAATGACGCCATAAAACAGACAAAATTACCATTACATGGTAAGTAAATACAAAATTTACAAATGAGCAACTATAACATTACAGCTCTGAAATGAATAAGATAATTTTGTACAAAATTTACCGGCTAAACTTTTGAAATCTTAATGGAGCGAAAATGAAAGATCGTTGGAGATAGGTGTCCCGAGAATTTTTACATGTATTTTATTGACAAATATTGTGGTTACGGGTATATATAGTAACTACCAACTGAAGGTTCTACAGTAACTGAGACAAAGTTGTAAGTTTGTAAAAATATACTCCTCACGTTTGTAACAAAATTAATATTGTTTTCATTTGTTAAAAAATGACTAGTTTAAATTTTCTATTCAGTATTTCCTTGTCTTCTGGGTATACTGATAAAGTTCACATATTAACGTCAAAAATCACTAATCTGTTACAAGGGATTGGTTGGTCATAGTGACATTCCCTGAGGAAACCACTTTTTATTCCAACATAATATTGTAAAACCTGAAATTGATCAATGTTTGTTGTTTTAGTTATCTCATTTCTATTAGTATAATAAAAAACTCAATTTTGACTTATTTAAAAGTACATATTAAATTAATATCATCATCTAATTAGTACAAAGGTATTATATCAATTAATTACAATTTGGGTGAGAAGCCAATGAATATTTATCTATCCATTTGATTGTGCTAATAAGGGTTAAAGTGAACATAAGTCTAAAACGATTAAAGCATATTACGAGACTCGTCGTTGTACGAAATACCATTGTGGCTATTTAACATAATGGGGTACATATAACCTATTTACCTAGAGTTTCAGTAGTTACTAGAGGTTCATTTTGATAGACTGCTGTAATATACAATACGATAGTAAACAAGATTTTAAAAGTTTTACCTATTTTATGCTCACTACTTGCATACGTTTACAATACAAACAACATTTTTTGAAGAAAGATTAATTCATCGACCTTCAATAGAGGTCGATGAATTAATCGACAAAAGTTTAAGTTTACTCGTGAACTGTGAAATTTTTTGTTACCCGTGTTTGCACGCAAAGTTGTTTACAAAAACATAAACCGAAACATTTGTACACACTAAGACTAGAATATTAGTTGTATTTAACATAAAATTCTATTAATTTGTATAATATATTTTACTATTTTTTACATTAAAGTACCATTTTCAAGTAACCCTTTCATGTTACTTGATTAATATAGCGATTTACTTCTTATTACCACTATACAATTAATTTTCATTTTCTTTATTTCCTTTATATTCCAAATCCCTATTGCATACTTCTAAAGGTATTTTTAAGGTACTAAGGACATGACTTTTTCATTTAATTGATTTAATATGATTAATTATTCCAATTTACTTTACAAATAAAGCCTCTACACGAGTCCGTAGATGTTTCAATTAATACAAATATATTTGTTTGCCATATTGCAGGTATTTGCAGGTATGAATTTTCAACCAATCGAGTTGAAATAAGAGATTATCCTTGGCCATTAATGACGTTTAATTTCAATTCCGTCAACTACTTAGAGGAGCAGAAATTAAGTATTTATACAAAAAACTCAGATTGCTTGAAGAAAGATTACATTCACAAATGAATGTGAGAATACTACTCTCGAGTTCATTAGTTGCTTACAAGCTGCAGTAAATTGTGTAACGTCACTTCCAGATGCCGTACAACTTTCGACAGCTGGCAGAACTTTTCTCACTAATCGTAACGTTTCTTGATGAAATGAAAAAAAAATGTTATTTCGGATTACTTTTTATTTAGAAATCTCTCCTTACCTGTTTTATTTTTATTACCTTTCTAGGTTCTGCGAGCTTTCTAGGTTCTAAAAAAGCTAAAATCAGTTAAATTTTAATTTTGTTCTAGTCCCCGTTATGCCACAAACTTGTCAGTCGTCTTTTTAGAGGTCCATAACATCAACCACCCTTACTATCCTTGATCCTCTCAACGGCACAAAATCCGGCCAGCACGGCACCTTAAAAGGTTTGATGCGCCCACCTTAATACTGTTAGTAATTCTATATCACGTAAGGAGCAATAATCACCCAGCAGGAATCACTTCTGGCTGGTTTATACCTTCCAGGTGACCCTACCACTGGGCACAGCAAAAACAGATGTGTCACTTAAATCTTGGGCAACCTTATGGATGTCTAGAAGCGGCATATTACTAACTGCAAATGTCGAGATTCTTGGGTGAAAGGGTAATTTTATAGGTCTAGCCTACTGTGGGAGATGACTGTTGGAGTTGGTGGGGTACATTTCCTAAGTATCAGAGATTCTTGCTAGCCTCAGCATAAGGGCGTGCCACCCCATGCCTGCTTTGACTGGAGAGGCTGATTCAGAGCTGGCCTCCCCTTCTTTCGAGGAGACATATCTTGAGATTAATGCCCTAAATTCTTCCTCGAGGATCTCGAAAAGAGGTGGCCCCCACCCCCAACCTTATCCATCCAGAATATCCTGTCACTCCGGAAGCAGCGCAAAGGTCCTTATAGGGCTATGTGCAATTTATAAGATTCTTGTACCAAGAGAACAAAAAAAGGAACAATCATGCACATGGAATACAGTTTTAGCTCTGGAGATTAAAATATCTCAATATTCTTGCAACGTATGCACTTATTGCTAAGGTCAGAACAAGAATGAACCGAACATAACCTACAATCGGAATTTTAGGGAAAGCAAAGTCCACCTATTCAGTTGAAGTAATGTCATTCCGGCTATATCTTTGTGGACAAAGCAATCTGTAAAACAGTGAAATACTCAAATCTACCACTCCTACCTAGGTAATTTATCTGTTTTTATTGACACCAAGACTCAAAACATACAGTCCAAATTAAATTTCTAATTAAATTTCTTTATTCATTTTCATAATTAGTAATGTCTTATGAACAAAATACGAAATTGTTTATATAATGATAAAGCAGAATAAAATACTTTAACTCCTTATTTCCCCAACGAAATAAATGACTTATGAGAGTTGATATTACCGTAAGTTTTCCACTTGCACTGTGTAAAGGCGACGCAAACGGTAGAATCTCCAACACAACTCATCATTTTCTCTCACAATAGCTCGTTTCTTAGGTTTAAAATATCTTTTGTTGATATACGAGTAATTTGATCATAGTTTTTGATAGTCTCATATGGCTTTTATTTAATTATATTCTTGAAATGTGTTTTGGCAATGGAAGGGTTACGTACATTACGTCATTTATATCATTTTGTGGTACAATTTGACCTGTAACAATGTTTGAATGTCAACTATAATCACGTATACAAATTTAAGCGTAACATATCAGTTAATAAGTTTTATATATACAGGGGTTAAAAAAATTCCCGCACTGGCTTGGTAACTCCGAACGATTACAGGTAAAGACAAGAATATTAAACCGTCTAGGTCAGGAATTATATAGTAAATGTTCTCAATCTTTAAATCAGCGTAATTTTTTAAAGGTTGAACCCTTTGACGTGGGATTTGCGGCATTGCACTTTACTAATAAAGACATTTAATTTGGTGTACTACTCGACCTGTGCTCCATTTAAGATTTTCTTCTGACTCCTTGTGGCCCATCCCCTTGACGAGACAAAATAGTACTTACATCAAAAGTAGATTTATAGGTGAAGTAATGATGTACCAAGTTTTATTGTTTCACCTTTAATCGTTCGGAATTTATCACGCTCGTGCGGGACTTTTTTACAACCCGTGCGTCTGTATATATATTAGACGCACTTGTTTGCGGCCACAAAACATAATCTAGGTTTGGAATTTTATAAACTAAGCTGATTAATGTTACAGTATATGCTTCCTTCCATATTTAGTTAACTCAACCAGCGTTTTAAAACGTTACAATAAAGGGAGATATATTCAGTGGACTGATCACAATAATCTAAAGATTCAGTTAAAATCTATTTTGTCCGTATATGGTTTCAATAAAATAAAGTGCAAGAGTACTGGACTGTTCTCTGTGTCCAATAAGAAAACAGCTACGTTTTAATATAGTACAAATATAATCCAACTGTTTAAGTATTTTAAACATCCAGTATTTGGGCAGTATATTGATTTATATAATTATTTTGTTTGAGGTCACTCGGACATTTATATAACGCAATGTTAAGCTGGTTTGATGTACCTAAAAACCAATTAAAATGTTTAAGGATTTTTTCAATCGCAATTTTACTTCAATTACTAGCTCTGTACATAGTTCTTTTATTTTGGCCAAAATTTTATTAATACCATTTTTAATATAGTGTTTTTTTTTAATGTCGGTGGTTTTACTAATTGTTACAGAGCCCTTATTTTCATACGACCTTGCAAACAAATAGTTAGAGATATGTTAACTGGTTTTGTTAGTAATACAACATCTAATTTGTAAAATGATAAGTTTAATCAAATAGATAAAAGCAATAAATAATTTAAAGAAACTGAATTACCACTAATAGAGGCCAGAGCAGCTAGTGTTTCCAGTTTTCCTCCCCTTCATAAAATTCTTCAGCTTACTACTCTTAGACACATTTATCTCTCTAACACTTAAAGGGACCAACGGCTTCAAGGTGACTTCCGAACCACCACCAATGGCCGGGCAGGCGGGCTGCTTGCAAGGACAGGATCGCTCAGCGGTCACCCATCCAAGCAGCAGCCACGCTCGACGTTGCATGATCCAGTTATCTTCCGATAACCGTTGTACCCGCTACACTGCGCCAATAGCACACTATACACTACTATACTTACTATACCATACACTTACTTACTTACTTACTTACTTTACTATATACTTACAGTAAGAGTAGACTAAATATTTTAATGATCACCAAAATAATAACTTCTACGTTATATGAATATGATATACCAGTGTTCACGACAAATTATTACAAAGGACAACATGAATACCTTGAAAGACAATTGAATTGAGTAAAGTTATTTAACAGTAGTCAATTATAATTATAAAGGTCTCCGCTGAGAAGAATTGTATTTAGCGGGGCTAGCAATGTATCTATATATATATAAATGAATGTTTGTGTGTTTGTCCTTTATGGAATCGTACACTATTTGACCGATCATTATGAAAATTTGAATGTATATGTACTTTTTGATTCGACGGAGAAGGTTTATATGCTATACTCATTTATAAAACTCACCACGAGGTGGCGCTGCAAAATATAAAAGTTTTCAAAGCGCCTGCACATTATAAATTGCAATTACGAGACAGTTACGTATATTAATTTTCCAAAAACTATTTGAAGGCACTAAGTTAGAATATATGTTTGTCTTTATGATAAATATATGGTTGAACTTAAAGCTTGACTGTTAGACCGCTTTATAATAAAATACATGTACGTGTATAATGGCTATATAATAAGCATACACAGATTTTCTTGATCGTGACAACAAGGCAAACTCTACATCGGTGTTAGAAATATAATGCACTTGAATCGGAAGTGCAAATACATGGCCAAGGCTTACGTAAAGCGTGCGAAGCCGCGGGAAACAGCTAGTTATTTATAAAATAAAAAAAACTCAATTAATGTAATATACGAGTATACATCTCAAATTTCAAAGCATGTTGTCGTTATTAA
The DNA here is from genome assembly GCF_021130785.1 of Homalodisca vitripennis. NCBI lineage: Eukaryota > Metazoa > Arthropoda > Insecta > Hemiptera > Cicadellidae > Homalodisca > Homalodisca vitripennis. Next base: position 235,049,423 of record NC_060207.1, read on the forward strand.
GAAATGTGAGAATACTTAATACCCCTTAAATTTTAATACCTTACTTTATGAACGAAGTATTACTTTGTTGTAACCAACTTGGCCACTTTACCCACAGCGTCACTGAGGCTTAACTTTCGTATAATTTATGCTGCAACTTTGTCACTTATATCATACTATGAGCACGTTCATTTACTCACGTAAGACCTGATGTAATACCTGTATTTATCCACAATATCACTGAGGCTTAACCTTCGAATAATTTATGATGCAACTTTGTCACTTATATCATACTATGAGCACATTCATTTACTCACGTAAGACCTGATGTAATACCTGTATTTATCCCGAATATCACTGAGGCTTAACCTTCGAATAATTTATGATGCAACTTTGTCACTTATATCATACTATGAGCACATTCATTTACTCACGTAAGACCTGATGTAATACCTGTATTTATCCCGAATATCACTGAGGCTTAACCTTCGAATAATTTATGATGCAACTTTGTCACTTATATCATACTATGAGCACATTCATTTACTCACGTAAGACCTGATGTAATACCTGTATTTATCCCGAATATCACTGAGGCTTAACCTTCGAATAATTTATGATGCAACTTTGTCACTTATATCATACTATGAGCACATTCATTTACTCACGTAAGACCTGATGTAATACCTGTATTTATCCCGAATATCACTGAGGCTTGACCTTCGAATAATTTATGATGCAACTTTGTCACTTATATCATACTATGAGCACGTTCATTTACTCACGTAAGACCTGATGTAATACCTGTATTTATCCCGAATATCACTGAGGCTTAACCTTCGAATAATTTATGATGCAACTTTGTCACTTATATCATACTATGAGCACGTTCATTTACTCACGTAAGACCTGATGTAATACCTGTATTTATCCACAATATCACTGAGGCTTAACCTTCGAATAATTTATGATGCAACTTTGTCACTTATATCATACTATGAGCACATTCATTTACTCACGTAAGACCTGATGTAATACCTGTATTTATCCCGAATATCACTGAGGCTTGACCTTCGAATAATTTATGATGCAACTTTGTCACTTATATCATACTATGAGCACATTCATTTACTCACGTAAGACCTGATGTAATACCTGTATTTATCCCGAATATCACTGAGGCTTAACCTTCGAATAATTTATGATGCAACTTTGTCACTTATATCATACTATGAGCACATTCATTTACTCACGTAAGACCTGATGTAATACCTGTATTTATCCCGAATATCACTGAGGCTTAACCTTCGAATAATTTATGATGCAACTTTGTCACTTATATCATACTATGAGCACATTCATTTACTCACGTAAGACCTGATGTAATACCTGTATTTATCCCGAATATCACTGAGGCTTGACCTTCGAATAATTTATGATGCAACTTTGTCACTTATATCATACTATGAGCACGTTCATTTACTCACGTAAGACCTGATGTAATACCTGTATTTATCCCAAATATCACTGAGGCTTAACCTTCGAATAATTTATGATGCAACTTTGTCACTTATATCATACTATGAGCACATTCATTTACTCACGTAAGACCTGATGTAATACCTGTATTTATCCCGAATATCACTGAGGCTTAACCTTCGAATAATTTATGATGCAACTTTGTCACTTATATCATACTATGAGCACATTCATTTACTCACGTAAGACCTGATGTAATACCTGTATTTATCCCAAATATCACTGAGGCTTAACCTTCGAATAATTTATGATGCAACTTTGTCACTTATATCATACTATGAGCACATTCATTTACTCACGTAAGACCTGATGTAATACCTGTATTTATCCCGAATATCACTGAGGCTTAACCTTCGAATAATTTATGATGCAACTTTGTCACTTATATCATACTATGAGCACATTCATTTACTCACGTAAAGACCTGATGTAATACCTGTATTTATCACACAATATCACTGAGGCTTAACCTTCGAATAATAATTTATGATGCAACTTTGTCACTTATATCATACTATGAGCACATTCATTTACTCACGTAAGACCTGATGTAATAACCGTATTTACTCACAGTATCACTGAGGCTTAAATTTTATACAATTTATGGTGCAACTTTGTCACTTATCTCATACTTTGAGCACATTCATCTACTTACGTAAGATCTCAACTAATAATATCCTCCCCCTACACCTCACCAATTTGGTAAAATATTTTTCATATATAGTAATCAAATAGTATATCTTTCCATTAATCCTACTTGTAATGGCTTGAAACAAAGTTTTTTTATCTTTATTCACTGGTGAACTGAAATTATATGTTCTCTAAACTTCATCAAACCACATAGGCAAATGCGATTAATATACACACTACATACAAAAATTTTGGATTAAGGTTGAACTGGAACCCGTTGTTATACCTGGCCTATGGTTGAAATACAATTCCAACCTTAAAAAAATAGAAAGCGCTTATTAGGTTACTGTCATTTATAACCTAGTCTGTTCTAAAATAATATTTTTCATATTTTCAACAAGTCAAAGTATTATAAAAAATGAAAACACAGATAATAGCAAAAAACTATGTTTTAAGAAGTGTAGAATGAAAAATAAATTTACCTATTAGGTTTGATGTATAAATAAATTATGGGCAGGGTAATTGATTCCTTTAGCTACGTATATTTGTTTTTATTTAAATAAAATTGGAAGTCAAGGCAAAACATTTCTTTGGAAGTTTAGATAGGTGGATGTTTGGATTTCAGTATGCAAACACTACCAAACCTTTTGAGTTAATGCTATAAAAATATTTCAATAAATAAGCTGAATATTTATTATTTTTAGTTATTTATGTAATTATAAAAGTAAAGCTAAATAAGAAATGCTGGAAATTGGGATATCTTGCAATGTTCATAGTTTGAGTCAATTTGGGATTTAATTCCAGAAAAATGTATATAATATGACTCTAAAATACTGTGATAAAATAGGTGCAAAAGGCATGGGCAACAAAAAGTGGTCGCATAATTGAGTCTCATACATTGTACATGCAGTTATGTGAAAATATTCCAATTAAATTTGTCCTCCAATTGTTATCAACAAATAACAATCACACTCACAGTTTGAATGCGTCTAATGTCTGATTGGAAAGCTTTCATTACATCAGAAAACAATACAATACAAAAAGACAATGCCACATTTGTTGCGTAGCCAAATTAACAAGACTACTGCCAATTCATCGCTGAATCACAAAAAAAGTTCTCCCTAAAAGGACAGGTAAATTAACGGAAACACAATCGAATTGACAAGCAAAGGTAGTTCCGTTCATGTTTGATAAGCGTTAAGTACATTCACCATCAATGCACTACCGCATGAATGACGCCAGTGTTTTTTTTCAAACAAGTCTATTCGGTTTGAAACAAGTCGTATATTTTGTAATCTATAACAAAAGAACAGTTTTTTCTGTTATGTTTCAGAAGTAAACGCCACTTAAATACATACAAAGACAATATACAAAGTCATTTCGCAATAATGTACATAATTACAAGAATTAGATTAACATTGTTACTGCACCTATAAATCTACTTTTTGAAGTAACAGAAATGTTTTATCCCGTCAGGGAAATGATCCGCAAGGACTCCTAGAAGAAGGAAATCCTAGAAGAGAATTGGTCGAGTAGTACATCAAATTAAAAGTCTTTATTAGTAGAGTACAATGTCGCAAATCTGACCTCAAAGGGTTCACTCTTTAAAAAAATACGCTGGTTTGAAGTTTGAAACATTTAAAGTGGAGGTCATTTTCTAGACGGTTTAATATACTTGGCTTAAGTAGTGTAAGTTAAACTTAGTAAATTAATATTGGATTAAGAGAGAGATTTTAAGGTAGTTAGTGATTCTTCAGATCCTCTTCAGATCAGAGGATGTTCTACAAGGAGTTCGGATGTTCTGAAGATGTACATAATTATAAAGGAGTTGTATACAAGAGATGAAAGCTAAAGGAGAACAAACCTGGTATTAGTTAATGGGAAGTCCTCACGAATATTATAATATTTCCAATTTTTAGATTGGGCCTCGGACTTTACTTGATGTACATCTTACGTTACACTTTAAAATAATGTACATCTTGAGCTATGCTTACGTAAAACGTTTTTTGATGAAATCGAACCTTGGAAAAGGGGGTGGTTCCGCTCAGAGCAGCTTCTGAAACAAATATTACAATGACTGCTGTGAAGCAAAGCATCATAGTATTTCAGCATACACTTCAGTGCTGGGAGAGAATGGTACAGTGCTGAAGTGTAGATAATGGAGTCAAGTCGATAAAATTTAGATGAGCAATGAAGAAGGTGTACATGGTCGGCGGAGTTTGAGGATGGACGTCAAGTATAGATGAGTGAAGCGCCCAGGGAGGGTCGTCCAGCAATGCCCTGGGGCGTCTCAGGTTGTGCAGTGGAGCAGGGCCCTTACGGAAGATCAGGCCCTGATGTAGCCCCACTCCGAGGAATCATCCGAATCAAAGAGGTGCCGAGCTTGCGTCTTGATGTAGTCACCCTGCGTCGGGATACCAAGGAAGCGCATCGTGATTCATATGTATTCAGTTTCAAGCTGCTAGTTCATACAAATTTCGGTACAAACCAAACATTTTCTACAAAGCCAATGTTAAAACGTTACATTTTGGCAATGATCCTTCACTTAAGAGCCCTTAAAAACGGAAAACATTCTTTCCATAGAAAATGTTATAGTTTTAGGTAACACAAACAAAAGGAATAATGAGTTACATCCTTAAAAGTAATGAGTTTATGGACTGCGTACCAACGGATGTATAATAGCTCTTTGTAAAGGCAATTGAATGAAAGTGATTCTATAGGGGGGATGAAGCACTTAAATGTCAATGTAACCGAGCACGCCCCTAGGGTGCCCAAGATGGCAGCTCTTAAATGTATTACTGTATCGCTGTATTGCACGTTGCGGCTCAGTTTCTGTATATTATATCGCATTTTACAGCCAAATATTATTGCTAAAAGTTTAATAATAATTGTGTTATATTGTTTTTTGCAATATAAACGATTCATTGCAGTGCTTTTTCACACACTGGCTAGTATTGGCTGAGCGTTAGCGAAGCCTATCACTCGAGGGGCTGAATAAATTTACATTCTGAAAGTCTAACCGCACAAAATCTAGAACACGAAATGAATCATAAAATTAAATTATACTTGAAGCTTCATAGCTGTATAGGCAACACTGAGCCCAATTACTTATCATATCACCACAGAATTTGGCTGAGCGTTAGCTAATATTTTTACATTGGTGAAACGGACAACTAAAATAGCATAAAACAGCAGAATACATATATTTTTAAACAATACTCGAACAATCATAATGTGATTTTAACATACGAAACATTAACACATATATGTAGCTTACTCATACAGAAAAAAGGAAACAGCAGAGAGGGAAATCAGTGAAGACTCTTGGAGCAATTGGTAAATTCTTTAAATATTGTTAAATGTTGATGAAAAAACTACTTTTCCAAATTGTTTATTTTTTTGGACGAGGCCTTTCGAAACCAAAGGCCTCGTCCAAAAAATAAACAATTAGGAAAATTAGTGTTTTCATGGGAAATGGATGTTAAAAGTTGGTGACAAGATTTGATTTCAGTACACCCTTTAGTACCTTTCTAGGTTACAGGTATTTTACTATGTGAACATTGCTATCAGACCTAATGTAAGGAACAAAATTTGAATGTTTCATTTAGCAAGATCTCTTGAGAAAGCCTTCATCTGTTGATTTGAAATTTTGCAGGAAAACAGACAAGAATATGTTTTATAATAGTCCATGTAATTCGGCTGAGAGTCATTGAAGCCTATCACTCAGTAGGCTGATAAAATGTTTCCTTCCTTTGCCGGGGGATATAAAAAACCTTTTCTGACCTTTTCTCCCTATATGCCCACAGGACATCTTGAGATTGAAATGACCTCAGTGAAGCGCAACGAAACGTGAAACGTGGTAAAGTGTGTTCTTACCTTGATATTAATATTGCGTGGGTTGAAAGTTATGATGATCAATTTTAAAATGACTACAAGGAGATTTAATGTTGAGAAAAAGTTGTAAAATTGTGGCTTTCTGATTGCGAAATTTTATAAACGGATAACATGCAAATACTGCTCCACGTTTGAAGACAAATAGGGCGTGCAATTCAGGTGAGATAAACTTTTAACCTTCTGTTCTTTGATTGTTCTGATATTTTAACATTCAGTATTGAAAAAACGCCATTAAATTAGTTTTTATTACAATTAGAATTATGTAGAATATAAAGGAACATTTTTCTATTTTACTCCTCTTTTTTTAAATATGAGCCCCGCTAAAATTTAGTAATTAAGCTCCTAACTAGCATTTGTGGTAAATACGAAGAACGGCTGTTCGTTTTATTTGATAGAAGGAAAGTATAAATGACTACCAAATTGAAAACTCATCTTTAAAGATTAAGGCACTTCAGCTCACATTTAACATCTACGTTTAAATCGGAAGTGAAATATGTTAGCCCATAAAGACCACAATTACAAGTTATAACATTTAAATGAGTAATTGTTTCGATTGTACATTTCTGTAAGAATAATGAAAAGGGATATTCATCCCAGTCATGATCAGATTACAAATAGAACAGTCTCAGAAGCAATTATAATTTAAATTAGTGCGCAAATTCAATTCCCGCCGCCCGAACAAACTGATTTAGTTTTCTTGTAGTGAGACAATAATTTGTTGTAATTTACAAACTGGAATTTAATAAGGTAGACGTCCACTGCGCATAACTAACGAACTACTACTGACACTAACATTGAGAATTGTGTTCGTCGTAAATAACAGTCGCATTTTGATCCACATTCTCATTACGATGCAATAAATTGTTGTAATTTAATTGGAATTTAATAAGGTAGCCGTACACTGCGGCACAACTAACGAACTACAACTGACACTAACATTGAGAATTGTGTACGTCGTAAATAACAGTCGCATTTTGATCCACATTCTCATTACGATGCAATAAATTGTTGTAATTTAATTGGAATTTAATAAGGTAGACGTACACTGCGGCACAACTAACGAACTACTACTGACACTAACATTGAGAATTGTGTTCGTCGTAAATAACAGTCGCATTTTGATCCACATTCTCATTACGATGCAATAAATTGTTGTAATTTAATTGGAATTTAATAAGGTAGACGTACACTGCGGCACAACTAACGAACTACAACTGACACTAACATTGAGAATTGTGTACGTCGTTAATAACAGTCGCATTTTGATCCACATTCTCATTACGATGCAATAAATTGTTGTCATTTAATTGGAATTTAATAAGGTAGACGTACACTGCGGCACAACTAACAAACTACTACTGACACTAACATTGAGAATTGTGTACCTCGTAAATAACAGTCGCATTTTGATCCACATTCTCATTACGATGCAATACATTGTTGTAATTTAATTGGAATTTAATAAGGTAGCCGTACACTGCGGCACAACTAACGAACTACAACTGACACTAACATTGAGAATTGTGTACGTCGTTAAATAACAGTCGCATTTTGATCCACATTCTCATTACGATGCAATAAATTGTTGTAATTTAATTGGAATTTAATAAGGTAGAAGTACACTGCGGCACAACTAACGAACTACTACTGACACTAACATTGAGAATTGTGTACCTCGTAAATAACAGTCGCATTTTGATCCACATTCTCATTACGATGCAATAAATTGTTGTCATTTAATTGGAATTTAATAAGGTAGAAGTACACTGCGGCACAACTAACGAACTACAACTGTCACTAACATTGAGAATTGTGTACGTCGTAAATAACAGTCGCATTTTGATCCACATTCTCATTACGATGCAATAAATTGTTGTCATTTAATTGGAATTTAATAAGGTAGACGTACACTGCGGCACAATTAACAAACTACTACTGACACTAACATTGAGAATTGTGTACGACGTAAATAACAGTCGCATTTTGATCCACATTCTCATTACGATGCAATAAATTGTTGTCATTTAATTGGAATTTAATAAGGTAGACGTACACTGCGGCACAACTAACGAACTACAACTGACACTAACATTGAGAATTGTGTACGTCGTAAATAACAGTCGCATTGTGATCCACATTCTCATTACGATGCAATAAATTGTTGTCATTTAATTGGAATTTAATAAGGTATACGTACACTGCGGCACAATTAACAAACTACTACTGACACTAACATTGAGAATTGTGTACGTCGTAAATAACAGTCGCATTTTGATCCACATTCTCATTACGATGCAATAAATTGTTGTTATTTAATTGGAATTTAATAAGGTATACGTACACTGCGGCACAATTAACAAACTACTACTGACACTAACATTGAGAATTGTGTACGACGTAAATAACAGTCGCATTTTGATCCACATTCTCATTACGATGCAATAAATTTTTGTTATTTAATTGGAATTTAATAAGGTAGACGTAAACTGCGGCACAATTAACAAACTACTACTGACACTAACATTGAGAATTGTGTACGACGTAAATAACAGTCGCATTTTGATCCACATTCTCATTACGATGCAATAAATTGTCATTTAATTGGATTTAATAAGTAATAAGACGTACACTGCGGCACAACTAACGAACTACTACTGTTACTAACATTGAGAATTGTGTACCTCGTAAATAACAGTCGCATTTTGATCCACATTCTCATTACGATGCAATAAATTTTTGTCATATAATTGGATTTTAATAAGTTAGACGTACACTGCGGCACAACTAACGAACTACTACTGTTACTAACATTGTGAATTGTGTTATTCGTTAATAAAAGTCGCATTTTGATCCACATTGTCATTACGATGCAATTAAGTTGTTGTCATTTAATTGGAATTTAATAAGGTAGCCGTTCACTGCGGCACAACTAAAGAACTATAACTGGCTCTAATATTGAGAATTGTGTGCGTCGTAAATAACAGTCGCAATTTGATATACACTTTCATTACGATGCAATAAATTCTTTTAGCGCTATTTACTACGTTCACTAGTTTATAGCTAACGCTATTGCAGTGCGGATAGTATATTACACTTCTTATAGGTAGCAGTACGCCACACTATGTGTCTTGTAACAGGTTCACTTGAACATTTCATATTTGTGTCTCATTTCAGTATTGAGATATTCTTCAAACAAGTGTCACAGGCAGATAATTTTACAGAGATAAAATAGGGATTTTCCGTAATTTGAAAGTGAAGGAAGCTCGTTTGAAACTGGACGATGGGTAGATTGCTTGGATAAAGTGCTAGAAGGTTAACTTGTCGTCAAGGATGAAGAATCACTAACGAAGATCGTGTATAACTCAATGTTAGACAGAAACTGAATAGTTACACAATTGTATACAATTTTAAAAACTACCGACACAACGACTTTGATTTTCAAAGCATGTGGCCTAAGTACGTTTAAATTACATAAAGCATTATATTCGTCATCCACATGAGTGATCTGGATGTTTTTACACTGAAATTGCTAAACTGAAATAAATATATGATATTCCATGTGTCTTTTATAGAAGCTATCCTGAAACACAAAGGCTAATAATTTAATTGTTTTATTACTTTGCGTGTGAGCTACTGCCAAAATAGTAATATTTCATTATTTACTGATTTTTAATAGTCCCAAGTGGTAAGTGAACTTTTCCACCTGATATGGATACACACAAACAAATATTAAACTTAATCAATAAAACAATAACTGGAAACGTACGTTTACGTGAGACAAAACAATTAAACTGATACAAAGGAAATCGAGGGACCCGGCAGAATGTAACTGAAGTCAAAAGTTCAAAGAGCCTCTTCACTGCCCTTTGACCTTTCGACTCCAAAATAAATAAAGTTCCTCACGGACTAAGAGGATCCATGTTTAATCCTATGTATGTCTTTAGGACCTTTATTACAAGAGTTATCGCCCAGACGGACACACAACGATGCTGTTTTAAGAAAGGCTTCTAGATTTTTTAGTAACTAACAATGAAAGTCAGTATTGAAATAATTAATTAATAAATTTTTACCAGTCTTCCCCAATCATTGGAAAATAAAGCAAAATATATTTCCTTTTGATACAAAAATTTTTGCGGCTAGACGTTTTCAAAACACCTTATGGTAACACATTTTTCACCACACTTCTGTCTTCATCCAAAGAAAATTCATTGAAGATAAATTTGTACAGAATTAAATGCAATTCAATGAGCTTTGTTTTATAACTATATACGATATTATTCGAAAAATAAAAACTACTAAAGATTGGCATAGTAATGAACGATTTCGGTTGAAACCAACTCTTAGTATAGCATTAACTTCTGCATACCTAGAACTCCTTGATAGTAATTAAACTTCTTCGGTCATGACTAGAAGAGGACAGAAGTTTGGTGAAATGAAAATAGAATTTTGGAATACAATCTGTTAAGATAAAGGGATTTTTGAACATTTCTAACTTAAGAATTCTTTCTTGTCATTAACGGTAATATATACTAAAGAAACTACAATAACGAAATGTGTAGGAAATTTTATCATCTTTAATTTTGTGTTAGTCTTTAAATTTTGTAGCAAAAGCTCCTACTGAAATATACGTGAAAAACAAAGCTATATCTCCCCTCCTTTACGATCCCCATGGGTTATTTATTTATTATTTCAACGGCTACCAAAAGTTTACAATAGTAGCATAAAAAGTAAAACCAGTACAAATAGAAAGAAAAATAAAATTTTCAACAGCACAAATATATAGATTAACACTTCCAAGAAATAAAAAATATATAATGAATTGCACTTATAATACCATATACAAATATTTATTTGCTTTAAATAAATTATAACTAATATATAGATTATTATAAAACTTTTCAAAGGAAAATTAAAATATTAATACTATTTAAGGATAACTTTAAAATCTATACCAATAATAGCAATAATAAATTATAGTAACAAAAACAATCTACAGTACAATCTAAGCTACTAAAAGTTTATAGCATGGTAAGAGAGTGTAAATACAAGTGTAAATACAAAAAAAAAAAAAAAAAAAAAAAAAAAAAAAAAAAAAAAAAAAAAAAAAATTAAAGGAAAACAACAAAGATTACAGCAAAAAACTAATTAGCATTATAAATAAATATTTATTGTACTATTAAAAATATGGTTAAGGACTTTTAGTATGTTATAATAACATGTGCTCCGAACATCCAATAGTTGTTTTTTCCATACTTGGCTTATTAAGTTTCTTTATAGACTCCTGATTTGTCCATTCGTTAACTAGTTAAAAAGATAGGGTTAATGCAAGTATATATTACTTTTATGCTATACAAATTAATAAAAACCTTCTAGGACCATTCAGTTACACACATGAACATACACATTTTGGTAATGAATTTAATTACATTGAATTAGGTACTGTACAATGGAAATCATAAAATATTGATTACAAAAGTCCATAATCGTATAAAAATGATTAGTTTCGTAATAGGCTGTCAAAAAGCCATGTAAATTTAGCGCACTCAGGTTACATTTGTAAAGGAGCGATAAATTATCCACAGAAACACTTGTTATCTCATCAAGAGCAGGGAGGATAATGAGTATAAACGACGATGTTAAGAGGCTCCGAGAACGTTCAAAGGTGATCCAATATTCAGCTAAGCACGCTGAACCATACGTCAGTTCCCTCGGCAGGTAGTGTTAGTGTTACTGAATAGATCCTGTAACAGTGTTACTCCTAACACGGAATCTTAAGTGTTACTTTTTATAAACTTCAAGATTAGAAAGGAATATTTGTCACTGATTTTATGAATGAAAATTTATTGGTGTTACACAAGAATGAAACTGACTATTATTTTCGGAATAGTAATTGTATTACTAATCTAGGAAACACGTTAGTTGGCATATTGAATACACATTTACTGAAATAGAACATTGTTACAAACATATCAACTTTTAACACGGAATCCTTAGTGTTACTTTTTATAAACTTCAAGATTAGTGTCGAATATTTGTCATCGATTTTATGAATGAAAATTTATTGGTGTTACATAAGAATAAAACTGACTATTATTTTCGGAATAGTAATTGTATTACTAATCTAGGAAACACGTTAGTTGGCATATTGAATACACATTTACTGAAATAGAACATTGTTACAAACATATCAACTTTTAACACGGAATCCTTAGTGTTACTTTTTTATAAACTTCAAGATTAGTGTCGAATATTTGTCATCGATTTTATGAATGAAAATTTATTGGTGTTACACAAGAATTAAACTGACTATTATTTTCGGAATAGTAATTGTATTACTAATCTAGGAAACACGTTAGTTGGCATATTGAATACACATTTACTGAAATAGAACATTGTTACAAACATATCAACTTTTAACACGGAATCCTTAGTGTTACTTTTTATAAACTTCAAGATTAGTGTCGAATATTTGTCATCGATTTTATGAATGAAAATTTATTGGTGTTACACAAGAATAAAAACTGACTATTATTTTCGGAATAGTAAATGTATTACTAATCTAGGAAACACGTTAGTTGGCATATTGAATACCACATTTACTGAAATAGAACATTGTTACAAACACGGAACTTAAACTTTAACTTAAACTTTTAACACGGAATCCTTAGTGTTATAGTTTATAAACTTCAAGATTAAAAAGGAATATTTGTCATCGATTTTATGAATGAAAATTTATTGGTGTTACACAAGAATAAAACTGACTATTATTTTCGGAATAGTAAATGTATTACTAATCTAGGAAACACGTTAGTGAGCTTATGGAATTCAATATTTACTTAAATAGAACATTGTTTTTAGCTTCATTTCGAGGTACTTATGTTTATTTTAATTATTGCCTCCCCAACTTAATAATATTCGTATTTTACGATTAAAATTGGAATTATATAAATAAGCTTTGTTATCTCTTATTTATTGTTAATTATCTGAATTCCTAATTTTTAAGTGATCTTCACTAAAAAACTAATTTTTTTAGAAAACCTAAACTAGTATAATAGATAATCCATGGGTACTGATTAAATTTATACGCCATTTAATTTCTTAGTAAAGTGGCGCAGAAAGTTTTTTTTATAATTTCTACATATACTTCTAATGTAGGAAACATGCTAGCTGGCATATTTAGTACCTTATTTATTGAAATGGAACATTTTTGTTAGCTTTATTTCGTAGTGTTTTGTGTTTATTTTAATGCTTGATTTCCCCGTCCAAATAATACAATACTAATAAAAATTGTTGTGATGTAAATACGGGTTGTTATTTATCTAAAATCTTAATTCTTTGATATATTTACTAAAAAATACAGTTCGGAAAAACTCAAACTAGGAAAATAGATAATTAATGGATAATGATTAGGTTTTCATCTTCTATAACCCATTAAATTTTTAGGAAACCAGCACAGAGTGGATTCTCTAACATTTTTACTAATAATGTATAAAATTTTCTTTTATTAAAAATAAAATGAAGTTGAAATTGTGAAGTAGACTAGTTGTATATGGGTGATCTGAATTTTACCGACTTTTAATTTGCAAATGCATAAATACATATATACTAATAACTTATTATTTTGTATGGCTTTTTATTCGGTAATTTATAATTTTGGAGAGAGACAATCAATTATATCAATCTTATCTTTATAAATTTTAAGCTCTAACAAGAAGTTTTACTTTATGCCGTGAGATGGTAGCACTGCCAGGTGCCAGATCCTTCTTTCTCCGAATTTTCCGCTGATTCCTCCTCTAAATAAGCATAGAAAAAATGCTTCTTTGGCATATTATTTTCGATGTAATGATATTTTCATTACTCCGTACGGTAATGGGTTACTTTTCCGAAAGGTCATATCTGCGAAAGTCACAGTTTTCATTGTGGCTTAGTCAGCATATTTCCCCGTTTCCTAAACATTACTTTCCCTATGTAAACAGCTCTTTCTCTAAGGTAACATCTCTTTTCCTGTATACAAATTTAAATTCCCTTGTTTTTTTTTTTGACAGTTATAGGTTCAAACAGCTGACATAACACGAAAATAAATTATAAATAGTGTTACGTTTCATTATAGAAGAATAATTACTAGTCTTTGAAATGCCATATAATATTTTAAAAGAGTTCGTTTGCTATTTTGCAACGTAATGGAAAGGTTCAATACTGATCCTGAAAGTTCTATTGAGGGGCTCGATAGCATTTTACAATCTCGCCCCGCAATCGGTCACATTTCAGAATAGTACTGGTCCTGGACTACTGAATGAACCAAAGTACTTTGATGTTCGTGATTGAAGAAGTAATAATAAACTCTGTCCACTGCAACAACACGATTTAAGTACTACGTAATATACTCACTCAATTTCTTAAGATTAATAAAAGACTCTACAAGTTCTTACATAAAATACATAATTCAAATAAATGAACTATTTATTTTTATTATTATATTTATTAATTTGTAAAATTACTCAACAGACATTTTGTTGTTTAAATTAATAAATTACTATGAGTACTATACGAGTAATACATTTATGAATGTATATTCCTTTTTATTGGATCTTTTTAATTTAAACTCAAACTACACAGCACAGATAGTGTATGTAATAGAATCCTTTACACAGTACTATACCCTAAGGAATGCAAGTACTATATAATGTATTCTTCAACAATGTCCTGTACTAACACTAGATATAAAGTGAATAGATCAAGTTTTTAAACTTGTATCATAAGAATCATAGATGCAGTAATATTACTATCCGTATAAGATTTAGATGTAATAAAGTGTATATCTAACTCTCCAGATTTCTCAAAACAACTGATATGAAACAATTAACTATTTTGTGTACAGTAAAATGTAAAAGTTTAAAGTTTAAGATTGCTTTTGAAATAAGCACTCCAAAATGTATAAAGCAGAATATAATATTAAAACAGAAGCATTTCCCGAAAGTTTCATGAGTATTCCAACAATTTATTTCCCATAGGATAAGCTTTGATACAATTTCCTTCAGAATTGAGAGAACACTTTCCGACCATTTAACTCAGATGTTTAAATATTTGAGGACATATAAGAAATCAAAAGCAACTCTTACAAAGTTATAAAATATAAATATTATTACATTAATACTTGCATTATACTAATATTTTGTTATATTTGTAAGTGTGTCGTTGTAAAAACTGAAAGTCTCTTTCCTTTGAACAGCAAACATCGCCAGTTGACAGCCCAACTTTTGAACAAATATTGCTTCTTGAACTTTTATTCTTCATTGCTTTTCTTTCTCTATTACTTTTTACACAGTAAAATAATTTAAAACTCATTATGTATATATATCAGTTTAAACTTATAATTTGAACGTTTTCAGTAATATACTGTATCTAATAGATTATTTATGAAACTTTAATGGAAGTACGTGAGAAGGTCCGATAAATTAAGGAGGAAAAACAACGTTTATTAGTTTAGTTATTATAGAATACTATTGTAAAATTATAACGGGTTAATTGTAACTTCACTATTTGTAACGAATAAAAAGCATTTCAATACGGTTAAGTAGTTTAATTTACGTCATGAAGAGCGTAATTGAATTAAACTCAGAAATGTACGGTAAATTATGTAAAAATGCTGAATAGCCAATTTAAGAGAGTGAAGTCGGCATTTGAATTACATTTTGAGGCGACGACGACTTCAGAATTTAAATAACTAGCAACTAATGAAGGACCTTGTCGCTGCCTTGCGATCCTCTGAGGAAAGAAATTTACAGATTTGTTCCTTAATAACAGACTGACTTTATAATTTTGAGGAAGACGGAAAGTGTATTAAATGCTGTTGAGCGGTTACTTTATTATGCAGCCTTCATTAGCCTTTCTGATTATTTGGCAGGAAACGCAATACGGTATGAATACATAACAAAAATGATTTCACAAATATAGGCAACCGTTGAATCTATAGTGTGTTAACACATTGACGCATTAATTACCAAACAAAGTCTATGAAAACAGTGAAAAAAGTTTACTTTATAAATTATTACCTTTTCATATCACAGCTTAATCCTACATATGAACCATACATAAGCAAATGTATATACAAAATAAGTAATTCAGTATGTAAACTATTTTGTATATTTTATATTGAACTCGTTCAATATTTATTTTGGATACACAATATAATGGATATGAATTTTTAGGGAAATATTTTTTACATAAATATTGATTTATAATCGAGTATATCGTAAGTTTATATGTTTCTTTATACTTTAAAGGAAAACCCCTGTTTCCTTTACAATCCTTCCGTAGTCTTTGTACTTTAGTATCAGTAGTTTTATTATCAGTTATGTACAGTTTTCATTTTGGAACATTGAAACATCAGTGTACGGATATTAATCGTTAATTAAACTGTTCATGCTGATAAACATATATTAAACTTTATTTAAATATTTATTATTTAATTTACGTTAGTAAAACTTACTGAACTTACAATTTTTTTTGTATTGAAAAGGCAGGCGTGTAAGGTAAAATTGTATGATCAGGCAGTTATAAAAATAGAGTTTAACAGAATGGCTGCCATTCTCAAGTAAGACTCGGTATTATTTTTCAACTTCAAAAAGTTCTTAATTAGACAAAACATTTTGCAAAGTTTGAACTTTCTACCTTTATTCCATTTAAAAATATACAACTTTTCCCTAAAAGAACATGTACAGACAGGTTATAAACTAAGCAAAATAGGATACAACTTTATATCACATTTATTACTTATTTTGCCCTGTAAAATCAAATAATGAGGTTTGATAGAGGGATTTGTGGACACCCTATATACATATTGGGTTACATATATACATTTTTGGATAATTGCTGTTTTTATTCTGGAGTCATAATGTGAGAAATTTCAAAAATTCAATAGGAAATATCGTCATAGCCCGATGGAAATAGACAGATTTCTTTGAAATATACCTAAATTGTCAATTGTTATTAACTAAATAATCAAGATTTACAACAATAAAATATACATGAACAGTATAGCAAATGAACTTAATAACATAAGTTGTTTGCTACAGTAAAAACTACTAACAGTATGTTATGGTGTAGGTGTAAAGTTCAAAATATGTTGATGCTTCATATTATAACCATTTATGTAATATTCTTAATTTAATGGATTTTAAATTATATTCAATGTCCTTTTAAAAATTGTGTATTGTGTACGTCCAGTGGATCAGTAAAGTGCATGTCTGTTGGACTGTAGAGTGCATCTGTAATGGTCTATAGAATGTACGAGTATTATGTATGTATACTGGGTTGCTTTAAATGTCAGAGTAAATTTTCCGTTTTTGAATGCTCCCTTCTACTGCGTAACTACTTTACTTCTAGCCGGTTCACTTCTCATATGAAATATATTACATAGAGGTTTGCATCTATATAAAAATTGCAAAAACTTTTCCAATCTTTTAACTAAAGCGCTACAATTTGCAAAATATTGAAGGTTTTGAATAATTTCCTTATTTTCACAAGTATATCTTCTTCAATTTACTGAATTTATAATAGCCTCAGAAACATTTTTGACTCTAGGAGAGATAGAAGAAAATGTTATCAGTTGCTAACTTAAAAATAGTAAAAAGTTTTAAGTTTATCCTTTTTAGGAAGTGAGATATTTCGGTGTCAAAAGAACTTTTGCCAAGTGAGATATGAATATTTCGATTCAGTCTCCTTCGACCAGTTTAACCCCGTTAGGGCAGAGGTGAGGTTTCATGAAAATGTTCATGTTTCTATTTTAACGTATTCCAAATAAGTTCCAAACAAAACATAAATATTTAGAGGATTTCTTTTATTAAATATCTGTTGAATGGATAACCATTCTTTTATGAGGTGTTTTTCTCAAAGTTTTAAAAGTTATGGCACCTTTTATGACCAACCTACGTGTCACGCAACAGCTTCTCGGGGGTTTTGTGCAAAATTTCCAGCATTTAGCTTATTTCATTCTTGAAATTTCCTGCGCTAGATAGACAGTCAGATAAAAAAAGACATTTTTTACCCTCCTTCCCGCGCATACAACAGAGAAATATGCCAGCTAAATCATCGCCTAGATATAATGCATAGTTAGGCTACATATGTTAAAATATAATATGATAATTCTCAGTTTATTTTAAAATGTATTTAATCTGCTATTTTCTCGTTGTAATCATGGTTACTCACAAGAGAAAAGTAAAAACATTCGATAACGCTCAGACAAATGCACCATCATCAAATTCGATGGTATATATAAAGCTTTCTGCAAAATTGCAAGATTGTAAGACAGTTCATTTTCGTGTTATCGTGCGGTTAGTAATATATATAAATAAACATACAGAAATAATATTTCCCCAGTCCCTCGAGCAATAGGCTTGGATAACGCTCAGCAAAATTAAGCTATGTCATTTATTCGATATTGTCAGTAAAAACACTGTTACCAATTTAAGGTAGACATATACGTGCTTATATAAAAGTTTTACGGACTGTTTTAGACATATCCGTACATGAAACTGTTATATAGTCAACCATTGAATTAAAATATTTGTACTATCGGGTGGTATTTAAACAAGCAATAACTTTACTTGAAGCAAAGTAAACTTTTACAACGCTTACAATGAAAGTCCATACAATAGAACTTCATGATATTAATTATGGTTCCATTTGATTTGAAGAGGAAACACATTTGGTCCAGGAAGGAAGCAGTAAATGGGTTCGGGTGTTTCCGTGTGGGCTCGGGAGATTCCGCCCTCGTGCCAAGATCAACCCCAACCAACCTCGTCACCAATCCAACAGTTAGTTGTCTTCACGGGTCGCTCCCGAATCCATGCCGCTCCCGCACGTCCCTTTCGCCTATTGTTTACACCCAATTGTTTATTGGATTTAACGACCTTAGGTACCTTGATGTTGTTTGTCGTTAATATCATTGTTGTATGCTTGCAGGTCTGCATTACGTGTTTGTTTAAAATTATTTTACTTTAAAAATCTCTTGAATATGATATACGATACTTGATCATTAAATTACTAATTAAAATTTGTATCAAAATTTATAATGCGGCTTGTATTTACTATAAGTTTTTAAAGGACTTAAAATTCAGTTGGTTTCCTTCAAACTGTATATTTCAAAAACATTACGTGGTAGAATAAATTTGTATTTCCTATTTTTCTAAATAAAAAAAATTATTGTTAAAAAATATGTATAAACTACCTAAAGAAATTAACAATTTTATGAAAATTTTTCCTTAATTTTTATATACAAAATCAAATTAATTATTTATATTTAAAGTATATATTAGTTCCGTAATAATACACTGCAAAAGAATTAACACTTTCGTAAAACTTATGCTATATGAGTGTTACAGGAAAAAAAAAGATTAAACAAACGTTGGTTTGCAGTAACAATAAAAAGGCAAATATTTACATAAGACGTAAAGCAAATAACAGCACAAATCTTTTAAGTACTCGTAAAAATTGTAATAAAACGTGAACTATACTTAAAGCATACTTTAAGTCGGTGAAAAAAATGTATTCACCCTTTATGCTATACAAGCTACTCAGATTATTCTTTACAGTTTTTGTTTTGTTAATGTACTTATCTGAATCTGTGTGTACACGTTCTGTTGGAATAGTGACCTGAAACATGAATGAAAATAAAAAAATGTAACTAAAACATGGAAACCAAAAAAAGGAAATTACTAATCAGTTTGAGGAGTAAGAGACCTTGAAAATCCTGACACATTGACATGAATGTAAGAAGCATTTTAAAATAGTGTGTATGTGTTCCTCATGAGTTTTCAATACCATGTGAATGAAGTTTATTAATTAACGTTTCTTAACGATAATTTACGAATGAATCGTAAATATCTATTGTTTGATATTTAAGATTAAATATTAAATGAGGCGATCGTACGAATGAGTAATTGTAAATATTATTATTGTGGAATATATTGCTAAAGTAATCTATTAAAGTAAACATAGTCAAATTGGAGAAAAGAATTTTAGTCGTAAATTTGTTTTACATTAAAAACTAATTTAATATTTAGTACTTTAACACTATAAATTCTATAAAATGTGTTAACAAAAAATAGTTTCATAATATATTATATGTTCATGTAATTGATGAGTTTAAATGAATACATCATAGCCAGGAAGGATGCAATTAAAATGACATATAGAATTCGCTTTTAGATACAACAGTGAAAGTAACGTGACAGTTACTCTAGTCCCAGTGACAGGAAAGTAGCAGTGACAGTGATTGTGTGTGGTCAAGTTTAAAATGTGATTTGTGGTCTTCCTACTACTCCACGATGTCGAAGAGCATGTTCGGTGGGAAAAAGAAAGGTAATATACAGTTTTAATTGAATAGATTATATAAATAGATATCATATAATAAATATATAATATATCGAATTAAAATGCATTTAATGAAGATAGTAATAGTATTATAATAGAGTTATAACATATTCATTAGCACATGTGTTGAGCATGGTTTGATAATGAAACGCGATATCACTTTTTACAGTTTTTATTTTATTCGACAAGAATGTTGAAATATCAGGTATATAATATTATGATTATTATGTACGAAAACCAAAAGTAAAGCTTATTTTGCTAAAGAAATGTACAAGTTTATACAGATGTAAATGTTTATTTACAAAAATGTCGGTACCTAGTTTATATTTAAATGCGTTAAATTATGGACGAATTTTAATAACCAAAAGCAAATTTTGATTTTATAAGTTTGAAGCCTTAATTATTTGGAAATCTATATGAAAATTTACTTTACTTTAATAAGATGATATCAAAAGTTGTATTTATTAAATAATATTTTTATTAGCTTAACAAATTTAAAACAAGCTTCCATATGCTTAATAGTTAAAAATCTGTCAGCCAAAAATATAAAGTTTTTGGTCAAAGTTACGTCTTGATATGTTTCGCTAGTTTATTTTTACTTTTTATTTATTTATAATTTATTTTATTTAATAGTATAACGAGTCAGAATCAAATTAGTGTTTTTGGCAAATCCCGTAGTTTGGAACCCATTAAACTAACCAATTACAACCTAATATAAAACATTAAGCAGCGTCAGTCTACCATATGAAGACGGAACACTTTGTAAAAAATATTTTTTTGTTGGCTGATAATGATATAAATGTGTCATGTGAACGTGAGTATACACGTGATCGTATGTTACGAGTATTTACGTGTCTGAACGTTGGTTTTAAGTACGATAAAATAACAAAATTATAATTTAAGAGAACAAATTTTTGTTTTTGTCGCATTTCGATTCCCATAAATATTAACATTGTTGACGATCGATTTATTTTCACGGAAAATTCATCTTTTGATTTCAAGCAAAGTAGGTTTTGTGCTTCTTCAATAAATGAAACATTACTTTAATTAAGTGTAATCGTTATTGCAAGTTAGATAATCAATCGTTTGATAGTACTATTATGAAGATTAAGTTTTACCTTTAAAGGTTATTTATTGGCGATGTAAGGATTGAAAAGATAACAGAATATCGAACATTTGCCATCGCTATAGGTTATAAAATGTATAACACAACGTTTCGAGGATTGAAATCTGTCCTCTTCGTCAGTTGGGCGAAGTATTAATATATTATACATATTAATATATACGTTATTTTTATATGTATTTATAACTCCCCAACCTGACGAAGAGGACAGATCCAATACTCGAAACGTTGTGTTATACCTTTTGTAACATATAACGATGGAAAATGTCCAACGTCTTGTTATCCTTTCAAGTTTTGCCACTTACAGTCTTACCACTATGGTAGGGCATATCGTTAACATATAAAGCCACAGTTGTAAGCAGTATGGTAGTCACGAACGTTGGTAAGACAGCTGGGTCTGTCTGTCGGACAGCGTGTTATTGACAGATGACTCGGGAAGCGATACTCTTGTGCATGATCCATGATCCGCATGCAAAAACAAGAGCCTTTATAATATTATAGATTTTTTAAATTCTTAAATTACTTATATACATATTATTTCACCAAATGATATTAAATATTTTATAGTTCTATAATAAATGTGGAAATATTTCAACAAGAAAACCTGTTTCATAAATATTTATTATTATGCATATTAAACTTTATTACAGTTTCATTAGATTTGGAAAGTGTAAAATAAAATTGGTCTCCATTTTAAGTACTAGTAGTAGTCTACGTAAGAGTCAGTTTCTCAGGGAGATTTATGTTTCTAATAGGGGCTCGTTTGTGTAAATATGCTCTATTTGTCATGGTTTGGGAATGCTCGCCCCAACCATCTATTTCTTGCACCTTCCGCTACCCCTTCTCTGCACATTCCTCATATTAATCGTAATAAATTTGAGAGCGTTTATTTTTACTCTAGTGTCTATAGGCTTTTACGGAGGGAAAAGAATATAATACGTTTGGGAACTAGTATTTCATTCTAACAAATATAAGTAAACTTTTCCAATATAAATTAAACAATTTATGCTCCAAACAAGAAGAAGATATTGATAATTTGTTGGAGACGCTGAAACACTATTCTTTATTGATGGCATAAAAACGTTTATTGTTACTTGTGATACAAAACTCTACTGCGTAACTGTTGTTAATGCAATGCTTTAATATAACTAATGTCAATGAGGACTAGTAAAACTATAACAATAGTTTTAACAATAGTAAAGTCTGATTGATATTCCTTTGTCTCTTTCCAAAGTCTATATGTCTACATGAAATAAGTAGTCAATAATGACAAGACCTGCATTAATCTTAAATAATCTTAGATCTTGGTTCGTTATGCCCCCATATGGGCTCTGTCAATCCCATACATTTATAAAAATTCAACAAAAGATTTTAACAGATAAAAAGATGCAACACGTATAAATAAATAATGGTTAAACAAGATTCTGTAATTTGGAATACTTTACAGATTTCGGTAGATACAAATATGCAATACATACGATAATAATGTACTTAAACGAGGTTCTGACAATTGCGCAGATGTAACACATACGATACTCCTAAACACTATCTAAATATTTCAACACTGTAAAACCAACACACGTGTTTTTAATACTTAAATGACATTTTTACACTTGCGGTGACTTAAGATATTCCTAATACTTGATACATTACGGTCTTTTATAATCTCAACATATGCTTTTCTGTAATACTTAGTCAAGGTTTGAAATTTTAGAAGGCTCTTCTTAAACGAGAGTCTAAACACCGTATATACTGATAGTTACGATGAGTCAACGTATACGGGGCACATAGCAATAATATATTCTGATTAAACATACAGGTATTTCTAAATCATTGCAAGTGGAAATTAACTAATTAGCTCTCTAGTTTTAGTAATTAACTTCTGTTTCTTAAAAAGGATTTATTAAGTTCTGTATTTCTATATTTCAGAAATCATTAGTTTAATTTTATGTTAGTTAACTCCCTTTGTCAATTGAGTGGATTCGTGACATTATTTTATCGTGATCTGAGGTTGATTAACCAACTACATGAATAATTGTTCACACCTTCATGTCACTTCGTTGATTAATAAGATCAGTTTAAACATTTAATACGTATAATTTTGTAAGTAATATGAAAATGAAACCAATGGAAAAGATAAGTATCCATTTTGTAAGTGATAATATAATCAACATTTCTATTTAATAGTGTTTTAACTGTAAATAACTTTTATTCACAGAAGTATTTTATTATATGTATTGACCTAAATTATATAAATTTATTTAAATTAATTTATTCAGAGACATATTTTGTTTAAAATATAAGTATAAAATAGGATTTTTTAAATAAATCAAATCCAATACACAATTTGTGTATGGTTGGGGTTGTCTCCGTTTTCTATAATTTTACAAAAAATTTAGAACGGAGACGTATTAAACAAAAAACAAAACTACTAACCTCAATATAGTAGCTGAATAGTTAGCTTCTGAGCTAAGCAACCCAAGAGATCGGCTTCGAACTCTGATTTGAGCAAAGCATTTTCGCACACTAATAAAAAGTCACTTGAATCTAGCCAGACATTAATTTGATGAATGGTTTCGGGCAAGAGCATTAGATTATTATAAAAAATTTGACTACATTTTATTTAACACATAATTGAACACTAAAATGTTTTCCAACCTATTTTTATGGCTCAAAAAATCTTTTCATTTAACAGAATAGTTACTTTAACGTTTATAACATTTCTTGGATGGTTATGGAAAGTACCTTAAAAGAAAAAAATTGGTAATTTTAAACAGTAAATTTTACGTTATTATTGAAAATGAAGAGAACATTTGAATAAGTACAGTGCTTGTGTTACAAAGCTTAAAGCCTATTAAAGTAAGCATATTTAAGCAAGTACGTTTAAGTCCACCATTAAATCCCACGGCAGTCAGAAAAACTTTTACGGTTGCGTTTCCTTACAGCAATACAACCTTTCCGCTGTTGACTGGAAAGTGGCTGGATTTTCTGCTTAGTTCCACATTTTTATTGCCACTAGAAGCGTTTTACAGTTTTTCCTTAACATGAAAAATACTTAAACATTGAAATTTTAGAATTGGAGATAATCGCCTACCAGCATAATACTGTAAGTAGTAACGATTTCCAATGCGAGATGAGTTTTGAGACGTTTAAGTAATATGTAACTCATTATTGATTGATATTATTGTTATGAAATTTGTGTATAACTGGAAAAAAGATGTGCCAGAAAATACACCATTATTGAGTCAACAACAATTCCTTATGAATTTAAAATTAAATCTCAAATTTGCAAATTTACAAGACACAAGCTTGAACAACCCAAACCCAATAATGTAGATGCTATTAAACATTCGGCTATTAAGGACACTGCTGAGATTAATTCAAACGAAAAACTATTTTCCATAATTATACTCGTTTTAAATATGCGCCAGGATACGCACACGCATAGAACAAGTGTGTTTAGCATATATGCATATATTATGTACACACATAATAGTTATTATTATGTGTTAAAATTACACATTTATCGTACATTGTCGAAAAAAGACTTGAGTAACTCAAAAAACCTAACCAAAACTCATAACTGTGTATGCAATAACCAAATATTCCAAGATAGATTACATTTAGGTTTTGAGTAAATTATTTAGTGTTTCATTTTTAGTAGTACACCTTATATTGGCAGAAAATATAATCACACGAAATTCTAAAAAAATTGCGTATGCCCATTTTTAATCCTCTAGAACCACACACTGTGTACTAAAAGCAGTAAATATAACTATGTGTCTTCTTAAGAGAAGCCAGAGCAAACTTGGATCATAATAACCATTAGTTATCTCACAGATATATGGTCCCTCTATTCCAACACTACAATCCCAGAAACCATTTGTTATAGTTTCAGTTTCAAGTGAAGAAGCAATTACTTAGTTGACTGGCTCGGATATCCCCAGTTGTTGTAGTCTGTAACCTTAGAGTCAATAATCCATTATTTTACACTTTCTGTGTACACAATATAGTTACGAATATTCAGTACATTTATGGTTGTATTAAAACAAGTGATAGTTGTGAAGCAGTTAATTAAGATATAAACAACTTATATTATGATATTTTCTGGACATTTTCCATCGTTCAGTGATAAAAATAATTAGTAACAATATGTTTCGAAATCTGCAATCTGATGTCTTCTTCAGGTAAATAACTAACCTAACACATAACTACAAACTAGGTTAAAATAAACAAATCCAGTCGCAGGTGGTTGGTCGGCGAATGCAGACCTATTGTGACTTGTATTCTGTAGTTAATTTTGTATAATTTGTGTTGTATTTTGTTCTTTTATTAAGTGCATGTTTTAGAGTTAGTGAAGTTGACACACAACATGATGGTTGTGATTAATGACTTACTTGTGTTACAACGCTTAGGAATGACTTGTTTATTTTTACCTAGTTTGTAATTATATGGTAGGTTAGTTATTTACATGAAAACGAGATCAGATTGCACATCTCGAAACGTAGTGTTACTGATTTTTTAATCACTGAACGATGGAAATGTCCGGAAAATTCTGTTTTCTTCACAATCCTTCCATCGCCAAAAACAAACTACAAATAAATAACTTAAATTAGAGTTTTCAATTGATTGTGTATTGCCAATGCAACAATTATCACTTTATATTAAAATTGATGCACTTGGTGGTTATGAATTGAATATTTGCTTGCACACAACTTCATTATTGGATGTGCTCTGCATTATATGAGAACACAGTTGCTGAAGACTGTGAGTCTGTTAAATTTATTGCAACTAATTATTAAATATTACAAGAGCCAATAATTACTTATGCAGAATATATCACAGATAAGAACATTTTCCTTATAATAAATAATCAGGTGACCTAGTTAGGGTCATCTTATAAATAACGAGTTCTACAAGCCAGGTTTGGTAGCTATTTCATTCTGCAAGATATGGATACCATTATTGGGAAAATAAAATTTTCGATGTAAATATTTAAGAAGGTGTTGTAAATATTGGTGAGACATTATAATGGGATACTTCATGAAATACAGAAGTTTAACAAGGGAATATTATCGCTTCGAGACGATTGTCTTTAATATTTATCAGTTATAGTGAAAGATTTATTCCTAGTTGTCCCCTAGCTTTTAGAATAGTTAAATATTCTCACTTATCATATGGAGTTGGAACCTGTAATTGCACTTTCGTAATGAACTTTGCCTACGCGCCGAAGCAAGTAGGCCTATATTCATTTTTGTCGGTGTTCCGTAAGGAAACAGGCATTCTTTTTATAGTTTAATCGTTGTCGTATGTGTTACCCACAGTTGAGGTTAAATAAGATTGTAATAATTATTATCCTTTTCGTATGTTCTACAATTCAGTGATATTAAAATATTTAAAATAATAACGTAACTATACTATTACATAATTATTATTAAATAATATTATGTGATAGTATGGATTTAAAATCAGCTGAAGTATTTTGTAAAAAGTAATATATGTGTTCTGCCGTCAAAAATGACAAAACATCTTATTCAAATATAAATTTATTTATTGCCGTATTCATTACAAATGTATAGCAATAGTCATAATTTGTTTGTTTAACTAGAAATTTTAACCATTGCACAAGATAAATTTTTCCAAGAACCACAGTTCGAAGAGGACAAAAGACAGTAGAAATTGAATTATTTATTTATACAACAAATTTTATTGACGGTTTCACATTAGTGGAATTTGGAATTACATACGGAATAACAAAGATAACTTATTTTTCCTTTTTACGGTGGAATAGTAAACTACTGTCACAACGGATTCGGTTAGTCAGTGACCCCTTTTGTTGGTAATTCAACAAATCATAACGTATGGCATGGATGCTACTCCAGAAGTATATCATCACCGTTGACTGTATAATCTAACTTGTTGTCAGGGCAAACACGTTAGTGCTAAAGCATGAAATAATGACCCACTTCCACGACCTTGTAGGTTAGTTGTGAACATTTCGTTATTTATGGTTCAATCAACTTTTTACTTTCAGTGCAGCATTCTGCTCGCGTGTTTGGTAGATTGTGGGCATGAATCAACCTTTCTTCAGCACACGCTACTTACGTTTAGTACGTCTGTTTACAGGATCGGTAAAAAAATTCAACATTAAATAAAAGTTTTCTTGGCTGTTAGATGGTGATGTATTTAATCGTGTGTGACCAATCGAGAGTAGCAACTGTCAAGATGATGTATCTAAATGGATACATACTGATTAAAGGGCCAACCAGTTATTGTACTAGCTAGGTTAAGTCCTTTCTTGTCGGTATTGAATGAGTGTGTGACTAATCGTGAGTAGCAACTGTCAGGATAATCTATCTAAATGGATACGTGCTAATTAAAGGGCTGACCAGTTATTGTACTATCTTGATTAAGCCTTTTATTGACGGTATTTAGTGAGTGTGTGACCAATCGAGAGTAGTAACTGTCAGGATGATGTTTCCAAATCAATACAAGCTAAGGAAAGGGCCGACCATTTATTTTCCTAGCTAGGTTAAATCATCTTTTCTAGTAGGTATGTAATGAGTGTGTGATGTACCCTGGGCCCTTAATACATGTTTCGGCGTGGCTCCCTGGGGGTTTTATGATGCTTTTAAAACATTCTGTGTTATTACAGTAATTATGTTATAAACTCATACTATATATCTTTTTAAAGATAGAGATACATACTTTTTTAAATGTATACAAATATAAAGTTTATTTTCAAAATAAAATTATTACATAATATTGAATGTTATGTAAAATATACAAAAAAAGTTTTTGCTACATAGCTTGTTAGTTCAGGTAATTCGCCTTAGAGTGGTAATTTTTAAAGCACAATGGTCTGAATCAAATACAGGATCTCGCAAATTTTCGTTTAGATCGTTCATAAAAGCAATATTTGGTCCCAGGCGTGTATCAAAATCATCGTCACTTTCCGACTCGGAGTCAAACAAAGATCGCGAATTGCATCACTTTTGATTTCATCACCCATATTATTTAAACTCGAAAATAATAAGTAAATAATATAAAAGAAAATCAACGGAAAGTCGAGAAGAAAGAACAAATCGAGTGTAAATACAAAACAAAACACACGGATAACCTCACATTGCTTGCATTTGCCTTTACTTCACTCAGTAAGAAACTAAAGTTCTGATTATTTACAAACAGTTTAAATTCACATTTATAATACATTATAATAACATTTGCTTCAGTGTTTGTCGGCAAGATTTGTAGAAGACATCATTAAGACTCACAACAACACACAACGTGAAACACTACAACGCAAACTGACAGTACCGACGATCAGCCGCGGCGCCTACGATCAGCTGTGTAGACAGCTGTGTACGACGCGACGAGAAAATGTACGTTTTAGTAATGAAATACGTATGTATTTCATTACTAAAACGTGATCCAGGGATCTCAAAACCAACAAATACGAACTTAGACAACCAATGAACATAATAAAAATGTTTGAATCCAAAAATAAGATGACTGAGCTAAATAATACAATTAAATAACACGACCCGAGCTATACTCGGGCGCCGGTAGAAGGCGCTGCCGACGCGGCCCGACCTATACTCGGGCTCTGGGTACAAAGTGTTTTCGAGAGTAGCAACTGTCAAGATGATGTTTCTAAATCGATACAAGCTAAGTGCAGGGTTCACCAGTTATTGTACTAGCTAGTTTAAGTCTTTTCTTGACGGTATAGTGAGTATTTATTGAGAGTAGTAACCATCATGTTGATGTATTTAAAATTATATATTTCCAACGTAAAGAATTAGAATAATCTCTATTCTAGAATTTACAAGCGGTTTAAATTTTTGAATAAATCATACATGATTTTTATTTATTGTTTATTGAATGATTTGCGAGCAATAAATGCAAATATAGTTAGGCCATACTTGAGTAATTCAACTTGTTTAGAAGACATGCAAATTTCACATACATTTGCCAAGTTTTGATATTTTAATTATTTAAAGTATAACAAACATAATATTATCTAAAAATATAATTTCTTAATATCATGAGATTTGTAAAACATTTTAGGCAAATTGAATGCTTTTGTTGAATATTTTACCAAAGGGAAATCTGTATTATTGCAAACTGGCGTGACCAGTTGTCTAAGGTAGTGTTAGACAAAGGTAGCCAAGCACTAGGGGAGATGAAGGGTTAGCACGGTTTGATCCTGTCACCCCGTATCAAAGCCTTTGGTCACGATGGATCAAACTGGATCAACATGGTCCTGATGTTGTCCTGGGAGACCATCTGTAAGCCATTACCTTTATAGATAATACTGGCATTTAGGCCAAGTGAAACTGTTGTCTTGAGTGATAGAGCTAGGAATATTGGCATTTAATATAAAAACATCGTAGAAACGTAGTTATGACTGTGCAGTGCATTTTTTAACACTTTTGTAACTTTCCAAAAATATATTTTAAAAGTTGAAAACGAAATTTTAGATTATATACAACTATTGTTCATAACATACCAAATCCGAACTGGTGATAGGGTAAATTTTTTTTTTGAAAATAAATGTAATTTTCTTTCAGTTAAGACGTACATAGAATCATAATGATTTTATTTTGATAGAAAATCGCATTTATGTAACATTAAAATCCCAACTTCACCGAACGTTTTGAAGGTATTGCTGCAAAATAAAATCAATAATCTAATGCGGAAATAGGACATTTAAACGACTTTTGTACGTAAAAACGTTTATTTTAATCAACAAGCTAAGTAGATTACTATTTTAAACCCGGTTTTCGTGTCATGCTGAGATTTTGACTAATTTAGAGCACCTTTGCTATGGAACTTTTTCCTTTTTTATTCCGGAAAAGATATGTCGTGTCCCATAACTTGCCCTTTATATACTTATGGACAGTTTTTTTAATCTTTAGTGGAATTCTTTGGAGTACATGATTAAACAATAAAAGTTTGGAACTAGTTACATTACGCTTAACGCTACCGACGTAAATCAACTCATTGTAATATAAGTCCCCTTCGTACATACAAAAAAATTAAACACTCATTTTCAATTGCGTTTTTTATGATCTAAATAGTGCCTAAATATACAGTTCACTATAATGAACATGAGTTACAGCTGAGTAGCAGTGGAAATTAGATGTATTATTATTACCTAGCTAAATAAAACTGGATGAACATTGCTTTCTATTCATAGTGAAATCCAGAAACAAACTCGGATATGTTTTCTACAGTTTGTTTAAGGTGGGATGTGCATGTATGGGTATATGCTGTTCTGACAAAGAACATTAACTATAATGGCCTTTCTCCCACAACCTACTATCGTGTGTGTGCTCGACCAGATACGAGTTCTGCCAGTTTAATGTGCCGTAAATCAACATTACGGTGGCATTTTGTTTTGGACGAGTAACTTATCTTCGAAAACGGTTTTTTATTTTCATGAGACCTTTTATTTTGAATGGTGACGTTCAGTGGTCAAAATATTTACACTCAAAGATACCATTATTGTCCATTTTATTGTGTACGCCCAACCTTGTGACTAGTATTAAATTAAATTGCGAGCAACACAGAGGGAATACAAAGTGTAATAATGGTGCAAATAGGAAATGAAATAAATCATATGGTGGGAGATGGTACATTATTGACTCCTGATTGATTTTCCCCTACATGAGCAGATTTACTGAAAAATGGTTGAGTTTTTTAGGCTAAAATATCTATTGACAGTCCAACCATATGTCTGTTTGTTTTTGCGATAGCTTTTGGTAAAAAGGTGACTTGAAACGGGTGTTGTGTATATTGAACAGAATTCCACGAGTACTTTTGTTAGAATCAGGTAGGTTTTTATATAAAAAATACGTAATGATATCTATGGCAAAATTTTCCTGGAACACAGCTTATAGGATATCATGGCTATGATATAAAGCCAGGATAGACAAGCACTAGAGAAGATGAAAGTGCTGCACGGGTTTACCCTGCCACCTCATAGGAAATACTTTGATAATAGCAGGCTAGGTTTGGTTGTACAATTGTCGTCCTGGGGGATTATTTTTATTTAGTACTTTTCAGTTAATATTGAAATTCAGGAAAAAACAGGTTGTTATTGGTGGTGAAAAACAACAATCGATGGTTTGAATGTCGAATTTAGCTTTTCCTCACATAACGTAGCTATCGTTGAAAGAGTTTATTCAATTAGGATGTTAAATTTAGCTCCAGTTCACTTCTTTTATTCCAGTCCTCGTAACGGGGAGGAATAATTGACAATGAATCTGATGTCACAAAAACAATATCAGTCACTTGAATAAGAAGCTTTATCCATCCAACTATAAGTGGCACAATAGAGAAGTTCTATATATTACTTTACAAAAACAGACCCAAGAAAAGAAATTATGTATGCACCTGCATTAAGTTGGAAAAGCTATGTCTGGTACGTATTATTAGTAACATCTTATGTAGTTATATCTCTATCGGTAATAATTATTTTCCTTGTATATATTTATTTTCCTAAAATATTGTTATGGTCATAAACAGCAGTCAAACACGCAATAATAGTCATAAAGCTGAAACTCAATTTCTCCTATTCATCTACTCGCCCTTAGAGACCTATTGGATTCTGACTAAGTACGTAAGCCACAGACTACAAGGAACCACTCAGACACTTCCCACGCACATCCCATTATATGGGCTAAAGTGATGTTGTGGTTGTCACGTATGAAAGCGTTTCCCACGCCAGCCACGTGCCGCTATTACAGCAATGGTACCCTTTACTCTCAAAATGTACAGCTTCGCTTAAGCATTTTCGACAAGTGTTAGTTTTTGTATGTTTTAATAGTTAATAAGATATGACTAACAATAGTTGAACAAAATAGTAGGCTGAATCGTTAAGTTGTTTTTGTATTTCATTATTGTAAGAAAGACTAAAATGAAATTAATTCTATTGCTATTCATAATATAGATTTTTACGGATCAAAATGATGACAAAAGTGAATTATATTACTTTTACCCTATTTTTCTCAAACTTTCATTGTTTGAAAACTAAGAACTTATTACCACACGATGTTTTGGTATTTTGTGTAAGTGGTACACCACTATAAAGTTGGTCTACAGGATTCCCATTTCTAACCGAAATTTAAATATTATGCCATATTTTTTTAAACGGCTAATAAGATATGAATAACAATAGTTGATCATAATAATTAGGCTGGATCCTTAAGTTTTTTTTGCATTTCATTATTTTAAGGCAGACCAAAATTATATTAATTCCGTTTCTATTCTAAATATACATGTTTTCGGGTCCAAATTATAAAAAAGTGAATTATATTACTTTTAACTTATTTTTCTCAAAATTTGTCATTGTTCGAAAACAAAGAGTTTACTACCACACGCTGTTATGGTATTTTGTATAAGTGGTACACCACTATAATTTAGTCAACAGGATTTCCATTTCTGACCGACATTTAAATCTTATACGATATGTGTTATAAACGGGTTTTCTTTTATACAAAAAATTAAAAGTCTCTTTATATTGGGTAAGTGTCAAATATGATACTTTTATTGCGCTATTTAGGCCAATACAAAATTCTTCCTTATTAAAGAAATTCCATACGATGGGTTTCCCAAAGTATTTAATTAAATATATTAAATAATACAAAATCTCTACTCTGATAATAAAAACAGAAGAAAGGGCAAATATTAATAGAACAATAACAGGCACTATCAGTAAGGGAACAATATCTGTTAGGTCCATTAATCGGCAACTGTGTAAAGTTTATCTGCAACGTCGTTATCGTATAACGCATTAGGCGGAATATCCGGACCAAGCTCGTTAACCTGATTAACTCGGCATTGAAACCTAAAAGCTATGAAAGCTTTATTAGTTACAGCTCTGATTAATTAGTGAGTAACTCTATCACTTGTTTGTTTCATAAAGGAAATTGAACTTTGTAACTATCGTGTTATCCATAAAAGACCAATTTTTAAATTATAGACCATATTGCCTCTTGTCCTTAAGTCATATCAGGTGTAAAAACTTTTGATTAGATGAATATTTAGCCAAACAATATTATATTAATAAAAAATAACCTATTCTAATTCGTTGTTATACCTTCAATTCGCGTTACAAATATTAAATCTAGAGATAATATGGCAGACAATTGTAAAATATCCTTTGATAAATAAATGGTTCAAAACACGAGATCTTGACGCTCCAAAACAGATTGGCCAGTTATGTTTTGTTTTTTGTTTTGTTTTGTTTTTTTTTTCAATCCGACGGTGAATAACAGCTGGTTGATAGCCGATGTGGTTGATAACAGTCGGGCAATAGGTAGTTTCTGCCAGCCTGATACGTCACCGCTACTCGATAATGTAGCCACTACCATTGTTACGTGTGACAATATTGTCAGCATCCCATCGTAACATTGCCAACAGTATAGTAAACCGTACCTGTTACTGTATATATAATATCCCCACATAAGATTGGAATGTTAAATAATATTTTTAAACGTAGCCTGATATAGGCCTATGCAAATATTTATTTATCTATTATTTTTACCAATTTCTTAGTTTCTCAAATGAGCATCTTCTGTCATTTGAGGAAAGTTTGTATGTATTTACAAGTATATATTTGAATAAAAGGACACGTTTATTACTGCTTCAAACTTAAGTTACTTTGGTACAAACACATAAATATTGTGCAAATTATAAGAAAACCAAGCTGTATATAACGACAGATGTAAACATAAATCTCTGGGAATATACAGGTATGTATTTTAAGGGTAGCAAACATTATTTCGATAACTTACTCCGGGTTTTGAAGGCAGTTTAAATATTCGGCTTCTCACGAAATTTCGCAGATTTTGCACCTATAAGAGCACTTCTGGTTCGAGTGAATTATATTTTCGACGTCAATATTGAGTGTGCTTTCTTGTTGCGATTAATAAAATATGTCGAATTCTTTTATATCTAATACGTAATATTTGCTTAATTACATATAGTCAAAAGTACATTAAAAATAGTCCTTTTTACGTATTTGGTTGACTGAACAGAAACTGAACAATATTATTAATATTGTAGAACATTTTTAACTGGGAATAGTAAATTAGTCCATAATTGTAGTATGCAAACTTTCATATAGCATAATTCCTGCTGACTGCTTCAAAGGGAATTTTCGGAGTTACATTCTGCCCATCTTATGTTTTATGGCACTTTCTAA
The DNA here is from genome assembly GCF_021130785.1 of Homalodisca vitripennis. Lineage (NCBI taxonomy): Eukaryota > Metazoa > Arthropoda > Insecta > Hemiptera > Cicadellidae > Homalodisca > Homalodisca vitripennis. Next base: position 235,084,171 of record NC_060207.1, read on the forward strand.
AGTAGATTTCAAACGTAAAGTACCTAACTAATCGCTGAAATCTAAGAACAGTGTGAAAAGAATAAACAAATTGAAAATAGTCGTTAATTAATTAAACATATGGCTACTGTTTCTATGTCTAAGTTGGATGCATCAGTGATTGTATTACAATGTACAGTTTGCCTGGCTATAGGAAATCTAGTACATTAGTTTAAAAGTGTAGTATAGCGAACTTTCATCTAGCATAGTTCTTGAAAATTGCTTCAAAGGAAGTTTTCGGAATCAAATTCTGACCATCTTGTGTTTTAGGACTTTTCTAAAGTAGAATGCTTACCTAATCGTTGAAATACAAAAATTCTGTGAAAACTAATGGTTACTTCTTAAAGCATTGACAGGCTATAAAAATAAAGAAATTGAAAATAGTGATGAAATTAATTAAACATATATTCAATTTTTTTATATTTAATTTTAATCCGTCAGTGATTGTATTACAATGTACAGTTGTGTGTTAGGCTCATCATGAAGGTACAGAGACTGAGCTGGTCACTAGTCAGATAGTTAATTACACAAGTTCATTACCTAACGATGTAATGATCCTGGGACCTGATTACACGGATCTCAAGCCGTATTATAAGCTATAGTCTATCTCCTTAGCCGGTCTTACTGTTCCGTTGAGAGAACTTAAATATGTAATGTAATTTTGTTTAATTTGAAGAGTTACGTACTACAACTGTTGTAATGTAAACGTTCTTAGATTTTTGTAACAGCATTTAATGCTTTTTTAGGTGTAATATATTTGCTAAAGCTAATCTTTATAGTGTTTTGAAGTCAAAACACACATAAAAAATACACTCGTATAATTTTAAAAATGTAATTTTTTGTAGTTTTGTAAAGTTTAACTCTTTGCTCCTTTTGTTTGAAGCTTATGAAGTTACTCATCATTAAAAACCAGGAATCCTTTAATTGAAATGGTAATTAAACTTTTAAAACACAGTAAACAGTCTCTTGCAACAAGAATAGCAATGCCTTCTATTATGAAAATATTTGTTACGTGTAGGGGTCAGATATGTCAAAAAACTACATTCCGTTACACCTTGAAGAACCACTTAAAATCCTGGCTCCAAATCGGATAATTGTAGTACCATATTAACACACACGCAAGCACATGTATGTCTTAAATCCAGTTACATTTGGTAAGTCTGAAATAAAAGGAAATAAGTTTTTCACTGAACTGTGAGTGTGCAGGAGTCGGTTCCCCAGACAACGGCAAGTTTCTAATGCTCGCTCGTTTGTGTAAAGCTCCTCTATACGTCATGGTGAGCCACAACTATTTGTTTTTACCTTCCGCTACAAAACCATTACATGCTGATGCTAGAGCTTATCGTATTATATAACCAAGCGTGTTAATATGTACAATATTTCGATTCACGTAACTAAATCATTCTAGTTGTAACATAAAAAAAACGGGAAATATAAGTCTGAGTTAATCTCAGAGACTGCATATTTTTTGTATATTATGGATCCTTCGAGCTATGGAAGGGAACAAAACGTGTTGTTTACAAGTTATTGTTCTCATATTGTATGTATTTACGATTAAGTAATTGCTATGAGTAGGCCTAATATCACAATAAATTGTAGTATTATGCCTTTGATATGATTTTCCTTGTCTAACCCGTAACCGCCTAGTGTAGCTATATAGAAACTGTAGCATCCACAGTATTTACACCCTAATGTGGTACTGTTACTTTATAATCAGGGCCATCGAAGGTTTGAATTTGAATCTTACGTTTATCCAAAATCACTTTTAACTGTATTGGTATTTATTACCTTTGCTAAAATATTATTTCGATAACCTTATATTCGAGCATACATTGTCATTCCGTTTATTTTTTATGCATATACAATTCCTTAAGCAATTTTTTTACTGTTTAAAAAATCGGATGGAACTTTTACCAACTACGTTAATAAATATAAATTAACAATACATATTTAATAAGTTAGGCTCAGTTTGATAGCATTCATATATATATATATATATATATATATATATATATATATATATACGAAAATATACAATGCATATAGACAATGTAAATCTGTTATACATATATGGTACGCTGAAATAATATAAGGTGTATATTTGCGTTCTAGTGCAAGTTACATCGATCTAAAAGAATTTCACCGTCATATTTCCTTCAGCAATACAAATTTCCAGTTCCCACTTATCAAACTCAAGTAAAGTGGGAGCATTTTCTACCCTGTACTGCATTACCCTATAAAGGCAACACTTAGGTTCCATACATGATTGTACACGAACAGAAATAAGAATATGTACTTTATACTTAAGTGAACTACAGATAACGGGAACTCTTTCATAAGGTTCAAGATTTAGTTACAGTAACGTGTATGTACTGCGTCTTGTTATGGCATATAATTAACTACAACTATAAGCTCATAAAGGTCTTATAATATAGTTAAATTACGCGTTACAGTTTTAGTTACTAATTCAATGTTATATCTAAAATAAGTACCTATTTTGGGACATTTGAATGAAAGGTAGTTTTCATTCGTACCTGCCATTTTCATATATTAAATTGAAGACGAATCATTGGTTTTGGAACCTAACACTATGAATATTCTTCATTACGTATTGGGTTTATACTATACTTATTCATGTTGATTTTATTAGTATTAGTTAATACGGGGGATACTTAATATAAATTTATTCCAGAGTAGAATGTTTACACTTACATACAACATTTGATAAGCATTAATATGGCTTCGGAAGTTTATAGTTCTGAAACAATTTATGACTTTTCTTCCTAACTAAATTAAAACAAATTAAATTAAAGGCATTACTTAAATCATAAAATAAGCAAGGAAAATGTTATTCCAATACAATTTAATATTAAAATAACGTTTCTACTACCACACTGAACGTTTTAACTGAATGGATATCCTTCACAGCATTAAACCAACTTAAAAACTAAACATGTAAACGTATTCACTTCTATTTTTATGATTTTGTTCTGTAATTATCAAAATTGTATACTTAATGCCTGAAAAGTTTAAAACATGTTTTAACACCTAAGATAATAGAGCATGTTGTACAAGACGAAAGAAATCTGAAACTCTTTTTTTAGCCTTATCCTACACGTACTCGTGGGTTACTGGTCTATGCGAGGGTCTTATCAAACATAATAAGGGGGAGAGTTGGTGCAATACAAGGTCGATGATACTCATAGAAGAACTACGGTCAAAGGCAGTATGTGAACCTACGCTATCTCTAAACTCAGACTCAAAGTATTCAATAACAAATACACACATTTCTTTTCACCGTCAACGCAACGCAAATAGCCTAGGTTAAGGTAATAACTACCTGTCACTACAAAACTAGTTTTTTTATACCTTATGTTCTCAACAAATATTAAATTTGAAATAAGTTATGTTATAGAACAAAATAAAAAAAATTCTCTAAAGGTAAATTCTTTATTTCTCTTAATTAAATTCTCTACCTGCAATAACTGTCTGTCCCTTCAATACTAGTGTTTTAAGACATTTTCTCAACAAATAATAGAAATACTTTTTTAATATGTTATAGAACAAAAGTTGCCTATTTCTCAACAGGTAAACTCTTTAATATTGTTCATTGCTTTGTCACACGGCAATTGAAGTGATGGTAAACAGAGGCTAGAGTGGCCATAATCAATAAGCAATTCTATGTTAGTAAAACAATAAAAATAAATTGTTAACACTTTGAATTTGTCACATCCATAAAAGGATCATGAACTAAAATGCGTACAATGAAGGGACTATTTTTGGCCAAACGCTGTGTAATCTACCCAATTTTCAGGAAAATCAAGGCAGCTAAAGATGTATGGAAAAATGGCCCACTGTCACCGCCGAGTAGGTTTGCTGTAACCATTTAGTTATTTATGGTTCAATCAACTTTCACTCTGAGTGGAACTTTTTGTTCGCATTCTACCGTTGATTGCGGATATGAATCAACCTTTCTTTACATGGTGTTGAATCGATGCAGAATTTATTGTGGTGTTTAATTTACCAATGTTGGGGTACATTAATTAACAATGTTGCAAAATAAAAACATTGTTATTGAGAGTAGTAACCATCATGATGAAGCATCTAAAAGAATATATACAAAGTAAAGGGTTAGAATCACCTCAATTGAAAAAAATATAGATTCTATTTATTTTTATTGAAAGAATTGCGGCCAATAAATGCAAGTATAGTTACATCGTACTTGAGTAGTACAACTTATTTATATTAATATTAATTTCATATAAATTTGCCATTTTTTGATATTTTAATTTATTTAAAGTATAATAAACATAATAATACACACACATATCTATTATATAAAAATGAAACTGTTCGTGTGTGACAGCATCACTCACAAACGGCTGGACGGATTCGCCTAATTTTTTTTTTAATTTGTTCGTCTTGATCTGTAGAAGGTTATAGGATACTTTTTATCCCTTTCCCGATTCAGGATTCCGCCCCACTGGTTACAGAAATACCCGTAAGAAATGCATTGCAGCAAACATATGTTATTAAGTGAAAGAGTCTTTTCAAATTTTTAATCAGCTGTTCTTTGTAAACATATATAATGCGACAAAAAATATATTTATATATAATTTAATTACTACACTTATAGTTTTAAAGCATAGAGTAAGCTTAAGAGAAACGACAAATTTTGTTTAAACTGTTTCTGCAATCACTGTTAAACATAGACTTTACTATCCAGATAATACAATTCAAATTTGACGTAAAAATTCACCTTTAACTGCAATATTTATTTAATATAAACTATGCTCAGAATGCTATGCTTGATCAGAAGAGCAATGCAGATATCATAATTACTATCTTACGTTGGCTACAAATATAAAGAATGTTATAAAATCAACCTTAGTTGTTTTTTTTTTTGACAGAAGTATCAGGAATGTGGTACATACCTTCATAATGCGCCCAAGAAGCTCACGAAGGAACGACTATCAATTATCTCAGCAATGTTTAGAATGTGATAGAAAATGAATAAGTGAATATAGTGTACTGTTTTCAACGGGAAATTGCGTGCGAAGCCGCGGGAAACTTATTGAAATGCGCATCGAAGCGCGCCGGGTCCGCTAGTATCTTATATATTATCTTAATATCATGAGATTTGTAAAACACATTAGACGAAAGCAATGTCTTGTTGAATATTCTACCAAAGGGAAATTTGTATTATTGCAAACTGGCATGACCAGTTGTCTAAGGTAGGGTTAGACAAGGGTAGCCAAGCACTAGGGAAGATGAAGGGTCAGCACGGTTTGATCCTGTCACCCCGTATCAAAGCCTTTGGTCACGATGGATCAAACTGGATCAACATGGTCCTGATGTTGTCCTGGGAGACCATCTGTAAGCCATTACCTTTATAGATAATACTGGCATTCAGGCCAAGTGAAACTGTTGTCTTGAGTGAGAGAGCTGGGCATATTGGCATTTAATATAAAAAATCTTAGAAATTTAGTTATGACTGTGCAGTGTATTATTTAAAACTTGTTTAACTTTCCAAAAATATATTTTAAAAGTTTAAAACGAAATTTTAAATTATATACAGCTATTATTCATAACATACGAAATCCGAACTGGTGATAGGGTAAATGTTTCTGAAAATAAATTTAATTTTCTTTGAGTTAAGACGTACAAAGAAGTATAATGATTTTATTTTTATAGAAAATCGCATTTATATAACATTAACATCCTAACTTCACCGAACGTTTTGAAGGTATTGCTGCAAAATTAAATCAATAATCTAATGCGGAAACACTAAAATAGGCAATTTAAACGAATTTTGTACGTAAAAATGTTTACTTAAATCAACAAGCTAAGTAGATTACTATTTTAAACCCGGTTTTCGTGTTATGCTTAGATTTTGACTAATGTAGGTCACCTTTGCTACGGAATTTTTTCCTTTTTTATTCCGGAAAAGATATGTCGTGTCCCATAACTTGTCCTTTATATACTTATGGACAGTTTTTTATCTTTAGTGGAATTCTTTGGAGTACATGATTAAACATAAAAAGTTCGGAAGTAGTTACATACGCTTAACACTACAGACGTAAATCAACTTATTGTAATATAAGTCCCTTTCCTAAATACACAAAATTAAAAAAAAAACATGTTAAATTGCCTTTTTAAGTCCTAGTTGCTGGCTAGATATACAGGTCACTATAATGAACAAGAGTTACAGCTAAGGAGTAATAAAAATTAGATGTATTATTATAATGAAGCTAAACAAAACTGGATTAACATTGCTTACTATCCATAGTTAAATCCAGAAACAAACTTGGATATGTTTTCTACAGTTTGTTTGTAACATGAGTTACAGCTAAGGAGCAATAAAAAGTAGATGTATTATTATAATCAAGCTAAACAAAACTGGATTAACATTGCTTTCTATTCATAGTGGAATCCAGAAACAAACTTGGATATGTTTTCTACAGTTTATTTAAGGTGGGATGTGCATGTATGGGTATATACTGTTCTGACAAAGAACATTAACTATAATGGCCTTTCTCCCACAACCTACTATCGTGTGTGTGCGCTCGACCAGATACGAGTTCTGCCAGTTTAATGTGCCGTAAATCAACATTATGGTGGCATTTTGTTTTGGACGAGTAACTTATCTTCGAAAACGGTTTTTTTATTTTCATGAGACCTTTTATTTTGAATGGTGACGTTCAGTGGTTAAAATATTTACATCCAAAGATACCACTATTGTCCATTTATTGTATACGCCCAACCTTGTGACTAGTATTATATTAAATTGCGAGCAACACAGAGGGAATACAAAGTGTAATAATGGTGTAAATAGGAAATGAAATAAATCATATGGTGTGAGATGGTACATTATTGACTCCTGATTGATTTTCCCCTACATGAGCAGATTTACTGAAAAATGGTTGAGTTTTTTAGGCTAAAATATCTATTGACGGTCCAAACCTGTCTGTCTTGTTTTTGCGATAGCTTTTGGTAAAACGGTGACTTGAAACGGGTGTTGTGTATATTGAACAGAATTCTACAAGTACTTTTGTTAGAATCTGGTAGGTTTTTATATAAAAAATACGTAATGATATATATGGCAAAATTTTCCTGGAACACAGCTTATAGGATATCATGGCTATGATATCAAGCCAGGATAGACAAGCACTATAGAAGATGAAAGTGCTGCACAGGTTTACCCTGTCACCTTATAGCATATACTTTAATCGTAACTGTTTAGATTTAGTTGTACACATGTCATCGTGGGGGATTATTTTTATTTATTACTTTTCAGTTAATATTGAAATTCAGGAAAAAACAGGTTGTTATTGGTGGTGAAAAACAACAATTGATGGTTTGAATGTCGAATTTAGCTTTCCCTCACACAACGTTAGCTATCGTTGAAAGAGTTTATTCAATTAGGATGTTAAATTTAGCTCCAGTTCACTTCTTTTATTCCAGTCCTCGTAACGAGGAGGAATAATTGACAATGAATCTGATGTCACAAAAACAATATCAGTCACTTGAATAAGAAGCTTTATTCATCCAACTATGAGTGGCACAAATTGAGAAGTTCTATATATTACTTTACAAAAACAGACCCAAAAAAGAAATTATGTATGCACCTGCATTAAGTTGGAAAAGCTATGTCTGGTACGTATTATTAGTAACATCTTATGTAGTTATATCTCTATCGGTAATAATTATTTTCCTTTGTATATATATATATATATATATATATATATATATATATATATTCATCTTGTTAAAAGGTTTTTATGGTCATAAACAGCAGTCAAACACGCAATAATAGTCATAAAGCTGAAACTCAATTTCTCCTATTCATCTACTCGCCCTTAGAGACCTATTGGATTCTGACTAAGTACGTAAGCCACAGACTACAAGGAACCACTCAGACACTTCCCACGCACATCCCATTATATGGGCTAAAGTGATGTTGTGGTTGTCACGTATGAAAGCGTTTCCCACGCCAGCCACGTGCCGCTATTACAGCAATGGTACCCTTTACTCTCAAAATGTACAGCTTCGCTTAAGCGTTTTCGACAAGTGTTTAGTTTTTGTATGTTTTAATAGTAATAAGATATGACTAACAATAGTTAAACAAAATAATTAAGGCTGGATCCTTAAGTTTTTTTTTTGCATTTCATTATTTTAAGGCAGACCAAAATTATATTAATTCCGTTTCTATTCTAAATATACATGTTTTCGGGTCCAAAATTATAAAAAAGTGAATTATATTAATTATAACTTATTTTTCTCAAAATTGTCATTGTTCGAAAACAAAGAGTTTACTACCGCACGCTGTTATGGTATTTTGTATAAGTGGTACACCACTATAATTTAGTCTACAGGATTTCCATTTCTGACTGACATTTAAATCTTATACGATATGTGTTATAAACGGGTTTTCTTTTGTACAAAAATTTAAAAGTATCTTTATAATGAATAAGTGTCAAATATGATACTTTTATTGTGCTATTTAGACCAATACAAAGTTCTTCCTTATTAAAAAAATACCATACGATGGTTTTTCCAAAATCTTTAATTAAATATATTAAATAATACCAAATCTCTATTCTGATAATAAAAACAGAAGAAAGGGCAAATATTAATAGAACAATAACAGGCATTATCGTTCAGGGAACAATATCCGTTAGGTCCATTAATCGGCAACTGTGTAAAGTTTATCTGCAATGTCGTTATCGTATATCGCATTAGGCGGAATATCCGTTAACCAAGCTCGTTAACCTGATTATCTCAGCATTGAAACATAAAAGCTATGAAAGCTTTATTAGTTTAAGCACTGGTTAATTAGTGATTAATTTATTAATTGTTCGTTGCATAAAGAAAATGGAGCTTCGTAACTATTGTGTTATCCATAAAAGACCCATTTCTAAATTATAGCCCATTTTGCGTCTTGCCAAGTCATATCACGTGTAAAAAATTTCGATCAAGGAACATTCAGCCAAAAAATTTTATTTTGTTTAAATATCCTATTCTAATTCGTTTTTACACCTTTAATTCGCGTTACAAATGCATAAAGTAGGAATAATATTTTAGACAATTGTAAAGTATCCTTTGATAAATAAATGGTCATGAACACGATGTCTTGACGCTCCAACACAGACTGGCGAGTTATGTTCTGTTTTTTTTTTTTTTTTCCAATCCGACGGTGAATAACAGCTGGTTGATAGCCGATGTGGTTGATAACAGTCGGGCAATAGGTAGTTTCTGCCAGCCTGATACGTCACCGCTACTTGATAATGTAGCCACTACCATTGTTACGTGTCACAATATTGTAACACATCGTAACATTGCCAACAGAATAGTAAACCGTACCTGTTACTGTATATATAATATCCCTACATGAGATTGGAATGTTAAATAATATTTTTAAACGTTTAAACATAAATCTCTGGGAATATATGTATTTTAAGGGTAGCAAAAATTATTTCGATACTTACTCCGGGTTTTGAAGGCAGTTTAAATATTCGGCTTCTCACGAAACTTCGCAGATTTTGCAGGTATATGAGCACTTCTGGTTCGAGTGAATTATATTTTCGACGTCAATATTGAGTGTGCTTTCTTGTGCAACATTAATAAAATATGTTGAATTCTTTTATATATAATACTTAATATTTGCTTAATTACATATATAGTCAAAATTACATTAAAAATAGTCCTTTTTACGTATTTGGTAGACTGAACAGAAACTGAACAATATTATTAATATTGTAGAACATTTTTAACTGGGAATAGTAAATTAGTCCATAATTGTAGTATGCAAACTTTCATAAAGCATAATTCGTGCTGACTGCTTCAAAGGGAATTTTCCAAGTTAAATTCTGCCCATCTTATGTTTTTATGGCACTTTCTAAAGTAGATTTCAAACGTAAAGTACCTAACTAATCGCTGAAATCTAAGAACAGTGTGAAAAGAATAAACAAATTGAAAATAGTCGTTAATTAATTAAACATATGGCTACTGTTTCTATGTCTAAGTTGGATGCATCAGTGATTGTAGTACAATGTACAGTTTGCCTGGCTATAGGAACTCTAGTAAATTAGTTTAAAAGTGTAGTATAGCGAACTTTCATCTAGCATAGTTCTTAAAAATTGCTTCAAAGAAAGTTTTCGGAGTCAAATTCTGACCATCTTGTGTTTTAGGACTTTTCTAAAGGAGAATGCTTACCTAATCGCTGAAATATAAAAATTGTGTGAAAACTAATGGTTACTTCAGCATTGACAGGCTATAAGAATAAAGAAACTTAAAATAGAGATTAAATTAATTAAACACGTTTTAATTTTTTTATATTTAATTTTAATCCGTCAGAGATTATATTACAATGTACAGTTGTGTGTTAGGCTCATCATGAAAGTACAGAGACTGAGCTGGTCACTAGTCAGATAGTTAATTACACAAGTTCATTTACGTAACGATGTAATGAGCCTGGGCCTGATTACACGGATCTCAAGCCGTATTATAAGCTTTAGTCTATCTCCTTAGCTGGTCTTACTATTATGTTGAGAGTACTCTAATATGTAACGTAATTTGGTTTAATTTTAAGAGTTCTGTACTACAACTGTTGTTATGTAAATGTTCTTAGGTTTTTGTAACAGCATTTAGTGCTTTTTTGAGGTATAATCTATTTGATAAAGCTAGGCTTCATAGTGCTCTAAATTTAATTCAATAGACGAAATTCACTTGCATAATTTATAAACGTATTTAGTAATTTTTTTTTTTGAGGTTTAACTCTCTGCTCATTTTGTTTCAAAGTTACTCATCATTAAAAACCAGGAATCCTTTAATTGAAATTGGAATTAAACTTTTAAAAACACAGAAAACAGTCTCTTGCAACAAGAATAGCAATGCCTTCTATTTTGAAAATGTGTTATTAAGTGTAGGGCTCAGATACGGCAAAACTACATTCCATTGCACCTTGAAGGATCACTTAAAATCCTGGCTCCAAATCGGATAACTCTAGTACCATATTATCACACAGGCAAGTACATGCATGTCTTAAATCCATTTACATGTGGTATGTCTGAAATAAAAGGAAATAAGTTTTTCACTGAACTGTGAGTGTGAGGGAGTTCGTTCCCCAGACAACGGCAAGTTTCTAATGCTCGCTCGTTTGTGCAAAGCTCATCTATACGTCATGGCGAGCCACAACTATTTGTTTTTACCTTCCGCTACAAAACCATTACATGCTGATGCTAGAGCTTATCGTATTATATAACCAATTGTGTAATATGTACAATATTTCGATTCACGTAACTAAATCATTCTAGTTGTAACATATAAAAAACGGGAAATATAAGTCTGAGTTAATCTCAGAGACTGCATATTTTTTTGTATATTATGGATCCTTCGAGCTATGGAAGGGAACAAAACGTGTTGTCTACAAGTTATTGTTCTCATATTGTATGTATTTACGATTAAGTAATTGCTATGAGTAGGCCTAATATCACAATAAATTGTAGTATTATGCCTTTGATATGATTTTCCTTGTCTAACCCGTAACCGCCTAGTGTAGCTATATAGAAACTGTAGTATCCACAGTATTTACACCCTAATGTGGTACTGTTACTTTATAATCAGGGCCATGGAAGGTTTGAATTTGAATCTTACGTTTATCCAAAATTACTTTTAAACTGTATTAGTATTTATTACCTTTGCTAAAATATTATTTCGATAACCTTATATTCGAGCATACATCGTCATTCCGTTTATTTTTTATGCTTATACAATTCCTTAAGCAATTTTTGTACTGTTTGAAAAATCGGATGGAACTTTTACCAACTACGTTAATAAATATAAATTAACAACAATACATATTTAATAAGTTAGGCTCAGTTTGATAGCATTCATATATATATATATATATATATATATATATATATATATATATATATGAAAATATACAATGCATATAGACAATGTAAATCTGTTATACATATATGGTACGCTGAAATAATATAAGGTGTATATTTGCGTTCTAGTGCAAGTTACATCGATCTAAAAGAATTTCACCGTCATATTTCCTTTAGCAATACAAATTTCCAGTTCCCACTTATCAAACTCAAGTAAAGTGGGTGCATTTTCTACCATGTACTGCATTAGTCGCTATAAAGGCAACACTTAAGTTCCATACATGATTGTACACGAACAGAAATAAGAATATGCACTATATACATAAGTGCACTACAGGTAACGGGAACTCTTTCATAAGGTTCAAGATTTAGTTACAGTTACGTGTATGTACTGCGTCTTGTTATGGCATATAATTAACTACAATGTTAAGCTCATAAAGGTCTTATAATAAAGTTAAATTACGCGTGACAGTTTTAATTACTAATTCAATGTTATATTTAAAATAAGTACATATTTTGGGACATTTGAGTGAAAGGTAGTTTTCATTCGTACCTGCCATTTTCATATATTAAATTGAAGATGAATCATTTGTTTTGGAACCTACCACTATGAATATTCTTCATTACGTATTGGGTTTATACTATATTTATTCATATTGATTTTATTAGTATTAGTTAATACGGGGGATAGATACTTAATATAAATTTATTCCAGAGTAGAATGTATATATTTACATACAACATTTTATAAGCAATAACATGGCTTCGGAAGTTTATAGTTCTGAAACAGTTTATGACTTTTCTTCCTAACTAAATTAAAGCAAATTAAAGGCATATTTAAATCTTAAAATAGGCAAGGAAAATGTTATTCCAAGACAATTTATTATTAAAATAACGTTTCTACTACCACACTGAACGTTTTAACTGAATGGATATCCTTCACAGCATTAAACCAACTTAAAAACTAAACATGTAAACGTATTCACTTCTATTTTTATGATTTTGTTCTGTAATTATCAAAATTGTATACTTAATGCCTGAAAAGTTTAAAACATGTTTTAACACCTAAGATAATAGAGCATGTTGTACAAGACGAAAGAAATCTGAAACTCTTTTTTTAGCCTTATCCTACACGTACTCGTGGGTTACTGGTCTGTGCGGGGGTCTTATCAAACATAATAAGGGGGAGAGTCGGTGCAATACAAGGTCGATGGTACTCATAGAACTACGGTCACAGGCAGTATGTGAACCTACGCTATCTCTAAACTCAGACTCAAAGTATTCAATGACAAATAAACACATTTCTTTTCACTGTCAACGCAAATAGCCTTGCAACTCATGTTAAGGTAATAACTACCTGTCACTCCAATACCAGTTTTTTTATACCTTATGTTCTCAACAAATATTAAATTTGAAATAAGTTTTCAATATGTTTCAAAATTTAAAAAAATTCTCTAAATGTAAATTCTTTATTTCTCTTGATTAAATTCTCAACCTGCAATAACTGTCTGCCCCTTCAGACAGACTAGTGTTTTAATACGTCATTTTCTCAACAAATGATAGAAATACTTTTTTAATATGTTACAGAACAAAAGTTGCCTATTTCTCAACAGGTAACCTCTTTAATATTGTTCATTGCTTTGTCAACCGGCAGGTAAAGTGATGGTAAACAGGTGTTAGAGTGGCCATAAACAATAAACAATTCTATGTTAGTAAAACAATAATAACAAATTTTTAACACTTTGTATTTGTCCAGTCCATAAAAGAATCTTGAAATACAATGCGTACAATGAAGGGAGTATTTTTGGCCAAACGCTATGTAATCTACCCAATTTTCGGTACAATCAAGGCAGCTAAAGATGTATGGAAAATTGGCCCACTGTCACCGCCGAGTCAGTTTGCTGTAACCATTTAGTTATTTATGGTTCAATCAACTTTCACTCTGAGTGGAACTTTTGTTCGCATTCTACCGTTGATTGCGGATATGAATCAACCTTTCTTTACATGGTGTTGAATCGATGCAGAATTTATTGTGGTGTTTAATTTACCAATGTTGGGGCACATTTAATAAAGTTGCAAAAAACGAAACCTTGTTATAGAGAATAGTGACCATAATGATGATGCATCTAAAAGAATATATACAAATTAAAGAGCAGAATCACCTACACTGAAAAAAATATACATTCTATTTATTTTTATTGAACGATTTGCGGGCAATAAATGCAAATATAATTACATCGTACTTGAGTAGTACAACTTATTTATATTAGTATTAATTTTATATAAATTTGCCATTTTTGATATTTTAATTTATTTAAAATATAATAAAAATAATAATACACATACATTTAATTCTTATATATTCTCTTAATATCATGAGATCTGTAAAACACTTTAGGCGAAATCAATGTCTTGTTGAATATTCTACCAAAGGGAAATTTGTATTATTGCAAACTGGCATGACCAGTTATCTAAGGTAGGGTTAGACAAGGGTAGCCAAGCACTAGGGGAGATGAAGGGTCAGCACGGTTTGATCCTGTCACCCCGTATCAAAGCCTTTGGTCACGATGGATCAAACTGGATCAACATGGTCCTGATGATGTCCTGGGAGACCATCTGTAAGCCATTACCTTTATAGATAGTACTGGCATCTAGGCCAAGTGAAACTGTTGTCTTGAGTGAGAGAGCTAGGAATATTGGCATTTAATATAAAAAATCTTAGAAACGTAGTTATGACTGTGCAGTGCATTATTTAACACTTTTTTTAACTTTACAAAAATATATTTTAAAAGTTGAAAACGAAATTTTAAATTATATACAGCTATTGTTCATAACATACCAAATCCGAACTGGTGATAGGGTAAATTTTTCTGGAAATAAATTTAATTTTCTTTGAGTTAAGACGTACAAAGAAGCATAATGATGTTATTTTGATACAAAATCGCATTTATATAACATTAACATCCCAACTTCACCGAACGTTTTGAAGGTATTCTAATTCGTTGTTATACCTTCAATTCACGTTACAAATATTAAATCTAGAGATAATATGGCAGACAATTGTAAAATATCCTTTGATAAATAAATGGTTCAAAACACGAGGTCTTGACGCTCCAAAACAGATTGGCCAGTTATGTTTTTTTTTTTTTTTTTTTTTTTTTTTAAATCTGACGGTGAATAACAGCTGGTTGATAGCCGATGTGATAACAGTCGGGCAATAGGTAGTTTCTGCCAGCCTGATACGTCACCGCTACTCGATAATGTAGCCACTACTATTGTTACGTGTGACAATATTGCCAGCACCCCATCGTAACATGCCAATAGTATAGTAAACCGTACCTGTTACTGTATACGAGTACATAACATCCCCACATAAGATTGGATTTTTTTTTTTTTTTAATTTAAACGTAGTCTGATATAGGCTTATGCAAATATTGATTTATCTATTATTTTTACGAGTTTCTTAGATTCTCAAATGAGCATCTTCTTTGATTCGAAGAAAGTTTATATGTATTTACAAGTATATATTTGAATAAAAGGACACGTTTATTACTGCTTCAAACTTAAGTTACTTTGGTACAAACACATAATCATTGTGCAAATTATAAGAAAACCAAGCTGTATATAACGACTGATGTGAACACAACCCTCTGAGAATATAGGTATTTTAAGGGTAGCTAAAAATATTTCCATTACAATAATATTCCTAATATTCATTAATATTCCTCCATGTTTCGAAGGCTATAGGAAATCTAGTACATTAGTTTAATCGTGCAGTTTAAAGGAAGTTTTCGGAATCAAATTCTGACCATCTTGTGTTTTAGGACTTTTCTAAGGGAGAATGCTTACCTAATCGCTAAAATATAAAAATTGTGTGAAAAACTAATGGTTACTTCTTAAAGCATTGACAGGCTATAAACAGAAAGAAATTTAAAATAGTGATTAAATTAATTAAACATATATTCAATTTTTCTATATTTTATTTTAATCCGTCTATCTTATCTAGTCACTGAAATCTAAAAATAAATCAAAGATATGTTACTTTTTCTACTATAATTTGAATGCTTCAGTGATTGTATAGGAGCCTATCCTTATGAAGGTACAGAGACTGAGCTGGTCACTAGTCAGATAGTTCATTACATAAGTTCATTACCTAACGATGTAATAATCCTGGACCTGATTACAAGGATCTCAGGCCGTATTATAAGCTATAGTCTATCTCCTTAGTCGGTCTTACTGTTCCGTTGAGAGAACTTAAATATGTAATGTAATTTTGTTTAATTTGAGATTTACGTACTACAACTGTTGTAATGTAAACGTTCTTAGATTGTTGTAACCGCATGTTGTGTTTTTTTGAGATTTAATCTATTTACTGAATCTTAGCTTTATAGTGCTCTAAAGTTTATAAAACACGTGTAGAATACAATCGTATAATTTACAAATGTATTTCTTACAGTTTTTGTAAGGTTTAACTCTTTGCTCATTTTGTTTGAAGCTTATATAAAAGCTTAGGGTCCTTTAATTAATTCTGTAATTAAAATTTTGAAGACACAGTAAACAGTCTCTTGCAAAAAGAATAGCAATGCCTTCTATTATGAAAATATTTGTTACGTGTAGGGGTCAGATATGTCAAAGACTTACATTCCGTTACACCTTGAAGGACCCCTTAAAATCCGGATTGATTGGAGCACGATGTTAACACACACGCAAGCACATGTATGTCTTAAATCCAGTTACATTTGGTAAGTCTGAAATAAGAGGAAATACGTTTTTCACTCAACTGTGTGTGTGTGCGGGAGTCGGAATTACAATGACATGAAGACATGATCAAGCCATAATAGACAAGCACTACAGGAGATGAAAGGGCTGCAATAAACCCCTGTCACCTCATTGCAAAAACTTTGATCACGACAGGATAGGTTTGGTTGTACAAATATCGTCCTGGGAGATTATTTTTATGTATTACCTTTCAGTTAATATTTAAATTTAGGAAAAAAGTTTTATTAAAAATATAATTGGTGGTTTAATTTTCAATTTAGCTTTTCTTCACATAACGTAGCTATGGAAGGAACAGTTCATGCTATTAAAATTTACATTTAGCTCCAGTTCACTTTCTTTTATTCAAGTCATAGTAACGGTGACGAAAACGTTAAGATGAATCTGACATCACAAAATCAATATCAGTCACTTCAATAAGAAGTTATATCCATTCAAATATAAGTGGCACAATTAAGAAGTTCTATATATTATTTTACAGAAACAGACAAAATCTGCCTAAAAGATTTTTATGGTCAACGACTCCACTCATATTTTATGTGATAAGACCCCCGCACAGACCAGTGGCCCACGAGCACTTGCATAATATGGCTAAAAAAAGGGTTTCAGATTTCTTTCGTTATTTATAATGTGATCTAAAATCTGTTAAACATATTTTAAGGTTTCCTTGCATTAATTTTACAATGTTCAAAAAAGCAGAAACAAATTCTCAAAAATACAGGTAAATACGTTTACGTTTTTAATTCTTAACGGATCATATATAGCATAACGTATTAATGTAATATATTCAGTTAAAGCATTAAGCGAATAGTTAACTTAAAAAATAATTACTAGATTAAGTAATGTAAAATAGTGATATTTAATCTTATTGTTTTTTAAATGTATATAGCGGGAGAAATCATAAAATGTTTCACAACTATAAACTTCCCAAGCCATATTTAGGCTTATAAAAGTCCTGTATGAAAGTATAAACATTCTACTCTGGAATAAATGTACATTAAATATCCCCCGTATTTACTAATAAAAATAATAGCAACATAAATAAACATAGTATAAAAATTCCACATAATCAAGAATTGCCACAGCGTTAGGTTGTACTTATTAGGTTCTAATACCAATAATTCATCTTCACTTTAATATACGAGGATGCCAGGTACATATGAAAACTATCTTTCACCCAAATGTTCCAAAATATGTACTTATTTTAGATATAACATTGAATTTGTAATTAAAATTGTCACGCGTAATTTAAATTTATTATAAGTTTAACGTTATGAGCTTAACATTGTAGTTAAAGTACAATGCCATAACAAGACGCAGTACTTGCATTTAACTGTAACTATATCTTAAACCTTATCAAAGAGTTTCCGTTACTTGTAGTGCACTTAAGTATAAAGTGCATATTCTTATTCCTGTAGGTGTGCAATGTAAGGAACTTAAGTGTTGCCTTTATAGTGACTAATGCGGTACAGGGTAGAAAATGCACCCACTTTACTTGAGCTTTACATGTGGCAACAGGACATTTGTATTGCTAAAGGAAATATGACGGTGAAATTCTTTCAGACCGATATGACATAGGGTGAACTCAAACATAAAACTGATATTATTTCAGCGTACCGTAAAGATATAATACACTGGCATATTATTTATATTTTGAACTTAATATGCATTTAATGCTGATAATGTACTATGTATAAACGTTGTTGCTAAAAGTTCCATCGGATTTTCAAACGATACAATAATTGCTTAATGAATTTTATAATCTGTTTCAATAAAACGGAATGACAGGTATTACAGGTATAAAATACCAATAAATTTTGAAACCTATTATGGATAGACGCAAAAATTAAATTACAACTGTCTAGTTAGAGATTATTCGATGACATTCAATTTTATTTTTATGTATAAGAAACAATACTTACAATAAAAAATATGTTAGTTTTTCAAAATATATTAGGAATGAAAGTGTACCAAATTTATTTAAAACGTGTTTTTATTCTGCATATCTAGCGTATTTTTCAAAATTTTACTACATAAAGGGGGATATACTATGGATACTACATACTACATTTTCCACATGGCGGTTACGGGTTAAACAAGGAAAAATATATGAAGGGCATAACACTAAAATTGTAATAATACTTAATAGTAATTAATTACTTCCTGGATGAGGATGAGGAAATAATTTTGTAGATTATTCAAATTTTTTTCTCCTATATAACCCGTTGAATCTTTTCTATAACAGAAAAGAGTACAGTTTTCGAGATTAACTCAGAATTATCTTTTCGGTTTTGAGATGTTAAATTAGAATGATTTATTTAACTGAATTAATGTATTTAACACAATAACCCACTTAGTTAATTACGATCGCGTAATGCTCTAGCGAAAGCATGTAATGGTTTTGCAACGGAAGGTAAAAACAAATAGTTGTGGCTCACCATGACGTATAGAGGAGCTTTACACAAACGAGCGAGCATTAGAAACTTACCGTTCTCTGGGGAACCGACTCTCGCACACACACAGTTCAGTGAAAAACTTATTTCCTTTTATTTGAGATTTACTAAATGTAACTAAACTTGAGACACGTTTGTGCTTGCCTGTGTTAACATGGTGCTCCAATAATCAGATTTGGATTTATGATTTTAAGGGATACTTCAAGGTGTAATGTAATGTAGTTTTTGCCGTATCTGACCACTACACGTAAAAAAATGTTTTCAAAGTAGAAGGCATTGCTATTCTTGTTTGCAAGAGACTGTTTTAAAAAAAGCATCTCAAAAAGCATTAAATGCTGTTACGCAAACCTAAGAACATAAAAACAGTTGTAATACGTAAGTCTTCGAATTAATCAAAATTACATTACCGATTTAAATAATTTCAACAGAATAGGAAGACCGGCTAAGGAGATAGACTATAGCTTAATCTACGGCCTGAGATCCGTGTAATCAGGTCTAGGATTATTACATCGTTACGTAATGAACTTGTGTAATTAACTGTCTGACTAGTGACCAGCTTAGTCTCTGTACCTTCATAAGGATAGGCTCCTATACAATCACTGAAGCATTCAAATTATAGTAGAAAAAGTAACATATCTTTGATTTATTTTTAGATTTCAGTGACTAGATAAGTAAAGATAAGAAATGTACTTAGAAGTCTACCTTAGAAATTATTCTAAAACACATGATGGTCAGAATTTTAATAAAGAACCAAATACGTAAATATTGCCATTGTTGAACTTTACTGTAATAATTTAAACTGTACTTTAGCAAATATTAGGTATTTTATATAAAAGAATCTAACTTTTTCCATACATTTAAAGTCTGTTATAAAAACTCTTTGACAGAAGTAGGCTATCGTAAACTGTAATAGATATTTTCTTTATTGGGAAAGAAAGAGAAATCAGCTATGAAAAAAACTAATACTGGAGTACATTGTAATGCCAAAAAATACACTTTTAAAAAAAATATTTTATTGACTGTTGCAAGAAGGCAAACTCAATATTGGCGTCGGAAAAAATTCATTCATTCGAACCAGAAGTGCTCGTATAGGTGTAAAACCTGCGAGTTTGCGCCGCAGATAACTCTGCTAGTTATATGTTCAACTAAGAAGGTGTCTTTCACTTATAAAAAAATCTCTGATGTTATAGAGAATTACTATTATATTACTCCTTATATAACAATTAATAATCATTGTAAACGAAGGAACATGTTTTAATAAAACAATATATTTCCAGTTATAGCGTAAATCTTGCTGTATAGTTCTATAGTATGTTAGCAGTAATAAATAACCGCAAAAAATCACACTTAATCTTCAGTTAGGCAGTTGAATGGTTTCAGTGAAACCTGTTTTAGAATTCGTATAGCCAGTCAAACGCTTCATTAGTATAAGTCCACCACAAACCGCTTAGCCATAGTTAGCTGATTTGTACCAGAAACAAGAAAATATTTGAATAGCCTTCGAAACAGAAAGTAGCTGAAATAATTTTTTTCTACCCTTGAAATACATATATTCCCAGAGATTTATTTTTACATACGCCATATACAACTCACCTTTCTTATAATTCGGGCAATATTTATGTGTTTGTGGCAAAGTAAGTTAAGTTTGAAGCAGTAATAAACGTGTGCTTTTCTTCAAATATATACGTTTAAATCCAGATAAAATTTGTTCAAGTAACAGAAAATCCTCATTGGAGAAACACAGGAACTCATAAAATTACTAGATACAAATAAATATGTCTATAGGCCTATATAAATAGTACGTTTAAAAATATTACTTAAAATTCCAATCTAAAGTGGGGATATTATGTATATAGAGTAACAGGTACCGCATACTATACTGTTGGCAATGCTACGATGGGATGCTGACAATATTGTCACACGTAACAATGGTAGTGGCTACATTATCGAGTATCAGTGACGTATCAGGCTGGTAGAGGCTACCTATTGCCCGACTGTTATCAACCACATCGGCTGTCAACTAGCTGTTATCTGCCGTCGGATTGAAAAAATAGAACATAACTGGTCAGTCTGTGTCGAAGCGTCAACATTTTGTGATTTGGACTATTTATTTGCAAAAGGATAATTTACAATTACCTGGAATATTATCGCTACATTAAATATTCGTAACGCGAATGAAAGGTATAAAAAATCTTTACTTGTAAATGGGGCAAAGAATTAGAATGGCAAATTTGTATAACTGTTTGGCTGAATATTCCTATAATCAAAAATTTTTACACATAATATGACTTGACGACAAGAGCCAATATAGGGTATAAATTAAAAATGAGTCTTTTATGGATAACACGATAGTTATGAAGCTCCATTTCCTTTATGCAATAAAAAATTGATAGAGTTACTACTAATTAATCAGCTCTGAAGCTAATAATGCTTTCATTTAGGGTTCAATTATGAGATAATCAGGTTAACGAGCTAGGTCCGGATATTCGATAACGGCGTTATAGATAAAAGTTACACAGTTGCCGATTAATGGATCTAACAGATATTGTTCCCTTAACGATAGTGCCTGTTATTTTTCTACACGTATTTGCTCTTTCTTCAGTTTTTATTATTAGAGTAGAGAAGTTTTATTATTTAATATAGTTAATTTAAAATGTTAGAAAACCCATCTTATGTTATTCCTTCAATAAGGAATAACTTGTTATTCGTCTAAATAACGTAACCAAAGAAGTACAATAATTGATACTTATTCAGTATAAATAGATTTTTGGATTTTTTTTATCAAAGAAAACCCGTTTAGAAAAAATATGGTATAAGATTTAAATCATGGTTAGGAACGAAAAGCCTGTATACCAACTTGTAGTGAAGTACTCGTATACAAAAGACCAAAAAAGCGTGCGGTAGTAAACTCGTTGATTTAAAACAATGTAAAATTTTGAGAAAAATGTAACATAAAATAACTATAATATGCTTTTTAGGAATTTGGACCTGTAAATATGTGTGTTAGGTATAACACAGAATGTAAATACTTTAGGTCTATCATAAAACAATGAATTAAAAAACCGTCTAAATAACGTCTTAAAAGTACTAAAGTGACACTTATTCAGTGTAAAGAGATTGTTTAATATGTTTTTATTAAAGATACCCGTTTAGAACAAATATAGTGTAAGGTTTAAAAGTAAGTTAGAACTGGAAATCCTGTATACCAACTTGTTAACAAGTAAAAGTAATGTAATTAAATTTTTTTTAATCATTTGAACTTATAAACATTTCTATTAGGAATAACAGCGGAATTTTAAGACTTTTGTTCTGTATTAAAATAATGAAGTATAAAAAATATTTTTGAAGAATTATTATTATTAGGCATATTTTATTAGTTCTTAAATCATACGAAGACTAATAACTTGTCGAAGAGGCTTAAGCGAAGCTGTAAATTTTGAGAGCAAAGGGAACCATTGCTGTAATAGCGGCACGTGGATGGCGTGGGAAACGCTTTCATACGTGACAACCACAACATCACTTTAGCCCATATAATGGGATGTGCGTGGGAAGTGTCTGAGTGGTTCCTTGTACCATGTGGCTTACTCAGAATCCAATGGGTTTCCATATAATTGCAATTGTCCATGAGTAGAAGAAGTTGAGTTTTTAGCTTTATGACTATTATTGTATATTTGACTGATGTTATCACCATAACAATCTCTTAGAAAGATAAATAGATGAAAGTAAAATAACTACTACTGACAGGGACATAACTAATTAAGATATTACTAATAATACGGACCAGATATTACTTTTTTTAACTTAATTCAGGTGCATACACAATTTCTTTCCTTTTGTCTGTTTCCGTAAAGAAATATATAAAACTTCTCAATTGTGTCACTTATAGTTGGATGGATATAACTTCTTATTAAAGTAACTGATATTGATTTTGTGAAATCAGATTCATTGTCAAATGTGCTAAATTCAACATTCAAACCATCAATTGTTGTTTTTCACCACCAATAACACAACCTGTTTTTTCATGATTTTCAAGAATAACTAATAAGTAATACATTCAAATAATCTTCCAGGACGACATTTGTACAACCAAACCTATCCTGTGACGATCAAAGTCTTGGCTATGAGGTGACAGGGTAAACCCGTGCAGCTCTTTCATCTTCTCTAGTGCTTGTCTATCTTGGCTTGATCAATTCCGATGATATGCCCTCACCCTTTCAGAGGTATTGTAGCACATATTTGCCATACATAGCATTACTTATTGTATATTTAAAAACCTACGAGATTCTAACAAAAGTACTTGTGACATTCTGTCCAATATACACAACACACATTAAGAAATCTATAGCACATTTATTCAAACAGTAGTGCTCTTTAAATAAATCTACTATGTGGTTACGTTTTTTGCAGAATTGCTAAATGTTTGCTCCAACGTTGATAAAGTAAAACACCGCAATAAATGTGGCAGTGATTCAACACGTGTTGTAAAGAAAGGTTGATTCATATCCACAATCAACGGTAGAATGCGAACAAAAAGTTCCACTCAGAGTGAAAGTTGATTGAACCATAAATAACTAAATGGTTACAGCAAACCTACTCGACGGTGACAGTGGACCATTTTTCCATACATCTTTAACTGCCTCGATTGTCGTGACAATTGGGTAGATCACACAGCAATTGGCCAGACAATAGTTCCTTTATTGTGCGTATTGTAGTTCAAGATCCTATTTTGAATTGAACATAATAATTCAAAAGTGTTAACAATTTGATATTATTATTTTACTAACAAAGATTTGTTTATTAGCTATGCCCACTCTCACACCTGTTTACTATCATTGCGAGAAAGCAATGAACAGAAATAACATGTTTACCTATAGAAAAATGTATAAATTTTGCTCTCTAACGTATGAAAATAATATTTCAAATATACTATTTGTTGAGAATGAGAAGTACGAGGATAAACTGGTATTGAAGCGACAGGCAGTTATCAACTCAACATTTGTCACTTTACGTTTTGCATTGACAGTGGAAATAAATGTGTGTATACGGCATTGAATACAAGGAATTATTTTTTTAAAATTGTTATATGTATTAATTTACATATTTAATTTACTGGATTGGGAATGCTGATGGTTGAACGGTCTAAGACGTTGGACTTTGAGTCTGAGTTAGAGATAACGCAGGTTTACATCATATCTGTGACCTTTGCACTTTTTATCAGTAACATCGACCTTTTACTGTATCCACACTCCCCCTTATTTTGTTTGATAAGATCCTCGCACAGGCCAGTGGTCCATGAGGAAGTGCAGAATGAGGCTAAAAAAGGGGTTTCAGATTTCTTTCGAAATTTCCACTATTATTTTAATATATTTTAAGCTCTTAAACATACATTTTAAGCTTTTCAGGCATTAAGTACACAACTATGGAAAATACAAAACAAAATAACAAAATCACAAAAATACGAGTAAATACGTTTATGTGTCTAATTTTTAAGTGACCGTAACCATACCCGGCATAACTTATTAAATAAGCTTTGAAGGATAGCCGAGTTAAAACTTTCAGTGTTATAATCGAATCGTTAATGTAATAATTGTTATTATTTATTGGTATAAAATTTTCCTTTTTATTATACAACACACTATTAATTTATTTAATGTAAAATGATGATCTTTAATGTATTTGTATTAATGTATTAGATTGCAAGAGAAATAAATTATAAACTATTTGAGATTTATAAACTTCCAAAGCCATATTTATGCTTAGAAAGTGTTGCATGTAAGTATAAACGAAATAAAAATTGTCATAGTGTTAGGTTGTATTTATTATGTTCAAAAACCAATAATTCATCTTCACTTTAATACATGAATATGCCAGGTACGTATGAAAACTGTCTTTCACCCAAATGTTCCAAAATAGGTATGTATTTTAGATATAACATTGCATTAGTAATTAAAACTGTCACGCGTAATTTAACTTTATTATAAGCACTTTATGAGCTTAACATTATAATTAAAGTATATGCCAATAACAAGGCGCAATACTTACATGTAACTGTAGACTATATCTTGAACCTTATGAAAGAGTTCCCGATACCTGTAGTGAACTTAAGTATAAAGTGCATATTCTTATTTCTGTACGTGTGCAATGTATGGAACTTAAGTGTTGCCTTTATAGTGACTAATGCGGTATTGGGTAGAAAATGCACCCACTTTACTTGAGCCTTATAAGTGGCAACAGGAAATTTGTATTGCTAAAGGAAATATGGCAGTGAAATTCTTTCAAACCGATGTGACCTTAGGGTGAACTCAAAAACACAACTTATATTATTTCAACGTATCTTATAGGTATATCAGATGTACAATATACATCGGCAGTGGTCTATATGTTATGAATTGTCTTCTAAATATGAATTCTATTTGCATAATATTTTATTCTATCAACCTGAACTCAATATGCATTTAATTTTAATCTATATTTATACACGTACTTGGTAAAATTCCACTCGGTTTTGCAAAGGATTTAAGAAATGCTTAATGAATGTTATAATCTGTTGTAATAATATGGAATGACAGGTATTAAATACTAGTAAGGTTTGATATCTTTCATGGACAGTCGCAAAATTTAAAATACAACGGATTATTTAAAGACGATCTCATGGTTTTAAAGAGGTTTTTAATTATTTTTAATACTTCTAATAAACGTTGTTAAAAATACCATACCTGCAATAACAAAAATTATTTTTATTTTTAAAATTATATTAGGAA
This sequence comes from Homalodisca vitripennis, assembly GCF_021130785.1. NCBI lineage: Eukaryota > Metazoa > Arthropoda > Insecta > Hemiptera > Cicadellidae > Homalodisca > Homalodisca vitripennis. Next base: position 235,110,076 of record NC_060207.1, read on the forward strand.
TGAAAGCGTATAATATATTTCTACAATTTTATATTATTCTGCTTATCCAGCGTATTTCGGAAACTGCAATATATTTTAGTTATACTATTTTAATGCCATATTGCATTGTGCACTTTCTATTTAACCTTCGATGGCTCAGAATTTAAAGTAACAGTACTACATAAATGTGTATATGCTGTGGATACTACAGTTTCCACATGGCTACACTAGGCGGTTATGGGATATATCAAGAAAAACATATTAAGGGCATAATACTAAAATTTTAATAATACTCATACCCCGTTGGTTTTTTCTATAACAGATTGATAAGTGTACAGTCCCTGACATTAACTCAGAGACGTTTTTTGGCTTTGATTCTACAAATAAAAAGATTTAGTTAAGTGAATCAAAATATAGTACATATTAATACACTAATCACGATAAGCCCTAGCGCCAGCATATAATGGTTTTCTAGCAGAAGGTAAAAACAAATAGTTGTGGCTCACCATGACGTATAGAGGAGATTTACACAAACGAGCGAGCATTAGAAAATTACCGTTCTCTGGGAACCAACTCCACTCACACTCACAGTTCAGTGAAAAACTTATTTCCTTTTATTTGAGATTTACTAAATGTAACTGAACTTGCGACGCGGTTGTGCTTGCCTGTGTTAACATGGTGCTTCAATCAACCGATTTGGATTTATGATTTTAAGGGATCCTTCAAGGTGTAATGTAATTTAGTTTTTGCCGTAACTGACCACTATAAGTAACAAAATGTTTTCAAAGTAGAAGGCATTGCTATTCTTGCTGCAAGAGACTGTTTTCAAAAAAGCATCTCAAAAAAGCATTAAATGCTGTTACAAAAACCTAAGAGCATAACAGCAGTTGTAGTACGTAACTCTTCGAATTAATCAAAATTACATGACCTATTTAAGTACTTTCAACAGAACAGTAAGACCGGCTAAGGAGATAGACTCTAGCTTATAATATGGCCTGAGATCCGTGTAATCAGGTCCAGGCTCATTAAATCGTTAGGTAATGAACTTGTGTAATTAACTATCTGACTAGTGACCAGCTCAGTCTCTGTACCTTCATAATGAGCCTAATACACAACTATACATTGTAATACATTCACGGACGCATTCAAATATAACAGAAGAAGTAGTCACACGTTTAATTAATTTAACCACTTTTTTCAATTTCTTTACATTTATGGTGTGTAAATTCCTTTAAGAGTAACCATTAGTTTTCACACCGTTTTTAGATTTCAGCGATTAGGTAAGTACTCTATCTTAGAAAATGTCCTAAAGTATAAAACATAGTTAGAATTTGACTATGAAGATTCCCTTTGAGGCAGTCGGCAAGAGCTATGCTAGATGAAAGTACGGTATATTGCACTTTTGAACTAATCTACTAACTCCAGTTATGAATATTCTAAAATATTAAACATTATTGTTCAATTTATAAAGAACGAAATACGTAAATGCCTAAAAACAAGCACTGGCACTCCCGAACGTGGCTTTTCGAATCTACTCCTCGACTTCCTGCCTCTCCCTCGTTGTTCCTGATTTTTGGTGTGGTTCTCCCGCCAGCTCTCCTGACCACGCCTATGCCAAATCTCTCCATCATTATTATTGGTGAGAACCATTTATTTATATCAGCATGGCTGCCCCTTTCATCTTCGCATGATTTTTAGAAATAAGCATTTCCGCTGCTTAAACAAGCATTTCCTGTTTGTTCATTATCAGTATCTGGGCGGATGTGCGTATCCACTTACATCCGTACATCCGGAGGATGTTTGTTTTGAATTGTAATACAAGACTTCCTTTCCAGCAACTATCTGTACATCGATTCTATGAATTTTGTTATACTAATAATTACGTATGTCTTACAAGTGCCATTGTGACTGTACATGTTATTTAAGCACATATTAAGTATTGAGTATAAAAGAATGTAACTTTTATTATACATTTAAAGACTGTTTTAAAACCCTTTTGACAGAAGTAATCTACTCTAAACTGTAATATGTATTTTTTTATTGGGAAAGAAAGTAATATCAGCTATGGGAAAAGCTGAGACTGGAGTACATTGTAATTGCAATAAGTACACATTTTAACATGTTTTCCTTATATTGGTAAGAAGGCAAACTCAATATTGTCGTCAAAAATAAAATTCACTCGAACCAGTGGTACTCGTACATTTGCAAAATCTACGAAATTGCGGAGAAATCGCGGGTAACTGCTAATACATTATAAATGCGAAATTGCCTTTGTTTGTTTATTTTGCTTTCAAACGTAAACTATTCAACTGATTGTACTGTTAATTATACATATATTGTTTATGATGATAAAGAAGCATTTTGTTTGAAAACAGGATATTATTTGATGATTCCATTTTAATGAGTTCTAAATTAAAGGTAGTATTTCATTGAAATTTGTTATTAAGTAAACCTTTTTGAAACGGAAAGCTTTATCACAGGAACGTGATTAGCACCGTTTGTCTCCTGGGTTATCTGCGAAGACAAATTGATACAATAAATCCTTTACTTTAATTCCTTACCATCTGTTTCATTTCATTTTGTTCCAAAATGACCGTTGTGTCTTTATTATAGTTATTTATAAAGCTTATAAATATAATATAAATATGTATAAGAATGACCAGTCACTGGCTTTCAATCAATCACAAAGATAGAAAAAAAAACAAATAGTCTTACACGCTATTCACTATAGATTGCTGCCTTTCACTTACTACTACCTACTTATTACCACTACTATATTGCTCCTATTATAACCATTAATAATCATTGTAAACATAAAACTTGTTTAAATAAAGCGATATGTTTTCCCATTGTATCCTAAAACTTGCTTATAATTATTTTGTAAGATAGAGATAATTAAAAAGCAAAACATAGTTTGAGACAAACCTGTTATAGACTTCCTATAACAAATCAATGGTATAAGTGCTCCTTCAAACAGTTTCAACATTGTTACTATGTACCAGAAACTATAAAATATTAAATCAGCCATTTGAGTATGCAATGCATGTGGTTTTTGCTAGCTTAAAACAGATATGTTTCCACAGATTTATTTTCCATCCGTGATATAAGAAATATTTTGTATACAACTAAGTATGAAGCAGTAATAAATGTATGCTTTCCTTCAATTATATAATTGTAAATACAGATAAACTTTGTTAAAATGACAGAAGATGCTCCTTGGAGAAACTGAGGAATTCAATAAATTTGTAGATAGAAATAAATATTCGTATAGGCCTATATAAGGATACGTATATAAATCACATTTAAACTTCAGTTAGGCAGATAAATAATAAAATAGTAAAACCTATTTTAGAGTTACTATAGCCAGTCAAACGCTTCATTAGTAGTCAAACCGCTTAAACATAGTTAATCACTTTGAACCAGAAACAGGAAAATATTTAAATAGCCTTCGAAACACGGTAATGGAACAGTAATGGAAATATTGTTTTATACCCTTAAAATTCATATATTCCCAGATATGTTTTTACATCTGTCGTTATATACAGCTCAGTTTTCTTATAATTTATACAATACTTATGTGTTTGTGCCAAAGTAACTTAAGTTTGAAGCAGTGATAAATGTGTGCTTTTCTTGAAATATATACTTGTAAATACATATAAACTTTCTTCAAATGACAGAAGATGCTCATTTGAGAAACTAATAAACTCATCAAAATAATAGACACAAATAAATATTCGTATAGGCCTATATCAGGTTACGTTTAAAATATTATTTAACATTACAATCTTATGCGGGGATATTATATATACAGTAACAGGTGCGGGGATATTATATATACAGTAACAGGTACGGTTTACTATACTGTTGGCAATGTTACAATGGGATGCTGACAATATTGTCACACGTAACAATAGTAGTGGCTACATTATCGAGTAGCAGTGACGTATCAGGCTGTCAGAGGCTACCTATTGCCCGACTGTTATCAACCACATCGGCTGTCTACCAGCTGTTAACTGCGGTCGGATTGAAACAATAGAACATAAATGACCAGTCTGTGCTAGAGCGACAAGACCTCGTGTTGTGGACTATTTATTTATCAAAGGATATTTTAAAATTGCCTGCAATATTATCTATAAATAAATTGTTTTAAGGCGAATTAAATGTATTAAAACCTTTACTTGTAAATAGGACAGACGATTCAAATGGGGTATTTTTATAATAAAAGTTATTTGGCTGAATATTTTTCTAATCGAAAGTTTTTACTCGTAATATGACTTGACAACAAAAGGCAATATGTGCTATAAATTACACATTGGTCTTTTATGAATAACACGTTAGTTAAGAAACTCCATTTTCTTTATACAACGAATACTTGTTAAAGTAACTAGTAATTAATCAGTGCTGAAACTATTAAAGCGTTCATTTAGGGTTTAATGCTGAGATAATCAGGTTAACGAGCTTGGTGCGGATATTCCGCCTAATGCGTTATACGATAATGACGTTATAGATAAACTTTACACAGTTGCCGATTAATGGACCTAACAGATATTGTTCCCTTACTGATAGTGCCTGTTATTGTTCTATACATATTTGCTCTTTTGTCTTTTTTTATTACCAGAGTAGAGAATTTGTACTATTCAGTGCAATTAATTCAGGAAAATTATCGTATGGTATTTCTTTAATAAGGAAGAACTTTTTATTCGACTAAATAACGTAATAAAAGTACTATAATTGACACTTATTCAGTATAAATAGATTTTTTAATTAGTATTTTTATTAAAAAACCCGTTTAGAACAAAAATGGTATAAGATTTAAATTTTGGCAAGAAACGGAAATCCTGTAGACCAACTTGTAGTAGAATGCTACTTATACCAAGACCAAAACAGCGAGTGGTATATAAACTCTTTGTTTTAAACAATACTAAATTATTAGAAAATTTTAACATAAAATAATTATAATTTCTTATTTTAGCAATTTGGACCTGTAAACATGTGTATTAGGCATAAAAACATAATTTAAATACTTTAGGTATGTCTTAAAACAATGAGAAACAAAATAAATGGTCTAAATAACGTATTTAAAGTACCATAATTGACACTTATTCACTGAAAAAAGATTTAGTAATGGAGTTTTTTATAATAGAAAACCCGTTTAGAACAAATATGGTATAAGGTTTAAAAATTGGCTAGACCAAAATTTTAAGAAGTTAAAAGTAATATAATTCAGTTTTTTTTATATAATTTGAACCTATAAACATGTGTATTAGGAATAACAGCAGAATTTTAATACTTTTTATCTGTCTTAAAATAATGAAATACATAAAAAGACACTTAACGATTCAGCTTAATTAGTTTTATCAATTACTATTATTAGTCATATCCTGTTATTTTAAAAACATACAAAAACTAAACACTTGTCGAAGAGGCTTAAGCGAAGCTGTACATTTTGAGAGTAAAGGGTGCCATTGCTGTAATAGCGGCACGTGGCTGGCGTGGGAAACGCTCTCATACGTGACAACCACAACATCACTTTAGCCCATATAATGGGATGTGCGTGGGAAGTGTCTGAGTGGTTCCTTGTAGCATGTGGCTTACGTACTTAGTCAGAATCCAATGGGTTTCTAAGAGCGAGGAGATGAATAGGAGAAATTGGATTTTCTCCTATTCACTCATCCGTTTTCCATAAGTTATAGCTATCTATACATCATATTTTAGCCTGAGAGTTTTAAATAGGTTTCTTTCAAATTGTATTCAGTATGCACTATGCATATTATACACGAGTTTCTGTTACTTTTGTATACGAAATATTTCTAGCGTCCATTTAAAATTCATATTCTATACGTCATGTCGTCTTTCCTAATTTGGTATGTTGCAAGCAACATAATATTTGGATGAACCCGTTTAGAATTAATAGAAAGAATGAGGGTATCATCTAGAAAAGTTCTCTAGTTCTCATAAACAAATTTTATCGTTTCCGGTTGGTTCAGAGTATTATATCCAATTCCTTCAAGGGTATTTACATCTTCTTAAATGCAAAATGTTGAGATTGTTAGCATCGGAAGTATGATAAATCTGGCGAGCGTTATTTATGGATCGATTAAAACTGTTAAACAAGCAATTTATTAAATACCAATTCCTCCAAAGTATGGCAGAGCTAGTTTTCCATTAAGCCTTTCTACTTCAATCGAATCATAATGAGGTACGTTATGGTTATATTTGATATCTTATATTTAGTAGTTTTTCTTCTTGTAACACTCAATTGGTGGAGAATATTTTACTACGATGAAATTAAGCTACCATTGAATAGTTATGAACGCCTGTGGCTATCGTGATTACTTATTGTCAGGAAAATTTACACCAGTTCAAGATAATTGCATATATTTCTGCTCCTATTAATCAAAGGAATTCTAAACGTAAAGTAATCGCTACGTAATCAACAATGGTCGTACTCTTTTCCAAGTGATCCCACAGACTTATGTTAGCTATAAAATCATGAATGAAAAAAAATATTTGTGGTTAATTTTTTTGCAATACTTGATTAATAAATTTCTTACTGTTCCATTTTCTTAGCAACTATCTGAGATTTTCCTAAAGGTAAATTCTGTATGATGGTTCAGCAACATGGGTCTATAATTTATATTTATATAGTGGTACCTTATAGATCTCATATTACTTTCGAAACTATTTTGACAAAATACGGTGATAAAATATCGCTACTACATATGCTAAGTTTTATTGACTATATTATCATATACTTGATGTTTTACGAAATATAATACCCACTATTTTTATTACTCAGTTCATTTTGAAATAAAGTAATGAGAAATGAAGCACTGAAGTAAAAATGATTAAACTCCTAATAATAAGGCGGCCGCGCCGGTATGTAAGCTGAGGTAACGCCGGCTTAGTTTGATAAATGAACGGTTTGGGCACATTTATCTGCTATGCTCAATTAACAGAGCAGCTATGTATTCAATCCTATAAGCACTTTGCCTTTATGTTATTGCAGTTTCAAAGCAATCACGAGACATTGTACGGAGGTAAATTAAAATATAATATACTGTGAACATTAGTCATTGGGCGTGATTGATGGTTCTCGCATTGAATAAGAAACAATTTATTTGCAGTATGACAGAAGAGTCCTCGGACGGTTTAATAATTTATAAACCGTTATCCATAAAAAAATTAAATAATGTACATGAATAAAATATTACTTTTTAAAATGAACATGTTATTTACACAAAGTACTATTACCCTTACTAGTTACTCATAGAAACGGTATTTAAAATTTCAAATAAGAAGGTAGCTTTTACATTTATTGCAAATCAGAAGGTATTTTCTGAACTTATTCAGTGATGTGCTTACTTTGCTCTTGTATGTTGGCAAGTTTGGTTAGATAAGTAATCTAATCTTTATTTTAAGTAATCCAATAAAAAGTAACCTGGAGGTTTTAGATCTAGGTAGTAACTCCGTCGACTCCCTAAATGCTACGTCCTAAATCTTACTTGAAATATATTATATTTAATTTCTAATTTACTTTAATTTTTTAAACGATTTTATTAGTTAATGCTGTCTTAAAACTTAATTAACTATCCTCCAGAGTTAGGAAGTCTTTTTTATACAGTTAAGTTGGTAGCCTATTACCTTCTCTTTTACCAACCATTATGTTGCAGACACTGATAACTCCCACTGAAACGATCAAGCATGAAAGTAAACAATCTTTAAAAAGTGATTAATAAACAAATATTATTAAATAGTGTTATTGTAAAGCAAACCATTGATATTAATTTCAATCTGTAACTTATGTTTTGTGCTTCACGAATACATGACTGATAATACTCCATACATTGACAGTCTTATTAATATTTTGTGGTCTTGATTTATTGAGATATGAATCATAAACAGATAAACCAATGAAACAAAAACGATCTTGGTTGCTGCTGCTTGCTTGTAGGATTTTTATGACTATATAATTTTTTATTGGTTTTAATGTAATTAAATATACACCAAATATGGCGTGAAAGATTTTTTAAATTGGAATTAAGTAATAGCACGATTTCTTGAACCAATATACCAAATACTGCTAACAGTATACCTTTGTTATCAGTAATATGGTAAAAACATGAAACATATGAAAGCCAAAAGATTTGAATAGAAGATCTGAGAGGTAACATTATAAAAGGACTTGGTTATGGATCTATATTCCAGTATCGTTATTCTGAATCCAGCCTTATGCCAAGTAAACGGAACAATGAGACAGGGTTGCATTAATCAGTAAAAATCTGCTCATCCTAATTAATTTAATGGACACCTCCAAACATATTGTACTTTCACTCTTACTTTTATCACTGACAATGGATTTATTGTATTGTCGAGAAAGAAAGTGATGAAATTTTAGAAAACATTACATATTTTAAAATTGCTTTGAATGACAAAATCCCACTAATATTATAAATGCGAAAGTTTGAATGGTTGGATATTTGGATGTTTGGAGGTTTGTCCTCGAATCACGCTGAAACTGCTATATACGGATTGTGCTGAAATTTGGAACAGGTATAGATTTTGGTCTAAATTAACATTTAGAGTGCTTTTTACCACCCCATAACACATTCATTTTACCAAGTAAGTCGAATTCGAATTGAAAAGTTACTTTGTTTACATTCGAATGTTATAATAAGAACGAAACGTAATAACGTTTCATAATTCAATTTAAACTGGCACTAAACAGCTGTTGACAGTTATAATTCGACAAACTTTCTGAAACATCTGTTTACATTGCTAATGAAAATAACAAGATAATGGCGGGCGACTTATTATGCCAAAACACCGGGGGTGAATTTAAACGACCAGAGCAGACCCTTTATTGACCGCAGCAACTTTTTAGTTGTACGATATACTTTCGTCATTGGGATAAAAAGGCTAACTCTTATTGTTACTGAAGCCATCGAAGAACTTCAATAAATTATCATGGAATGTGGGAGAGAAATACTAATCTTATAAAAACTGTTTCACTTTACGACTTCAGGATCTCAAACCTCTGTTCTTAAACTTAAATCTAAAATGGATCAGTAGATTGGAACAACTTTGAGTGACTATCGATTATCTCTAGACTGTTTATTATGTCATAGAAAAAGAATTCATAGATATATTGTCCAGTTTTTCAACAGAAAATTGCGTGCGTAGCCGCGGGTAACTGCTAGTAGAACGTAAGTGTATTCATATTATTACTGCACTATTTTATTCTGAATTTGAGCGATTAATTAACAACACTTTACTATAGTAAGCTGTCTTTTTAACGACCAACCAAGCAGAAGTTTATTGTTACATCTGATTTTATTATTTTTATAACAATACTCCATTTGTACGAATATAATATCATTTCTCAATAAATAAATAAATACAAAGTTCGTACTATTTAAAAATATGTGTAATTGATTATTATTATTATTATTACAATAATTATTTATTATTGACACGGCTGATGTTACTAAATGGTTTTATTTTTTTTTCCAGGCTAGAATACCAAGAGTAGAGGTGGTTTTTAGTGGGTATTATACGTCAGTAGGAGTCTCACACTACAGGCTGGCCACCTGTGTGCGCAAAAGCATTTTCCTGTCTCTCCCTAAAAAAAATGTATCATGTTAATATTTTATACTGTTTTAAATTAAATATAACTTATGATAGATAAACTGGTATGTCTTATAGATTTTATAATTAATCAAAAGAAAACACTAACCACGAACATAATTAACGTGCATTGGAGCTTCAATAACTCTTATATTTTTTACTATTTATTATCACGTCTAAGCAGTAGTAAAATTAATGTAATCTTTATTTTTAGAATTAATTAAAAAATGATCACTCGTAGTAAATGCAGTATTAGTGAAAACTATGGAAGTATAAAACTATTATAAATGTATTTGGTGGAAAAATATTCCCTCGTTTAATAATATATTTTACAAGAAGAGAAAGTACACAAATTCAATGTTACTGTTTTATATTCAAAGTCAATTGTGTAGCAATATTAGTAAGGGAACAATTTGTGCAGTAACTCCTAATTAATCAGCGCTGAAACTATTAAAGCTCACTTAGTGTTCAATGGTGAGTTAATCAGGTTAACGAGCTTGGTGCGGATATTCCGCCTAATGCGTTATACGATAACGACGCTAACGATAAACTTTACACAATCACTGATTAATGGACCTAACAGATATTGTTCCCTTAACTATCATGCCTGTTATTGTTCTATACATATTCGTTCGTTCTTCTGTTCATAGAAAAGAAATGGAGAATTTTTTTAAATAAACAACTTCACGAACATTATACACGTTTCACTGTACGGTATTATTTGTGAAAATAATAATAAAATATAGCAAAAAGAACTACTGTACTAAAATTGATTGAGGATTTAAATATTTTTTATTGTTTCTGAATAAAGAGACTCGTGTAGGAAAAACTATGGTATAACATATAAATTTTAATTATCAAAACATTGTGTGGCTACACACCCTTTGTTTTAAAACAATGCAACATTTTATTAATAAATTAAGACTTATGTAATTTAATTCTCTATTTTAGTAACTTGAACCCTTAATCATGTGTATTAGGAAATAAAAGAATATACATATAAAAAGATACTGTCTACCGCTCGCGTATTCCGAGGCTCTGCTTTTGACTTCGGGAAAACAATTAAAAACTGCGCTTTGAATTAAATAATGTTTTCCTATAGAAAAATGGATTTTAGAGCCTCATTGCCAATAAATTGTAAAAATATACGATTATTACTAATGGTAAATAATTTATATTCAGTATAAAGTTTCTTATGGAAGAATCGGGAATAGTTATACATAATTTGACTAAATTTTCTATACGTAGAACGTTTGTTTCTGTTGATTATACATTGATAAAAATAATACTTCAAGCTATTCATGTTATCAGGGACCTCTCAGTTAGAATGCTAGAGCGGGAAACGTATGAGTGAGTCAGCGAATTCTAATTCTCCTATTGGTTCACTCACGAGAAACTTAGAAACCCAACAGGTTCCGACAATATAAGCAGCCACAATGAACGCCTCTCAGATCTACCCCACGAACATCCCAGAATGTGTCACGGCTAAAGTGATGAAACCGTTCCCGCGCCACTCATGTGTCTCTCCAACACGTGTGTTACACACAATTTACGTATATAGCGTAACACAATTTCCTTTGAAATGAAACTTGTTTACAAGTAAGGCATGTATTCTCTGTTTTGCTTTGGAAACCTATACTCAGAAGTGGTTTTCAAATGGATACACTAAGTGTTCAGTTATCAATACAAAATATAATTTTTTTATTTTATGTCACAAAATATGCGATAGCGTAGAATAGATTTAAGAACAATAGGTATGGAAATAATATCTGTTCGGTCCATTATCGGCAACCGTAAGTTTATCTGTTACGTCCTTATCTTATAATGCATTAGGCGGAATATTCACAACAAGCTCGTTAATTCGACTAACTCAACATTGAACCCTAAACGAGAGCTTATATTAGTTTCAGTGCTGATTAAAATTGGCAGTTAGTGGATAGTTTGTGCGCTAAATCAGCAATATGTCACTTTGCGGGTAGATTCCTCCGTAAAAGAGTAATTTTTTATTCAAATACATTTTGTATTATTGTAAAATTGCTGAAAAACTGCTAAATGTTGCAACATATTAATGTATTTTTACATCACGTGGGAAATCTGAATTGGATTTTTCAATGTAGCAGTTGTATTGTAATTGGTAATTATTTAATTCATAACGTCAACTTGGTTTTTATTTAATTTAATAGACGGTAAAAGTTTTTCAGACCTTATTTTATGTAGCAAGTTACACTTAATCCAACCATGAAGGACGCAAATGTTATTCAAGGTAACCACATACAGACTCTTAAAGTGTAAATTTTCAGTATCTGTATTTAGTTGACTGACGGTGATATAATGTGTCTGAAGTTCGGTTTGAAGTATATCAAACTAGGAAAACTATCATACGTAGAAAGATTTTATATTATCTCATTGTGACCTCTACTAAAATAGCAGATCAATTATAAAATTCCTATAGATTAAAAAAGGATTGTTGTGAGCTTACACAGTGAAATTGGCTCTTTGACTCCAGACTGTGATAATATAACATTAGTCCCCCCAGGAGTATTCACTTTTGGCTGATTTATACCTTCAAGTTGTACCTACACTGGGTACAGCAAAAACGGATGTGTCACTTAAATCTGGTTAACCTTGTGAATGTCCAGGAACCCTCACACTGAGTCTAGGCACATCACTAACCGTAAATGTTGAGATTCTTGGATGCAAAGGTAGGCTGATAGGTCTATTAATTGTGGTAGGTCACTGTTGGATTTGTTAGGACTCCCAGCGTATCAAAGTTTCTTGCTTGCCTAGACATAACAGTGTGCTATTACCTGCCTGCTTTGACTGGAGGAACTGCTTCAAAGCTGGCTTCCCCTTCTTTCAAGGAGACATGACAGATTAATATACTAAATTCTTCCTCATGGACCTTGACAGGAGCGGTCCCTATCTCCAACCTTACCCATCCAGAACATTCTGTCACTCCGGAAGCAGTGCAAAGGTATTTTAGGATTCTACCTTCAAGAAGGGCAAGTCTTAAGAGAAAAAAAGTAAATAACTTAAGCCAATAAGTTCCCATAAATTATAAAGCAACATGAATACACATATTATGAGTACATAGGCACATCCTGCTCAAATATTTCAATATTAATATTTAAAGAACCGATCTTTCTGATTAAGTTATCAAGATTTTATATATAAATCAAATTAAACTACATACACATTTTCTGATCGAATAATAAAATTAACCTCGAGTTTTATGGTCTATAGTGAAAGATTGTACTATTTAATACTAATACTATTTAATACTATTTAAATCGTATAAAAATAACTGATTTTGCAGTTATACTCGCAAGACTCCACGCCATATTTAGACTATGTTCTAACCAAACAGCCAACACGAAAATTCAATAAACAGCAGTTCCACAAAATCTTACGCCTATTGCAATCGAATCCGAGTTGATTGATTTAAAGCGATCAAGTACATTAAGATGTATTGCTTTAATATACATAAATAATAATTCAATGTATGTATTGAAAACAATTCATTAACAGCAATAAACGTCTTAATAAACAAAAACAAGCCAAAACACTATTTCTAATTACCTATAACAAACAAAAAAAAAATATGGTTGCCTGTAAAGTCGGTTTTACGGGCGAAGATTTTACGTGACAACGTCTTTTTCTCGGTAGAATATTTATTGATATGAATATTATTAAATTGCACAATAGGAACAAGGAATTGAATAAAAATAAGAATTGCACAAATTTTAACTATAGAAATATATTTTGTTTACTAAAACATTGTACATAATTTGAAATTAATTAAAATTTGTTATTGTAAATGGTAAAGTTGAATAAAACATTTACTAAAATTGGAATTTGAAATTCTTGCTAAACACAGTTAAATTCTAACTCCGCGCGTGGTGATTGGTCGGTTTAGTTCGTTTGTTTGGTCGCACTGTTATGACAGGTTAGAGGTTATAATTTGTTATTTTAAATGTTTGACTAGCAATACGCGCTGTTTCTTCTCAATCGACTGAATTACGATTGATTGCAGAGTGATTTAAACTAATAATTTACTTAACACTATCAACATTTGTCAATAGTATGACATAACCTATAAACTCAGTTTCTCAACTTTTGTGTCAATCTAACAATTAATCAATCAATCATAGTTTACGATAATGAAATATCAGTGTACAATTATTTACCTTTATTGTTGTAGTTGTTGTAAATGACGAATCTAAGCACTCCACATTGTCACGAATAAACATAGTTATCTGCTTTATCCCGTGCGGCGGACCCACAGTTATCTGCTTTATCCCGTGCGGATCCCGTGCGGCGGACCCACTGGACGGGCATCGTAACGTTACCTAATTTAAGACGTTGTCACGTCAAAAAAATATTGTTTCAAACTTATATTAATAATCTTATTAAACACATAAATGTAATTTACATATTAAAATCTGCATGCATTTAATATTTATTTTTAAAAATTGAAGTTGATAAAACTGCAAGTATTACCTCTAATTCTTTCTGATGTCCACAGGTATGATCCTTGGCAGTCCGTAAGTTGATTTGCATGATAAATATTTGGTTTACAAAAGAATTCATAACTTTTCAACGTTGAACTGGTTTTTTGTATGGTTTAATTATCTTGTCCTCGTACCAATTTAGACGGTAGAATATTGAAGTACACAACGGATCATTTCGCTGCAAAGTCAGATTGGCTAAAGGTTTATCCCAGTTACATTGTCCGACCATGTACTAATTTCGATGGTAAATATTAAAGTTTGTAGCTTCTGTAGCTGTTCATCTCGTTATTAAGTCTTATAAGTAACTTCCTCCTACCTCTAGTTTAGTAATTAATTCAAACTCATGTCTCTTGTAAATTATTAAATTTTGTGGTGTATTATAAATATTTGCTTCTTATAAAACAATATTTTCCATGTTGATTGTCACGTTATATTTATGTATAATAATGTGTTAAACGTTTTGGGCCTGTCCTGGTGGAAGAGTGGACCTGACGTCTAAACCAGGGTAGGAGAAATAACAAAATTGTTGTTGTTGTTCTCTCTCTCTCCCCCCCCCTCACTCTCTCTCCCCCTCTCTCTCTCTCTCTCTCTCTCGCTCTCTCTCTCTCTCTCTCTCTCTCTCTACACAAACTAACCTATGGACTCAAAATTTTACAGGAATCTTCATTTCTACATAGGCAACATCATGTTTGATGATGATGATGCATGGCACTCCATTGGACTTGGCTGAGCGTGCGCAAACATTATTTACATAGGACTTGTGGGCATATTTGTCAAGGTGGCAAATATAATACCGCAGAGTAAATAT